>NC_137969.1:70754794-71354794 GCF_963924665.1 Micromys minutus
TTTATAGTTAAGGATCATGCTATAACACATACTGTAGAGCTTGGCTTTATTTTATGTTGACTCATAGGTGTCCCTTCAGTTCACAGAGGTGGAGTACTTTAAGATACCCCACTGGGTTATTATCTTTCTGGGAAGAAAACAGCCATTTCTGAGTGGGAGTTCTAGCATCTGTTTATGCAAATTAGAAGTTTCAGCTGGTGCTGGAGGTAGGACTGTAACTCCATTGATAGGCAGCTAGCCAGGCATTAACAGAGCTGGAGCCATTGAGCATGGACTCCTTTCCTAATCAGTTTTGAACCTTACCCCTTGTTTACCATATGAAGAGATGGAGGCATTAGGGCTTTGGTGAAGCCCATTAAAGGACAGTAATTTCCTCCAGGTCAAAAAATATTAGAGGTGTTCAATTTTAAAAGCATTCCTTTTCCTCTTCTTTTGTTGTGAGACCGAGTCTAGCTCTGACTGTCTTAGACAGGGTTACTAGCTCACAGAGATCCACCTGCCTCTGGCTCCCAAGTGTTGGGATTAAAGGTTTTCACCACCATGCCAGGCCCTATCTCTGAACACACACACACACACACACACACACACACACTCATCTGCTTGCAGACCTCCATTGCTGACCTCAAAAGGCATGGCTTTCTCTTCTCCCTCCTAGCAGCTTCTGGGATTTGCACTGGGCCCACTCTGTGGTTTCCTAACAAATTCTAATAAAATGATCCTGGGCCTCCTTATGAGTTTGCCTTTAGGTTCTTTTATTGATAAGACAGAGAACTTGCAAAAGGGAACTCTGATTCCCTGGTGTCTTAGTCAGGGTTTCTATTCCTGCACAAAACATCATGACCAAGAAGCAACATGGAGAGGAAAGGGTTTATTCAGCTTTCACTTCCACATTGCTGTTTATCACCAAAGGAGGTCAGGACTGGAACTCGAGCAGAAGCAGGAGCTGATGCAGAGGCCATGGAGGGATGCTGCTTACTCGCTTGCTTCTTATAGAACCCAGGTCTACCAGCCCAGGGATGGCACCACCCACAATAGACTGGGCCCTCCTGCCTTGATCAGTAGTTGAGAAAATGCCGTACAGCTGGATCTCATGGAGACATTTCCTCAACTGTGATAACTCCAGCTTGTGTCAAGTTGACACGAAACCAGCCAGTACACCTGGTAATATGTGGAGAGACTAGGAGTTAGTCAGACTCCCTTGTAGACAGACAGACAGAAAGGCTATGGCTAGGTAATAAAGGTGGTGAAGAAGATGGCCAGCTTCTGCCTCGCCCTCCTGCCTTGAGACAAAAGCCTGACAACTTAAAACAATGGGTTTGTATGCCTTTGTTTAGCTCAGCAGCCCCCTGCCGATGGACTGGCTCAGCAAACAGCACCTAGCAGTTGTGAGTCAATCAACTATCCTCCACTTCTTCAAGCTGACCAACCCTAAAGTAGGAAGAAAAAACTCTTCAGGGGCTGAAGGGCCCCATTACCCCAGGTCTTGAGAAAAGACTGGATTTTCTGGTTTTCTATAACACCCCTCCCCAACAACACACACACACACACACACACCTGTGCTTTGCAGAAGCTTTTTCTCTCTGTCTTCTGAAGTCTGTCCTCACCTCCAGTGCTTGAGGTTCCCCCACTGTCACCTGATGAGCTCGAGAATTTTATTGCCTTTTAATTCTTTAACTGGCTGAGAAAACGAACTCTATCAAGATCCTTAGACTGTTTTAATCTGGAACACACAAATTTGTATGCCCTATGAGGAGAGGTGTGGGGATGTAAGAGAGAGAGAGACAGAGACAGAGAGACACAGAGAGAGAGAGCTGGCTTCTTTCCCAAGGGGGTTTTTAAAAATTAATCTTTTGGATTTTAATAAAAGTTCAACATCAGGAAGTCACATGGGATGTTCTGAATTAAAGAAAATGGAAAACTATAAAAAAGACTAAATTTTCAAGACCGCGGACAGTGGGAAGTAATGCAGTCTTACTATTTTATGAACTCACCTCAGTCTTAAGGACAACGGTCGTGACCCTTCTGTGGGGGTCAAAAGACCCTTTTACAGGGATCGCATATCAAATATCCTGCATATCAGAGATTTAAATTAGGATTCATAAACAGTAGCAAAATTACAGTTATAAAGTAGCAAAGAAAATAATTTTATGGTTGGGGGTCACCAGAACCTGAGGGACTACCTTAAAGGGGCGCAGCACTGGGAGGTTGAGAACCACTGCTTTGGGACCTATAATGGGGCTTTATTCTATATCTGAATCATGGGGTCATTTGCACCGAAGAAAAAATAGGGTCACAGAGAAAAAAAAACACGTAGTCTTTCCAAAACGTTCTGGAAACAATGCTCCTTTGTGGGAGGAACTTTATAAGATTAGTCTCAAAAACAGGAGTGAAATACGGGTCTCTAATGTGCAGCGTTCTCTTACAGGTTGGTGGGCTAGATTGTTTCCGATTCTACAGCCACAGCGTTTAAGTTTGACTTTCTTAGAGGTAAAATGGTAAAGAATAAGAATAAAATCCAAAGAACCCTGAGCTTTGGGGGCTAGAGAAAGAACAGAAGTCAAACCTCTGAAAAGAAAATGAAAAACAAACAATAAGAAATATACGGGGGGGGGGGGAGAAATATACGGAACACAATTTAAAAAAGTAAAAGCAAAACCACCGTGTGCATTGGCCGGGAATCGAACCCGGGCCTCCCGCGTGGCAGGCGAGAATTCTACCACTGAACCACCAATGCTCAACGAACTATAGGCTTGCAGCACTCTTATTTCAGTTAATTTCTATTACTAGTTGTACTTTGTATGTAACCATTTTCTTTGCATGTTTCGAAAAGCTGACCCTCTAGTTTCAAGGACTTATTTTTCCAAATCAAGCCCTTCCCCCGTCCCCCATTTTCATTTCTAACTTAGAAGCTATGGTTGTCTGCGTGCCAGCACCCGCCGGGCTTCCCGAGGCCGCTGGGCTGGGCCTCGGGTTGCGCGTGCACAGGACTGCCCTCCAAACAGTAACTGGAAGAACTTGTCCCTAGTGTCGCTACCTGGACTTGAGGCTGTCACCACTCTGCACCTATAGAATCATCCAGGAAGAGCTGGGACTTTTTGTGTGGTTCTTTGCGGCAGCGCTTAGTTTAGGTGGGGGGATGGGCGCGGCCACTCTGCCTTCTGCCTCTCTGGGTCCCTGGGTCCGAATCTTCTGCCAGAGTCAGCGCGGCCGGTCAAGGTTGAGTCAGAGGGCTCGGGTGGGTGAGGAAAGCTCGGAATGTTCTCGTGGGCTTGGGCCCGAGTGGGGGGTGGAACTTCCACAACCGAATAAAAACAAAACAACAACAAAAAATCCGATGGCCCCGAACCAGGACAGCAGGACTGAGTGAGCAGCTCCGGTTCCTGCCATCTCGAGCAACTGAATCCTCTTCGAGGTGAGAGCGGGGAGCCATAGCCACGTCTGCCCCGAGGTAAGTGGCTTTCCGCCTCGATCTGGTCACCGCGTCCTCGTGCCTGGGCGTGTTCCTGCAGGGCCGGGTGCAGATCCTTGCCAATGACCAGGGCAAGCGCACCGTATCAGCAACGTGGCCTTCTCTGACGCCCTGCACGAGCGCAGCACGGTGTTCGACCGCAAAAACTGACAAGCTGCAAGTTCACGGAAGCGACAGACAAGAAACACGGGCTCTTCCGGATGGTGAGCGATGGCGCTAAGCGCAAAGTGCAAGTGTTCTGCGGCCGGTGAGGTGATGGTGTTCACGGTGCCTGCCCACTTCAACAACTCGCTGCGCCAGGCGGCCAAGGACAGGGTGGGGTGGAGTGACATCAGGGTCATGAAAGAACCCTTTGCAGCCACCATAGCCTACGAGCTGGACCAGCGGTGTCCTGGAGGGAGCAACGTGCTCAGTTTTTTGTTTGTTTGTTTTCTGTTCTGTTCATTTGTTTGTTTTATTGACCTGAGTAGAGGCACTTTCAATGTCTGTCAGTCGTAACTATTCACGCTGGCGCCTTTGAGGTGAAGGCCACAGCTGGAGACACTCATCTAGGTGGAGGGGACTTACCCAGCCAGATACGGATCAATTTCACGGAGGGGTTCCGGCACAAGCATTGGGAAGATGGGAACGGAAACAAGATGACACTTGGCAGATTATGCACTGACCGTGAGCGAGCCAAACGCATGCTGCCCCCCAGTACCCAGTCTACCTTGTTCCAAGGTGTGGGCGTCTACACGTCCATTATTCGTGTCCACTTTGAGGAACTGTACCCAGACGTTTTCTGCAGCCCCCTGGAGCCCGCAGAAAAGGCCCTGAGTGATGTCAAAAGGCCCAAATCCATGAGGTCATTCCAGTGGACGGTTCTACCCGTATCTCTAAGGTGCAGACGCGTCTATCAGACTTCTTCAGCGTCAAGGAGCTGAGCAAGAACATCGATTGCCCCCGACGAGGCTGTGGTCCGTGGGGCTGCTGTGTAGGTGGAAGACAAGTGTGAGAAGGTGCAGGATCTCCTCCTGCTGGGTGTAGTCCGTTTGTCCCTGGGGTGAGAGCCGGTGCCTTTGGAGACCAGAGGTATGGGATCCCCTGGAGGGGGAGTTACGCGCTCCTGTAATAAGTCACCTGATGTGGGTGCTGAGACCCAAACGCAGATCCTCTAGAACAGCACCATTCACTCTTAACTGCACCATCTTTCCAGCCCCTAAAGTAATTGTTTTTACAAAGATTCTTATAGGAAGTAACGGGTTGGAGAGGTGGACCAGTTGCTAAGAACACTTGCTGCTCATGCAGAGGACCCAAGTTCAGATCTCAGCACCCACATGACAACCTAATAACTCTCTCTCACTCCAACTCCAGATCTGAGGCCTTTCTTTGGTCTCTATAGGCACCACATACATGTGGTCCACATGTGTACATAAAGGCAAAATAAATCATATGTACAAAATTAAAAAGAAAGCAATGACCTTCATTATAGCATCTCCATACATATGTACCGCTCTACCGTTCATGGTTCCCTAACTTCCTTCCTCTGACCCCACTCCCCTCTAGCAGGTTCCTTTTATCCCATAATTAGTTCTCCCTTTTGGTTCTTCTCACACTATCTCGTTGACCTTTGCCCCATCTCCCCTAAGATCTTTTCTTCCTTTCTCACACTCCCCTTTCTAGTTCTCTCTCTCTCTCTCTCTCTCTCTCTCTCTCTCTCTCTCTCTCTCACACACACACACACACACACACACACACACACACACACACCATACTGACTTATTACATATGAAATTTCTATATGGGGAAAACAGGGTAAGTAGAAGAATTTGAGGCAGACATATTGAGAGAGTACTATGAAGATTGGGCTAGAAAACAGATATGGTTCTCAAATGTGACCCCATGGTAGATATATATTGGAATTTTAGTCTGTCGGCATTGATTGCTCTAATACATAGTTTATATATAGTCTTGTTTGCTTGTTTTGGTGGTTTTGAAATGGGGGGGTGTGTCTCACTATGTTGCCCTAGCTGGTCTAGAACTCACGGTGTAGACCAGGCTGGTCTCCGAGTCATGTAGATTCTCCTGTCTTTGTCTCCTGAATCTTTGCATGGCTTTAGGAACGGACCAGACAGGAGGCAACAAGGAGATGAAGAAAAGACAGATACACACAGCCACACAGACACCCAGAAAAGCTGTTGTCAAGTGGACTAAGCTCTTTGGAGGAGAAACCACAGCAGCCTGGCAGCTCGGTGTGTTTTTATACAGCTGAGCAGTGCGAGTGGGGCTGTTGCATACAGCTGAACAAGAAGGCAGGTCGAGCTAGTCTCAGTCAGAGCAGTCTCTTAAGCATCCTCGCAGAGAGGGGATTTTCTTCACACACTGTCAACATCCACACTCAGACCCAAGGAAAGCTTTTCCAGCCCCCTGCGCGCCACTCTTTCCTGGCCTTTGACATGGCTGTATGCATGTCAGCTGCCCACATTCCCTCATGGCTTCCTCCACGCCTCCCACAGTTTACCCAGTTCTCACCAAACAGTCAGAAGAAGTTAAATCAGCATAGATGCCCATTACTAAGAAATCAAATACTGCTGCCGTTAGTTTCTTGCTCGAGACCCAGTTCCTTCTCACTGGCAATTACTTCCGAGAATTCTTTTCTTCTCAGGACCTTTAAACTAATAGAGGCTTTGCAGAGATAATGTGAACAGTGATTGCATAACTTGTCTAATGTTAAGATGTTACATAATGATACACTTATCAAACTTCAGAAAATGTCATTGGCTATTGCTCATTAAGCTGTTGACCTTATTCAGGTTTCACAGCTTCCTGGTGATGCACCCTTCATCTGTTTCAGAAGTCCGTGCCAGATTTCATGTTACACTGACTTATGCCGCCTAAATTCTATATACTCTATGACAGATTCATAGTCTTATTTTTCGTGGTCTTAGTATTTTTAAAAGACAGATCAGGTATTTTATAAATAGTCTCTTAATTTTGATCTGTCTGATTTAAAAAAAAGTTATTTGTATTTATGTGCCTTTGTGAACATCAGCCCGAGGAGGCCAGAGAAGGTACTGTTGGATCCATAGAGATGCTGATGAGCTGTCTGATACGGGTACCTAACAGCATCCAAACTCAGGTCCTCAGAACAGTAGCAAGTGCTCTGAACTGCTGAGCCTTGTCTGTGGTTCTCATTTGATTAAAAAAATATTTTTATTAACTTTGTTCTTTTTTAGGACATGTCAACACTCAAGAAGCAGAGGAGAGGATCCCTGTGGTCTTGAGGCCAGCCTGGTCAATCTAGCAAGTTCTAGGCCAGCCAGAGCCGTAGAGATTCTGTTTATAACTGAATAAATAAATAAATGAATATATAAATAAAATTCTTGGACAATTTCACATTCTTATAGAGCATATTTTGATTATTGCCACCCACATGGTCTCTCATTTTTAAAAAGACATCTTTTATTTATCTTTTGAGAATTTTATACATGCATTCCTTCCGAAGACTCCCTTCCTGCTACCTTCAACGCCCCCCCCACCTCCTCCTCCCACCTCCATGCCCTTTATTCCCCTTCTCCCTTAGTCCAGTTAGTACAGTCGGCTGGAATGTTGGCGTGATCTTGTTCAGGCAACCGTTGTGACGTGTGCGACGCCATAGTCAGAAGACAGTGTTTTACAGCACTCCTCCTTATTCTCCAGCCCTTACATTCTGCCTACTTCCCCCTCCTCAGTGTTCCCTGAATCTCGGGAGGTTGATGTAGAGGTTCCACTTAGGACTGAACATTCCACGGTCACACGTTTTCAGCAGTTTGATCATTTCTGAGGCTCTGCGTTAACTGTTGTTGCCCATCGCAGGAAGAAGCTTCTCTGGCGAAGGCTGATAGCTCTCATCTACATCTATAGACAAACACATGTAGAAGGCAGTTTGATACATCCACTTAGTAAACAACAGTAGCAGGTCCTCCTAAGGCTCAAGACCCCTAAGCCCATGGCTTTAACCGGCTTTACTGTACCAGTAATGAATTTCCTGTGGAACAGCCCTCACACCTAATCTGAAAGTGGTTGGTCACCCACACTTTTGGTCATGCTGTGACTGTGCAGTAGGCACACCCTTTTTTGAAACGAAACCTATTTTAATTGTACATGCATGTACATCTGTGTGTCCTTAACAACACCTAGCAATACGAAAACTAGCCAGCAAGGAGGAGATTTCTGGTCACTTCAAGATTGATGTTTTTCTGTCCCAAAGCTATCACAGTGTGTCTTCAGCAATGGAGTCCTACCATGTAACATGGTGGACAACCAAGAGGGAAGGAAATGGTTTCTGGGACCTCTCTGAGTAATGACTCAGACAGAGTCTACCCCAGACACTGAGGTTTTCACTTGCTAGCACACACCTTCACCAGCCGTCACGGTATAGCGCTGGGTGAATCTATGAGAGCTGAGGCTACTTTTAATGCTTGCCTCGCGTTCCTTTTAAGAATTTTCTGACACCTCTTACATCTTTTTCCTTACCTGTCTCTCCTAGCCATGATTTTCTTGAGTTTGAATACTTTGTATCCTTTTTCTTAAGTATAGCGCCTGACATATTTTACATGCTTCAATATCACAGAGTAAAAGATGGCCTCTGGAGAAGGCAGAGAAAGAGCACTTCTACATCAGCAGCATCCTGTGAAGAGGATAGGTTAGCCGGTCTGAGACTTTACTGCACATTTCACATACCTGGGCATCCGGTCAGTGAGCGGGCCTGAGACGGAACCCGAATTCTGAACTTCTAACGAGTAGGCTATCTGACTCCACCACTTCTTATATCCATTTTACTAGGAAGAAAATTAAGACTCAAGAGAGAGCAAATGCTTTTCCAGGAGCCATAGTCTAGTTGGTCAATGACGGGAGAATAGGGCCGTGTCTGGCAAACTTTAAGCCCCTCCCATCCTCACAGTTATGGTCAATTTAACATCTTTCCCTCTTGTCAAAAAGACAATTTCGTCCTCAACCAAGCTTCTCTTAAACCAGGAAGTGTTTCCTTTGTGATCTTCTGGAAAAGGGGTGTCACGAAGAGTTTAGTTTTTTGGTTTGGCTATAGGAAATAGCACATTCACATAAATAGTAAATCTACTTAGAATTGGTGGTAGTTAGACGAGGCGATAGAGAACTTCATGCTTAGAAAAGTTTGCCAACACTGCTTCAGCACTGAGTTGGGAAAAGTGTAAGAAATTAAGGATCTTGGGTTGAGAAGTGTTCTTTAATGTTCTTTATTTTTTTTTTTGTTTTTCAGGAAAATAAAGATCTGTCAGAAGTGGGATTCGAACCCACGCCTCCAGGAGAGACTGCGACCTGAACGCAGCGCCTTAGACCGCTCGGCCATCCTGACATGCGAAAGCAGATGTTTCATATTCTTTAATAAGGGTTTTAACACTGATGACGCCACCATTTGATTTCTTCAAATAAAAAGAAAAGCGAACTCACCCGGAATGCTTTTGCAAGGCAAGAAGACTGAAAGTAGCTGACAGATCTTTGTTATCTTTTACTTCCGCATCACTTTAAGCCTCCAATCATCTACCTATTCTGGGACCTTTCGGTTTCCTTTCCATCAGAGGGGCCGAGTCAGGCCGCCGAGGATCTATTACCCGCCACGTCTCTTCCCCACCCGTCATCCTAAGTCTTCTTACCGAACCCGCGCCGGGTGGACTTTGGGAACTGCCTGGAGCCTGGAATTGAGAACGTCAGGCGATGAACAGGACGAGAAGTGAAGGAAACATTTCTTTCGGGGCTGACGCGGATTTTCTCACAGGGCCCATCTTTAGATACTCAGAAAACAAACACGAAACATGCTGAGTAAATTTCTTCCTCCTATTAAAGATATGAAAGGAAGGCTGCTCCCGTGCTGCGTTGGTGGTATAGTGGTGAGCATAGCTGCCTTCCAAGCAGTTGACCCGGGTTCGATTCCCGGCCAACGCAGTGGAATCATTTTATATCCTTGGTTGAAATCAACCAAAGTTTTCCCGTGTAAAGGTATTTTTATTTCTTCTGTTTTGGAATCTTCTGGAGTCTGGGATGTTTTGTCAGAGTCTCAGTCTTGTACAAACTGGACTAAGTATCTGAGGCACTCATGTTGTAACTGTCGCTTATTAAACGTTTAAAACTGACCGGCAGGTGTAAAAATCGCGTTTTCAAAATTTATTTAAGTTGAATAAAGTAAATAATTAATGAAGCCATTAAAATGTAAATGGATACCCATTTCGGCTACTGAAGAATTTTAAGCAGGAAACAGTCATATGTATATTTTTTATTTACATATTTTTATGAAATCTATATAGATACGACTTGTTCGTCCTGTTGAATTTTGAGTGTAAAATACTCTATAGAGTTTGAAGACTAAGAAAATAATCTAGTTAATAATTTTTTATATAATTACGTGTTGAAATAATATTTTGGAATGTTAAGCTAAATAGGAGTTATTGAACTTATCACGTCTCTCTTTGTTATTGATTAAATTTGTCCTTCGGTAATTTCACACATGTATATAAAGGACTTGTTTATGTTCACCTCGAGCCCTCTTTTATTTCCTTCTCTCTCCGGGGATTCCTTCCTTCTGTCTTGAATATCTTTTCTACTTTCGTGTTTTCTTGGTTTGCTATGTGACTCACTGATTTTAATCAGAAACTTGTTTCTTTATAAATGCTTAAACTTTTAGTGTGCTGATCTAGATGATACAAACAGATGTTTTTGCTAAGGGACAGGAATAGCTTACAAATATCTTTCTTGAGCAGCCAATTTAGGCGCTTTGCCACTGTCGTCCTCGTTAGTATAGTGGTGAGTATCCCCACCTGTCACGCGGGAGACCGGGGTTCGATTCCCCGACGGGGAGATTCGTGTTTTTTTTTTTTCCAAACCTAGATATATTATTCTATCTATATCGTTGATTGGTCTTCCTATAAAAGAGGGATGATAATTAAGAAAAATAAAACTCGGGGTTTAATTTAAAGAACCTCTCTAACCAAATTAGTGGAAAAGGTGCCGCAGCTGTTCAGTACGTGCGGGCTCTTAACCCTACCTGTATCGAGGCTTCTGACACGTTCACGCTTCCTAAAACACTGGACATCACGATGACTCCCATCTTTGCTGAACTATAGGAAGGTGGCAGCAGTGGCTGGACCAGGTTTTCAAATCTAAATTCTCTTCCACTACCTCACTGCCGGGGTGTAGATTGGGGAAACAGCTATCCCTGCTGGCGATGACGCAGAATAACAAAAATGTCCTATCTGAACCTAGCATGGAAAGAGCACTTGTCTGAAGATTAGGATGTTTGACTTTTGTTTAATTTTTGCTTGTTTTAAATTACTAAGGAAGAATTTGCTTTGATTCCTCTGGACTTTGTTTTCTACTGGTCCATGATCTTTGAGACCCTTTGCGGTAACTAAGTCCTGAGAAACCAGTTCTGCACAGAATGGTTATATATATAGTCAAACGGTATCAGCTCTTTGATCTCAAATTGTTCAAGCTTAAAAAGCTCCAGTTTCGCATTTGTTTTAATCACTTCATTGTGTTAAGCTATATAAGCACACCATAGTTATCTTAACAAAATTATTTCTGATTATTTACTTCCAATGGAATTTCCCCTATTTTCTATAGTACCTCTCCCTCCCGCTTCCCCTCTCCCTTTCTCTCCCCTTTCCCCTCCCCTTCCCCTCTTCCTCTCTTTGTGTGTGTGTGTGTGTGTGTGTGTGTGTGTGTGTGTTTGATGTTTCTTCTGAGTGTAAATGAATCTTGCACACCATATATGTTCATTTTGGAGAAAAAGATATTTGTTTTCCTATACTACATATTCATTGCAGAAAAAAAAAGAGAATGAATAAAAATAAAAGGCACCCCACCCTCATCGAACAGGAAACACATGATATTTATTCTTCCAGTCCAGGGTCTTCTGCATGCCAGGTGAATGCTCTGTGTTGAGCTAAATCTCCAACGGGGATGAATGGGGCACATTTGAACATGAAATTGGGATAAAACTGTGCATGTAGGCTATTGATAAGGCTACTCTTTAGAGCTGCCTCTGGTTCATAGTGAAGTTAAGATGACAGAGACTCTTGTTTCCTCCCTGTGCTCAAATGCACATGGCCTCCCCCTCCTCCCCCTTTTCCCCTCCTCCCCCTCCTCCCCCTTTTCCCCCTTTCCCCCCCTCCTCCCCCACCTTCCTTTCCTCTCCCACAGCTACCCGGCACCAGACTGCTATATTTATTACAGTGGCGAACTATACGTACTAGTGCCCTCAGTTTACTTGGAGCTGTACATCCGGAGTTCTGGTGTTAAAGCCAAACCAAACCTAACAAACAGAAAACCAAAACAGACAAACAACAACCACAACAAAAAACCTGCTTGACTTTTTACTTAGAATTGTTCTTTATTGAATTTTGGCTTAAAACATTCTTTCAGCCATTTATTTCATTGCTATTGTAGATGGCTATGTCATAGTTTCTTGATTAAGTCTCTGGGTTTGAACAGTTACATTGTTTCCAGTGTTTACCTGTCCTCTCTGGTGTGAACACTTGTTAATCTCCGCTCTTTGTTCTTTGACTTTCCTGTAGAACGTTCACCTGGCTCCTCCTTAGCGCATGCCCAGTTCAGAAGAGAAGCCAGGGCTGGAGTTTTTTTTTTTTCTCTTCCTTCTTTTTAGAATTGACTTTCCCTCACATGATGCTTCTTTCTGGGATCTACTTCTTCAGCTTTCAGCCTTTAAAATACTGTATGAGTAGTCAGTACCCATTTGCTCTACTATCTTCACTAGAACGACACTATAATTAGGTGGTAGGTAAGTCGTGGCGTGTTTCCTGCTATGTTGACTTTCTTCACCAGTTTCTTTGCTGTTGTTTTTGTTCTCTTTAAATACTTCTTTTCCTTTCTCTTTCCCCGCTTCTTCTCTTGGATTGCTATCACACACATAGGCGGGTGCGGCACTGGAGCAGTGGCTTAGATCCAGATTCACAAACATAACCAGAAATGGGAATGGCCTTTTGAAACCACTCGCAACACTCTTCCCCCAACAAGGCTACATCTTGGAATCTTTCCCAAACAGTCCCACCACGATCAGCCCATAGCGTCAGTTCTCATCCAAAGCTACACAAAGTGCAAACCGTTTTTTTTTTTTTTTAAATCAAAAGGTCATGTAGCATAAACAAACAAACATACACATGATATATATTTGTTATATATATATATATATATATATATATATATATAAAACAAGTATATAATAAAAATAGAAAATATGTGCATACTTAATTTCTGAACATAAGTATCTTTGTATGAGATCTTTGAAAATGTTGACCTGTGCTTAAACTTAAATCTGTGTATTTTTGGTAGATTCTGCCGAAACAGACACCAGGAGGTGCTGGTATATGGAGGCTCCAGAAAACTCCTGAGACCTGGGCAATACAGAAAGTGGCTCGCTAGACCCCAGCCCTGCTGAGGATTCTTAAATTGAAGGCAGTAGATGAAGGGGAATGTGCCTTTTGATTTTTGTTTGCAGATGTGCCATTGTTAACATCGTTAAGTTACAAGAATTTAAAAATTCCCTGTTTTGCCTGCGTGGCTCATGTCCCAGTAGACTTCGAGACGGCTGGTTTGAGTATTTTTGTTATAAAAACTCTTAGTACTTTTTGCCGGACACGCCTGGAAACGTGGTTGCTACGTTAAAAATAATGAGCTTTTGACTCAGTACTTAGGCACGCACAATTGCATACGTAAATTAACTACACCTGCCTGCTACGTTTCTAAGCAAAACCAACGTAATTCCCAAACTCACAGAAAGCATTAATTTTGGATTTCCCGAAGATTATTGGTTCGTTCATTCTCTTGTCTCAGACTCAGCGGGCAGAACCGGGACCTGTTCCGTATCAAAGTGGGAGGTAGTGCCTTTCTTTACTAAGTTTACGGTTAGGTTACTTTCCTCAATTCCAATCACAGGTCTTGGTAGACGTAGGCAACCAATACATTCTTTAGTAAGGGGACCTGACAGCAGCCCAGAGCATCACCTGTCTCTGTGGCGCAATCGGTTAGCGCGTTCGGCTGTTAACCGAAAGGTTGGTGGTTCGAGCCCACCCAGGGACGGTGGGAGCATTTTGTGGATCTCGCATTCCTGAAATGTGTTCAAGAAATTCAAGCTCTTTCCATCAGTGTCACTCCTAATGTTGTGCTTAGAGCTTCTTAACATTTCTGCCTAAGCTTTTTGCTAGCAGTCTCTTGGAGCGAACCTGTTTTCGCCTTTACAGCCGCAAGTTTACCGCTGAAACAACATAGGAAACTGGTACTCTAGGATTTTGGACGTCCAGAGATAGTGATCCAAAGACAACTTGTTTGTCCCCAGAAACCTTTACCTGGCTTCCCTTCGTATTTCAGGACCCCTGCGTCCCTCCCTGGCTGCCGATTCTTGGAGCGTCCGTATTGGACGAGGTGCCTCCACTTGCCACACCTTACTTCCTTCTTAATCTCATCGTCACCTACTGGTACCGGAAGAGGTCCCCTTTCTTAGGTTTTTAATTCTCCGCTCCAATAGCTGCCCCAGAATCCGTAAACTACGGACCCGACCAGCGTCTGCGCCTTCAATACCTGGCGCTCTCTGATCCCATCTCTTTAGCTTGAACAGCAGTCTTTATGTAAGTAGCCCCGAAACTCTCTTCTCCCTAACCGCACCTTCTAAATTCACGGTTTGTCTTTTGAGTCTTTGTCCTGGACTTCCAGCTTCCTTCCTTCCTTCCTTCCTTCCTTCCTTCCTTTCTCCCGCCCCCCCCCCCACCCCGGTAAACTCCTCCTTTCATGCCCTCGCCCCAAATGAACCTCCTCTGCAGGCTTTCTCCAGCCTCCCAAAACAGCGCCTACCTGTTTTGCTCCCGAGAATGAAAGGATGAGGACAACTCAGGATGAGCCTGGATTGTTCACGTGACCTTCTCAGCACCTACTGGCACACTACAGGTGAAAAGTCAGCACAGGAGATATCTTACTACTCTGGGACACCAACTTGGTGGTGGGTTATGCATGCGCACTCTCTCTTGCTATAATGCACTAGCTTTATAGTGAACTTGTGGACTCTTAACACAGTCCCCCAATTCAGTTGCTGAGCTAGCTGAATTTCTTCTCGTAGCTCAACATAGGTTCTTTTCAATCCCCCATCCCCCACCCCAGTGGTCCAGAATTGACCAATGCCCTAGGCTGACACATTAGGATATTGCACTATTACATGCTTTCTGACATCCTAGCTCCAATGGGGACAGACTTCCCTGAACAACTCAAGCTGATGTCACATATGCAGTTTCCTATTAATTCACTTAGTTGTAGCTTCTGGTCTGGAAGATAGTCTTATCTCTGATCTCAGATGGTGATGCTTCTTCCCTGGTCTGTTTCTCTCTCTCTCTCTCTCTCTCTCTCTCTCTCTCTCTCTCTCTCTCCCTCCCTCCCTCTCTCTCTCTCTCTCTCTCTCTCTCTCTCTCTCCCTCAGATTTATTGTATTTTATGTATATGAGTATTTTGTCTGAATACATATTGTTAGGGCCTTACCTATGTAAGCTTCCCATTTTGTACTGTTACTATGTTGGTTCTGCTGTTACTAGGAAAAATTTTAATGCCAAAATTGACTACGTATTCTGTTATGTTCTATGCCTTTGGAAACCAATCACTATAGAGGTCAGTAGAACTGTTTTGTATAGTTACCTTGGACCCAAACCAACCACCCAGCAGCACGTCCTGCACCTATGTGTGAGCTTTTATGGTTTTTGCCTTTATAATCTCCCCCTGGAATGGACCCCAACATAAGAGAGACACCTGCACCAATATAAGAAACTAACACTAATTCCATTTTGAGTGGTGGTCAAGTAAAGTTTAAATTCTCAAGACCTCCCTGGGAACTGACACCGTATTTGGCAGAAAGAGACACGTATGTGGGTAATTGACATCCTGGTTGGCAAGTTAAGACATGAATATTGAACAAGACAAGTCCCCTGCCACAGTTGAATACCCCAACCAATGGGAGCAGGATAAGTATACAACAAAGACATGTTTCTAAAGAAGTCTGCTATCCCTAAATCCTAACTGGTGAAATAACTTGGCACAGATGTTTGTAGATTTGGGGCTTAAAAATCATTTAGGATCTTAACTCAGGGCTATGGTCCAGTTCCTGAATCTAGACTATGGCCCTGGTCAAATTGTCCTGGGGCTTATGTTCAATATGCTATCTCTGTCTGACTGAGATCGGTGTTTGTGTAATTTGTGAGGCAATCCTGGTCCCCAACAATATACATATTACATTTGTGCTTGGAGCCTGGTGCTAATGGAGGTCAGGAGTGGGTATCAGATCCCTTAGCACTGGAGTTTTAGATGGTTGTAAGCTACCATGTGGGGTCTGGGAATTGAAACCAGAGCCTCTGCTACAACAGTCAATGTTCTTAACTGACGAGTTGTTTCTCTAGCTCCCTCCCCTGCTTTTTACAATCTAAAAAATTATTTGACGTGAAGCTGGAGAGATGGCTCAGTGATTAAGAGCTTTTTTTCCCCCAGAGGCCTTAGGTTCAGTTCTGAGAATCCACATGGTGGCTAACACCAGTTCAAGGGTATCCAACTCCCTCTTCTGGCCTCTGAAAACACCAGGGCCACATGTGATGTGCATACATACATGAAGGCTAAGAACACATGCCCATAAAAATCAATAAATATATATTTTTTACAGTTTTATACGTGAATGCAGTATATTTTGGTCATACTCTGTAGGCGAAAATCACGGCATGACCAGCAGCCAGGCTACTCGGCGCACTGTGCTGTTAAATAAGAAGCGTGGTACAGAGAGCAGAACGGAGAATCACAGAGTAGTGTGAGTAGCCAGCAGCTGGAGTTTGCACTCTCCAGGGCTTCTTTAATGTGCTGTTTCTGCACAGAGATCCTGTTTGTGTGCACGCTCACTGTCCATTCCCAGGTAAGGTGCTAAGCAGTCACGCCCAGTGGCTTCCGATATACAAGTGCTTGCTCACGTGCAACAAAGCAGAAGCAGTTCTCCGAGATCAGCTCCAAAGCAGATTATTTCTGCATCCTTTTCCTACCCGTTTGGCATTGCTGTCTTGTCAGGGGATGTCCTGGTAATGACAGCAACCCTTACCCTCCACTACCCTCTTTCTTCCCACTCCCACTTCTTCTGAACAAGTCCCTCTCCTGCTTTCTTTAGAGCCGTGTTTGTTTCCCACCGAGTTTAGTTAAGGTTACTTGCATGCGAACAACTAACAGAACGGTGGTAGATTGGGACAATTTACCAGAGGGTATTCAACTGAAGAAAGGGACTTCCCTCCCCCGATAGTATCAACTGGCTGTGCCAGGGAGGGCTGATAGCTCTCTTCCCCCAGCTCCTAACTGGCGAATTCATGAGTTCAGCTGCACTGCCTAGGTCCCCAGGACTCCCCATACTCTGAAATAAGTCTGGGGGTTCCCAAAAGGAACCAGTCCCGAGAAAGGTACGGAAAGCTGCTGCACCGGCTGGAGCAGCCATTCACGTTTCTTTAGAAGTTTATTTAGGGACAATTATTAAGCACAGAGAGGGTCACCACACAGAGCCGGTGCTGCCACTTTGCTCTGGCAGAATGTTTGGGGCAGAGAGAGCATTAAAATTCTGCAGCGTGGCTTCTTAGGAAGGCAGCTGCGTGCTCATTGCTGCTTCACAGTTGGTCCTTGAAGACCCCAGGCTTGCCCTTTTCCCTGAGATAGACCATTGGAGAGAGACAAACAAACAACAAACATACAACACACATACACATACACACACACACACACATACACACACACATACACACACACACACACACACACACACAAACACACATACACACAACAGTTGGGGCAGAGGCCTTTGTATTATTTTCTGCTGCTCGACGCATGGTGCCCAATGCAGACGGTGAGGCTGTGAGTCCACAGGAAGGCTCGTAGGTTCTACACCACTGCTCTTATCATCCCGGGAGATAAGGGCTCACTTGTCCTGAGGTTCCTTGCTCCAGTGAAACTTGTGTACGTCATAGACTGTCACAGAACTTCGAAGACTCCTCTGCACCAAGAAATACAGCACTGTGTCTATTACAAACAAGAGTCCTATCAGCAGGCAGACCATGATTTGGTACCATGGTGGGAAAATGGATGAAGATGTCAGATCTAGGAGGGACGAGAAAGAGACGAGAAAGATGGCTGTCATTAAGGCAGGGGCTTGGAAGATGGTGGGATCAACACCACCAGACTGCTCCTGACACCCGCTGGGAACCAGGTCTGAGGGAGAGCCTGGGCCAGGTCTTTGCTCCTCTCACGAGATTTTCCATCTCAGTGCAGCCTGAGAGGACCTCTGCAGCTCAGATGCTTAGCCACAGCTTCTGCTTGTTTGGTGGGGATGCCACAGAGGGGGTCTGGTGAGGTAAGTCGTCTACAGGAGTCACATGACACTTGTGAGGCTGCCTTATTACTGTTGTCCAAAGTGGACAAATCTGTACATTTTACTCTCTCTCTCTCTCTCTCTCTCTCTCTCTCTCTCTCTCTCTCTCTCTCCATTCCTCCTCCCACCCCCCCTTCTTGTTTTTTAAAGACAGGGTGTCATTATGTAGCCCTAGCTGGTCTGGAACTCCCTATGTAGACCAGACTGTCCTCAAACTCAGAGAGCTACCTGCCTCCGCCTCCTGACTGCTGCCATTAAAGATGTAGACTATCTCGGGAAAAGGGCAAGCCTGGAGTCTTTAAGGACCAACCGTGAAGCATCAGTGAGCCTGCAGCTGCCCTCCCAAGAAGCAAAGCTTCAGCCCATCTCAATATTTTTTTTATTTAAACATGTTTATTTTAATTTTATGTGTATGAGCATTTTACCTGCATTATGTTGGTGTACCAGGTTTGTGTCTGGTGCCCATGGGCCAGAAAAGGATGCCAGATTCCCTGGAACTGGAGTTAAAGTTGTGAGCCACCATGTGGGTACTCGGAATCAAACCCAGGTCCTCTGGAAGAGCAGCTAGTGCTCTTAACCACTGAGCCATCTCTCCAGCCCTGGGCTTAATATTTTTTAATTAAAAATTGTATACATGTGGTGTGTGTGTGTGTGTGTGTGTGTGTGTGTTTGTGCACATGTGTGTATATGTGTACATTTGTGAATCTATGTATAGGTATAAGTGAGTGTTGTGTGTGTGTGTGTGTGTGTGTGAGTGTTTGTGTGTGCTTGCATATGGAGATCAGAGGACAACCTTAGGTGTCATCCTCAGAAATGGCATTCACTTCCTCTAGACAATGTTTGGTTAGATTTTACTGTCAATATAACACGACCTAAGGTCACCAGTGAAGATGTAACCTCAGTTGAGTCATTGCCCAAGTCAGTGAGAAACTGTGTTGATTGCTGTGGGCAGGCCAGCTCACTGTGGGCAACGTCATTCCTAGACAAGTAAGCTACATAGGAAAACTAGCTGAGCGTGAGCCAGACAGCAAGGCAGCGAGCAGTGTCCTTCCAAAGTTTCTGCTTCAGTTCCTGCTTGAGTTTCTGCCCTGATTTTTCTCAGTGGTGGACTATATGCCCAGAAGTATAAGCTGAAATAACCCTTTCCTCCCCTAAGTTGTTTTTGGTCATGGCATTAATCACAACAGAAAGAAAACTAATCCAGACAGGGTCTCTCACTGGTCTGGAGTTCACCACTTAGGTTAAATGGCAGTTCCCCGGAATCCCTTGTCTCTACCTCTCCAGTACTGGGATTACTAATGTGCCACCAAACATGGCATGCTATGTGGCTCTGGGGCTCTGGGACTCTGGCTCAGGTCCTCATACTTGTGAGGCAAGCACTTTAAGATCTACTGAGCTAGCTTCCTAGCCCTAGTCACATCTGTTTGTTTGAGACAGGGTCTTATGTGTGTCCCTGGCTGGTCTGAAACTCACTTATATAGACCTGTCAGGCCTTCAACTTACAGAGATCCACCTGCCTCTGCCTCAGAGTGTTGGGATTAAAAGCATGTGCCACCAGGCCTAGCCCAGTTTTAATTTTAATTTTTACTTTAAAAATATGTATTTATTTATTTGTTTATTTAGTCTATGCTTAGGCATATGTATGTGAACTACATTCATGAGGTTCCCTGGAAGGTAAGAAGAGGCATCAGGTTCCATGGAACTAGAGTTATGAATGGCTGTGAGCCACCATGTGGGTGCTTAGAATTGAACTCAGGTCCCCTGAAAGAGCAGCTAGTGCTCTTAATGGCTGAGTCATCTCTCCAGCTCCCTACCTTTTAATTTAATGTAGTTTTAAACTATGACTGAATGTACCTGGATACCATAAAGAATTCTCATGTGTCTTTTACTTAGGTTCTCTAATTGTTTACATTTGACTTGTTTAACTGGTCTTTTCTCCTAACTTTTTGTGGTGATTTGAATGAGAATGACCCCTGAGGCTCAGATATTTGAATGAGCCTAGTTGTTCTTTGCTAGTTGGTGGAACTGTTTAGGAAGGATTGGTGGGTGTGGTCCTGTTGAAGGAGGTATATCACTGGGGTGGCCTTCAAAAGCCCAAACCAGGCCAGGTCTCTAATTCTCTCTGCCTGCTTTATGAAACATAGCTTGTGAGGAAGACGTAAGCTCTCAGCTACGGCTCTGGTGCCATGCCTGTCTGCTGCCATGCTCCTCCGCCATCATGGTCATAGACTCACTCTTTGAAACTATGAGCAAACTTCCAATTAAATACTTTTTTTGTGTGTGTAAGTTACTTTAGTTCTGGTGTCTCTGCATAGCAATGCAGAAGTGATAAAGATACCCTTTGAGAGCCCACATCTGTGCCAGATTAAAATTTTTAAAAATTGAAAAAGACAAGCAAAGGCTCTTGCTGCCAGTCCTAACCATCTTAGTTGGTTTAATAGCCAGGACTCATATGCTGGAAGGAGAGAACTGACTTCTAGAAGTCTTCTGACCTCCACAAGCTCACAGTGACACATGCACATGGACGCACAAACGTATGCACATGCACACAGTAAATAAATGTAATGATGATGGTGATGATGATGAAATAAAATAGCATATTGTAAAAGGATCTGAAGACCTCTCACCTCCTATGTTTATATCAAAGGACGTTGAAGATTTGTTGTTGTGTCCAATGATCCCTCTGCAGAAGTAGGAGCCACTGTCATCGTGTGTAGCTTTTGGAATGTAGAATTCAGAATTCTTATGGAAATACTTCTTGCCTTTGCCATTCTGTAAATAGGTGACCTTATATACAGGTCTGTTTTGCCAGCTGTGGCATCTCAGATGAATGGGGTCTCCCTCCTGGAACAGCCACTTAGTGGTCTGAAGCAACAGCCAGCCTAAAAGACAAAGAGATCTCAGTTGGCAGGGTGAATTCTGAATGTGGATTTCTTCTGTAGGGCAAAGTTATCACTCCATCCTAGATGCAATGGGAATCCAGACTGAGAATTGTCCTACACAGCTCCTCAGGTCACACCATGACCTTTGGTCTAAAGAAGAAGAGGGGCACACACAAATACACACACACACACACACACACACACACACACACATGCACACCAACAGACAAAGAGACAGACAGACACAGGGACAAACACAGAGAGAGAGAGAGACAGAGACAGAGACAGAGAGACAGAAAGACAGACAGACAGAGAAATAGACACAGAGCCAGACAGACATAGACATAGAGACAGAGACAGAGTCAGAGACAGAGAGAATGAAGATCAATGAAGGAGGGAAAAGAGAAGCAAAGTTATATATCTGCAGAATCCCTATGTGCTGGGCTTACATTTGGCAGGTGACAAGAACTAAGAGTATTTCCAAACTCAAAATTTAAATTACATTTAAAAATGAGTTTCTAAGTCAGGTGCTGTAGTGTATGCCTTTCATCCCATTGCTTAGAAGGCAGAAGCAGGCAGAGCTCTGTGAGTTTGAGGCCAGTCTAGTTGACAGAGTGAATTCCACAACAGTCAGGGTTATACAGAGAAACCTTGTCTCAAAAACACTAAACCAAAATCAAACCAAAAAAAGTCATTCTACATTAAAAAAAAGTCATATTTCAAGAGACAAAGGGACATTGAGAGTCCCCACGGTGGTCAGGTTCAGGAGACTGTGTGTTCACAGGAGTGGTTGCAACAAAGGTCTAGGAGGCCTCAGTATGAAAGGAGGGAAGTGGAGAAAGTGAGAAGTTGGGGGGGGGGGGGTTGAAGGGCAAGGTGAGTGTCAGCTGTCACATCATCTCTGGTTTTGAAAGATCTCAGTCAGACCATGAGTAAGTAGGACTTTCAAAAGAGAAAGGATGGCAGGGATACTGTTCACACTATGATCTCAGGAGATCAGACTTCCCATGGGGAGGCTGTGAAGTCAAGGTGGGACGGAACCTAGGGAAATACATGTCAGATAAATATTGATAGCAGGTGACAATATTAGTGGGATCACGTTAAGTGCATAGAATAAAAGAAGGTGTGTGAAGAGTAATGGTAGTTTTCCCTGGGGACTGGGAGCAGAGGTTATTAGAATATTCTTTTCTTGTTAATTTTTGAACTATAACCCAAGTAGCATCCACAGTAAGAACAAAGAAACATATACTGTGGGTTTTAAATTTTAGTGTCCAGAGCTAAACAAACTTGGTAGAACATTTTGGTGGGAATTCTTTACTGGGAAGAGTCTCCAAACAGAGGGCAATTTCTATTATTTAATGAATTAGATCATTTATCAGCCAAGATGATGTACAAGAAGCCGAGGTAAGAAAATCAGGCGTTTAAGGATAGCCTGAACTACATAGTGAGTTCCAGGCAGCTCTGAGCTACATGATACCTACTATTAAAAAAATAGAAAGAAATTCCCCCAAACAAACAAAAACTATAAATAAACAAACTATGAGTTATCAAAAATACCACGTGTCTATTTAGCCCCTTACCTTTTCAGCCAAAGAGCACATTGTGGTTAGTGTAAGATTGTAATTGGTATGGATACTGCATGGTTTTGAGGTGATATTCTCTTATTAAAATGGTACAGTTTATTTGTTTCCTAAGCCATTGTCCAGTGATGCCAAGGTTATCTTGAACTTGCTTCATACAGCCAAGGATGCACATCCCTTCATCCTCCTCCTTTCCCCCCCAAGAGCTGGGGTTCACAGATGTGCTCCGCAGCAAGGGCTGGGGTAATATTCTCTGTTTTATTTGTCTTGCTGCACACAAAACTAATATACTGACATATACTCATTTAACAAACACCTGGCAGACATTTTACACTGGGGATATTCAGATTTCTACTGTGTATGGTCTCTAACCTTACAGAACCTATCGTCTAGAACATAGAAATGTACTCCAAACATTATACCGCACCGTGGTAAGTTCTACAATGAGCTGGGTGGGGGGGGGGACTATAGAGCCAGTGAGAGTAGAATAATAAAGAAAAATTCTACCCAAAGAAAACACAGAGCATAAGCAAAGGTGAATCTGGCCCTTAAGGAAAATCTGATTTACTGTTCACGGTCTCAGCCTTGCACAGTCCTTGTTAACTAGACATTAATTAACTAGACATGCCCATTTCTAGAGCAAAGTCAAACCAAACTAATTCCCTTAGAGTTGAGTTTTCTCTTTAACTTTTCCTTTTTGAGACAGGGTCTCACTATGTATCTCTGAGTGTTCTGGAGTTTACTGTGTAGACCAGGGTAGCCTCAGACTTACAAAGACCCCTCTGTCACTGCCTCACGAGTGTTAGGCTTAAAGGTACAACCTGCCATGCCTTTGATTCTGTTTTTTTAAAATGTACATGTGTTGGCCTGGAGAGATAACTCAGTGGTTAAGAGGTCCTGAGTTCAATTCCCAGCAAGTTCATGGTGGCTCACAGTCATCTGTAATGGGATCCTATGTCCTCTTCTGGTGTGTCTGAAGACAGATACTCACATACATAAAGTAAATACAAATCTTAAAAATTAATGGGAGTTTTCCCTGGGAGACTGTGCATGTGGGTGTGCGTGTACTCACATGCTATGTCATGTTTGTAGAGATGGAAGGACAACTTACAGGTGTGGCTTCCTTCCTTCTGAGTCTTGGAGACCAAACCCAGGTTTATTAAGGCTTAGCGATAAGCATCTTTTACCACAGAGCACCTCCCCAGCCCTAAGACCTGAATTTTCTATTGCTTTCTTTCAGCAATTCCCCACTTCGTTCACTCTTAGTTAGCTACCTTTCATCCAACAAGATACAGTAGCTCTGCACAGTGAGATCTGTGTGGTCTGGATGGAGAGGTAGTGGCAAAGGAGCCACAAGAAGCAGCTTGACAGGCCCAGTTCTCTGGAACCCTGGTGTAGAATTCTTGAGTTTCACCTTCTTCCCCTCCAGCCTTGTCCCACCCACTCACTGTACAAATAAGACAGTTGTGTAGATAAGAGTCAGGCTGACAGTATGTGATGTGATTCCAAGGATACTAGGAAAGAGCTATGCCTGAAAAAGTAATTCTCTTACCTGCTGTCATACTAGAATGCTGTTAACACACACATACACACACACACACACACACACACACACACACACACACGTCTATTCTATGGTAAATGTGATTCCCAACCTGTGTGTGGGTCAAGTGACTATTTGGGTAGAAATCATATCCTGCATATCGAATCCACATTATGAATCATTGCATTTCACAACAGTAGCAAGAGTGCAGTTATGAAAGTAGCAACGAAACCATTTTATGGTTGGGGGTCAGCACATGAGGAACTGTATTAAAGGGTCGCAGCATTAGGAAGATTGAGAACCACTGATGTACAGTGTGAGTGTATAGATACTCAACACCACCACGTCAAATACTCGGACCCATGGAAAATGGCAAAGCTTTCTTTGGAGTGAGTTTTAGAGGTGTGGTCCAAGTGTGGATGTTGATGGTATGTGCAGAAAATGTGCACCGTATCTCTCTATCCCTGGATGTTTATGGCCTGAAGACTGCCCCCTACAGAGACTGTTCCTACTAAGATTAGTTAAACCTGCCTCGGTAATCTATATACATATGTACATACAAAGGTATCTTCGTGTTTAACTGTATGTAATGACCCCAATTTCTTGTTCCGCTACATGCAATAATTTCACCCTCTGTTCAACTGCATATAATAAACACGCTTCGCATCCTGGGGCTGTGGCTTTGCCAATGAAGTGGGCTCTCTAATGCAAGATTTTCTGTGCGTTCATGTATTTACTTTTCCCTTATCCCCTTGCCTCCTCAGACAAGTCTGTCCTTCTTGCTAGATGTGGCAACACTGGGAGGGGCCAAGTGTATGTTAACAAGTAAGTTCCAGCACAGGATTGATGGGAAGACAGTACAGACAGACACTGATTATTAAAGATCTGAAACTGAGGATTGCGGGCTGCTTGGACCTGCCGGCTCCCGTATAAGGAGCGATTTATTAATATTTATGAGTGTCTAGGCAATATAGCTTAGCCGGTTCTCAGCTAGCTCATATAAAATTAACCCCAACTATTCCTGCCACATGACCGGTTACTTCTCACTCAGTCCGGGCACCAGTTCCTTCTACTCTGCGTCAGGCTGAGAATCTTCTGCCCCTGAATCTTCCCACAGTTCCTATCTCTGCCAGGAAGTTCCTCCTTTCCTCTCCTGCTTAGCTATCGGCCACGAAGCCAATCAAAGGCGAGGGAGGTGTCAGTTTACAAAATATCAGGTGCCGAGGCAGGTGCCGAACCATAAGAAAAAACCGGTATCAAAATCCTGGCAGTATTCAGCTCTCTGAGGATACAGAAATCAACATTTGAATAACACAAGGACAAGCTTACACTGGAGCGCAAAAAGATTACCCCAGCAGAGGAGTGTAACGTCTGAGCGATGATTCGTGAGAGGGAAACTGAGATCCTAGGAGCACAGTCTGATGAACGAATGCTACGCAGCATGTCGCTGACCTGAGAGCTCATATCTACATTGTATGTGTTCGGTGAAAATGCCAATTCCGGGAATCGTTAAATGCCAGCGGCCCTTACGCGCGCACTGCAGGAGTTTCTGATGTTTTGCATACTGCAGTTCTGCTCCTCTTCGATGGACCCCATGTCACCCTACCACTATTAACCCCAACCATACTGGCCCCACCCCCTTTCCCTTCAACTCACCCATGTGGACGTCTAGTTGCACCGGGTCACTGAGAGTGGAGAGGGCTGTCTGGCACCTGTATGCTCCACTGTCCTTAACTCGGGCACTTTCGATGAAATAGTTGGCATCCTGGTGTGAGATGAGGCTTTCATTATGAAACCACCTGGTAGAATTGTCCTTGGGGGAGAAGGTGCCCTGGCACCTGAGGGTCACATTGTCTTCCTCAAGCACCCTGACCCATTTAGGGTCTAGGGTCACTGCAGCCTTTTGGAGACCTGATGAGGAGTCAGGAGAATTTGGAGTGAAGACACAGGAGTGGACTCTACCTGACACTCCCGGGTAATACAGGCAGAGGGAATGGACCCACAGCGCTCCCAGTCCATCTTTGACTCATTCTTAGGGTATCTAGAAAAATTGACCAGAGGTACTAGAGCTAATTCTGACTGTGTTAGGGTATTGTTCCCAGTCCCCAGACCCCCACCTCTGTACCAGACACCATACAATAGTCCTTCCTCAACTTCCTGGGGCCCTTGCGTGTGTCTCCCTCCATCAGTCTAAGACTCTGAGGCAAACTCACCAGCTCGAATGCTGGAAGAAACTGCAAGAAAAAGAAAGGCACGAATCAGATGCTAAGCAGCGAGATTCCCTCCCACCTTTCCTCCTACCAGTTCCTTCTCTTCTCTAAGGCTTGGGCCTGGGCTGCAGGAAGCTCAAAGCCTAGTTTTTTACATTGTTTCCTTTCTCCTCATTCCCTATTAAAGCTGTCAGGTTAAAAGTAACAGATTGCATTTCCCTAAATCAAGCCACAGAAACCACCTAAACCTAAACCCTGCCTGGAAAGAGATGCTAGAAAGTCGGAAGGCACAAACCTTTAAGAGCACCTCGTTCGGGTTTTTCAAGGTACACTTAGGGACATGAAGACCCAGGCCAGTTAGCTTACAGCCCTCTCCTAATAAAGCACATCTCCTAATAAGATGCTGCTTATCTCTAACAGGCCCATACTGGGGGTTCTGTGCCTGGCCTGGAACTCAGGAGGTCTCTGCATGAGTTTTTACCTTCGTCTACACTGAGCCCCACTTACCTGTGAGTAACAGAGTTGTTGGTAGTAGTAGCTGCCACATGCTGCTGCAGCAGACAGAAAATGTCACCACAGAACCCCGAAGAGCCCTTTTTGACTAGAAGAGAGGAAGTAAATAGCTTTTCCCCAACCCCCTCTCCCCACGCCCATCTCACCAGTTCCATCTGATTCCTGAGCAGTTCACTCTGATTGGTGCGCCCTGCGGCAGGGCAGGAACAGGAGGGAGAGCACCTGGGGATGGGACGACTTGTTTTCTGTAGATCAGAGCTGAGCACCCTGGGAAACACAGAGAGTCTATCAGAGGACACTCTTGGTAGACTCGAGGCTCCCAGGGCCAAGAATGAGGCAACATGACTTTGCTGATGGCCTTCACAGCAAGAGCCATGTCCCAGGGGGTCCCATGGTTCTAGCTCAGAATTTATCACTGTCTTGCCTGGCCCAGACCCATCTGCATGCAGGCAAGGGTCTGACTACATATATAAAATAGTAGTTTAAACTTTTCAGTCTACTAATATTTCTTTTCAATACTATCACAGTCTACATTTTCCTTCAAAGTGTATTGAAAAATTTTTTTTTCTAAAAATCTAGGATATGTAAGAAGTTACCAACTCCCTCCCCCACATTTTTTATTGGACATTCTCTGCATTTACATTTCAGATGTTATCCCTTTCCCACAATCTCATCCCCCCCTCCCCCTCCCAGTTACCAACTTCTTAGTGCATATTTGATAGCTAAATTGCCCTTTTGTGTTTGTTTGTTTGTTTGTTAAGAGAAACCCACACAGGAGTTGAAGAATGCTCTGAGAAGAGAAGAGACCAATGGGAGGCAGAGAGAATCACAGAGAGGTGGGAGTACCAGGCGAAGACAAGAACTCTTTAAACATTCTTCCCTCCCCTGCATGATTCCATTGATTATACAGAGGAATCAGCCACCATGCCAAGTGTGTTCACTTCTTGTGAAGGTTGAGCTGTGGGTACTTGGCAGCTGGTTTCTGCATGAAACATCAGCCCTGGGTGCTAAGCCTCAACCTCCCCTTAACAAAGCTAAGTGTTTGGTAGTTATATCAGCTCAACTCCTAAAGAAACCAGACGACTCTGTTCACCAGCATGTTCCTAGGAATCCGGACAGCACTCGTCTGACTTGGGGAGGGAGAAATATAAGGTAGGAAAGAGTGAAGTTTTGCAAGGGTTGAGCAGAGAAGGAGATGCCCAAGGGCCCTGCTGACCACTGCTTTGGGCTGATGGCCTCTCTACTCCAGAATCCCATGACAACCATCTCTCAGGCTTGGCTTTTGCTTTGTTTGTCTGTAGAGCTAGTTGACTGTTGCCCATAGCCATCCAGTCCTCCTGGTGTTCTTGCAGCAGCCCCTCCCTAACTGGCTTTGGCTTAGATGTCTGATGAAGGCGGACAATGGGCAGGATTAAGACAGCTATTCTAATGTTGGTCAATAGAGTCATTGCGTCAAATACAGCTGAGAATCCAAAACCTTAAAGCTCTTTGCTACAAGGTTTTGACGCTCATCTAGAAAACCTGAAGCAGAAAATAAAAAAGTGCCTATAGACCCTTGGAGAGTTTCTAAGGTAAAGGGTGTGTTCACAGGCACTGTCTGTCTCTTGATTTCCTGGTGGCTTTCTGCTCTTCAACTCGCGGCACAAGGATTCACCTCAGCTTTCCTTCTTCGGAGTTTCACTTTTGCCTCTGACTCATCTCTTCTTCACACCCTCAGTGTAGGAAAACTTTGTTGGTAGCTGGGTCATAGGCTAGATAGGAAAGAGAGGAGAAAGCACATAGGAAAAGAGAAAGATGAGTGATATCTTAGTTATTTTTTTATTGCTGTGATAAGACACCATGACTAAGGCAACTTATAGAAGAAAGAGACCACTGTGGTTTGGAGTTTCTGTGGGTAAGACTATGGCCATCATGGTAGCAGGTAGACACAGTGCTTGAGTAGTAGCTGGGGGTTTACATCCTTATCTACAGGTAGGAGGTGGAGAGAGACACTGGGAAAGGCATGAGCTTTTGAAACCTCAAAGCCCACCTCTAGTGGCATGCCTTCTCTAACAAAGCCACACCTCCCAATCCTTCCAAAACAGTTCCATCAACTGGGGACCAAGTATTCAAATATGTGAACTTCTAGGGGCCATTCTCATTCAAATCACCACAGGCAAGAAACATCCAGCAGAATATTTATGAGTGCTCACTGAGTAGTCCTTAAATAAACTATCATCCGGGTTGTTGCAAGGATGCATTTTACAGTGTTGAGTAAGATTAAAATTTGTATAGAGGGGCAGATGGATTTGGGATATCATATACAGAATCTGTAAACACATAATTATCTTCACTGTTTATTTTCTCTCTTTCCTCTTCCCAATATTCATTCTTTTTCCCTTCTTCCTTCCCCTCTCCCCATTCCTTCTCTTCCCTCAGGAACAGAATGCAAAGTAGAGCATAGATTATTGAGATTACACAAGTCTATCAGTTGCCATTTTACAATGTTTGCAGATTCCTAGTGAAAGGTGGACAGGTAAGAACCCGAAGTGCTCTGGGTACTATGAGAGTGCTTTTGAAATATTACCTACACACAGATAAGACAGTGACTGGTCCATTTAGGTGAAGGGTCTACACAGAAGAATATGTGTTAGCTGGACCACAGAAGATGAAGAAGCACAGACACTTTTTAAATCTCAGCTCTACCATTTATGTAACCCTTGTAGGCCTGAGTTTCCTGATCTGCAAAAGCGGGGCCAGCAATAATAACACAAACTCCAAGGAGCGGTGGTGTCTAAATGAAGCAGTTCAGACAGAGTTGCTGGCTTGGTATGTGGAGCCATGCCTGCTGACTAGTAGGAGAGATAGAAGATGGGAGGTTGAGGGTTTCCTTCACTCAGTTGTACTGATCATTTGGTTTTCCCTTCACTATGACCAAAGGATTCGTTTGACTTATGGTTTCATAGAACACAGTCCATCATGGTAGAGAAGGCGCATGCGCAGACAGCACCATGGCAGTGGGAGTGTGTGGCCAGGACTCTTTACCTACCCATGACTTGGCAGAGAATGGAGATTAGAGTGTCTGGAAGCAGGGAGATGCTACAAACCTCAAGGGCTTCAGCTAGGCTTTGCCTCCTAAGGTTTCACAATCTCCAAAAGGAGTAGCATCAGCTAGAGGCCAAGGGCTGTGTGTGACATTTCACATTTAAACTGTAACAGTTGTGACACAGCTGACCTCTGAAACTCTGTTAGACCTTTGTACTTCAACACTGTGACTCATCACAGAATGAGCTGCAAGACCTTGGAAGGCATGGGTTCTACTCATTATATTTAATGACTTTATTTCCAATATTTACCCTAGGGTCCAGCACATAGTAGGGACTCAGCTAACACTAGCCAGGTGATCACAGAGGTTTCTGTATGGGAAATAGTGCTGTATACTCTTCTATACTTGGAGAGCTCTCAGGAACTAATAAAAGAGCCTCAGTTGCAGAGAAGCATTAAGCTGTGTGTATAAGTGTGTGTGTGTGTGTGTGTGTGTGTGTGTGTGTGTGTGTATGTGTGTGTTAGATCCCCTGGAACTGACATTATAGGCAATTTCGAGCTGCCCAGCGAGGGTTCTAGAAACTGAACTTGGGTCCTTTGCCAGGCAAAAAGTGCTTTTAACCACTGCGTTGCCTTTACTGCGTCACTGTAAATAAAATATTCTTATACTTGTAAGCAGTGAATTAATCTGGATGCTGTATTTCTTTTCCTTATGTTATTCCCTAATAAATTACACAAAGAAACCAAGATTTATTTAAAACTGCACCTCAATAGCTGAGCGGTTAAATGATCCATCTTTACTTTCTGTGCTCATCTGGGAACCTCCAGGCCCTATCCCATGATACTTACACATTATTATTGACCTGGATCTTTGGGCTTCCAGTGTGTATCCATGATCTCTTTCTGGACCCCTTCCTCATGGCTCCAAGTCCTTCACCCTCCTCAGTGATCTGACTTATTTTTATTAAAATAATTTAAATAAATAAAGACTTGGAGAGTGGAGTGTGGTGGGTTTCTGGGGTGTTCAGAGCTTTCTGGAGTTAGTATCTGATTATCAGTGACTGCATATTGTGTCTGTTCTTTTGTGACTGGGTTACCTCACTCAGGACGATATCCTCTAGATAGACACATACCTTTAGTCCCGGCACTTGGGAGGCAGAGGCAGAGAGAGGTGGATCTCTGTGAGTTCGAGACTAGCCTGGTCTTCTGCACAGTGAGTTCTAGGACAGCCAGGGCTACATAGAGAGACCCTGTCTCAACAAGCAAGCAAGCAAGGTCCTCTGTTTTAAAAGTGAAGATGCATTTGTCTAACCTAAGAGAGGTCCTGAGACGGTAGACAGACTCAAGTGTGTGGTTGTCCATAGAGGTGGTAGAAGAGGGGAGTCTGGGTGGGGTGCAACCCTCCCTTCTTTCTGATTGGGAGATGGGAGCATTATTTATGAACATGAGATATGCAAGAGGGGTAGGAAGTTGGGAGAAAGGTGTGTGTGTGTGTGTGTGTGTGTGTGTGTGTGTGTGTGCGCACACATGCGCGGGCAGGGTAATGTTCTCAGCTCCTTTTGCAAAGTGAGAGGCCATTGTGCAGATTTCAGGTAAAGAATCCAAGAAATCAGTTAGACACAAAGCCCCCTGGCCCTTGGAAGGTCTGTTAGGATGAAGACATGGCTGAGGAGACACACATGGTTGATGCTTTCAACTTGAGATAAGAGATTAGGATCTTTCCCAAGAAAACATGCAAATACACCCTCCTCCTCTCAGTTAAGAAGCTCCATGCCAACCCCTGCAGAAATCCTAGGAAGGTAACACACAGGTCACTTGCAGAGTGCTTTCTAGCATGATTGTCTGCTGGCGTCATAGCAGAAAGGACTTACAATAAAGTATGGATAAGGTCTCTGTAGCTTACCCTTATATCCAACTATCAAGAGTATTCAGGGAGAAGGGAGGACAGTGGGGCAAAAGGAGGCAGAGTTAAGAAGGAGAGGGTGCCAAAGAGAGGAACTTGGCACAAATTTTCACACACTGAAAAGGAAGAACGACTAACCAAAAGAGTTTGGGTAGAAGAGGCCCAAAAAGAGAAGGCAGGGAGACCATGAAGGGGGGAGTGGTCAGCAGAACTGGAAAGGGTACATGGGGTTCCATCAGTGTTGCAACCAGGAAAATGGCAATAGCCCAATTTTAGAGGGCAGAGCTAGTTTCGATTGAAAATTAAGAGGGGGGGAACATCTTTTAGTAGATTTTCCACTTCCTTTACAAATCTGTCAGGAAGGAATAGTGAATATTTTTCCTGGCTGTCCAGATTTGTTTTCTCTTCCTGTGAACATTTCATCTTCTTTGCAGGGAAGTTCTACTGTGCAGTCCTAGTAAGTGCCTACGAGGGCTGGAGAGATAGCTCAGAGGTTAGGAGCACAGACTATTCTTTCAGACGTCCTGAGTTCAAATCCCAGCAACCACATGGTGACTCACAATGGGTTCCAACTCCCTCTTCTGTTCTGGTGTGTCTGAAGATAGCTACAGTGTACTCATATAAATAAACAAGATAAACAAATCTTATTATAAATAAGATTTATATTTATAATATATTTATATAAATTATAATATAAATAATTTAGAATATATTTATAAATCTATTATAAATAAGATAAATAAATCTTTTAAAAAAGAAGTGGCTATGGTTTACTACCACAGAAACTAAAGGGGTCAGGTCCTCCTTTGCCCTACTTTGGGGCAATGTTATGGGTTACATTGTATCTACCCCAAATCCATATGTCAAAGTGTTGAGCCTTTTGTAGCCGGAACAGGACTTTAAAGTGGCCTGACATTAAATTAAACCAAGTCACTAAGATGGATTTTAATATAATGACCAGCATAAGGAGAAAGGTCATATGACCTTTATGGTGTAGGGTTGGAAGCTAGAAATCTTCACTTTCCAGTGTATTCTAGTCACCAGAACAGCTGAGAGCCCAGGCGGGAGCTCTGAGGTAGTTCAGTGCTTAAGAGCATTTGCTGCTCTTTCAGAGGACCCAGGCTTAATTCCTAGCATTCACTGGGAAACCTACAACCATCTAAAACTCCAGTGCAGGATCCAATGCCCTCTTCTGGCTTCCAAGGGTACTCACTGCATGTGTGTGCTGCACAAGAATACATTCAGGTAAATGCTCATATATACATTAATCAATCAATCAATCAATCAATCAATAAAACCTCAAAAAAAAAAAAAAATGAAATGCCAGGTGATGATGGTGGCAAAAACAGGTGGATCTCTGAGTTCGAGGTTAGCCTGGTCTACAGAGTGAGCTCCTGGACAGCCAGGGCTGCATAGAGTTAGCCTGTTTGAAAACAACAATAAGAGAGACAGAGAGAGAGAGAGAGAGAGAGAGAGAGAGAGAGAGAGAGAGAGAGAGAGAGAGAGAGAGGAGGGAGGGAGGGAGGGAGAGAGAGAGAATATAAAGATTCCACCTTTTGATGGAAAGTATGTAAAATAACTTGCACTTTTGTTTCTTCTTCTTCTTCTTCTTCTTTCTTTCTTTCTTTTCCTCTCCTCTTCTCCCCTTCTCTCCTTCCTTCTCTTCCTTCTCCTCCTTCTTCTTTGAGACAGAGTCTCACTGCATAGCCCAGCCTGAAAGTCCCAGTAATATGCATGAGACACCTATAGCTATTTAGGATTGTGATGGTTAATATGAAATCCCTTAGAGTGGAAAAAGAAAAAGACTCTTCATACTATAGTTATGTGTGGGAGTCTGGACTATAAAAGGAAGAAAATAACTTCTATTCACTCTGTTCCAGAAAGAGTTATAAGAAGTCATTAGATGACTCTAATTAGAAAGATGAAAGTCAGAAGCTCTCCCTTCCCCATCCAGAAGTTTGCCCGAGAGTAGAACTGTAAGGAAACACTCAGTTACAGAGCAATGCTGATGTGTATATTAAACATGGATTTGTTGAATTTGAATTTATAATAATTTCAGAGTTCTTCCCTATTCAACAATTCTGTAACTCCTTCAGTTGAATAGAAGTTGATTAAATTTCTCATCTTTCTTCCTTCTAGTACAAAGCTGATTTTATCTATGGTCCACTTTATTCCTTTCTGGTTCCTCACTGATCTAGGACTTTCTGAGAATGTCACATTGCCGGGGCTTTTATAAGTCATGTGGAGGAAAGAAAAGCATTATCCTAATCAGATCAGCTAGGTAGAAGGGATGCAGTGATTGGAAGTGTCTCTTCTATTGGACATGAAGAAGGGTTAATTTTGTTTCAAATTCTGCTGACAGCCATCATTAAGACTTTGACTCTGGGTGTGATGGCACACACCTGTAATCCCAGCACTTTGGAGGACCATGAACTAGACGGGAACTACATAGTGAGGGGATGCTTCCCAAGGCTAAGGGCTTGAGATGCAGTTTAGTCATAGAGTATTTGCTTGCACTTAGCCTGGGACTTTGAGGACAAGACCAAGCTCAAAAAAAAAAAAAAAAAAAAAAAAAAAAAAAAAAAAAATCAATCCAGGAAAGATAAATGAAGAAAAAAAATTGTGATTTTGGTGACACCATGAGGTTCCGAGGTATCCAACTTAGTTGTCTTTAAAATATACCTGGTTGCTTAATCGAGTCTAAGTCTGGGCTGTTGCCTTCAGCTAAAGGGGTCCATAGAATATATAGGCATTTCTGAATATGTTATTCAAAGGATAAGAAACTGTTTTTTTTTTTTTTTTTTTTTTTTTTTAAGTAGGATCTTGTTCTATAGCCCAGGTTGACCTTGAACTCAAAGGATCCTCTGGTTTTAGGTCGAGAGCTGAAACCTCAAGCATGAAACGTGACCCTTGGAAAACTCTCTGGAAGGAATTACTGTTGACCAGGGGAAGAAGGGGCAGTCAGTGAGAGAATGGTCACTTGGAGACCAGGAACTCTAGACCTGGCTAGTTAACCCCAGCTGAGCAGGTCAGGATAGAAAGCAGGCCTGCTTCCACCGCACAGAGATTTCCCCCTACTTCTGTCTCCTAAGATGTTTGCTAAGATGCCCCTCTGGTTACATGGTCTTTATATATTGCCCAAGATGACCTTGAATTCACTGTGGTCTTTTTTGCCTGAGCCTCCCGAGTACAGGGCACACACTCCACTTCATCTAGGCAATTTTATGTCTCAACAAATATCAACTAGAAGACAGATGACACTTTTTTTAAAAGATTTATTCATTTAATGCATATGAGTACACTGTAGCCGTCATCAGACACTCCAGAAGAGGGCATCAGATTCCATTACAGATGGCTGTGAGCCACCATGTGGTTGCTGGGAATTGAACTCAGGACCTCTGGAAGAGCAGTCAGTGCTCTTAACCACCAAGCCATCTCTCCAGACCCCAGATGACACTTCTACCAGATCACAAAGAAACTAACAATTAATGTTTACAGAAAGACAAAAAAAATATTTGCCTTGGTTTTATTCAGTTATAAATTTGTAACAGTTATAAATCTGTAACAGTTATAAATCTAATAAGTACCAGCGTCACTTAATAAAAAAGGTGAAGAAATAGGAGACTGGAAGTATAGAAGGAAAAAGAGGGTAGTTAGAGACGTGAAGGTGTTATTTATTTTTATATTAGATATCTGGGTGTTTTGTATCCATGGATGCGTGTGTACCAGGTACATGTAGTACCTATATAGTCCAAAGGGGGGCACCATACCCCTAGGAACTAAAGTTACAGACAGCTTTTAGCAGCCATGTGCATGCTGGGAATAGAACCTCATCTTCGGAACCATTATTTTTCTAGTGCCAGAGGCATGGAGATATTAAATGAGACAAAAGTTAGACGAGAACCCCTGGAGTGGGAAATTTAAAAGACAGTGGTGCATGCCTCTAATCCTAGCACACAGGAGACAGAAGTAGGGGAAATCTCTGTGAGGTGGAAGCTAGCCTGGTTCCTATCCTGAATTCCTGCTCAGCTGGGATGACATAACAAGACTGTCTCAGAGGTGGGGGGAAGGAAAAATGAATGCTGGAAAAGTGAAAAGAATACATTCATGTTCATTAACTCTTAGAAACAGAAGAAAATGCACATGGGGTTTGGCGTACACAGAGATCTCCAGAAATAGTTACACCTGGAGACAGAAAGCAGTCGTGGGAACCAGCTGAGAACAAATCCCACAACCAGGAAGAAACAGACAAAAGTAGGAAAAGATGGTAAGAAATGTAAATACACATTGTGGTGTGACCTTAAGCCATAGCCTGTTTACTTTGCCTGTGGGTGTTCAAATAATATAGCCTGTTGCCATATGAGAACTTCCTGAACCATGCCACGCTCTCTTGACTGACTTACATCTAGCCTATCCCACATCAGAGTGTAGTTAGACTCTGCTCAAATTAGTCATTTAAAAAATGTAAATGTATATTTATTTCTATCATTGTTCATTGTGTAAGTGTGTGCTTGTGAGTACATGCATGTGTGTGTGTGTGTGTGTGTGAGAGAGAGAGAGAGAGAGAGAGAGAAAGAGAGAGAGAGAGAGCACATGAGTGCAGGAGTCCTCAGGAGCCTGAGGTATCAAGTACCCTGGAGATACAATTATAAGCAGCTCTGAGCCACCAGATGGGGGTCTTAGGACTGAGACTTGGGTTTTCTACAAGAGTAGTACATGCTCTTATGCCATCTCTCCAAATCCTACAAAATAATTTTTATGTTAGTTTTAGGGGCTAGGAGAGATGGCTTAGCCATTAAGAACACTGGCTGATATTCCAGAGGACTTGGGTTTGATTTCCAGCACCCACATGGCTCATAACCATCTGTAACTCCAGTCCCAGGAGATCTGGTGCCCTCTTCTGGCCTACACACACACACACACACACACACACACACACACACTCATGCACGCAGAACGCACACATGCACGCAGAAGAAACACCCATATACATAAATTAAAAATGAAGTTTAAAAATTTTGTTTTAAATAATGTTTTAACTGATGCATTAAAAAAAATCTGTATGTGTTAGTATGCAGACATTCCACTGGCCTGCCCTCAGAGACCTAGTAATTGCTTATGACTTATTTCTCTCTCTCTCTCTCTCTCTGTGTTTCTCTGTCTCTCTCTGTCTCTCAGTGCTTCCTCTCTCTACTCTGCCCTCACAGCTCTACTCCCATCTGTCTGTCTGTCTGTATGTCCACTTGCCTGCCTCTGTCTCGTCCCAGGTCCTCAACTGTCTCCCTTTTCCCGATAAACCTTTTTACACCAGGCCTGTCACACTTCCTAGGCCTGTGTAACTTCCCAGGAGTGTGCCTTGGCATGGGCCCGCCAAAGGTACCGCCCTTGACCCATTTTATTTCATGACAGTATGTACTTAGACAACCATGGATGTAGTGTATAATCAAGGGAAACATACAAGTCTCCTGGAACATTTACCATTTTTTTTGAAACGGCAACATTTTAAAGTTTCAGAACAGAAGCCTCCTGTTGCAAGGCTTTGTTAGGAGAGGACTTTTGGCCTAGAAGGAAGGAAACCCAAGTTTTGGTTTCAGTCTCACGAGGCATCAAAACACTTCCCTTCCCTACGTCTGTTTCCTCATTCATAAAGCTAGGTAAATTAGGTTAGATGTAGCTAGCTTTCGCCTTCTAGTCTATAGTTCTGGATTCAGCTTCCAGATAATGTTGGTTAGAAAGACAGAAAGATGAAGGGGATGTATAATGGGAAAGGCTCCCTCACCTGAGAGTCAGATGGAAACCTTGGAATCTAGTACAGTGGACATTTGATACAGATACAAAGGGTGGTCACATAAGAAATGATAGCCTTGTATGTAGAGATATGTTCTTCCAAAATAGCAGTGAACTAGGACTAGTAACTGTAGGCATATGCTCTGGAGTCCTAGGACCTCATTCCTTTCCTTGTCCTGAGAAACTCAACAAAGACTGTCAGCCTTGTTTACAGTGAAGGAGCCTTACTATATCATTCAGGGGAGCTAGACTTTTTCTTGATCATGTGAAATCCTGCTGCTATGGTCTAGGTAAAATATTAAGGCCAAGATGGGATGTTAGGTAAATTAAGGCCTAGGTAAAATGTGACACTCTAGGTAACTGTTACTTGGCCAACCTGCCTTGTGGGCTGTTACTAATATAAGAAAGCTTTCTCACATGGTGTTTCTATTGTCACTAGGAAACTTTCTAATGCCTAGTTGATTGCATATTCTGTTATGTACTGTGCCCTTGAAAACAAAACAGAAGTCAGTAGAACTGCTTTGTATAGTCACACACAATAAGCTTGGACCCAAACTGACCACCCAGAAGCACTTCTTGCATCTCTATATAAACTTATGGTGTTTGCTTTTGAAAGCTGCCCCTGGGATGGACCCCAATGTAAGAGAGGCATCTGCACCAATATAAGAAACTATTTAAAATAAGACTTTCATTTTGTTAGGAGTCGAGAAAAGACCTCCCTAGGAACTAACATCCTACTTGGTAGAAAGAGATGTGTACGTGGGTAACTGACATCCTGGTTGGTGGGTAACTGACATCCTGGTTGATGGGTGACTGACATCCTGGTTGGTGGGTGACTGACATCCTGGTTGGTGGGTGACTGACATCCTAGTTGGCAAGTTGAGACATGAATGTTAGAGAAGGCAGGTCCCCTGTCACAGTTGAATACCCCAGCCAATGGGAGCAGGATAAATGTACAAAAAAAAAAAAAAAAAAAAAACAAACCATGTTCTGAAGGAAATCCCCCTAAATCCTGATTGGGGGAATAACTTGGCACAGATGTTTGTGGATTTTAGGCTTAACTCAATGGCACACAGTTCAGCTCCTGAGCCTGAATCCTAGCCCTGAATCAGTCCTGGGATGTATGGTTAATAAACTATCCCTTTCTGATTGAGGTCAGTGTTTGTGTGGTTTGTTAGGTGACTTCTAGACCCCAACAGTCAGCCCCACCCCCTTCCCTGTCCCCCAGAGATCTCGTTTATATTCCTTAGCAGACCTTTTGGATGGTAACTTCAAAATCCACCAAAATGGTATATTTGAATATTGTGGAAGCAAGAAAGGACTCCTGGACACTCCCAAAGGAAGGACTCCTGGACAGTCCCAAAGGAAGGACTCTCGGACAGTCCCACACTTGTGCTTTTAGGTGTATCTTGTTGTTGTTTCTGTCTCCTGTCCCTTCCACTGAACTCTCATGCTAAAATCTATGTTCAATTTTTTATTAGACCCGAGTCTGCTTCATACTGACTAGTCCTGAAATTCTTGTCTAGTAGGCCAAAGCCTTGTGTCTCCGACTGGCTAAAAGTGTAGGCAAGTTCCTCTGGGTGCTGTGGCTGAGAAAGTAAGGAGCTGGGTCTCCCGTCTCTGCCCCAGGACACTGTAGAAAGTGCTATTTTTTCTTTCCCAAAAACCCAAATGAAGGTCCTTAGGGGACGTTGGACAGGCAAAGCCTTTAGCATGTAAAAATTAATTATAAAAACGGAATTCTTGCTTTTACTAACACAAAAGACTCAGAGACCCTGATAGGGAAATAAAGACTTAGTTCTTGAAAAGCAAGTGGAAACCAGGAGGTGGTAGAAGCAGAGACAGGTGTGTCTCTGTGAGTTTGAGGCCAGCCTGGACTACAGAGGGAGTTTTATCATAGCCAGAGCTAACACTGTCTTAAAGAAAGAAAGGAGGAAAACAAAAGGAAATACTGCTTTGTTTTATTTTAATTTTTAATTAGTGCATCCTGAGGCAGATGGAAAGGCCGAGAAAATTTAGGGAAGATGAGAAGGAGAAGAAACCTCATGAAGATTTACCAGCAGAGAACCTAGAATTACATCATAGCTAACAGCTGCTGAAGGTCTTCCTCCCTTCCAGCCACAAGACTATGACTTTGTAGGCATCCCACCCAAAGCCTCACTTATAGGAAAGGACATGTTCAAAGACTTGTATAAATAACCCGAATGACTTCTGGTTTTATCTTTTCTAGTTATAACTGCCTCCACAAGGACCCTAGAATCTCACTTAGCCAAAGAGGACATGTGTGGGCAGAATTTCAGCCACCTCTTGAGACATAATCTGAGGGCCACCAAGCTGGTATATAGGGTTAATACTAAAACACTTAATTGTGACTCTCCTTTGAGGAGCACAGACTCATACTAGGACATGTCTTAGCTGTGTCTTAGTTTCTTTCCCTAAGTACCCTCCTTTCTCCTAGCCCTGATACTTAACTCCCTAATTAAAATGTTTCAAGCCAGGCACAGGTTTGATTCCAGCACTAGGAAGGCAGAAGCAGGTTGGTCTCTGAGCCAGAGTTTCAGGCCAGCCAAGGATACATAGAGGAAACCCAACCTCAAACAAAACAAAGCAAAACACAAAAACCAACCAGAGAAATTTCCATGACTCAGCTAGTAGCCAGGCCTGTAGATGCTAATTTGACCATTGGGGCCCCACGTAGCGGAAGGAGAGAATCAGTTCCAGCAACTTGGTCTCCATCTTCCACATGTGCTTGAACACACACACACTAATAAAGTAATACACTAAAGCCAGGCATGGTGGCCACACCTCCAGTCCCAATACTCCAGAGGCAGAGGTGGCGGGTCTCTGGTCCACATAGTGAGTTTCAGCACAACTAGAACTATGTAGATATTCTATGCAGACTACAAATCAATCAAAAATATTTAATAAAATCTCCAAATCTTGATACTATCTAGGTCTAAACTTCTTTTCTGTGATGAAGCCAAGGGCCTTATTCTGATCTGAATTGAGATTACTTAAAGAGGAGGGCTCTGCTCAGGCTGCTGAGGGAGACAGCCCAGGATGGTGTCTTTCCCCGCTGCAGACTGACTTTCTTTTTTTTCAGGGAACTGCATCTTACAGTGAGTAGATGTGACTAGTAACCCTTTGAGTGTCTTTTATTATCCAGTGACTTGGGTCATTTTTTTTTCCTCTCTCTCTCTTTTTTGGGAGGATGGGGTAAAGTGAGGCACTGTCTACCTACATAGGTCTGGTTGTCCTGGAACTCACTATGTAGACCAGGCAGGCCCCAAACTCAGAGATCTGCCCCTGCTGGGATTAAAGGTGTGTGCCACCATGCCAGGCGACTTGGGTCATTCTGAATAGTCAAAGATGCAATTTTCCCTTTACAGAGCCTGTCTACACCACAGCCATTCCTGCCTTTTCCTTTTTAAGTTACTAACTGCGAATCTTGGTTGTCAAGTTGACTGGGATCAACTAAGAGGCAAGCCTGTGGGTACATCTGTGAGGCACTTTCTTAACTAGATTCATTGGCATGAGAAGACCCCCTGTAAGTGTGGGCAGCAGCTGCTGGTGACAGCTCAGGTATTCTGAGATCTGAGGGAAAAGCTTTTGCTTGGCATCCCATGCCATGAGTAAATTGGTAAGTTGTAGTGTGACTTATCTTGTGAGCAAGGGCCTTTAAGAATTCTTAGCTGTTCGAACTGCTTGACCCTATGACCTATAGATGGTGTTTTCTGTTTTATAAAAAAGAGAGAGAGGATAAGTTCTTAGAGCTAGGTCTAGTGAGGTATGGGAGGGGGTACCTCTGTAGGTGGGCTCATGCTGAGGAATCCCTTCCCCCTGAGGTAGCAGACTCACCATGGGTATAGTGTAGAATGGAGTTTTATTTAGGGCATGGGAAGGGAGGAGACAGACAGACAGACAGACACAGAGAGAGAAGTGAAGAGGCCGGCCAGGAACACGTGGGATGGGTAAGGGGAGAGAGGAAGAAATATGGGTCAGGGAGAGAAGGGAGTCGGAGAAAATAAGAGAATGAGAGAGTGAGGAGGGGGCAAACCTTTTATAGTTGGCCAGGCCTACCAGGCTGTTGCCAGGTAACTGCTGGGTGGAGCCTAGAAGGAATGCTAACAGACATATACACATTCACACAGAATAGTTAGAGCAAAGCTCACACATACATATACATACTTACACACACACAATTGGTACATAGAGTGAGCTCCAAGCCATACTCAGACAAACTTTACATGTATACATAACGCACGGAGTTGATAGATGGAAGGGGCAATGTTCCACCACAAACACAAAGCTCACACACACACAGCTGATGGATATTCCAACCCCCATTCACACACACTGTACACATACACATACATGCACACAGTTGCTGGATGGGAGAAACAATGTTCCAGTTACATATCCTTTCTTCTTCCTTCTATAGCTCACACATCCCAGCAAAATCTTTCAAGCAGTATACAATTACAATGTGATTATGTCTTAGTTTCCTTCTAGTAAATGATTATGGAAACACAGTGTGTTCCCCAATACCTTTATAAGAAACAATATTATGTAGCATAGGTAAAGAAAATGAATTATCTCCCAAAACCCATGTACATCCATAACCAATCAACTTATTATAGATTAAAAAAGCGTAAGCAAGCAAGGTAGTTTTCTCAGCCAGTTTCTCTCACTGGCAGGCAGCAATTTGTGGTTACAAAGAAAGAAATGAGTGGACTGGAGAGATGGCTCAGTGGTTAAGAACACTGACTGCTCCTCCAGAGGTCCTGAGTTCAATTCTCAGCAACCACATGGTGGCTCATGACCATCTATAATGGGATCTGATGCCCTCTTCTGGTGTGTCTGAAGATAGCTACAGTATACTCACATACATAAAATAAAAACATCTTAAAAAAGGGGGGGGGCATTGTTATTTATCGTTAAAAGTAATCTTGTAAAAATGTTAAAAGAATCACGAATCTAAACTTTTATGTAAAAAAAAAATCAGTCGTATCTACTGTAAACCCTCAGAATGCATATTACTCGTCAACAATTCTTACTTAATCACTTCGGGAAGCTGAAGGCAAACATAAGACACCAATCGTCTCTGTCCAGCCTCAGTGAGTCACGCCAACCAGTGCTGCCAGTGCTCTTGTTCCCTGACCATAAAAGGTCCTGAGCTTAACTATTGAGAGTGAGCCTTTCTAACTTCAGATGGTTCCCTAAGATTTTTTACTTCAGAGCCAGTAGTAAAAACAGCTCAACCTAGCTCCACTAGCAACTTTATTTTTCCAAATGCTTTCTGAGGGTGGTGATCTCTGTCTGCTGACAAGCTACATCTCTAAGTTCTTTCCTAGGGTGGTGACTGATTCATTAATCTGCTCCAGCAGCATTAGTGCTGTGGATGCCAGAGATACTGTCCAGTGTGGGACTAGAAACCCCCTTAGAGTTTTCATAATTCTTATATCAGAGAGCAGCAAGCAGAACAGAACTCCATAACAGCACAAAGTCCTCAGGACACGAAGTCCTCGGGGCCACACAGAGGCTCATCCATGTGGCTGTGGTAACCCGTGAACTGCGTCCCATGAGTTCTAAAGCCATTGGTCGTTCCTCCATCATGCCCCTTGGCAGGAGAGGTTATGAAAAGACCAGCAGAGCCTGAAACAGAGGATTGGGCTAGCAGAGGAGGAAAAGGAGATCACTGATGCAGAAGATATGTTAGGAGACAGTGGAGTTGGGAGAGGCTGAGCTGAGCAGATAGGCTAGAACAGTTGGGAGAAGGGACTGTTTAAGCAGATTGTGGGGAAACTGAGGGAGGAACAGTTAAAAGAAACATTTGTCTGGGCTGGACAGGAAACTAGGAGAAGGGCTGGCAGGGAGTTAAGAGAACTGGTTACTGTTTGTAAGAGAAGGAGAAATTAAAAGAAACAAAACACAAATCCCACATTTTACAATATGCCTTGCTTTCAAATTCACCTACCCTGTTGCCGCCATTGCTGACACCCGCCTCCATCCTTCACCGACAGGAGGACCCAGCCTGTCTGCCTTTCACTGTGGACTTCAGACATGTGTCTTGCCAGCAAGATTCCTGGCCTTCAGCACCAGGCCAGGACTGCTGACGTTCCCAGTCTGGTGGACTGAACTACCAGCTCTCAGCCTGTCTATTGTAAAAACAGTCATTCTTGGAGTACTCAGACTGAATCAAGTAAGCCAATCTAATAACTGCCCCCCTTCTGTCACTTCTAATTCCCCGACTTGATACAGTAACAAACCACGATCTGTCTCAGTACATGATAATCATGAGATTTGGGGGAGGCTAGAACTTTCCTGGCACCAGGAAATGATTTTCAGTTAGCTTAAGCCCAACATTCTTGAAGTTGAGCTGTGACGGAATCATGTGGAGAGCTGGGTCTCTCTCTTTCTCAAAGTTTCTAAGTTTGGCAGGGTCTGAGAACTCGCATCTCCAGCCAGTTTCTAGATAATGCTGATGCTGGCTTTGAGAACCCCAGCTCTAAGGCAGACATAGGAGTCCATTCTCTCGCCAGGTATTGGGCTGATCATGTGACATGACTGTGGACAGCAAATGCCAATCTGATGGATTCTGAGATCAAGGACTGGCGAGTTCCCTGTCATTCTTTGGATATGGTGCTATTTAACCTCATGCTGCCGGGAGCTACTGCAGTCACAGGGAAAGTGGCTGACGTGTTGAATAGAGCGAGGCAGAGAGAAGGAAGTGTGTGTGTTCCTGTGGGCATTGTGGTAGGCTAAAGACTGTTGCAACTGCAGATCTCAATGATGGAGAGGTATGTCATTGAGACTGCTCAAACAAGGAAAGAGCAAGACAACGCAGGGACACAGCAGAGATGACAACTGTCATTTGCTTCATCAGGATAACATCTCTGTATGATTGGCCTTTGTAAAATGCCCTTTTCCCTTCATGCATCGGTTGTTATGACATATCTGAAGTCTCCATACAGGGACAAAAGTGGATAGTAGCCCTGTTGGAGAAATGAAAGAGATCCCAGTCTCTTCCTGTGGTTCCCTGATATCTCTCTGCCTTAACTCATGAATACTCTTTCCCTCCATTAAAGATTGCCTTAAGCAAGTTGTCCAAAATTCTGTGCAGTGTGGCCATTTCTAGGGGCCCTTGCCCACTGCCTGAGTTTGCACTTTCGTTCTGAAATGAACTTCCTCCTAATTCCTTACTTTTCCTCATTAAAAAAAAAAAAAAACAACTTTTTCTGATGATGATGAGAGACTGAAAACACTGGGCAGAGGTTTTGGTGTGTTCTCTCTCTCGCTTTCTCTTTTTCTCTCCTCTCTGTGACTTCCCCATCCTCACCACCACCGGCAGTATTATTATAAATTATTCAAAAATTTTAAGAAACGTGGTGTGCCACATGTTAAAGCCATTTTTTAAAATTTAAGCTGTTTTCTGTTTTCTGGCATCTGCTGTGGGAAGCCACCCAATGATTCTCTTCCAGTACTCAAAGACACCAGTTAATGCAGCAGAGTCAAGAGGGTCTGGGTCTCCAGACCGCAGGCTGAGGGCTACAATGCCGGCCTGTTCTAGGCACCAAGGAATCCCTACTTCTAGATCACCATAAAGGCTATATAACTCCAGCTTCTGTAAAGACCAAAGGATAGAAAATGTAGAACTAAAAACTACACTTAGCCACAATCTCTATTTCAGCCTGCACAAGGACTGTTAACACTAGAGGGCGCTGCCTGTTCTCCGCTGCTAAACTCATGAGGAAATGAAGCCTGCCAAAGCCCAGCCCTCCGAAAGCAGACCAGCCCTCTCCTATGTCTCAACCTTGAAAAGCCTTATCAATCCCTAGGCAACGACCATTGGTGGAAACCCTCCGATCTCTTGAACTTATAAACTTATAATAAACGTTTAAAACACACCCTCTAGTTGTTGCCTGTGAAGTTCATGCTTTGAGCTTACAGAGACAAAGAACCCAGACACCTGAGATGGGAAAGCCTCCATTTCTCTCAAGGACTTCCCATGTTAACGTGAGCGTTAGGGAGGCAGAACAGGCATCTTGTAGGCAGAACATCAAACCGGGATGAAGGACCTCTCTCTGTCCATGGAGCGCGTTGCGTTTTTGAGTAAGGAGTGTAGCATAGTGAGATGCGGGTAGAGTATAAAAGGTATTTACACATCACCTTCGTGTGCCTTACAGGTCTGGGCTTTATCCCGAGGTCACGGAGTACTGTGCATCATTTTAAACCGCAAAGTGTCTGTAACGTGTAGTTTTAAAAGGAACCCATGCTAAATTCAGCTAAGTATCGGTGGTTTCGCCCACCATTCCATGGCTAGCTCTATGCTGCCGCCTTGCCCTAGTTCCCTAAGGCTTGCTAAGCTAACCAAACCAGTTTAACCGGAACAGCCTGGAGCTGGAGCGACCCCCCTGTGGCTGGTCTGCGGGTCAGCCACCACCCACTCAGCTCCCAGTTCTGTGAAATGAAAACACTTGAGACTTATACCAGCCAGATTTATCATGGTAAATCACCAACCCCCAAATGCCCATACAAAGAGCACACAACTCAATAATATAATTACAAACTGCACGCTTAGATTAGGCAGATACACCACTACACCACTGTATTGCCCATCTATGAAATCCCAAGCTACTGCGGCTCCTCCAGGTCACGCAGGTCTGCTCCATCTTCCATCTCTTCTTCCTCCATCTTCTTCTCCCCCATCCTCCATCTCTCTCCTCCTCTCTTTTCTCTAAAACTTTCAGCTCTGCCTCTTCCTTCCTCTGCCCAATCACAGGCTCTAGCCTTATCTAACCAGTTAAGATCTCACCCAACTTCACTTGAGTACGTGAACGATTTCTCATCTGGACAGTCCTCTTGAGGGCGCAGAAAATCCATACGGAGCAGCAATCCATAACTAGTCTCAGGAAAGACTTGGGATTGAAGAAGACTATTCTGGTAACAGACAGTGTGAGAATTAAGACTGGGGGAAAGATGAGTTAGGTTGTTGTGGCGGCTCTGGTGGCAGATGGAGGTGATTTATGATTAAGGAGCAGAAGGTGTAGTAAGATTAGGATGTTCAGCAAGGAGAAGTGTCAAAAATTGGATGTGAGTTTTGAAACAGAGAGGTGTGGGTATTTTGAATCTGGTGTGTGTGTTGGGTGGGGGGTGTCTATGAGTCATGTTAGTGGGTCAGGACTTGCTGGCTATTTCCAGGAGAGGTCTTTGCTAGGACTGAATACACAGACTTCAGATGAATTGTGCTTTGGGAAAAACTGGACACTGGAAAAGATGATCCTATAACAGGCACTTAGAATTGATTTGCTAACAAGGGCTGACTCTTTTAGCCCCATGTGGTAATAGGAAGCAGGACAAAAAGCCTGGCACTTGTGCCTTTATTCTGAATTCCTCTATTTCTCTCTGTATAGCCATGGTAACCAGAATGTCCACGTAAAAATGGGTGGTGCCTACCTACCTACCTCATCCTTCTTCAAGGCTGGAGACACAAAAGTTAGAGTAACTGAAACTTACCTTTTAAAATGTCCTGTTCCAGGAACCCCAAAGGAGCCATAAGGCATCCAGTTCTTGTTCTAAACTTATGGCCGCCCTGGATTCCAGAGATAGCAAAGCTCCTTGGAAAGACTGCCCACTCTATAGAGGAAGGGAGTTATCTCTAATGGCAAAGAATCTCCAAAGAGAAGCTGTCATCTTGTAGGAATTAGATCTATCATTTGCATAATGTTGCTAACCATGCCTTTGGGCCACTATGCAGAGTCAGACTGAGAGAATGGTGAACCAGATCATACCTTGACCATGAAGGCTTAACCATGTGTTCTTCTTGCTCTGTCTCAGATCCTCCTCTATTCAGATCAAAGCTCGTGTTAGTACCCTGAAGTCTGGTACTAGACCCCTTTGTCTTTCCCCTTCTCTCTTCACTTTTATCAAGACTTGTCTCTAAACTCCATGCTAGGACCCCAAAAAATCGCTGTAAGGGGGTCACCAAACTTGTTTCTCTTCCTAAAGTGGCCGCACTGAATAAATTTACTTTTTAATGATTAAGTTGTCTCTTTAATTGGCCAAGTGAAAGTCGATGGCTGATCATGGTTTTATGGGGATGCTAGGACCCTAGATTACCCCAAAGACTTTGGTAAAGGATCTATTTTCAGATTTTTGAGAACTTTCACGCTTACTTCTATAGCGGCTAGACTAATTTACATTCCCACCAGCAACATGTGAAGTTTGCCTTCTCTCTGTATCTTCCTGCCTCTGCTCCCTGAGTGCTGGGGTTACTGGCATGCACAACCACACCTAGCTTCTGTGTAGCTTTAATTTGCATATCTCTAGTGGTTAGTGATGTGGAACGCTTTTTTCATATGTTTCTTGGCCATCAGTACATCATCTTTTGATAACTTTTCTTTTCTAGTTTAATTGTTGATTATGTTGTTTGATTTCTTGGTATATAGTTTCTTGAGTTCTCTGTATATTCTAGACATTAATCCTGTTAGATGTGTACTTACCAAAGGTCCCCCTCCCATTCTATACTCTTATCTCTTTACTTAAATCCTTTCTGTGTTATTCCATCTGTTGATGGCTAACATTGTACCCTGTGCAGTTAGGATTTTTTTTTTTAATATAAAATCCTTGCCGATGTCTGTATTTTGAAGTGTTTTCCGTATTTTCCATTTCAGAGTTCAAAGTCTCATATTAAGGTCTTTGATCCATTTGCAGATCTTTTTGGGTTTTTTTTTTTTTAGTTTGGTTTTTTAAGATTTATTTACTTTTATGTATATGAGTGTACTAGAGCTCATATTCAGATGGTAGCTGCCAGGCACACCAGAAGAGGACATCGGGTCCCATTACAGATAGATGTGAGCCACCATGTGGTTGCTGGGATTTGAACTCAAGACCTCTGGAAGAGCAGTCAGTGTTCTTAACCACTGAGCCATCTCTCCAGCCTCTGGATTTTATTTTTGTACAGGTTGAGTGAAGAGGATTCAGTTTCATTCTTCTACATGTTGACACCCAAGTTTCCCAGGACCATTTGTTGAGGAGGTTCTCTTTTCTCTAATGCATGCCTTTGACATCTTTGTCACAAACCAGGTGGCTATTCCATCTCAGAATTCAGATGAACAAAAGCAAGCAAGAGTTTCCAAGTTCATGCTGGGATCAAGGGTCACTCAGTCAATAAGCGGGTAGAGAGATGGCTCAGTGATTAAGAGCACCTGTTGCTCCTGCTGAGGACTAGGGTTTAGTTCTTAGTGTCCTGTAGTTTTAAGACACCTCTTTGCACCAGGAAGTGACGGAGCTACCAGCCCCCTTTCTGGTTCCCTTGAATCCTTGATCAAAGGCACACACACAGTGTTTCCTTTACAACTGCCTTCTGGCACAATTGTGGGGCCCTACTATCTCCCACCAGGAAAAGTGTGCCCTTACCAATTTCTCATCTCCATCTCTCCCACCTGTCCTATTCTTCAGTTGCTAAACTCCCCTGACCATCTGCCTGAAGGAGTAGTCCCATGTGGCCACTCCTTTTTGAGAGCTCACATGGTTGCCTAGTTCTCTTCTCAACAAATCATGGTGAATTACTTTCTCATCCCTTGCTTCTTTCTCCTGCCTCCAGTGACCCAGAAGAAGTCTTGCTCTATCCTCCTTTCAGCAATTGGTCCATGACTTTCTTTACTGACAGATCAAGAACCAATAGGGGAACAGGACCTAAGGTCATTTTTAGTAAAATGGAGTGGCCACTGGAAGGGGGCTGGCAGTATGATCACTTCCTGGTGCAAAGGCCATAGCATGAAACCACACGTTACAACCTAGCACCCACATGCTAGCTAACAACCATATGAAACTTCAGTTCAAATAATATGATGCCCTCTTCTGGCCCCAGATGCTGCCAGGCACACAGAGTTCATAGACATATGTGTAGGCTAAACAGTCATATATATAACAAAAGCCAAACCCTTAAAAAGTCACTCAATATGATGGGTATGGTGGTATACCTTCAGTCCCATCACTCAGGAGGCAGAGATATCATTGTGAGCTCAAGGCCAGTCTTGTCAGGATAGCTATGACTACATAGTAATATCCTGTCAAACAAAAAGGATTCATTCAATCAGAAGAGAAGATCAAGTGCGCTAAAGCAATGGCATCCATTTTTTCCCTCTGTTCCTGAAACAGATCCTCAGTTCCCCAGACTAATAGCTGTAGTCTATAGTTTTCTGCTACCCCACTTTAAGCGCAGGGCAAACCTTATTACCATCAGGTTTTCTTGAATCCTCAGATGAAAGACAGACAGACAGACAGACAGACACATATCCACACACACACAAGCTTATTTTTGATGTGCTTTAGCTCAATGGTCTGGTTCTTCTAAGCCTCTCTCAGGTATTGCGCCCTACTTTTCACTCCCAGCCCAGCCCTCTAAATCTGCCCTCAGCTTAGTACATTTCTAATCTCCTGCCTGCTACCCCAGGCCTAATTGGAGAAGCACCTAAAGGCCACTCCACCTGAGATCTCACATGGCTGGTGGCTCTTTTGCCCTCTGAAGCTTGATGACAACCTTCTCCCTGAGTCTGCTAGCCTGCCTGCAGAAAAATTGGAAGTCCCACTTACCCTGCCCAGCTCATTAGCTGCTAGCATCTTTATTGATTGATCAAGAACCAATTGGTGAACGGGACCTTCAGTGTTCACACACAAATTCCGAATCGAGAATCAGAACTACCCCTGTTTCTTACATTAAACCACCAGACCTTTCTTCAGCAACCTGGAACTCTATTCACTTGTCACACAGGAGTGACATTTACTTTGTTTCAGCAGAGGGCAGTAGACAGTGTCAAAACAGTTGTCTTGAGGTTTCTATAGCTGTGAAGAGACACCATAATCACAGCAACACTTACAAAGAAAACTATGGCTTACAATTTCAGAGACTTAGTCCATTATCATCATGGTGGGAAGCCTGGTAGTGTGCAGGCAGACACGATGCTGGAGAAGGATCTGAGTTCTACATCCAGAGCTGAAGGAAGATAAATGCCACACTAGGCCAGGCTTGAACATCTGAGATCTCAAAGCCCACCTCAGTGACACACTTCATCCAACAAGACCATACTTGCTTCAACAAGGCCATTCCTTCTAATAGTGCCATTCCCTAAAGATCTCTGGGGGACATTTTAATTCAAACACTCAATTTTTTAAATTCAGAAACAAACAAATAAACCCAAAACCCCATGATTATCTTCAGTGTTACACAAGCTTCACGTGTTCTTCAGGGGAGAAGATCTTCATGTAGACAGGCTAGACCTTAGAGAGTCAGCAACTCTTAGATACCCTTTCCCCATATAAGTGGCAGGTTAGCATCCTGTGCCTTGTGGAAGGTTTCTGAAGAGGGAGTGTGCTTGTGCACAATGAGGGTGAGTTTTCCAGGTAGCTTTGCTCACATAAAGCAGTACCACAGGGCCAAGGACATGGCAATGGCATGGAAGGTTTGGGGACAGTGAGAAGCCTGGAATAAGATTGAGCCAGGGGCTGGGCTTGGTGGCAAATGTCTTTGTCTTGGCAAAGGCCAGGAGATTTCTATAAGCTGAAGGTCAATATGGCCAACATAGTGATTTCCAGGCTAGACAAGACTGCACAGTAAGACTCTATCTCAAAAAAAGGTGAGGATGTAGATGAAAGCTAGATTCTCAAATGTCATGTGCCATGCAATGTGTGACCATCATCTTTAAGGGATGGACATTCTCCTGAGGGTGATGGGATGCCACAGAAAGACTGAGCAAAGCGTCAATCTGATTATCAGATACGTTTTTTAAAAATAAATCTCAGTGGTGAATGTTGGGATTCTGTAAATCCCACCCCTCAGTTACCTGGAAATAGCCAGGTATACCTCACCCCACAGTTACCTTCAGGTATGCTCCGTCCCAGTTACCTGACACTACAAAGGGGTTTACTTTCCCCCTCCTCTCTCTCTTGTCTTCTTATCCTCTTGTCCTCTTGCTCTCTCTTGCTCTCCCTGCTTACCCTTGAATAAACTCTATTCTGTACTATACCATCCTGTGGCTGGTCCCTCAGGGAAAAGGGATTCTCAGCAAGGGTCCCCCAAAGGCATCTCCCTTGCTCCCATGCCTCACTGCACCTCCAAGGAGCATATCTACCCTACTCTCTTTATCTTTTTCCTAACAGTTAAGAGTACCTGCTGCTCTCCCAGAGGACAGAGTTTGACTCTCAGCACTGGGGTCAGATGTTCCTCTTACAAAAAAAAAAAAAAAAAAAAAAAGTTGTGTTCCAGGGCCTTAGTTTATATAGGTCTAGCTGAAATTCAGGTATTTGTGACTTAGCAGTGAAATTTGGAAGGGAAGAAAAACAGCCCGTTATGCAAGGACTTTACCTCCATCAAGCCTAAGGAAAATGTAGAGATGGAAATGCCAACCTATGATGGTGGATTGCCTTAGATCTGGTGTTTTCAAATGTTAATTCTCAGAACTTGAGGCTGGAGAATGGGCAGGGGTGGGGGAGACCAGTTCGTGGTTGTATTAGGAAGAAAGTGATTTACAACAAGGGTGTAAATTGTTGCAGTAAATATTAAAAAATATTCATCGGTTTATCTCTTTACCAGCCCCGAGGTTTCACTCCTCAGGGCTGATTTTAGTTTGGAGCCTTTATGCTCCTCTGGTACCCAGTCTGAGCCATCACCGTGGTCCAACTTGTCCGAGCAACTCACTTCCCCTGACGGTTTACTACTGCCTGTTCTCTGCCTCTGTCCCAGGATATTTTTGTACCCCAAAACCCCACACAAATACAACTCTACAGCCTGATAACTTTTCATACAGGTTTATATATTCAACTCTCAATCCACCTACCCTCTACACAACAAGATTACATCAAATAGACAAAGATACCAACAGCCCTTCTATATGAGATATAGACCTGTAAAATCCTTAATATTCATAGCTTTTTAACACCAATAAATCCCACCTGGGTCCAGCTGGTCCTTGGGAAGCTCCATGTTGCCATGACCTTCCCCCTCTGTCCTCTCACCTCCTCTGCCTCTCCGACCTCTGACCTCTCGTCCTCTGACCTCTTAGACACCCCTTCTCCCACCTCCCTCACCCTGCCCAGTCACTGGCTTTCCTTTATTTTACTAATTAAAATGGGAAGGTTCAGTTGGAGTCTCTTGATTAGGCAGTCCTTCTTGGGGAAGTGAATTAACATTAAAATACAAACAGCTTCGGGACAATCTAGAGTAACTTAAAGCAGATGATTTTAATTTCTCATAAAAACAGTCTGAATTTAACTAAGTACCAGAAACCTGATACATTTGTACTGCCTTATAAAATCAGATACTTTTAACTTTTTGAAACCTATTAAAACGGTACTTTGGGTTCTACTTAATGCTTCTTAAAACATGAAAATATTTGAATACAGTATTAAGTAATCCCAGCACTTGGGAGATGGAGGCAGGGGGATTGCAAAGTCAAGGCCAGATTGAGGAGGATGTAATCAAGAGATAGATACAGCTCCAGTATTTGGGGTACAGGACCTGAATTCTTACCCATGATTGAAAATGTTCTTAGCTCTGTGGTCTGAGGTTAGGATCACTAAAAAAGTTGAGGCTGGGCCTGTTTTCTTGTTATCTTTCTTCTCCTTTTACAAAATTCTCTGGAGACTTTGAGAATGTGATCAAAACATGAACATTTCATGGGGAGACCAACTCTACTGACCAGCTCATCCTCTGTGCCTCAACCCAGGAAAGCCTTGAAGGGCGTGGAAGATGAATATCTGGGCACTATTGAGACTCATTAAGGGAAAGCTACGTCCTCCTGGTTTAAAAAATGAAGTTAACCTCTGGCTGAGGGTGGAGACACTGCATTTTGATCTGTTCCAAATATTAGAATTGTCTACCCTCGTAAGAGTTAATCTAGGGGGTCTGGAGAGATGGCTCGGTATTCAAAGGGACTTGCTCCCAAATCCAGCAACCTGAGTTTGATCCCTTGTTCCTACATGGTGGGGAGACATGCTACATGGGAGAGGAATAACTCTCACAAGCTGTGTTATGAACTTCACACTTGTGCCATGATGGCACATTCCTCCAGATGCAAAAATAAATAAATAAGAAAATGTAAAAATATAGAAGAAGAACAAGAACAAAAACAAGGACAAAAAGAAGAGGAGGAGGAAGAGAGCTGATCCAGCTGGGTTTGTCAATTACTTAGCCAAAACACCATTTCTTGGGAATGGAGCTTCACCTAAAGACGTCCTGAGAAGATGGGAGGGACAATCATCCCTTTCACAGAACAATGCCCTTACCCTTCCCAGATACTTCTCTCCCATGTAGCTCTTCTAAGTTTTTTTTGCTTATTTTTCTGAGTTCCTGCAGATGTGTGACCCTTCTTCTCTTTTCCCAAAGCGCATACACACATATCTCCTGTTACTCTGGCCTTTTTCACTTTGTCTTTGAGGCTACCACATCCTTCCGCCACAAGGATGCTCGCAAACATCAAGACTGTTTCTCTTCCTCTTCTCTGTATTCTTCCTCCAGGGAACTGCTACAGCTTACCGATCTTGATTATCTCTCAAGCTCTAAAGAGTGTCATCATGCTTCCTTTCAAATCCACTAATTAATTAATTAAGGGAGCTAGGAACTCCTAGAAGGGAACCCCAGTTTTCTCAGAAACAAAGTTAAAGCTTTGTTAAGTTACAAATTGTGCACTGATTGTGTAGATGTTGATGATGATGTCCTTTGAAAACAGGTTCTAGAAATAAAGTTTATCCACTTAAAATTAAGGGTAAAAGAAAATGAGAGGACTTAAAAGTCTTTACCTTAATCAAACACTTAGAAAGAATGTACAATAAAATGCTCTTATTAGATTAATGCAGTGCATTTCTTTTCTAAGAATGTTACCAGAGTTTTTAAGGTTCAACACGTTGGATTAACTCAGCCACCAATTCCAAAGAAACCAATTAAAGACACAAGTAATACCAAAAAGCAGAGAGAAGTGGTCATGTTGGGGAGAGGAACAAATGGGCTAGTAACTCTCAAATCCACCTTCAGGTTACTAACATGGAGTTTATATTTAAATAAATGCCAAGGATTATACATAATTAGTTATAGTTAAGGAGAAGTTCCATCCATCCCATCTCTACTCCTGTCTGTCCAGCAAGATGGTCTGATGACTCTCAGGATGATGTGAACTCTCTTCTTGGAAAACAAGTTCCTCTCTGGCTGCTATGAGGGCATCTTGTCCCTCAGCCTGGGATTCCTGGGGGAATTTTAAGCTTTGATACCCATTGTTTCTGAGTGCTAAAGAGAAGAGTGTAAATGTCCTCTTTTGTGGACATGAGGGTGACTTCATGATTTGTGATTCTTAAGAATCACTATTTGAGGCTGGAGTGACGGCTCAGCAGTTTAGGCTGTTTCTTGCTTCACTAGAGAGCCTGAGTTCACATCCCAGTACCCACAACCACGAGTAACTTCACCTCCAGGGAATCTGACACCTCTTCAGGCTCCCAAAGCACCCCCACATATGACATATACTCACACAGACAAGGCACATCAGTACAAATTAAAAATAAAGATTTAAGAGCTGACATCATTTCACGGGAAACCCAGAATTAACATTTCAATATCTATATTCTAGTTGGCTAAGATAAAGTTCTTGAATAAACAGGTTTTTTTTCCCCTTCAGTTTCAAATTTTACAGTTAATTCTTTCTTTCTTTCTTTCTTTCTTTCTTTCTTTCCTTCCTTCTTTCTCCTTTCTTTTCTGATGTTCTTTCACCTGTTCTGGGAATTGAAATAGGACCTCATGTGTGTTAGACAATTGCTCTACCACTGAGCTAGATTTGCAGCCCCATTTCATTCTGAAATGCTTACATTTTAGCTGACCACTTTTTCCAAAAGAAGAGGTGTGTAAAGAAAGAACAGAGTGAAGACAGAACAGACAGGCAACAGTCAGTGCCTATTAATGTAGTCCAAAAAGACTCTTCAAGATACTCAGGTGCACACGAACACACACACACATGCACACACACACAGAGACACATACATGCACATACACATACACGCACACACATTTTAAATATCAACTACCAAGAATAGTAATTTGGTTATATAGTGAGTTAAAAAAAATGCAAGTCAGTTATGTTGTGAGCTTTGGCTCATGCTGCTTTAGATACAACATGACACCCACAGGAAATTACATTAGTTTAGGTAAGTTCTTAGATAATTCATCATAAGTTTGCAACAGGTCAACTAGAATTCTCCTAAGAGCATCTGGACAGTTCAGCAAAGTCACAGTCAATTTCCTTACCACTCTTGTTTGGTACCATATAGCCCTTCCTTGCTTGTTACCAGAACAATTTAAATTTCCCTGCCATGCTGGCAGATGCCTATGTCATCTACCAAATTCCACATTAATTCAAAAGAGCTTAATTAATTCAGAAGAACCTCACAAGACAAGCAATTGTTCTTACTGTCAGACAAATTGTAGAAACTCACATTAGCTCAAGAAAGACCCAAATAGACCTGATATGGATGCCTCCTCGGAGGCTCTGCCAGAGCCATACTGATAACGAGGAGAATGCTTGCAGCCAACCATTGGACTGAACACGGGGACCCCAATGAAGGATCTAGAGAAAGAACTGAAGGAACTGAAAGGGTCTGCAACCCCATGGGAAGAACAACATTATCAACTATCCAAACCTACCACAGCTCCCAGGAACTAAAACCCCAACCAATGAGTTGGCATGGAAAGACCCATGGCCCCAGGTACATATGCAGCAGAGGATGGCATTTCCTGACATCAATGGGAGAAGAGGCCTTTGGTCCAGCAAAGGCTTGTTTTCCCAGTGTAGGGGAACAGCAAAGTGCTGAGGTGGGCTCAAAAGACTCCCCATACTGACAAGGAGAAGGCAGGGTAAAGCCTCAGTTCTGCCTACCAGGGTGTTTTTTGTTTTTGTTTTTGTTTTTGTTTTTTTTTTTTTTACAAAGGATTGGACTTCAGGGTGTTTAGAGTCCACACACTCATTTTCTCTGACTTACTCAATAGTGGTAGAGAGCAGATGATGCTGGCCAGAAAAAGGCTATTGGATAAAGTGATTTCCACATCTGTGTGGGACCCTTCCATCTTTCCTGTGTATCTGAGGTGTGTTTTCTGAGAATGGATATCAAAAAAAAAAAAAAAACAAAACACATGGCTTTTCTGCCAACTCAGCAAATAGTGTTGCTGGAGGGTAGAAGGTAGAAAAGCCCAACAAGCTGGCTCCATCACCCATCTCCTCTTAGAGAAACAAATGATAGTCTCCACCAGATGGTTGCCAGGATGGGCATGAGTTGCCTGCAACCTATCAAGCTGACCAAGGCAGCCACAGTGCTGGACCGGGCTGGTCCACAGGGACAGAGCACATACCTGTGCTTAGAATACACAGACGACACCAGCCGTCCCATTCTCTGTAACGCTAAAGGTTCAGTGTGATGGGAGAGGTTTTGTGGAGTCAGAAAGTGAGTCTCAGGATGCACTGAACTTGCTGTAGGGTCCCGGGCATCCAACATTTGGCCTATGGAAAGATCAACAGTTAAGTAAAGCTTTTGGTGAGAGGGGAGGAGGGGGAGGAGAAGAGGGATAGAGAAAGGGAGGGGAAAGCAGAGAAAAAAAGATTTATTGCAGTGCTAACACCAAATGACTAGAAGCAACTTTGGGAGAAAAGGGTTTATCTCATCTTATTCCTGTAGTCTGCCATCCACTGGGAACCTGGAGGCAGGAGCTGATGCAGAGGCCATAGAAGGGTGCTGCTTACTGGCTGGCTCCCCATGGCTTGTCCAGCCTGCTTTCTACCAGCCCTGGGTGGCACTGCCTACAACCAACTGAGCTCTCCCACATCAATCACCAGTCAAGAAAATGTACCCTTCTCTGGAGGCAAGTTCCTCTTCTGGCTGGCACTACAATGTTCTCCCCTCCAGCCTAGGTTTCCATGGAAAATTTTAATTCTTTGGGGTCCATGGTTTTAACAGAACAATAGGTGCGCAAGTATCATTTTAGGCTGTCTCCTCTCCTACCAATGAGCCTTATTTGCAGTAGACTCTCCTGTCTGACAAAGAATATGTACTTGACTGCCACCATGTCTGAAAGTCCAGAGAAGTAATACTTTGCTCAAAGTTATGTGAATCCATTTTTGAACCAAAAAAAAAAAAAAAAAAAAAAAAAAAAATCAAACTTTCTTTCTTTCCTCCCCAGTTTCACTTAGGCAATTAGAGATAAATGTTTCCTTGTAATTTAAGCCCTTCACTATGCCCTTACACCTCTCTCCTTTCTCTTTAGACCTCTTCAGCCTAGTGCTGTTCTGAAGAAAAGTCACCTGTGAACAAATTTACATTCTAGAGTTAACGATCCACAAAACCCAGGACATTTGCATTTCTAAAAGGTTACTGGAGATGAGGGTGTTTCAACTCGAGACCTGGTTTCCTTGGTGACTATTAGGCTAGACAGGTGCCACTGCTGTCTGGATCTAGCTCAGATCTCTCAAACCAAAGTCTCTCTAACTCAGCCACCCTCCGTGATTCCCTCTTGGTGGTTGCTCTCCCTCACAGCCCTGCCCTCCCCTGGAGTCAACATCTGCTTGTAGTGTTTAGGGAGACTCAATTCATGGGGAAGTGGTGGTAACCAGGGCATCCTAGAGGGGTTAGGACATTACTGATAAAGTAATATCACTGGATCCACTGAAATAGTCCCGATGTTAAGAGGAAGAGAAAGAAAACTCAACCAAGAAGAAAGAACAGGCAGAGAAGATGCAGAATCTGAGAACCACCCAGGTTTACAACATTCATCTATCCAGCTCAATTTGAGACTATAAACACAGTTGCTACTGGAAGCTGGAAACAGCAAACTAAACTGTTATAGTCTTTAATGATAGGACTTCTTTTTTTTTTCTTTTTAAAGATTATTTATTTTATTTATATGAGAACATTGTAGCTGTCTTCAGACCAGCTCTCGTGTCACCAGAGGAGGGCATTGGATCCTATCACAGATGGTTGTGAGCCACCATATAATTGTTGGGAAGTGAACTCAGGACCTCTGGAAATGCAGTCATTGCTCTTAACCAATGAGCCATCTCTCCAGCCCCCAATGACAGTACTGAAGAGAATTTATGTCAATGTCTTAGTTAGGGTTTTGTTGCTATGAAGAGATACCATGGCCATGGCAACTCTTATAAAGGAAACATTTAATTTGGGGCTGGCTTACAGGTTCAGAGGTTTAGTTCATTATCATCATGGTGCGAAGCATGGCAGTATGCAGGCAGACATGGTGCAGGAGAAGAAGCTGAGGGTTCTACATTTTGATCCACAGGCAGCAGAAGGAAATGGTGTGCTGTTGATGTCTATATGCAGGTGAGGGCAGGCACAAGATAAGGCAAGGCCTGCGATTGGACAGGGAAAAAGTAAGGCAGGGACAGAATTTTTGAGAGGCTGGAGAGATAGGGGAAGAGGAAGAGGCACAGGGAGAAGAAGCCAAGGTGGCGGAGGAAGAAGATAATCCATCTCCATGTGGCTTTAAATAGCCACAGGTAGCTATGAATATCTTATAAGGGATTGATTATTATAGGGCAATTTGTCTTATCTAGGTGGGCAGATTGTATCATATCAATCGGCTCTGAGTTTATTGTATGGACCTTTTGTGGAGTGAGAATTTACTGATCTAAATCTGATTAATGAATTAAAAGCCTCAAGAGTTTTGATTTTACCGGGTTGCTGGGAATGGGAGCAGGGTCCGCAGTGAAGAGCCAAGAGATAGATGGAGCTAGTCATGGATAGAAATTGGGAACTTAGTGAGTGGGATAAAGATAGTTTGAGAGCTCTGGGCCAGACTCTGCTGAGTCCAGCTGAGATGAAAATACCACACAGATACCATGTGGCTCTACAGTGCCAATGATTCAAGGGTTGGAGGATCTTTTGATAATATATGCCACAACAGAGTGCCTGCCATGTTGGGCATAGCTTGAGTCCACCCCCACACAGACACACCTCCTCCAACAAAACCATACTTACTTCAACCGACCACACCTCTCAGTAGCCAAGAATGCAAACACAGGAGTCTATGAGGACCACACCTACTCAGACCACCATAGTCAACTTTTAAGTAAACCTTTATTCACGAATTTACCTATTAATCTTCACAACATACAGTTAAGAAAAAAACACAAAGAAAGAAAACAAAACAAAGACTACAGCAGAAGCTTCTTTGGAGGAAATCAGCCTTTATTCACCTCTGGAGCAAATCTCCATAAGGAGTCTTGGACTGATCCTTAGAAGAAAGGAAAGGTCTAATTTCTTGTAAAGTTTTGGAGAGGGTGGGAAACTTCAAATGACATGATTTAGTTCTCCACAGAGCTTGTGACAAAACATGGAGGAGCCCAAGTACCATAAGTTGAAAGCTGCAAAATCACAGCACAAAGTGCAATTAATTACCTCTGTTCTGGAGAATGGCAAAGAGGCCCAGCCTGATTCAGGCCTGGTATCAAGCCCAAAGTTCAGGCTTGTGTTTTAACACTAAGAAAATCTCTATTTCGCAGAGCCTGAAAACACTGAAAAACATGTCTAGGGCTGCATGTCTGTTCAAGGTCGGACTTTTGATCTGGGCCTGTTTCCGAAACCGGTGGTCCTTGGTTGTTATTCTTATTTGTTTGCTTTCACTTCTAAGGTAGGGTCTTCCTATGTGGCCCAGAGTAACCTTATGCCATTCACATCTTCATCGAGGCCACAATCCTCCTGCCTCGGTCTCCCAAGTGCTGAGATTACAGGTGTATACCACCATAGTCATTTTGTTCTTTATCTGATTTTTCTGACAGATCTTTTCCAGGACTAGAAGCACACACTTTCTATTACATGTTCCTTTTGAAAAATTTTCCTTTCCGGTTGGCATATTTCATTTTTCAGTTGTGGGTCTCTATGTTTGTAACCACTTCCTTTTACAAGCATCTCCTATGTTGTCCTTTCCAGCTGCAATAAGAAAGAGATTCCCAAGGTTTGGTTTCAGCTTACTGTTCCTGGAAGTGCCCTGTCTGATAGTTTTGTGACTATCTCACTTGATAGTTTGTCCAGAAGATATTGCCTTGTTTGCCCGTCTCAGTGAAATAGTTGGGTCTGAGAAAAGTCAGTGTGCCAACCTATCTGACCATCTTCACATCTGGGTGCTCAGAGAAAACCATGCATGCGGTATAAACAAATGAGGGCCCTCATAGCTGGCACAACCGTGTCATCAAACCGGTGTAGAGCATGAGTGACATTCAGAGGGAGGGACACAAGCTAGAGTTATCCGAAAGTTATTGAAAAAAACACTTTCACAAGATTCAGCTGTAAGGCATTTTCTTAGTTGTTGGTGGGGGAGGGCCCAGCCCATCATTGTGGGTGGTTCCACCTCTGGGTTGGAGATCCTGGGTTCTGTAAGAAAGCAGGCTGAGCAAGCCAGTAAGCAGCACCCCTCCCTGACCTCTGCACCAGCTCCTGCCTCCAGACTCCTGCCCTGTTTGAACTCCTGACCTGACTTTCTTCAGTGAGGGACAGCAGAAGGGAAGTGTGTGGTGAATACACCCTTTCCTCCCCGACTTGCTTTTTGGTCACAGAGTTTTGTTGCATCGATAGGAATCCTAATGAAGATAAAGCGTCAGTGCAAGAGCTCACACACAGACCCAGAGGTAGTCCTGAAGTTTGAAAGCTGCTTGAATGCTGGACTGAGCACAAAGCTTTAATACTGAACGTGCCTGATTCTGTCTTTGAAGTGAAGTTTCTTCATGTGCAAATTGAGGGTGGTCTGGGATTGTAAGTCTAGTGCCTGCTTCACAGTTAGGTAGCATTCCCGTGTTTACGTAAGTATGTTTTGTTTATTAGTATGTTCACTATATACTGTTTTTATGTTTCCTTTTCTTTTGTTCTTTTAAGAGGCATATGTATTTTTTAAATATCTCAAAGAAGAAAAACTCAGAGCTTGGGGGGGGGGGGTGCAGCATATCACTGGAGTGTGACGTCACTAGTCCAACATGACCAAGAAACTTATCTTTTTTTTTTTTTTCCAGATGGGCAAACTTTATTTTATTATTATTACTTTTAAACTTTTATTGGCTCTTTGTGAGTTTCACATCGTGCGCCCCAGTTCCCTTCATTTCCTTATCCTCCAGGTATCCACTCTCTGCCCTTGTAACACCCCCACAATTAAAAAAAAAAAACACACACATAAAACAAAACAAAACAAAACAAAGCATAGCATCTCTCTGTGGAAGCTATGATGTTGCCACAGGGTGTCTGCCCCACAATGCACCTACCTCTCTGCCCACACATCTTCACTTGCAATTGGTCTGGTCTGAGGCCTCTGGCTTTTTCGACACGAACAATATTGGATCCTCACTGGGACTCCTCCGTGCTATCCTGTTGTTGCTCTGTGTCGTGGAGATCCTGCAGCTTTGAATAAACAGGACCAGCCCTTTTGAACACGCCCTAGCAATTCACAGTTCACAGTGAGGGGAGGGGCTGGTTCGGTACATCATCTGGACATCCAGGTGGTCCCAGTGGCTGCCCAGACCCTGGGACAACCCCATGGTCTCTAGTGGTAATATGAGCCACAGACACTGACCTTGACCCCTGCCACTGCATAGCCACGGATCCAGATGTGGCCTCCATCATGGCCTCCGGTGGTGGGGCTGGCTTTCTCACAACAGGCTTTTCGTCTCCTCTGTCTAGACTCCAGTCCCATCTTCCATCACAGTGTTCAAAGGATTCTACTTCTCTTTCTCTTCCGTCTGGTCATTACACACTTGCACACTGGAGTAACTCCCACACTCCAGGCAGGCCATGTGCCTGGAGGGACTCTGGGTGACCTCTGTCTGCACACATGGCATGGCTTAGTGGCAAGCAGGTCTCTCGATGACTATAGCCTCCCTTCAAACATGGCAGCCAAGTCTAAGAATGTCTTTCCCCTTCTGTACCACGTGACACGGAGGCAGGCGAGCCTCTGTGTGTCCACGGCCCACAGATCTCGTTGCAACAGGCAGGTCTCTGGATCTCTTCCTTCTCTCACGCTTTCAGCACGGGAGTAGGCAGGACCGTGTCTGCAGCCTGTTCGCGCTTTGTGCTAGATGACAGATCTCTGGGTGTCTTTCCCCTGCCAGCGCCAGAACTGAGTGGCATGGTAGTCAGTAGGTCTCTGGATGTCTCCTGGTTTTGCTTTTAACTTCTACTGTCATCTGCACAGTCCTGAGATCTGCACCTTGTCACTGACCTCAACACAGCAGTCAACAGTTCCAGCCCCAGGCAAGTCAGGATGCCTTCTATTCTAGGGATGTATTAAAGTACTGATGTCATCCCATTGCTCTCTTCCTATAGGTTACAAGTCAGGTAAGAGCTGGCAGGGGTGTGGCTGGGAGGTGAGATGGCGCCTGTAGTAAAGTCTATGGGAGATAGGGTGGAACTGTTGAAGGTTTCTGAAGACCACAGAGTGAGTGTAAGACGGTTTTATAATGTCATTTCCTTTAGTATTACAGCTTGCTTCCTGAAAGAGCATTTGGGAAAGAGGCCTCAGAAAAGCTCCCCAAGACTCATCCCAAAGCATTGCATCATCTGGGGATGCTGATAGGAAGCAAGGAAAACAAAAATAGCATCCATTCTAGATGCATTCATAGTCCCTTTTGTTTTCCAAAAACCTTGACCAGTGACAATTTAAACTACCTTGTTTAGAGGAATACGTACTAAAGCCTTAAGTCTCTTTTCTTTCACTACTGAGAAATTTTCTGCTATCTAATGGGTAGCAGCAGGCTGTGCTGCTAAACATCCCACAGTGCACAGGGCAAGCCCTCACCAGAATTATGTGACAGCCATCATGGTGGCTGTCTCAGTATTGTGGAGGCTGAGATAGGAGGAGGTCAACCTTGAGGGTACCCTGGGCTACACGGCCAGTTCCAGCCAGCCTGGATTATATAACAGCACACTTCGTAAAAAAAAAAAAAAAAACCGCTTTTCTGCTCAAAATAAAACCATTGCTGCCGAAGTTGAGAAACTTTGTTTTAATGGGTAGAAATGATGATCTTCATGTTACAGAAGTTCTGATGCTCAAACTTGCTCTTACAGCTTGGAAACCTATGATCTTTGACCATGCCATAGTGGTGAGAAAAGTAGGTGGGCATGTGAGGGTATGATCAGGATTACGGGGACAAACTGGTGCTCACTGGGTACTTAGAGAGGATCAAGTGGAGGGGGAAGGGAAGGATTCTGTTCTGCTGCTGTTCTAGCCTTTGGTCTACAATCCAACAGTGAGCTGGGGCCTGAAAAACCCACGTGGTGGTGGGTGGTCTCAGGTACCTTTATTCAGTTTCTGAAGGGGTTCAGATCCCACAGACTGAACCTCCAAAAGATTCTTGCCAACCATACTCCATCACCTTTCTTGAGGGGCACAGACTGAGGCAAATGACTGAGTTTGGGTGACTATTTTCCTCTCCTTACCAGAGGCCCAGGTCAGCTTTGGTTCCAGGAGAACAGGAAGGGAGCTGCTTCTCAGTTTCTTTAAAAAAAAAAAAATTATGTGTGATTTGAGCTGAATCCAGCTTATTCTGGTCAGTCCTGAATCTTCTAATAGGGAACGGATGAAAGGAAAGAGGGTGGAAGGGGAGGAGCCCATGATTAAACAGACCGTTTCTTTTCACTTCCCCATTTGAACTTCAGAATTTGTCTGTTCTCTGGGCACAATCTGCCAAGCCTGAGGAGAAGCCTGTGCCTGCAGCTGGTTCACTCCAGGTCTGATGGGAATCCTGTCGTTCCTGCCACTCTCTATGGAGAGCAACTGGACTGTTAGTGTGCTCTCGTGGACTTTGTACCATGTGCTACTGTGGACAGCCATGCTAAGTAAGTCGGGACCTCCGGAAGGGAGGCAGGGGCAAAGACACCTGGGTTGGGGTTGGATGGACCTACATGGCATAGGAAACATGTCAGCAAAATCAGGAGTAAGTAGCAGCTAATACTTTGAATGTAACAACCTGACTGGCCTTTGAGAAATCAAAGCTGGTAGGAGTTTTTGCTGTTTCTTCTTTTCCTGTCTCTTGGTACCACCCTCACCTCCTCTGATTGAAATCTAGCATCCTAGACTTGAGTGGGCAATTCAAAGACCAGTTTCTCTTTGAATTTGTGATTCACACAGGACCAAATCTTAGGGAAGATGTCTAGGACTGTTTTAGACAAGGGTTGGGGGAAAGCTCAAAGATGCTTTGGAGGGGTGGCAGTGGACATTCCTGTGTCTATGAAGCCACTCTGTCTATCAGAAGAACAGCCCGCCTCACTTTATTATATAAGGAGAGGTGTAGGAAGGTCTGGGTTGTCCTGGGAACTTGGGTTGAGGGTTTCACAAACCTGGACAAGTCTGGAGTTGTCAGTTTTGGGGAAAAATCTCCAGAGAAGTCTCTCATGCTTCCTTCATTGCATAGACCATGGCCCTGCTTAGTGAGAAAGTCAGGGTCAGGGTCTTAGGCTGAGATGGAGAAAGCTTTTTCTGGTCCTAGTCTCATCTTTGGTCAGAGGATAGAAACTGATGGTGCCAAGTCATTAGAAGAATTTGGGTGATGCCTGGTAAGGGAGTCCTATTGCAGGAGCATCTTCTAAGCTCAGTTCCTGGGGCATCTACCTATACCTCTGAGAAGAAGGCATACAGATCCCCATCCACCCCAAGTTACATGGTATGACTCATAGTGAAATCTGGTCAGCTCTGAGAGACCTCAGCTGCCCAAATAAATACGTATAAATATGTATGTGTGTATATATATATATATATATATATAATATGTGTGCACATACACATATATGCATATATGATGCCAAATATATATATTTGATACCAGATAGCTTGGATTTCACACGGGAAGGCCAGCTTTCTATTTGTGCTGTATGGCTATCCATCCCCTAGTGAAAACTCCCCAAATGATATTTTCTTCCATTTTCCTTTGGTAAATCTTCATTCCCCCCCCCCCACTTTTTTTTTTCTGGCCCTCCACACTTAGGACATCCTCACTTCATTCAATTTCTTTCACAGTGGATTGTCCTGAGCCAGGCAGCATGCACATTGCACTTGGCTTTTACTACCCGTGTTTCTGCTGAGTCTTAAAGTTCTTTGTGCCAGATGCTGTTCTGGATTTAGGGCCATATCAGCAAACAAAACAGTTTTCCTGCCCTAAAGTACAAGGTCTTCATGCTCCTTACAGGGAGCACTGGACATGAACAGAGTTCTCACTACTGCCATTAATGTAGAGAACGAATCATGAATGATAGCTTCCCTCTTGTGCGTATCTTTGAATTTTGGTTTTGTTTTGCTTTCTCTTTTTTCATGCACTATGCCATCCCCCTTTCCAGTCCTACGTCCTCGGGGTCTTTAGCAATTACTTCCATGTCACCAGCTTCACCAATTTATTTGTCCTTCCTCTGTATGCTTCCATTTCCCTGCCTGTTGACCAGACACCTATACATTTGTCAGCCCAGAAATAAATTTATCTTTTAATTTTTTATTAGTTTATATATATATATACACACTGTCTTCAGACACACCAGAAGAGGGCATCAGATCTCATTACAGATGGTTGTGAGCCACCATGTGGTTGCTGGGATTTGAACTCAGGACCTCAGGACCCAGTTGCTGGCTGCTCTTCCAGAGGCCCTGAGCTCTTAATTGCTCTTAACTCCTCAGCTCTTAACTGCTGAGCCATCTCTCTCCAGCCCAACATAAATTTACATTCAAAATTCAATGTAGCATCATTTCCTTACACATTTTCTTATCTTTCTAATACTTCTATTTGCATGAGCAAAGCCACCTTTCCCCTGGTTATCCATTTTCATCAAACGCATGTTTCATTAGATGCCAAGTTTTCCCAATCTTGTCTCTTAGCTTTCTCTCACGTGTGTGTCTTCTTTGCTTCCCGTTGTCTATGCAGATGAGCAAGCAGAGTCATGATGGAGTACAGGTATACTTGATGGAGTCAAAGGGTAAACAAGTGAAGGTGACCTACCTACAGTATTTGAGAAGTAAAGGCAGGAATAACTGTAGTTCAAGGCCAGCATGGGCTACATGAGAAGTTTGCAGCCAGCCTGGGCTACATGAGACCTTGTTTCAACAACAGCAAGAAAAGGATAAAGGGATTTACCATGAGGTGATGATAATGATGAACATGAGGCGTGTGTGTGTGTGTGTGTGTGTGTGTGTGTGTGTGTGTGTGCATGTGTTCATGTGTGTGTTCATGCGTGTGTTTGTGTGTGTGTTCCTATGTGTGTGTTCATGTGTGCATGTGTGTGCATGAGTGTGTACATGTGTGTGTTTGTGTGTGTTCATATGTGTGTAGGTAAACGTACAGGTAGAAAGTGATGGGGGTTGCTCAGATGGTTGTAGAGACTGTACTTGAGCAAAGAGGCCTGGAGGACGATTGTGCCTGAAGCCTGGAATATTTCATTTTGTGGCTTCTGAAGTTAGTGTGGTTTGGAGTGATAATGACAAGCCTTTGAGGTGCAGCGTTGGGCTGCGTAGCTAAAGCTTCTAAGAGAAGTTTCAGTACAGATGAGGAAGTCAGGGCATGACACAGCCAGATGTTGCACAGGCCATTAACACATGTTCTAGATCACCGGTAACCATCTCCTTCTTACTAATCTCCGGGACTTCCTGTGTCCCAATTAGTCTGACTCAGCACTGTTGGCTCCAGAATGAGCCCTCTTTGTTTACTGAGCTAAACAGCCTACTCTGGAAATTGGCCTATGATCATTTAAAAGGCGCCCACATGGCACACTCGGAACCTCACAGATGCCTTATGTGGACTGTCATGAGTCCTTACAACAATTATGGCATGGGTACTGCTGTCATCATCTCCATTTATAAGCCAGGGAATCAAAGTAGAGAAAGGTAAGGTTGTCTCTGCAAGGTCATATTACTTCCCTTTCTTATTGCTTTGTCCAAACACCAGGAAAAAGCAACTTAAGAAAGGGTTTATTCTGGCGTATCTTTCGAGGGCATTGTGGTGAAAAGGCATAGTGGCACCTTGGCTGGCCACCTTATACCCATCTTCAGAAAACAGAGGTGGATGTTAGTACATAGTTGCCTTCCTCCTTTTCTCTTGTTTATCTGAGCTAGGACCCTAGCCCATTGGATGGGAACATTCATATTCAAGGTAGGTCTTAGCACTATAGCTAAACTTTTCCAGAAACACCTTGAAGACACAATGAAAGGTGTTTCCATGGTGATTCTAAATCTAGTCAAGCTGCTAATGTGGACTAACCATCACAATGGTAAAGTCTACGTGAATTCTGTGTGCGGTCTCACTTCCTGCTGTTCGGCTTGGCATCAACAAGCTTCCAGAATACGGCAGCTGCCTTCATTTTCAGCTGTGTTCATTATCGAGGGTGTTTGTTTGTTTGTTTGTTTTTAAACAGACTGTAATTTTCAGCCAGAGGGTTGACAAGTATCCATCCATCTTTCTTAGGGAACATTCCCTCTTTGTGCCTGGTGCCTGAGGAGCCCAGAAGAGGATGTCTGATCCCCTGGAACTGGAATTAGAGATGGTCATGAGCCACCATGTGGGTGCTGGGAATCAAACCCAAGTCCTCTGGCAGAGCAGCCTATGCCCTTAAATACTGGGCCATCTTTCTAGTTCCATGCTTTCCGTCCATAATTTCTTTTTCCTAGCAAATTTGCCTAGCAGCAAAAACTGGAAGACATAAATCTTAAGTAATGAGGATGTGAAGTAAATCCAAAGAAAGTCAGTTGTAGGATAGGGCACAAATGCTAAAATGACAATAGAAAACAGACTGAGCTATTAGATCTTGTGTTGCTTAGTGAAAAATCAGGCTAGAGAACACACTCTTCTGGTATGGTCTCTTTACTGTTTGTCTGTATGCAAACATACACACACATGGTGTGTGTGTATGTATGTATGTGTATGTACAAGGACATATATACCAAGGTGATAGTATTTTGTTATGAGTATTTTCTATTATTTAACAAAGATTATGGATTATCTACATGATTTGTAGTCCCTCCCCATGAAAGAAAAACCCTACTCCTAGGATGAACTTTGGCAAAGTCTGAGGTACTAAACCACCAATCATATGTAAACTTCAATGGGGACCTTATCAGTCAAAGGTGTTCAGCCCTTGAAAGTGTCACAGCACACATTTTAAGGGGGAAGGGGCTTAATTATTTCTGAAGGTGTGCTTCATTCAGGAAGTCCCAAGGAAGGGCTATGCCATGAGGGTTGGGCTGTGGGGATGAGTTGGGGATCTGGGTCTGGGCACGCATGTCTCAGTGCAGAAGGCCCTGGCTGATGCTTGCTTCCTTTCTTACAGATCTTGTTGCTGGGACTCATGGTAAGTCCTCTTTTCATTTCTCTTCACTCTCTCTGTGTCACCCCCTCTTCCCTCAATGGTCTGTCTGTCTAGAGCTACTCTGAATGTATCAGAAACCAGGCTCAGTATCAGGTCAGGACCAGGAAAGGACCACTGTTCCCAGAAGATGCCCTGTCCTTCTCCCTGTCTGGGGAGGAAGAGGTAAAAAGCCACACTAGCTAGTATATCAACTCTTCTAGTTCTGTTAGAGTGAGGGGTGGCCAGTTATCACAAACTGCTCTTGTTCTCAATGGCCTTTCACTCTCTAAGTAAAACTGAGAGCTTTTAAAAAGTTGAACTCAAAGAAGCAGAGAGTGAATGGCCAGAGCCTGGAAAGGTAGAGGAGAGGTAAGAATGAAGACAAAGTGGTTAATGGGCACAGGGGAGCATTAGATAGGAGGAGTGAATTCTAATGTGCTGTAGCAAGAAGGCTGCCTTAGTTAGGGTTTCGTTTTCTGTGTGGAGTCACCATGATCACAGAAACATTTAATTGGGGCTGGCTTACAGTTTTGGAGGTTCAGTCCGTTATCATCATGGTGGGAAGAATGACCACATGCAGGCAGACATGGTGCTGGAGAGGTAGCTGAGTGTTCTACAACTGGATCAGCAGGAAGAGAGAGTGACACTGAGCCTGGCTCGAGCATCTGAAACCTCAAAGCCCCAACCCACTGACCCACTTCCTCCAAAAACAAGGCCACACCTCTTAATAGTGCCACTTCCTGTGAGTCTATTGGGGCCCTTTTCATTCAAACCATCACAAAGATCTTTTTCCAACGGAGGTCCTGTCCTTTCAGATGACTCTAATTTGTATGTCAAGTTGACAAAAGACTAGACAACACAGAATGGTCCATACCCTGTTCTCCTGAACTAGAGATCCATCTGCATGCAGGGGGGGGGAGGGGGGGAGGACAAGTGACCGGAGAGGGTGAGAAGAGAAGCAAATATATCTTGGTGAGAGATATTTCTGGGATGCCTCCTTTGCCCCCTGCCATCTTCTCTCTTGCTTTACCCTGTTGAACATCAATTACATTCCCTGGAACTCACAGGATGGAAGACGTAGAGAATTCAATGGAAGAAGCTTTCTGGGCCTGATCCTACCCTTAGCACCTTCAGTAAGAACGCTGGTGCCTTTTTCAGCTGAAACTTGGGGTCTGCTTAGGCTCTTGGGGCTCCCTCACCTCATACTGCCCCCTCTCTCGAAATTCAGCAGATCTTCCGAAGGCTGTGGTGAAACTTGAACCCCCATGGATCCAAGTGCTCAAGGAAGACATGGTGACGCTGACATGTGAAGGGACCCACAACCCTGGGAACTCTTCTACCCAGTGGTTTCACAACGAGAGGTCCATCTGGAGCCAGGTCCAAGTCAGCTACAGGTTTAAGGCCACAGTCAATGACAGTGGAGAATACCGGTGCCAAATGGAGCAGACTGGCCTCAGTGACCCTGTACATCTGGGAGTGATTTCGGGTTAGTAAAGGCTGGCCGGGGAGGAACTGGGATACGGAGAAGTTGGGGGTGGAGGGGGCGGATCTGCTTACTGCACAGTTTGCAGGAAAGGGGGTGGGCTGGTTTCTGGGAAGCATCACAGGGGGCTGCTTAAAGGGCCTTTTGTCCACTCGTTTCCCTTTTCGCCAGTCCTTGTGCTTAGCATGCATGTGGAGGGCGTGCGAATTCCTGAGAAATTGTGTGAACAGTTGTTTGTTGTGGTAGCCATGATTGAGCAAGAGAGGTCAAGGATACAGGCAGCTGAATGTGACAGAAAAAGGAAGTCGCTATTTCATAGAAACCCTTCTATTTCATGACACCCAGAAAAAGGCCAATAGTCCACACCTGAATCCAGGCCCAGAAAACAACTGTCTACATAACTCTGACTGATGTGTCTAACCTTGAGTTCAGCATTTCCATCTGCTCAGCTGAGGGTGCGAAGGCCTCTCCCCAGGAGGTTCCAGGGAGCACAGGCATTTTCCTTCCCTCTCACCCTTGCAGTTCTGGTGGGTCCTTGACTTGCTTTTTCTTTAACCAGCTTGTGGGCCCTTGAAGTGAAAAGCTGTCTCTCATCTCTCTCCATATTTGCAGTATCTGAAACAGGGGAGGGCTCATTAAATCTTTGCTGAGTGGAACAATGATTTTACAAGGTTCCTGGCAAAATAAGTAGGTTCCCCCTCCAACAGTAGTGGCTGGTGAACACATTAGCGATCCCAGATTTCCTCAGTAGTGTGCCCACAGCGAGCTACTGGTTCACTCCCCACCCTTGGACCATGGTCCTACATGCATTACTATTCACCCTGTTGGACCATGGTCCTACATGCATTACTATTCACTGGAGAAACTGACATTTCTGGAGGCTCAAGATGTTCTGCCATCCCCCAAACAGAAGGCTGTTGTATCTGCTTCATACTTGTCTCCTCGGGCAGACTGAATTCCTTCGTCCTTCTTGCCAGGAAGGGAGAAATTACATCCCCATCTCTTTTGCTCATCCTTCCCTTAGGAGAGGAAGGGACGCATGCATGTGTCTTAGATTCCTGTTGTGGACCATGAACTGCTGCAAAATCTGATCACACCCATTTTCACAGATGGAGAAAGTAAGGCCCAGAAGCCTTCACTTTCTTGCCCAAGATCGAAGAGCTCCCAAATGAGGGGTGTTAGAATCAGAGATAAAGACTGCCTGATGTCAAACGCTAGGAAGAGTGACCTGACCCTCCGAGTCCTATGGTCCTTTTGTGTCTTTCAGACTGGCTGCTGCTCCAGACCCCTCAGCTGGTGTTTGAGGAAGGGGAAAGCATCATGTTAAGGTGCCATAGCTGGAAGGACAAACCACTGAGCAAGATCTCCTTCTTCCATAATGGAAAATCTGTGAAGTATCATCATCACAATAGTACTTTTTCTATCCCCAAAGTCAACCACAGTCACAGTGGGGAATACTACTGCAAAGGAAATCTAGGAAAGACAGCATACTTTTCCAAGCCTGTCACCATCACTGTCCAAGGTATGTGGACTCTGTCAAGATGCTGGAAAAGGAGAAGGGGAGATAAACAAAGGCTAAAGTTATATAGTTCCACATGGAGGTCTAGGAGTGCCACAGCAGCAACGCTGGGCTTTGAGGAGAAGAGACCTGTGAAGGCCTTGTCAAGTGATGGAAAGTGGGCTCTGCCCAGAGTTCTTCTTGTGCAAGTGGTGGGTGACAAGGCTGTTGGGCAGCAGTGGAGCAGAGCCTTGTTGGTGCGTAGGTTCTCCGAGCTCCTAGACATTCCTAAGAGCTGAAGTTTAACTTCTTGTCTCTCACGTCACAGCTGTTCATTCTTGAAGGCATATCATGCTCTAGACAGTGGTGGAACCACCAACTCTGGGAGGCTTCAGATCCAGCTTCCCCACTACCTCTGAGGGCTGTCCCCTCTGCTCCTACACTGTTACCAGTGTGCCTTCATTAGTTTGGTGGGAACACTTGGTTTGTGGGGAGGCACAAGTCTGTCCACTAAACCTATGTTTATGAGGTTTCAGGGAAATGCATTACACCTATGAGTAACTAGACACAGCAACTGGTCATAGCATTGGAGGAGGGATGGATTCCGGAAAGTACTTAATACCTGTCATCATATCTGTCTTCTCCAGGGCCCAAAACCAGCAGGTCGTTACCGGTATTGACAATTGTAGCTGCTGTCACTGGAATTGCTGTAGCTGCCATTGTTATTATCCTAGTATCCTTAATCTATCTCAAGAAAAAGCAGGTTCCAGGTTGGTGGCTCTCTTTGGTCCCCCTTATTATCACTTCCTACTTAGCTGGGGCTAGCTAGGGGTTAGAGGCTCATCTGCTTTTCATATTGTCCCATCCTATTCATTCATCTTCTTATAAACTCATCTGATAAACATGACTTGAACAAACTTGACGATGTGCCATGAACTGTGCTGGACACTGTAGGCATTCAGTTCCACTTTTATTCCCAGTTAGCTCTCAGCATTGTGGGGAATACCAGATGCATGAGTGGATACTTTTTTTTTTAAGATTTATTTATTTAATGTATGTTAAACTGTTGCTGACTTCAGACACACCAGCAGAGGGTGTTGGATTCCATTACAGATAGTTGTGAGCCACCATGTGGCTGCTGGGAATTGAACTCAGGTTCTTTGGAAGAACAGTCAATGCTCTTAACCACTGAGCCATCTCTCCAGCCCCCACTTATAAAAAGGGATGAGAGCAATGGAATAATAAAGACATGGTTGTGAGCTGGAGGTCGGAGCACATTCCTGTCATCCCAGGACAGTAAGGCAGAAGAACCAAAGTCTGAAGCCAGGATCAGTAAGATGGTCCAGCCTGTGCAAATGCTTACAGTGCAAGCCCTGTGATCTTAGTTCAATCTCTGGTATCCAAGTTAAGGTGGAGAGAGAGAGAAAGAGAGAGAGAGAGAGAGAGAGAGAGAGAGAGAGAGAGAGAGAGAGAGAGAGAGAGAGAGAGAGAACTGATTCTACAAAGGTGTCCTCTGACCTTCAAAGATGGCCTATGGTGTGTACGGCACCCCCACAACAATAAATACCTTAAAAAGACTTTTTCCCCAAAGGTTCTGATGCTCTTTTTGACCAAAGGATAAATTTGAAGCCAGCCTGTGCTAAACAGCAAGGCTCTGTCTAAAATATAAAATAGACCTGTGTGTTTGTCAGCTTTCTGTCAGTGTAATGAAGAACTTCAGATAATCCATGGGTGAAGGGAAAAGACTGCTGGGCATGGTGGTAAATATACATAATTTTAGCATACAGGAGGACAACAAGTTCAAGATTCTATCTTAAAATATATATAAGTGAACAGAAAAGTTTATATGAGCATCATTTTGTAGACTCATTCCGTATTCTCTTGGCCCTATTGCTTTGGGCCTAGCCAAGCTATACTATCATACATACACAACAGGACAAAACTCTCACTTAAGGCCAATAAGAAGAGACCAAGGAACAGACCGGGGATCCCACAATCTTCTTCTTCGAGAGCATGTCCTAACGACCTAAAGACTTCCCACTAGACCCGAAACACTGAAGTGTTGGCTTCCTCCCAATCTTTCCACCTGGTGACCAAGTACTTAACACATGAGGTTTTAATGGACATATCAGATCCAAACAGTGGCAGGTAGCCTGACTGGGACAGTTACAGAAGGTTTCTTTGGGGAGCCAGTGTGATGCTGTGATCGAAATACACACAGGGGACCAGATTGCTGTGGCTCAAATCTCAGCTCACAGCTCACCAGATCTATAATGTTAAGTAAGTTACTCAACCTCTGGACCTCATTTCACTTGTCTGGAGAGTAAAAAACACTAGGGGATCCACCTTATAGGAGTATTAGGTCAATGAATGAAGCCAAGGACTTTGTACCAGTGCCTCCAAGAAAGCAAAGAATATATACGTAGGGGTTGGAGAGATGGCTCAGTTGTTAAGAACACTGTTTTTCCAGAGGAACCATGTTCAATTCCCAGTACCCACACAGCAGGTCCTAACTGTCTGTAACTCTGGCTCTAGGGGATCCAACACCTTCACACAAATGTACATGCAGGAAAGACACAGATTTCCATAAAATGAAAATAAACAAATCATTCATTTAAAAAAGAATACATAGCTATAACCTGTTACTACTGTGGAGAAGGGTGATGTCACCACAGTCGACAGTAGCTGGGCAAAGTGGAAGAGCATTCTAGGAACTGTGGCCAAGGCATGGAAATGAGGAATGTTGTAGGCAGGTCAATGGAAGCCACCGAGAAAGGGGAAATACTACTACTAACTAATACCTACTACCTCAAAACACACTTTACATTGGTTCATAGGGATTCAGTGGTGGATGATAAGTAAATGTTGAGATATACAGAGAGAAAGATTACACCATTTTCTTTGAGTCAGGGTCTCACTTTGTAGCCCTCACTGGTCTGGAATTCACTGTATAGACCAGGCTGGCCCCAAACTCAAAAAGATCCAACTTTTGTTTCCTGAGTGCTGGGGTTAAAGGTGTTCTCCATCACACCCAGCCAAAAGATGACACCTTTAAAAGACTGGACAAACCCAGGAAAGACATAGTGGAGTGTTCTATGTCACACACCCCTGGTGTTCTCTTGAGTTAGTCACTGTGGGCTGGAGACGTTCCTAGGCAGGAGAGCTGGGAATTGGGGAAGAGGAATGTTGTTAAGGGGAAGGTCTCTCTTGCTTTTAACTCTGTTCTGACCCTGGTCCTTGATCCTGATGTCTCAGGGCTCACCCCATAATCCTACTAACTTCCTACATGCCCCTCCTAGCTCTCCCAGGAAACCCTGATCACAGGGAAATGGGAGAAACCCTTCCCGTGGAACGGGGTGAGTACAGACAGCCCTCTGGGGGCTCAGTGCCTCCATGTGGACTGCAGCCTACAAGCAGCAGCTCATGTGAGTTCAGTGGGAGTGCAGGAGAGGGAGGAGCCGTGGGAGAAGGCTGGGGCTCAAATCTCTTGGTCAGTTCTGAGTCTAACTCTTGGGCCTAAGGAGGATCTCCCTAGAGATGAGAAGAGGATTCCAGAGAGAGGAAGAGGGTGGGCTGTGACTAAACTCGAGTGAAACAAGGAATCTGGACACATTCCCAGAACAGGACTGCAAAGGCATTTGCGTTGTTTGGGGGAAGATGTGCAGAGCTCCAAAGGATAGGGTTAGCAGTTGTGTGACAGAGGTCAATAGGATTAAGGAGGGACAAAAAAGAGGTCTGAACCCTGGAGATCTTTTCTCAGGAATGTGTCCTTGTGTAGAAGTAGTGGTAAGCATGGTACAACTCAGCTTTTAGTAACCTATTGAGAGATTGGAGTTGAGGACATTTTGGGGGATTAGAGCTATTCACAGGATTCACTTTGTCAGTACACTGTGGCTCTAAGGCCGACTTATGATGGTTTATAAAACATTGGCCCGATCTTCCACCATGATACAACTGACTCTGGAGTAGGTCACTCCCCATAGTGGGAAAGGAATAAGTGGGTAGATGAGTGATTTAGACTCTTAGAGTTTTGAGATTTGAAAGCCAGTGACCTTTCAACCCTGGTACAGGAGGAAGAATATAGGAGTGGGAGTTGCGTGAGGCACTTGCCTCCCTGAAGTGAAAGACAGAGCATAAAGGCAAGTGGAGTTCCCTAGAGGCTGCCAGGACAGCAGACATAGGCAGGAGAAGGAGTTTCTTATAGATTCCACTTAAGGGGGCTAGAGTGTGACTCAGAGCAAAGCCAACAGGTATGAGAGCTTGAGCAAAATAGCATTCACTTAGCTTGGCTTTGAGCAAGGTTTGCATTCTTCAGCCAGGCTGTAGATCCATGTCTAGGATCAAACCAGGTCTACAAAAAAAATGTCTAATCACAACTGGACTCACTTTCTTGTCTGGCTTTGTCTACTCTGGTATAAACACATTTCACAAGGCATGTACCCAGCCTGGCACCAGAGCTATGGGTTTCCCCTAAAGGTGCAGTTAGCTGCTGGGATTGCTAAGAGATATCTAACAAGGGGGAAATTCTGAATGTGTTGTGGGGCAGAATTTGGAACATGACAAATAGGGCTTTGTGTTCAGGAAGCAAGGGAAGAGACTCGAGATATGGTCGCAACCTCTTCCTCCTCTTTCCAAAATGATGGTTTATAAATACTGGGGTTGCTTTTCCTACTGGCAAAGGGAACTTTGGGTAAAATTAGAAGATAATGTGGTGTTTGGGATATCAGAGAAACGTTGTCTTTTTCTTTGCTCTTTTCATTCTTCCCTCTTTCTTCCCCTCCCTTTCTCTCCTCTCTCCTCCCTCCTTCTCCCTCTCTGCTCTTCTTTTCTTTTTAATGCCGTAGCATACCCATTTCTCCAGTGCTTTAGCAAGAATTAACTACACTTGTCCCACTGTTTCTCTCCCTTTGAGAAGGCAAACATCGGGGCTTGATTTCACTCTGATCTAAACCCTCTGTACTCCGTTCCCCAACCTCTCAAAGCCTCAAAGCTGCCTAGCCTGCTGCTAGGAAAGTTGAGCGATTTTTCTGAAAAGAACGTGGCATGTGGCGGTGTTCGGTGTTCCTTTCCCTTTGCCAGTACGGCCAGCAGGGAGGGCTGGGTTCCAAGATGCTCAGGGAAGCAGCACTGCTTAGTCCGATAGCCTGGGTTGGGGTTGGCAAGCCTTTCGTGGCTCTTTGCTTTGAGCTTTGGTTTTGCAGCCTCAGTAGCAAGCACATCAGGTCCTCTTTTCCCGTGGTGCCCAAGCTGATCGCTTATTTTCATCCACAGCCAACCCTTCTGATCTCGAAGTCGCTGCCAAAACTGAGGTGAGGGAGCCCAGCCATGTCCTAGCCCTGTCCCCGTTCACCCGCCTTCCCCGTGACCTCCCTGCAGCTCTCACGCCTCACTCCTGCTTTCTCTAGGTTGAGAATACGATCGCCTATTCACTTCTCCAGCACCCGGAAGTTCCGGATGAAGAAACGGAGCCTAATTACCAGAACCACATTTAGTCTCCCTTGGGACTGGGAAGAGCAAACCAGAAAGGCCAGGATCGAGTGTCTTCTGGTCTAAGTAATGCTTTAGATATTAAAGGAAACATCCAGAGTCACTTATGTGAGTCCGGAAACCAACAGACACTACGATGTTGGTTCCCAGTGGTGGATTGTACTGACCTCCGTACCTTACAGCTTCCCAACTCAAGACTCTTCTGTATAGATCCACACAGCCAATAAAATTAACCAACTTACCGCCATTAAGAGACTACAGCCACATGGGAACTGCTTATATTACATGCTAAGGGAAACAATTAATGTTAGGATACATAATCGCAGCGATGATAAACTAGACCTGTACCAGCCTGTCAAAAGCGACACTTCTTCACAAGAAACTTTGATACTTTTAATTTTTTTTCTGTAAAGATCACGTGATACTTTTCTAGTAAAATGTTGTAAAAACACCATTCTATTTACTTTTTTCAAGGCCGCAATGGTTGGAGTATAGACAGAGCTCTCTGGGGTTTGTTGGTCTTCTGTGAGAAGAATCTTGGGGAACGAGCTAAGTTTTCTCTGGGGAAGACATAAGAATCTTAGGTAGGATCTTCATGACAGACCTGCTCTGCTTTCCTTCTTCTTAATCCATGAATGACACAGCAAGAAAGCCTCTTCCAGATCCTGGTTCCTCAGTTATAAACTGCTCAGCCTCCAGAACCGTATGTTAATAAAGAATTACCCAGGCCCATGGCATTGTCATTACAACCTGGAGAAGGCTTTCTGAATCTCAAGAGTTCAATAAAAACCTACTTGTTATCTTTCCTTGAAACCTTACCAAATTCATCTAAGATTTTTAAACACTTTGGAAAAGATTTGAACTTAAATAGTTCTTTTTGAATTTGGTATAAGGTAAGGACCTGACTTATTTTTACCTGTCCTAAGGCTAGGAGTGAATTCCTTGAGTAAATGATAGGAAATAGTTCTAATATCATTATCAATTCCCACACAGAGGTCTACATTCATGGTCAGTCCTCTGCAGTTGCCTTATTCTATTTGTTTTCTTCTGTCTCGGTAGCATGACCTTATGTATTGTGGTGTCATAGAATATTTTGATATGTAGAAAGCCCCGTTTTCTCTCATTGGTTTGTTTCAAGATTTTCTTGGCCATTATTGTGTTTCTCTTCTAGATGGGCTTCAGAATTCCACAAACCATAGGGTACTGGGAGAATGCCATTTTCTATGTAGATTGCTTGGGTAAGGTTTGACATCTGTGTTATACTGAGACCTCTTGCTTGTTTATATAATAGATGTGTGTTTTGTCTGCATATGAATCTGCGTGAGGGTATTGTATCCATAGAATTACAGACAGTTGTGAGCTGCCATATGGGTGCTGGGAACTGAACCTGGGCCCTTTGGAAGAGCAGCCAGTGCTCTTAACTGCTGAGGTATCTCTCCAGTCCCAACATGGCCTGTCTTTGCATGAGAGCTTAGACTGCCCTTTCCCCACTCCATACCACTATTACTCTGATTAGAATTTTCTATAGTTTTTGAAGACAGTTTTGAAAAGGGATATATTTTTTCTGGAAATCACATATTTTATATTTTATGAATTGGTATACAACCAGATGCAGCTTGCAGCTTTCTCCCTCCCTTCACCCCCCCCCCCTTTCTTCCTTTCTTTGTCAGGATCTCAGGTAGTAGAGGCTGACCTCACAATCCCTGTGTATAGCTGAGGATGGCCTTGATCCTCCTACCTGCACCCCCAAAATGCTGAAGTTAAAGGAGTACTTTACAGATACCGAATTTGTTTGGTCCCTCAGATCACCCTCAGCATTTCCTGCAAACAATTACAGCTTTTTTTTTTTTTGATAAATCATGTGTTTATACTTACCCATGGACTCTTCCCCCCCCCCCCCCCATTCTTAGCTTTTGGGATGTCTTTTATCTGGATGACTTGGTTGGGAATAACAGGAAATCATGATTACAATTGGTTTAAACAATAAGGAAATCTATTATCTCCCATAACAAAACATCTAGAGACAGAGTGTCTCCTTGCATCAGGACCCTGAGCGCCCTGCCCCCCCTTTCCTGCAATGCTTAGGCTACTGCCATTGGGCTAGCAAGAACACACAACAATTCAACATGTCATATCTTGGCATCTAGAAAAAGAAGGGGATTAATTATTTTTTGATATGTCTCTTGAAAGCAAGGACAATATCCTCAGAAGCCCTTGGTGATGCTCTTGTCATAGTGTATTAATCAGAATAGACCATTCTTAAAGCACTGATTTAAAAGAAGACCAAGATGACCATCACATACCCAGCTTAAACCTTTCAAAGAAGAGTGACTGTTGAGACCTAAACTCCTGACCCTTGTGTCTTTGTCCCTCCTAGATTTACCTGGTTGGTTTGTTTTTGCTTTCTTTTTTTTGTTCTGTCTTGTGATAACTTTGACTTATTAATCAAGGACTTTGCCTTTTGCTTGGTTTCAAGCATGATATTTTCTACTTTATTTAGATTCATGTGTTATACTACTTATTTCTAAATGTCTTGTTTTCAAACAAATTAATAAAAATGCGGTAACTTTTCTATTGATGTTTTGGCTATAAGCTTTTGACTTAAATATGCATGTCTGTCAATGTTCTTTCTGAATAATTTATCATTTTTGCTTTATTTTCTTCCTTTTTTAGGCTTTATTTTTATTTATTTATTTTATTATTTATTTATTTATTTTATTATTTATTTTATTTTATTATTTATTTATTTAATTATTTATTTATTATATTATATTATATTATTTATTTATTTATTTATTTATTTATTTATAATTTTGTCACCTTGATAAAAGCCAGGGTCGTCTGAGAAGAGGGAGCTGAGAAAATGCTCCCATCAGCCTGTCTGAAGGGATTGGTAGGGGAGGGCCCAGCACACTGTGGGCAGTGCCACCACTAGGCAGGTGGTCCTGGGCTGTTTAAAGAAATGGGCTGAGCAAGGCAAGGAGAGCAAACAGTAAAAAGCACTCCTCCATGGCCTCTGCTTCAGTTCCTGCCTTGAGTTCCTGCCCTGACTTCTCTTCGTGTAATGAAGAGAGTGTAAGCTGTAATGACCTCTTTGCCTTCCAAGTTGTGTTTAGTCATAGTATTTTATCACAACAAAAAAAAAAAATCAAGACTCTGTGTGTGTGTGTGTGTGTGTGTGTGTGTGTGTGTGTGTGTGTGCATACATTCTGTACCCACATAGTCTGGAGCTAGAGTTACGTGAGTTTGTGAGTTGCCATGTGAGCGCTGAGAACTGAACTCAGGTCCTCTGAAAGAGCAGCACGTGTTCATAACAGCTTAACAGCAAGTGTTCATCTCCAGTTCCTTTATTTCCTTCTTGACCAAAGCTTTATTTACCAGCATTAGTTGTATTTGTTTGGAGCACTGTCTTTTTCATTGCCTGCTTTTATTACACAATGACCAGTAACATGGCCTGTAGGATTTTTCTGCATGAATATCTGTAAGTGCATGTGTGAAGATGACGATGCTTATATTTGAAAAATAAGGATATTTTGCACTACCCCCACTTCATTTGAGTTGCATCCCGATGCAGGCAGATCACAAGACCCTTCTGACTTCCTTCTGTCCCCACATCCCCTCAGTCCTGCACCCCATGTAGAACCCTCTTCAACTTCAACTGTGTCTTCTGAGAATTGACTTCCATATTTCCAGGCAATATACTGTGTGGCTATTCTTTGTATTTTTTTGCAATATTAGTCTAAGTCATTTGGTTTCCTGCTGCAGAACGTGGGGGCTGATCTTGTTCCATTGTGCTCACTGGATGCTCATCCCAGCAAATGCTTTCATGTAGCCTGTCACAGTTTGATTTGAGACACTGGTTTGATTACATTTCCTTTCTTGAACAATCTTCTTCCCCTCCAGAGACAGCCAAGGCTTGGTTTTTGTCATTTTAGTTGAATGTGTGACTATTATTAGCTTTCCCCTAATGCTGGATAAGGATACTGCTGAGAACCTTAATATCATTTTCCACAAATGAATGAAGTGTGTCATTGTTTCTTTTTCTTCAACACGATGTTTCTCCTCAACACTGACTTGGATGTTTCACCTCTAGGGCTGTTGCTCAGCTGTGTTCCTGGAACCAAAGTTTTTCTGAAGAGCAGCCAGTATTCTTAACTGTTGAGCTATCTCTCTAATTTCACCCCCCCAAAAAAATTTATCTTAAAGAACATAACTTGATTTGCTTATCTTATTTCAGAATTTGTTGGCCAGGCAATAATGCCATAGCTGGTATCTATGTGTTAGGATGCAGAATCAGGACTTATAAAATTGCTCTGTCGAACCAGAAGACCATCACAGGCACTTTCATTCCCTTGGCTATGTGTCTTGGAGGGAAGAAGCCAGTGATTCTATTGGTGATGGTGCAAGTTGGGGGAAAGACCTCAACCTACTTGCTTCCAGATTCTGATTACCACTGGGGAAAAGAAATCCAGAGACAGGACAAAGTAAGGAAAAAGCTTTTCTATAGAGTGAAAATATACACTTGAGAGGTGTTAATGTGTTTCTCAAAGAGTCTCATTGCTGGGGTTTTGCATAGCTTATTTTATGTATATGTTTTAGTGGAAGAAAGGCCTTATTCGTGAGCTAAGGTGTGTATGTGGAGACCTTGGATACTCAAGGAGTACACTGGAGTTCTTCTGAGTATAGCATTTTCTCAGCCTTGACCATCCTGGAATTCTATGTAGACAAAGCTGGCCTGGAACCCAGAGATCCCCTTGCCTCCCTTCCAAGTGCTGGGATGGAAGGCGGACTCCTCTGTTCTTATCTGAGGTGTTTGGGTTTCAGATGATGGGAATGAGCCAGTTCCAGGCTAATAGAACGGAGAGGGCATTACAGAGAAGTACTAACACTGTGGTTGTCTTGATAAGCCCTGCTGGTTTTTGCTAGTCTGAGATGATCTTGTTTCTTCCCTGTTTGAGTGGTCACATGATGTGTGATGTAATACAGCCCCATAGTTTCATCAGTCTCTAGCAACTATACAGTTTGCTTCTTTCTTTCTTTCTTTCTTTCTTTCTTTCTTTCTTTCTTTCTTTCCTTTTCTTTTCTTTTCTTTTTACAGACTCACACTGCAGCCTGTTGCTGTAAATATTATTTAAGGTTTCTACCCCACCTTAGACTATTTAGTTCCCAAGTAAAAGATATATAACCTTTATATTTATAATAAGCCTTAAAAGCACTAGAGTTGGGCAGATATCAACTCTCTATGATATTTTATCAACTTCCCTGTTGATAACCCTGAGATGTCATTTGACCACTCCTACTTTCAACAGGCCAGTCCTCATGAGCATGTGCCCACAGTCCACCTACTCCATGGCAACTTTTCCCCTCTTATTCCTCTCCTCCCCTCCCCTCCCCTCTCCTCTCCTCTCCTCCCCTCTCCTCTCCTCCCCCTCCTTTCCCCTCCCCTCCCCTCACCCTTCCCCTCCTCTCTTCTCCCCTCTCCTCTCCTCCCTCCTCTCCTCTCTTCTTTCTTTTCTTTGTCATCCTTGCCTCAGATTATGAACCCAGGAACCAAAGCCCCACCTACCTCTCTTCTGCCCAGCTACAGGTTGTAGGCATCTTTATTAACCAATCACAGATAACTTAGGGGGCAAGATTTATACAAACAAAGCTGGTATACTTGAGAATCTGCTCATCTTGGAGCAACCAGATCTTTGGGGCACAGAATTTAGCATTTGAATACAAGCAGCATCAGACTAACCTACTACAGTAGCTAGGCTTGCCTAGAGTTTAGAGTCATACTCTTACCTTAGTCTCCAGAGTGCTGGGATTACAGGCATGAGCCATGTACCCAGTACCTTTCGTATCCTACGTCTTCTAGGCTATTTTGTTTCTGCTAGGTATTTTGTTTCAACAATTATTTCAATTAATTTATAAATTAAGTGAGAAAGTCCATGGTGGCTGAGAACTAAAGGCCTTGTCCTATGCTGGTAACCTCAAGTACAGCTATAAAGAAAGGAAATATAAACCTTGGTGTTTGCTGAACAAATCTTCAGAGTCACCATGAAGAGACTTTGAAGCATTATATTGATTGTCAACCTGATAAGATCTAGAGTCACCTAGGAGACATGCCTCTGAGCATATTTATGAGGGACTATCTAAATTATTTCTAAATTAGATTAAAGGAGATGGAGAGACCCATTGTGAGTGTGGACAGGAGCATTCCAAGGACTAAAGTCCTGAACTGCATGAAAAGGGAAAAGCTACAAAGGACAGTCGTCTTTCTTTGCTTCCTTGAGTGCAGATGCAATGTGAAAAGCTGTCTTGGGCTCTGTTCCCACTGCTTCTCTGAAGTGATACATTGTACCCTCAGCTCCAACACCAAATAAACTACTGCTTCTCTGAAGTGATACATTGTACCCTCAACTCCAACACCAAATAAACTACTGCTTCTCTGAAGTGATTCACTGTACCCTCAACTCCAACACCAAATAAACCTTTTTTCCCACACAACAGCAGGACCAGTAACTGATACAGAGACTAAGACAAAAAGGACACTTATTTAAGATTTGTCTGTAGCCCAAGAACTTCAAGAGCTTTTCCTTCCTTCCTTCCTTCCTTCCTTCCTTCCTTCCTTCCTTCCTTCCTCCCTCCCTCCCTTCCTCTCTCCCTCCCTTCCTCTCTTCCTCCCTTCTTTTTTGAAACAAGAGTCTTGGCTGTCCTTCTGCCTCTACCTTCTGGATACTAGGACTAAGGGTGTGTGCCATTGCTTCCTTTAAGGCCAATTTGAAGAGTCCAGAGAACAATCTATTACTACGTTTGTTTGTTTTCAAACATGTCAGTGTATGTACACACATGCTTATAGAACATGTGTTTATTCATGTCAGTAAATTTGACATCTGGAAAAATTCAAATTTTGTGGCAGCTGTCTATAAACTGTTGAAGCTCATTTATAAAATGTACAAATGAAAGTAGTAACCTCAAAGTCTTAAGACCAGTGAGGCTGAAAGGCGTGGGGTGGTATTGAACTATGAACTCGTACAGATGGTAGAAGAAAGAAAGTTGAGATCAGTTAAGCAGTGTTGATTGTACCTGAACCAGAAATAAGAACTTTTGAGACAGGGTCTCCTAAAGCCAGACTGGCTACATTTTTTATGTATCTAAGGATTACCCTGAACTCCCAATCCCTCCATCTTCTGTTTCCACATTCACATGCTGAAATTACATACTTACACTATTATGCCAGTTTTAGGTGGCACTGGGGGGCTTGTACCCAGAGCTTCATGAATAAGAGCAAACATTCTACCAGCCTAAAATCACTTAAAATTAAAAAAAATAGATTTCATATTCTTTTATTAATATGAGTATTTTGCCTGGGGATATCTATCTATATCTATATATCTATATATCTATATATCTATATATCTATATATCTATATATCTATATATCTATATACCTATCTATCTATCTATCTATCTATATATCTATATATCTATCTATATATCATCTATCTATATCTATCCATATCTATATATCTCTATCTCTATCTCTATCTCTATCTATATCGATGCACTATTTGTGTGCCCAGTACCTGAGGAGATAACCAGAAGAGGGTGTTAGATCTCCTGGAACTGGAGTTATATAGACAGTTGTGAGACACAGTGTGAGTGCTGCCAACCAAATCTGGGTCTTCTGTAAGAACAAGTACTCTAACCACTGAACCATCTCTCCAGGTCCTTAAATTTTAGTGTGGTGGTGGTGTGTGTGTGTGTGTGTGTGTGTGTGTGTGTGTGTTGCTATTCATAAGTATGGAGGTCAGAGGACAGCTCTCTGGAGTTAACTTTCTCCTGCCGTTTGTGGGCGCCAGGTCCTGAAGGCAGATCATCAGGCCTGCATGGAAGTGCCTGTATCTGCTCATCCACCTTGCTAGCCTGAATTTTTTTTAAAATAACAAAAATTTGGAAAACATAGATTGTTTATTAGGTGTGTCTCTGTATTTTCAATTGTTAATTCTGTACCAACAGAGAGCTAAATGCTGGCAGGATTTTGGTATTGTAGATTTTATGACCCATCCCCAGGTTTTTTATTTTGTAAATACTTGTCTTTCCTCACCTACCTAAAGGCAATCTAGAGCCCCATCAGAGGTTGTCTCCTTAGGGATCAGTTTTAAGAAAGATCTGCCCACCAAGAGCTTAAACAGGAAATGTGGAGGACTGAACTTCTGGGCAGAGAGAATGAAGGAGGAAGGGTAAGAGAGCAGCCTCCAGAGATTCTTAGAAAGGCACAGACACGTATCACAGCGCAGAAAGTATTGTATTAGCCATGTGGCAGGTCGTAGGCAAGAGAGTCAGGTTGTTAGATGACCTAGCTGGGACACTGCCCTAGCAAAAGGCCTAAGCTTTAAACCATATTAAAAGTCTCCGTGTCATTATTTATACAACTGGTAGATCTGAGGAAGTCCCGCTATAAAAGATGTAAGTTGTCAACAATGAACCGGTATTAATTATTAATAAAGGGAAGATTAACTAAAGGTAAAAGGCACTGGGAAGCTTCAGGCTAGGTAGAGGGCAGCCCCTGCAGAGAAAACTGTTTTGCTTCTGGATTGGTTGGGATAGACAGTCCTCTAACAGTTTCTGTGAAGACTGGCGGGTTTTCTGTAGTGACGTCTTTTATTGGTTTTCTTATCAGCGGTTAGCCGGTTAGTTTTCCTTCCTTCCCCCATTTGTAATTACATTTAAGGCATTTTAAATTTTATTTCCTTTACTAAGGGACATTACAATGAAGACAGCACCAAAAGAGATTTTCCAAACGACCAGAACCTTCTCACAGTAGCAATGAGGCACGGAGAACTGTTAGGTTATACCCAGATGAGCAATCTGCCCATCGAGAGGCTACTGGGCTTTTGTTGCGTAGACCTTTACACTCTTCTCTTTTCTTCCTTCCTGGGAGCTGTCTGAACCCGTGAGTTTTAATCCCAAGGGCTACAGATAAAATCAGTTTTATTTTTATAATGTGTTAGTTTTCCTGTTGGCTGGAGTGAAATGCCTGAGCAAAGTATGTAGGGAAAGGGGAATGTGCTTGGCTTGAGGTTTGAGTGGGGTGCAGTCTCATGGTGGGAAGGACTATCACAGGGGTATGCGATTTCCGGTCACACTGTCTCAGTCGGAAGCAGAGAGAGACAAGCACGGGCTCTTCCAGCCGGCTTCCTCCTTCTTCTTTCTGCTTATTTTTATCAAGCTTGAGTTTTCAGTGTATTTGTCCTCTTCCTAGAAACTGGTGCCATCACAGTGGATCAGGGCACTGCAAAGACTCCACTCTTCTCTTTTGCCAGCGCCAACACGAGCCTTTTGCTATTTTCTGGAAAACACTAGCCTTTTGCTGTTTTTTTCCACTCTTAAAGGTCGTGTCTTGCAAGTCCGTGTAGAGCCTCATTCTTCTCTGCCTAATTCAAAGAGCTGTAGATCACACCAAAGCCAGTTGTCTTGCCGCCACCAATCAGATTACAAAGATGACCTTTGGTGTGGTTTTGTAGATTTGGGCTAGCATTTCCCCGAACTCCTTTCTTCGGTACCATTGACTTCCCAGGGTAAAGTTCGGCAACGGCCATCTGTTTTCTCAGAAGCAGATAGTGTCTGCAAAGGCTGTCAAGTTGACAAGCACGTAGTGTTTTAAGGATGAATCAAGTTCTCTGAAAGAGCAGCCAATGCTCTGAGCCACTGAGTCACTGCTCCAGAAGCCATGTCATCACCGTTCTTGTTGAGCATGATGTGGAAAGTTCTAGATAATGCAATACAGTTAACAATAACGCACAAAAAGCATATGGGTCAAAGAAGTCTAATTGTCCCTATTTTAATATAGCATGGTTTTTGTAAAGTTATTTTTCCTTTGAGGTGGGAGAGGAACCTGGGATTGAATTTAAGGCCAAATACTTGCTAAGCTTGCTTTCTAACTAATGAACCACACCCCAGTCCATGCATATAAGTTTAAAAACAAACTATTGCCAGCTATTGTGTTACATGAGTTTAATCCCAGCACTTGGGAAACCGGGACTGGAGGATTCCTTTTAGTGTGAGGCCAGTCTGGGTTACATAGTTCTATATCAGCCAAGACTACAGTGATACCCTGCCTCAAAAACAAACAAACCCCAAACAAAACATACAACCCCTAAAGCAGTCAAAGTGGTAAATACCGCAAGGTTACAAAGTCAGCATATAAAACTCACTTGCATGTCTACACATTAGAAATGAATAATCAGAAATATAATTGTTTTTGTTTGGACAGGGTTTCACTTTGTAGCCTAGCCTAGTCTTGAGTCCACACTTAAGCCCAGGATACACAGAACCTTCATCAGCTTTCTGAGAGCCCGGACGGCAGGTGCGCCCCACATCCAGCTAGGGCTTCTTAGTTAATGCCAACTGTGAGAAACAATGATTCTCACTTCATAATAAGAGCTTAAAGCAGTGAGATTGAGGCAGTTTATTTTTTGACCTTGAAAGGCTGAGCATCTAATTGAGTGCAGAGAACATGTAAGCTCTAAATGCTTGGTCCTTCCTCTTCTGAACAAGCTGGAGGCAGTCTTGGGTGTCACTTAGGTCACATCTTCTGCCACCCTGTGGGATTTAATCTCTGTTTTACATCCTGTTTATTTAAAAGCTTGTCAGATACACGACTTCCCAGGCAAGCCTAGATGCTGATAGTTTTCTCCTCTGCACTGTCCGTTCTGTGGATGTGGGGACAAGCACTTAGCAGAGGTTGAGTGGGGAAGGACAGGTAGGCTTGCAGGATTTTCAGCCGTCTCCTATTTTTGTTCATTTGTACCTGGACCTAAGTTGGCTTGAGGCGCCTTTGAAAACGAACCACAGATTTTATTTCAAAAAGAAAAAAAAAAAAAGAAGAAGCATTCATCCAGATGTTATGAATAAACCTACGGAACCATATTAACACACTTGTATCTTTTCATAACAAATTCCCAAGGTGTGGTGGGTTGTTGGCAACAATTTGCCAAGTGGTTCCTCTTTCCTTCACAGCTGCCTACACAGATCCAAGTTCTTTTATTCTAATCTTAATTACTAATAATAACACTCAGATTACATATTACATGGTGAATCTATAATCTATCTACATATACACATATAATCTTATAATCTATATATACACAAAATGTATGTATGTATGTATCATTTGTCTATATGTATCATCTATCTATCATCTATTTATAGCCACCTATATAGCTATCTACCTATCTATCAATCATCTGTCTGTCTGTTACAGATGACTGCAAAGAGTTAAAAGGCTACTGAAGAGTTAAAAACTCAAGGGAACTCTTCGAGGCGGAAGCTTGGAAACGAATAGGTATGTACAATCCCTTCAGGAATAAGGCCGTGGGTCTGCTGGAAACACTGCCTACTACTGCTGTAGGGTCAGATGCAAGGTCAGAGTTGAACTTCAGAAACAAGGGGTGGGACCATGGAGGTTATAGAAACAAAGAGCAGGAGCTGGCCCAGATGAAGGGACAGACAGAATGACGGCAGAACCAGATGGGTGGGAGGCCAGATGAATGGATTACAGTTCAGGCACGCTGTGCCAGCAGCAGGATTGTGCTGAGCTGGAGCTCCAGGGACAGACAGGAGTCCTTTGACATACATACTAGATGGTCACTTGACAGGTTGGTGGGGCCACTCACCGCCATTGTAGTGCTGGGTGCCCTCCCTTTTATAAACCTCATGAAGAAGTGGTAATACCCTCTCCTCTGACTAATGTGTCTAACAAGTCCTGGGACCTTGATATGATTTTTTTTATATACCCATGTTCCTACAGTTCCAATTTATTTTGATAAACTTATAGGGTGGTGGTGGCACCCTTCATACTTTGCAGGATTATCTGTCTGTGTCTTGCGGGTGGTGCTGGAACGGTGATATTGTTTATATGCCCCTCAAGGTGCAGAGTCGTCCTACTTCTGTGTTTGCTTATAAGATAGAGTCGCTCCGAGTAAGCTTAGCCCACGAAAGCACTGTTTTACACTATATGGAGTAATACAGCATCTTAACAAATAGTCCTTAATAACCAGAGTTTTCCTATGCTGCTGGTGGGACTGTCCAATCACCAGCCACTGTGATGGTTAACGTGTGCCAACATGACTGGGCTAAAGGAGACACAGAGAGCTGGTGAGATGTTATTTCAGGCTGTGTTTGTGAGGGATTCATGGAAGAAATGAGTCAGTGGTTTGAGGAAAGAGGATCTGTCCTCATACACTGCAGAAGGCCCACACCCATTTCCATTCAGAGGTAGAGGGAGGGGAACCTGACTTCTCTTTTTGAGCTCCACCATCCATTATCAACACTGTTGCTTCTCACATCTTCAGATTCAGCCGAGAAACCACAGACTTCCCTGAGAGCCAGGCTTTTGGATGTGAAGTACATGACAAGCCTTCCTTGTTCTCCTACTTTCAGAAAACAGGTGGAACCTCCTTGTCTTCTTAAGTACATGGGCTGAAATGTAGAATAAGTTCCTCATATGCTTATATTAGTCCTATTTTTATGAAGAGCTCAGACTAAATGCAATCTGGAAAGATGGGTAACACTTTTCTTAAGTTTAAAAACAAAGCCAGATGTGGTGGCTCATGCCTATAATGCCTTCTAAGAGGCTGAAGCAGGAGGATTGTCGTGAATTCAAAGTCAACATGGGCTAGATATGAGTCCTAGGCCAGTGTGATCCACAGTTAAGTGTTATGAAATATAATGAGGTGAGGGTACCTGAGGCGGGGGCAATGACAAGATGTGCCCCTGAGTCTCTACAGCATGTGATAGATCTGGTATAAAGGGGGTTTATTGGGAAATGGAGAGAGGTGGGGACCTGGAGAAGGAGTAGAGCCAGACAGATGGGAGGACAGAAAGAGGAACAGAGACCCCCAGGAACCGAGGGGTGGGGAGAGCGAGAGCACGGGGCACCTGGCAGCAGATGATGGTCCATGGGAGGAGCCTGGTAGAATCTCCTGAAACCTAACAATAAGACCCTGTATCAAACTATCGAAAGAAAAAGGAGAGGGGCTGGAGAGATGGCTCAGCAGTTAAGAGCACAAGCTGCTCTTCCAGAGGCCACGGATTCAGTTCCCAGCAACCACGTGGTGGCTCACAGCCATCTGTAGCTCCAGTTTCAGGGGACCTGATGCCCTCTTTCTGGCACAGCCAACATGCAGGAAAAACACCATACACATAAAAGATTAAAAACCAGCATTTGGGAGGCAGAAGCAGACCTGTGAGTTTGAGACCAGCCTGTTCTGCACAGTGAATTCCATGACAGCCAGGGATACATAGAGAGATCCTGTCTCAAAAAAAGGAAAAATAAACGTATAAACTAAAATAATAATAATAATATTGCGAATAGGCAAAGTATGTACATATGTAAAAACATCTGTATGGACCCAGCCAGTTCACTCTTAGGTACCCAACATGTACCCGAGAGCACGTAATAGCTTTGTTTGTCAAAGCCATACATAGAAACAATCCAGTGGCAGACCATAGTTTCAGTGGATAGCAGCGTGTGGTATAGCCACATGCCAAACGAAAAGAGCTACAACAGATGTGTCTGGAAGCAGGCATACTGAATGAGAGAAACCAGGCGAAAAGGATGTGCACGAACTTACAGAAGCTCTGCTGCAAACCCCAGTGATGGTAAAGAAATCAGCGGTTGCTTAGAGAAGGTGGGCACACAGAGCTTGCGGAGGGACGTAAGAAACAGTTCAGGAGCTGCTTGTCCATTTCCCTTACTGCAACAGTTTCCCATGTGCATACTTTATCCACATTCACCAAAGCCTACCCTTTAAACATGTGTGCTGTGTATATGTCTTTCTGTCTTGATTAAAATGGTCTTCAAACAGAAAAAGTGAGGCTGGGGAGATAAGGGTGATAGTTTTTTTTTTTTTTTTTTTACTTTTTAAAATTGGATATCGTCTGCATTTACATTTCCCATAATCCCAACCCCCTCCCCCTCCCATTGCCTCCGTGAAGGTGCAGAGGGAGATAGTTTGTACGTCCTGTAAGCACAAAGACTTGAGTTTGAACTTCAGCACCCACATCAAAAAAACACAGGCAATGCCACTGCTGGGGAAATGAAAACAGGAGTTGCTGACCTGTCAGCCCAACTTAATCTATAAGACCCAGGTCTCAGGGAGAGGACCCTGTCTTAAAAGCAAAGTAGGTGGCTCCTAAAGACTGACAACCAGAGTTGACATCTGGTATGCATAAGCACCTGATAATACATGGGCACATGCCTCCATGTACCCCAAAATAAAAATATAATATTATAAAGAGGCAAGTCATAAACTGAAAAGCACTTATAGCAATACAATTTATAAATAAGCCATATTTAAAACATCTATAGATTCCTGGGCAGATGAGATGGCTCAGTGGGTAAGGGAGCCTGCTGCCAAGCATGCCAACCTCCTGAGTTCAATCCACAGGACATGGTAGAAGGAAAAAAGCAACTCCCCACAAGTTGTCCATGTATGCAATGGTCTTTGCATAAACAAAAATGTGTGTGTGTGTGTGTGTGTGTGTGTGTGTGTGCATTAAAGATATGCCGGAGCAGTTAAGAGCTCTTGCTCTTGCAGAGGACAAGGATGCCATTTCCAGCACCCACATGGCGTGCCCACAACCACTTGTAACTTCAGTTCCAGAAGATCCAGTGTTCACCCTTCAGGGCACCTGCATGTACTCGGCACACACACAAACAAACAGGTACACACACATACACATAAATAAAAGTAGGGATATTGGTCCACTAGTGACAAGCCAAACACACGTGAGGATGGCCTCAGAGGACTAATTGGCCTTGGCATGGATGAGGGCCGGATTTGTCCCATGTCTTTGTGAGTAGTCTGAGGTTTCTAGATAGCTGATCTAACTCAATGTCTCCCCAGCACTTAGTCATCCTAATATTGCTCCTTTGAGTTTCTTTGGTGTGGGGATTTCACATTTATTCAAAAGAGTTCATCGATCAGTTGTTTGAGCTTTCTACACTGAGGATTGGTTCTGTAAAGGCTGGTGCAGAGGGCGTGGAGAGTATTTATCAAGGGGTTGTAAGATAAGGGAATTATTAGTTTTTCATATCCTTTTTGTCCTGTCTAATGAGAAGATCTGTTATGCAGCTTTATGGGTAAAAGTCTAATCTAAACACGATTCGTTTATTTAACTTGTCTTGGGGCTGGCTCCATTGCTCTTCCCCTTCTGAAGCTGTCAGGTTTTTCGACCACATCAGCTGCAAGACTTACTGCTTGGCTGCCTTCCCCCACACCCATGTTCAACAGTTCTGGCCTCCCTGGGGCCATCTGCACAGAAAGCATACACATCTTACATAATGGAAAACTTATTCTAACTGCTCATACTAGGTGGAGAAAGCCATGCTTTCCTATGCCTGCCCTGATCTGTTTTGTCATAACTCACTGACCATGCAGTCTCACCCTCTCTCTGCCTTTGAGACCCACATTTCTGATGACACTCCTCTCTTTTAAATCTACCAGGGACCCGGGTGTGGGTGGTGTGACAAGAGAGGTTAGAAGACTGGTATCTCCATGCAAAGAGGCACAGGGCCTATAACCAAGCTAACGGTTGGTTAGAGTTAGGGGCCATGGATCCCATAGGCCCACACAGAGATGAAGAGAGACAATGCGACTTCTACATTGCCCGAGTTCTCCAGTCTCTTCCAGTTGTTCAAGGACTGGATAATTCCTGTCTCCACATCCTCAGAATCAGTGTTTTGAGCTTTGGCAGGGAACCTGATTGCTGGGCTTCTTGCTGGGGTCTCTGGAAATTCTCTTTTTCTTTTTGCTCTTTCCCATGGTTCTAACTCTGCCTTGTACGCAGACTTCCACCGAGGCTGAACAGCCTGGGTCGTGGTGCAGAAACAAAGCTAAGAGACAGGTCAGAAATAATGTGGGTCCAAGTTTGAGTGGACTTTGTATGGGCAGATTCAGTAGAGACTAATTTGACAGCTGAACCTATCAATCTGTCCTCCTCTCTCTCCTGCTGTATTTTAATCACTGAACGTATGTAAAGCTTGCACCCCAGTGGTTTTCCTTCATTGATCTTTTTCCAGTGAGCTGGATTGTTGTCAGGCTGCCCTTTCTCTGATGTAGTCTGAAGACCAATTGATCACCAATCATAACATGTTTTGAAAAGTCCCTGAGCTCAACAAGAAGAAAAAAAAAAAAACAACTAAAAAACAAAAAAGCAATTGAGAGCCCTAGCATTTCATCTACAACCTGAAGGTTGAAGCCACCTGTATGAACCTGAATGACGAGAGCCAATCACAGACTTGGCCACAGGTGTGTGGAGACAAGACAGTTAGATTTATTTCCTCTTTTCTAATTTGAGAGGTTTCGTGTTGAAGAAAATCAGTATGTTGGGGTTGCAGGAGGTATAAACACAGTCACCATGAAGTTGAGCTGCACGCTCATAAAGTGGACTCTTTATGTCTGTCCTGCTGTGCTGGCAGCCCAGATGTTACTGGGTAAGTAAAATGTTTGAATGTTGGTGTGGAAATGAGATATGTCTAATCCTGAGAAAAACCTCAAAGGTAAGAAACAGGGACTGACTTTGACTTTGCAAAGAATTACTGTTTAGGCGGGACAAGGACAGATAGAAAACAAGTTGGTGTGAGGGACTGAATGGCTCTTTCTAAACATAAAAATTCAGATCTTTTCCATCCTAAAAGTCCCTTCAGACGATGAAGCCTTTGCCAACTGCAAACCTTAGGTCACACTTTGCGAACACCACTTTCTTGGAAGAGCAGCACAGGCTTGCCGGCTCCACCTCCCAGCCTGCTCACCCGTCAGTGCATGCACTGTGGCCTCCACTGGAGTCTGGGTTACATAGGGTATGGTGACCTCTGACCTCTGCACTAGCCAGATCACTGTTCACTTTCCCATTCTTATCATGATGGGTTTCTTTGTTTTGTCTAGCCCTATTGGCTGCTTATTCTTTCTTGCAGCCTCTGTTTTCTGGACTGTCACTTACTGCTTGGATGTCTTTGGGTCCTTCAGTAGGTTTTCTTTGCCTTCCGTAAACTCTAGTGTCCTCTATAGTTAAATCCTTCCCCTTTCTCTCTGTCTCCCCCCACCTTTCCCTTTCTCTGTCTCTCTCCTTCTCTCCCTTTTTTCCCTCTCCCCCTCCCCCACAATCTCCTACTGAGACAGTGTGAGTGTATATGTGTGTTTTGCCTGCAGCAGTTGTCTATTTTAGAGCCTCAGCACATTTCTAGCTTTACTCATGCCCTGACTTTGTCATTGAATAGTAACCTTTACACAGACATTTTGACCTGTGTGTGCCACCGGTACCAACACAACATGACCAGAGATGAGTTCACATATCCTCTGGATCCCCATTTCTTTTAATTTACTTTCTATCTAATCTCAGGTCCTTGCACTAGCCCTCAGCTGGAAACCCGGAACGCGTTCTGAACTCTTCCTTTGTCATTCTCTGAATCATCAATGTTGGCAAATTTTACCTCCTAATTTGCTTTGCCAACCAGTTCCTTCCCTGAACCACTACAAACGCTTTCTTAGGACAAGCCTTCATCACCTGTGACTGGGCTGTGCAGTGGCTCCCTGGCTGACTCTGTCTTAGCCTCATCTCACAGAATGAATCCTCTCTACATCCAGAGTGACTTCTAAAACTCAAGCTCTTGTCATGGCTCATGAAACAAACCTGGTCCCTACTAAACCTCCTCAGCCTCTTCTTCAACACCCCAAAGCCTTTCCACTCCCACTCTAACAAAATCCTAACCAGCCCACCTTTCCACTCACAGCCCACATTCCTATCTGCCTCTGAGGTTTGCTTATATTGTTATCTCCATCTGAAATGAACTCTACCTCCAAAGTCCCCTTCCCCTTTACAAGCATCTAAGTATCCTTAAAGACTCCATCTTGGTAGCATCTTCCAAAAGAAGCCTTGTTGGACCCCAGTGGCTGCTGCTGACACTGTTGTTATTGCTTCTATCCAAACACTACAATAATTTTATCATATGCTTGGTTTTCCACCAAACCAATAGCTATTTGTGGGAGGCCCAAGGTTTTTGGTTTTGTAGCAAGAACTGTGGTCTTGGTATCATACACTCTGACTTCAAGCCCCTCTCCCAGTTAAATCACTTTAAAAAATTCCCTTTTAGTTGAGCATAAGAGCATGTACCTGTAATCTCAGGACTAAGAAGCCTGAGGCATGAGGATTGCCTCGAGTTCAAAGTCAGCTGAAGTCACATTGTAAGTACCGGACCAACCAGGGATGCATTGCAAAATCCTGTTGGTTTTTTTTTTTTTTTTTTTTTTTTTTTTTTTTTTTTTTTTTAAAGAAAATCACTTTTAATAAATCTGGATTTACTTTTCTCTGTTGTGAAAATAAGAAATAATACCTCCCATAGAACCATATAAGGTTTATCAAATGGAAATGCCAGCTAGGCCAACAAGGCTTTAACTTTAACTAACTAACTAACTATATGTGACTGTTTTGGCATGCCTTCAGAGGTCAGAAGAGAGTATCAAATGCAACTAGAGTTCTACATGGTTGGGAGCCACCATGTGGATGCCAGGAGCCAAACTTGGATCCTCTGCAAGACCAAGAAGTATTTTTAACAGCTAACCCTACTCTCCAGGCCTGAGGCCTTATTATTTTATTTTTTAAGAAACAAAACAAAAGGACACTGAGTGCAGTCATCTGATGGTGAAGGAACTGAAAAGAGGTAGAGAGAAGAGGGCGGAGCTAAAGAAAACACTGGTACCAAGACAGGGAGAACCAGGAAGTAGACTTGATGAAGGAGTTTAAAAAGTCTGAGAGTCCCGGGTACTGGGGGTGGATGAGAACAAAGGTTCCCAGGACGGGAGAGAGTGGAGTGGACAAGAAAACACATGTGGATATGAGATGAACTAAGTAGGGCAAGGAGCAGCCAGAGCTGGGCGAAATGATGTTTACCTACCCTGGGTCAGTCATGGACCTAAGAGACAGATTGTAGAGATGTAGGGAGAACTCGCTAAGTTTCCACCCAGAGGCAAAGAATCTTTGCACAGTTACCAGGGGCAAGTTCAAGGACAGAGGGCATCAAAGTAAGGGATAATTGAAAAGCAGAAAATTAGCTGCATATGCTATTAATGCCAACTCTCAGGAGGCAGAGGTCAGCAGATCCCAGAGTTCAAGGATAGCCTGCTCTACACAGCAAGTTTCAGGACAGCCAGAGCTACACAGAGAAACACTGTCTCTAAAAACCAAGAAAAAGAACAAGAGACAGAGAAAAATGAAGACTTGAAAGGGGAATCATAGGGGAAGAGGAGTATAGCTACCTCTTTTGTAGACAACATATTTTTGTTTAAAGTTGATTGTTTTATTTATTTATATTTCAAATGCTGTCCCCTTCCTGGTCTCCCCTCTGCAAACCCCCATCCCACCTTCCCTCCCCTTTTCCTCTAAAAAGGTGCTCCCCCACTCCCTTCTCACCCTTCTAGCACTCCTCTTTGCTGGGGCATCAACCTCTTCAGGACCAAGCACCTCCCTTCCCATTGATCCCACATAAAGCAATCCTCTGGTACATATCTACTGGGAGCCATGGACCCACCCATATTGTACTGGCTGGTTTTGTGCCAACTTGACACAAGCTGGAATTATCACAGAGAAAAGAGCCTCAGTTGAGAAAATGCCTCCATGAGATCCAGCTCTAAGACATTTTCTCAACTAGTGATCAAGGTGAGAGGGCTCAGCCCATTATGGTTGGTGCCATCCCTGGGCTGGTAGACCTGAGTTCTATTAGAAAGCAAGCTAAGCAAACCATGGGAAGCAAGCCAGTAACATCCCTCCATGGCCTCTGCATCAGCTCCTGCTTCCTAACCTGCTTGGGTTCCAGTCCTGACTTCCTTTGGTGATGAACAGTGATGTGGAAGTAAAAGCTGAATAAACCCTTTCCTCTCCAACTTGCTTCTTGGTCATGAAGTTTGTGCAGGAATAGAAACCCTGACTAAGACAAATTGGGACCAGGAGTGGGATATTCCTGTGACAACCTGACCATGTTTTGGAAAGGGCTGTAGAAGGACTTTGGAACTTTGAGCTAGAAGATCCATTGGGATGTTAAGAGCTCTGTGAGATGTTCTGTAGGAGCTTGGAAGATAATGTTGAGAACAGTGCAGAAGATGGAGGCCTGGCTTGTGAAATTTCAGAGGGAAGACTAAAGACTCTTTTCAGGGATGTTGCTGTTTTGATTGTGAAGATTCTGTGGTTTTGGTTAGCTGGGGCTAAAGAATCAGCTGTGATTAACAAGATACCAGAACTACTAAAGCAAAACCTTTGCATTACTGGGACTATTGATGCTAGTCAGCTGGAGCTAAGAAATTAGTGGTGATTAAGAAGAGACCAGCAGGGCTGGAGAGATGACTCAGTGGTTAAGAGCACTGACTGCTCTTCCAGAGGTTCTGAGTTCAATTCCCAGCAACCACATGGTGGCTCACAACCATCTGTGATGGGATCTGATGCTCATTGTGTACTCATTTAAACAAATAAATCTTTTTACAAAAGAGAGACCAGCATCATTGAGGTGAAATCTTCTGGGAAGTGTTTTCTGAGAGCACAAAGAGGCTGTATTCTAGAGATAGCCAAAGTTGTACCTTGTGCTGTGGCTGGACTTGGTAATGTTTAAGAGTCACACGGGTAGTACTGGTTTTGAAGGAATGAAGGGGTCATGAAGAGCAGCTGAGGTTTGGCACCATGAAGAGAGCCTATGATAGGTTATTGGTGAAGCCTAGTTGTAGTGGAAGACAGCAGTGTTTTGGAGATGCCAGTACCATAAGATGACCACAAAGAACAGCAGCGGCAGTGGAGAACAGGCAACTGGAGCCCAGAAGACAAGATAGGTGCTACAAAGGGCAGAGCTGGAGAAGTGACCCAAGCCCTTGGAGGAGCCTACAAGTTCGGGAGTGGATCCCAGACATGAGACGGTTAGAGTTTGATTTTCTTTATAATTGTGACTCTGCCCTGACATTTTCCCTCTTGAAAGGAAGAAAGTATTTTAGTGGAGCCCACAGTTAAGAGACTTTGAGTTGAAAAAAGACTTTGAATTTTAAAAGAGATTGGATATTTTAAAGGGATTGAAATTTTAATATGAAAGATTTTGTAAAGACTGTGGGACTCTTAAGGTTATTTAGATCTTGGAGATGAATAAGAAAGTAAGGTTGAGGCTTAATAGTAATATGTTTGTATGTCAAGTTGACAAGGGGTCAATTGTACTGCTGGTTTTGTGTCAACTTGACACAAGCTGGAGTTATCACAGAGAAGGAAGCCTCAGTTGAGAAAATGCCTTTACGAGATCCAGTTGTAAGTCATTTTCTCAACTACTGATCAATGTGAGAGGGCTCAGCCCATTATGGTTGGTGCCATCCCTGTGCTGGTAGACCTGGTTTTTATAAGAAAGCAAGCTGAGCAAGCCAGTAAGCAACATCCCTCCATGGCCTCTGTATCAGCTTCTGCTTCCTGACCTGCTTGAGTTCCAGTCCTGACTCTCTTTGGTGATAAACAGCAATGTGGAAGTATAAGTTGAATAAACCCTTTCCTCCCCAACTTCCTTATTGGTCATGATGTTTGTGTAAGAATTAAAACCCTGACTAAGACACATATATACTATTTGGCTGGTGGTTTAGTCTCTGGGAACTCTGAGGGATCCAGTTAGTTGATATTGTTCTACTTCTGCATGGGGTTGCAATCCCCTTCAGCTCCTTCACTCCTTCCCCTAACTTCTCCACTGGGGTCCCAGGGCTTAATCTGATGGTTAGACAACATATCCTACCCTAAAGAACCAAGTAGTTTTGGGAAAATGAGAGTCAGCGCAGGATGTCGCCAAGGAGGCTCAGAGTAAACCAGACTCCATTTGTGCAGTGATGTAAAACAAACACTGCTTTTAAACTTACACCTGACATTCTTGCGCCATTCTTGACTCTTACAGTAGTGCTGTTGTTGGGAGTCAAACCCAGGGCCTTTGCGGTCTAAGCAAATGTTCTACCCCAGCCCCCAGACCTGCCTGTCTGTCTGCTTTCCGCTTTAAATATACTTGTATGCATGTGTGGGGTATGTGTGTTTATGTATGTGGGTATACATGCACATGGGTACATACAAGTGTTATAGTGTAGGGCAGAGAATATCAAGTGTCACACTCCTTAGATATTATCTACCTTTTTATTGTTCTTTATTGAGACAAAGTCTTTCATTGATCTGGGCCTCACCATGTAGCCTAGGGAAGCTAGCTGGCTGGCTGGCCAGCAACCCCTGAGCACCTTGCCTGTCTCTGCCTCCCATGCACTGGTGTTGCAAGGCTATGTTTGCTCCACCTACATGCAAACTAAGCAGTTTTCCAACTGCGACATGTCCCAGTGAACCCCCAAGTCTTTCTTTATTTACATTTAAGTTTGATTTTGTAGAACTGCTTCTTTAAAATGTATAGGATGGACAACCTGTCATTGTAGCTTACACCGGTGGCTGAGGCAGGAGGATTGTTGCAAGTTTAAAGTCAGCCTGGGCTACATAGCAAGTTGCATACCTTGCTCATAAAACATCATCAACAACAAAAATGATCAAATGCTGGTGAACACACATATCTGAAAGTCTTGTGTAGACTGAACAGTGCATGACTGTGCCAGTAGTGTCTGACATACCGTGGGTGCTACAATCTGATGCTCATTTTTCCCTCCTCCTGCTATGGGGTCACGGCTATCACTATCCTGGATGTCATGTTGGTGAATTTACTGTTCCTTCACCACTGCTCCCCCCATCCACCCTAAACCATAGTCTTTTCACCAGGAGGCCTGAATGCCAGGGAGCCACTGTCAAAGCTGTCCCACTGAAGACCCATAGGAGTCTCTTGGAGAGGTTCGATGTCTTCCTCCTCTCTCCCGAGAAGATATTCCCTAGGGCAGCAGAGGAGCCCGTGTGCAGGGTCATTCTTATCCCCGTTCCCTAAGTTGCAGTATCATTTTCTGATTCTCCCTGGACCATCCCTCCTCAGCTGCCAGTTCGGAGACTCTGAATTGTGAAGGACCAGTCAGTACTGAGCACAGCAGCTGCCATGCTGCTGCTGAGGAGGAGGAGGAGGATGACGACATGACCCGTTCCAGTGAAGCTGGCTTCCAGTTCAAGGGCTACACATTCAGCAAGCCCTTCCATCTCATTGTTTCCTATGGTGAGGTCCCAGTGTCTCTAACCACTCCGCATGGCCCCAGTACACCCAGGAGACTGGCATAGCTCCACGTACTTAGTTCCCCATCCTCGGATTCCAGGGGACTTGCATTCTTAAAGAGGCATTTTAAAATGTCCTTAGTCCTGGGCCCTCGAGTTGTTCTCTCGACACTGGGTCAGTCATGAAGGCACAAGACAGGTTGAGGAATTGTGGTGAGCAATCCACAACATTAAGTTCAATCTAAGTAAAAAATTGTTTCTCAGTTACCAGTATACTTTGGGGATAGAGGGCAAGAGTAAAGGGGGAGGGCAGAGAGAGAGAGAAGGTCTTTGCATTGTTACATGAGTTCTAAGGGGCAGAGAGCAGTAAGGTGCTCTAGAAAGAGTAGAAAGTGACCTAGAAAGTTTAGGGAATCTGCTATGGTTGTTTCTTGGGACCTCTTAAGAGATACTGAGCTCTTACTCTGGGCCACAGACTGGCTGATCCTCCAAGGTCCAGCTACCTTGATATTTGAAGGAGACACACTAGTTCTGCACTGCCGTGCCTGGCAAGACTGGCCACTGACTCAGGTCATCTTCTACCGAGAGGGCTCAGCCCTGGGCCCTGCTGGACCTAAAAGAGAATTCTCTATCACCGCGGTGCAAAAGTCAGACAGTGGGCGCTACCACTGCAGTGGCCTCTTCAGGAGCCCTGGTCCTGGGAGCCGAGAGACTGCATCCCCTGTGTCTATTACCGTCCAAGGTGAGAGGCTGAGGGTGTATTGCTGTGGTAGATTTTGGTAGAGAAGGAACAGAGAGACCAGAACCACCTAGACATATGCTTTCTGCTGTTCACAGATCCAGAGCCTGGATTGTTGTCAGATTTGTTCATCTATGGATCTTTTCTAGTTCCTGCCAAGAAGGGAAAGGAGCAGGAAGAGAAGGGAGGAGGGAGGAAAGGAGGAGGAAGAGAGGGAAGAAATATGAAAAAAGGAAGGCAGGAAGGAAGGGAGGATGATGAGAAGAAGAAAAAGGAGGTAGAAGAGAAGGAGGAGGGGGAGGGGAGGAGAGGGAGGAAGAAGAGTAGGAGGAAGAAGTTAAAAAGTTCAAATGGGACCTTTTTAAAAAGAAACCAAACCTAATGGAACCAGAGGAAAGGATGGGTAAGGAAAGTTATGGGTCTGTTGTATACAGAATGGTTGAACTTTTCTTCACTCCTTGTCTTTTTCCTAGAGTTGTTTGCAGCCCCAGTTCTCAAAGCTTTACCTTCTAGTGAGCCCCAAGAGGGAGGCTCAGTGACCCTGAGCTGTCAGACAAAGCTGTCCCTGCAGAGGTCAGCTTCCCGCCTCCTCTTCTCCTTCTACAAGGATGGAAGGTCACTGAGTATCAGAGGAGTCTCTTCAGAACTCCAGATCCCCAAAGCCTCAGAAGAGCACTCTGGCTCCTACTGGTGTGAGGCAGCAACTGAGGACAGGCAAATTTCAAAGCAGAGCCCACAGCTGGAGATCCGGGTACAGGGTAAGTTAATGTGTATGTGTGCCTGTGGGGTGCATATGAGACAAGAGGGGATTTGTCAACCAAACTCTAGAGGAAGGAGATAGAGTGGATTCAGAGAGACAGGGCAACAATCCAAAGTCCTCTAAGGCAGAAGAGAGTTCAGAAAGAGAATGTCTTCCTTGGGCCATGGAACCTATCAAACCGGGATCTAAGCTGGCCCTTCTTGATTCTCTATAGAATACAGGATTCCTATGTGATCTGAGCATTTGCGGAAGCGTAATACCTAGAATGCAAATAATATCTAGAAAGGGCCAGCCAGGACCGCACAGTAAGACCTCACCTCAAACAAACAGCCTCTAGAAAGAGTAAAACGTATGTCAAATTCTATACGTTACCATTAGGAAAGCTATGTTCGAGTTGACACACATCCACGAGTCACCTAGGCTAACGAGAAAGACACATTGTATGAAAACAGTGGAAGAGAAGCGCTATAGTCATCCTAAAGAAAGGGTGCCTCGAGTGGCCCCTGCAGAGGAAGCTGACTAGTGTAACACACAAGAAAAGGTTGGCTTCAGTGTGTGTACTTCCAGAAATAAAATTCTGCCTTGAAAGAGAATGATGAGGTGTCCGAGCGGAAGATTCTCAGGCAGGGACAGTCAAGCCACAAACTACATTTACAGTAGGAAGGACGTAAGACAGAACCTTTCCCTAAAGAATAAAGATTTCAAGGGACCAATCACTGGGCGAGTGGGTGGGACTTCCGGTTTGGGAAGTGGAAGAGGGGAGGCAAGAGAGACTTCCTTTTGGACTGGAGAGAGCATGGAAGCGCAATGTAGGTATCAGAGGCTCCCTGGTTCAGGTGACAGATCCGCTAAGGGAGGATTTATAACTTAGAATACCTTACAAAATTAGGGTGCTAGTTCCTGCGCCTAGTGATTGTGTTACCTGTTGATTCTAAGCTAAGTTTGTGTGGCGTTTTCCTTTTCGTGGCAACTCAACTGGGCTCCAGAGAGAATAGTATGCCAGCAGAGCGTGAGTTTGCGAGAAGCGTACCCCAACTAGCTGTGAAAATTTGGGAGTGTTGATTGGGTTTGGCGTCAGCCGGCCATAGGGAGGAGAGAGCGTTTTCGGAACTCTTGAGTCAGAGTCGGCCGGGCTGGGAACAAATTACTGCCGTGGCCGGAAACATGGCAGTATGTATGGTAGACCTAATAATGCTGAGAAGGCACTGAGCATGCTACATCTAGATCGGCAGGCACCAGGTAAAGAACAGGCATGAGCTTTTGAGACCTTACAGTGATACACTACCTCCGGCAAGGCCACATCTACTCCAATAAGGCCTCATAGTAGTGCCGCTTCCTATGTACCTGTGGCATCTATTGTACTCAAACCACCACGCGAAGGCATACAAGAGTGAAGGAAAATTTGTTTTTAGTGTCAGGCAAGAAGAGTACAGGTGTTATTTGCAAAGCAAGATCCTCCCTCCTCAAACAAAGCTTGGGGGGTTTATATATTTTCTTGTAAGGGTTGGTCTGTTCTTAAACATTCTCAGTTAGGCAGTGCCTTCTGAGCACGCTTAGTTTAAACTCTTTAGTTAGAAGATGGTAGGCGCATTTGGGGGTGTGCTTTAGCTGAAATGGAGGGTATTCTTGTAACATTAAAGTGGTAGGCAGGAATGCCTCTGGATATACTGAATTTGCATTCTAGAGTTTTAGCTGAACTAAAACAAGGAAGATTTTGAAGACATTCATATAGGAGCTTAACGTGAGGTTGCCTCCTAACAGCATGGGGCAGGGCCAGAGTCAGGCATCTTTTTTTTTTTTTTTTTTCTTTCAGTTTTTAAGATAGGGCCTTACTTTGTGTCCTTGGTTGGCCTCTGGCTCACTATGTAGACCAGGCTGGGCTTGAACTTGCAATACTCTGCCTTGGTCTCCTGAGCACTGGGATTATAGGTGTGCACCACCGTGACCAGACAGATTTGACTTGCATGTGCTTCCTACCCATAATGAAGGTCCCTTCAATTCTGCTTTTTCCTCCATCTTGAATATAGCTCCTCAGAAAGCAGCTGCTTCAGAAACTCCTCCTACAAAAGCTCCTGATATTCTGCCTTCACCACCTATTCCTTCTGCTGAGCAGCCAGGATCCTCCTCCCCAGACCCTCACCTTTATCACCAGATGAACCTTCTTCTCAAACAAATGCAAGATGTAAGAGCTCTCCTTGGTCACCTTGTCATGGAGTTGAGGGACTTGTCTGTCACCCTGAAGCCTGGTACCACAAAGGTTGCTGACAAATGAAAGCAAGCTATTCATCTGCGATATAATCAAACAATAATTCCAGCTCTTTCTGTACCACACTTATGCAGATGTGGTTTTGCAGGCTGGTCTGATACTGTGTTAGACTAATGAAACTGTGAATAAATGCATAAAGGGTTATACCCAGAATTTACCTATAACTGTATATTTTTTATAAGCCAAGGAGGCTGATGACCATCTTATAATGCATATGACAACCCTTGGAAAAAGATTTTCTTGTCCCCAAATTTTATTAATGCTAAAGTTATAAAATGTGAGGCTAATAAAAGCTAGGTGTTAATTGAGGCCTCATCTCTTTTAATTATTCTCCTTCAACAACTATTAATTACATGGTAATGTTTAATCCTGTGGTTTAGATTTTTATAGGCCTCCACGGACCTATGGTGAAATTTTTTTTCATGTATATGCATATGTGAAAGAGGGTATCAGATTCTCTGGAGCTGGATTTCAAGGAAGTTCTGAGCTGCACAATATGGGTGCTGGAAATTGAACTCTTATTTCGAAGAACAGCAAGCACTTTAGTCCCTGGGTTATCTCTCAGCAGCACCACTGCGAGTGTTGAAATATTCATCCCCAAGACGATGGCATGAGGAACAGGAACCTTTGGGAAGTGTTTAGGTAATAAGTTCTCAGGATTAGGATTGATACCTGTATAAAAGGAAGCCCCAATACTAGTGAATCCATTGCTTTCACACATTCTGAGCAAAATAAATGAAAATGACTTAGGAATGGAAACTGTCTCATGGTTTCAGTCCATCATGTCGAAAGCATAGCAGCATGACTCAGTCCCAGTGATAAGTGTGTGTTCACATCATGGTAGGCAAGAAAGAGCCTTGGCCAGAACCAGGGGCAGCTATAGCCTTCAAAGGCCTACTCACAGTGATTTAATTCTGCCGTCTAGGCTCCCCTAAAGGTTCCACAGCCTTCAGAATTGTGTTGAATCTAGACACCAAATATTCAAAACATGAATCCTAGCATTCCATCCCTGGTCCCAAAGGCACGTCCATCTTATATGGTAAAGAACATTCATCCCAACTGAAAAGCTACAGACCCAACACTATTTAAGAAAAAACTCAAGTCTCTTTTCTTCTGCTGTAATAATACACCAAGGCAACTTCCAGAAGTGTGGTGGTTTAAACAGAAATGGCCCCCACAGACTCATGTTCTTAAATGCTTGGCTATAGGAAATGGTACTGTTAGGGGGTGTGGCCTTGTAGGAAGTGTGCCTCTGTGGGGGTGGTCTTTGAGGTCTCATATATGCTCAGGCTATGTTCAGTGTGGGACACAGTTTCCTCCTGCTTTCTGGGAATCAAAATGTAGAGCTTTCAGCTCCTTCTCCAGCACCATGCCAGCCTGGATGCAGCCATGTTTCCCACTATGATGATAATGTGCTAAATCGCTGAAACCATAAGCCAGCTCCAATTAAATGGTGCTGTGGTCATGATGGCTCTTCCGAGCAATGAAACTCTTAACTAAGACAAGAAGGAAGAGTTTATTTGGGGCTAATGGTTCTAGAGGAGTAAGAGTTCACCATTATCACGGCAGGGAAACACGGCAGCAAGCACCAAACATAGTGGCAGGAAGAGTTGAGAGCTCATGCAGGAAGCAGAGACCAAGAAGTCAAAATGTCATGATTCTTTTGAGCCTCAAAGCCTGCCCCCAGTGGCATACTTCCTCCATCAAGGTCATACCTCCTATGTCTCCCTAAACAATCACTAACTAGGGACCCACTATTCAAATGACCAGACTAACGGGAACATCTCATTTAAACCACCACACTGTATGTCCAGCCTCCAGGGCATACAGAGTCATGATGTGAACCTCTGGGCTTGGGCAGCCCTGCCCCTATGGTCCTGATACTTGCAGCACGTGTGCACACTTTCTTTGTTCAATTCAAGTTGGGATTTGCAGCTTTTCTTAGTAGATGTATCTCCAACATCCTGAGGTCTCCATTACAATATTCTGCTCGGGGGCTGTCTGCAGAGAATCTGACCATGCGTGGTATGTATGTATTGCCTTACTTCGCTGACTTCTATCTGGAAACTCGGTGCAAGCCATCATGACCCCTGTAACTGAATGCCTGCAAAACCAGCACCATGTAGACAGCACCAAGATTCTGCTGACATCTGGAAGGTAGCCAGGCTTCCTCTTACAATGTTTTCAATGAGCAACTCTATAATAACACTTTCCTACATGATCCTTTTCCAGCAGGGTCCCTAGGAACTTCTCTCCTTTAGGTCCTTTTTCTTCAGGCACTGGGAGAAATTTCTCCTTACAACATCTTCTCTGTTATCTTAGTGTAATTCGTTTGGCTTCTCTTTAGTGATGCTAATATCTGTAAGACCTACAGTTGCACAGCCCCCACATACTTTCCTACAACTTTAATGATATTTATACTCCTTTGTTCTATGCTTGGATTGCTATTGTTCATTCTCAAAAGACGAGAGCCAGCTTGAGAAATTCGACTTAATGTACCCTTTGGCTGATAAGTTAGCACACTATGTTATTATGGCCTTAATGAATGAAGAATACTCACATCATCCTGAATCATGTAGAGTTGTCTTCCCACCGTGGCCTCTCTTTGTGCTATTTATTCTGTATGCTATAGTCTGAAATAATTTACACGTGTATACATGATGATTTTAGACATACCATGAAGGAACAAAGGAATGGGATTACAATGATGGTAAGTAAAGTTTAGCATCTTCAAGGATGTGATGATTGGTCTTGACTGTCAACTTGATTGGATCATGAATCAACTAAGAGCCCTGCTTCTGGGTGAGTTTGTGAGATTTTCAGGAAGGATCTGAGGATGGAAGACAAAAGAACTATGTGTCAGCTTGTTTTTTAAGGTTGAACATGTAGGAGATGGAAAAATGGTTCCGTGGTTGAGACCACTGGCTGCTCTTCCAGGGACCTAGGTTCAATTTCCAGCACCCACATGGAGGCTCACAACCACCTGTAACTACAGTTCCAGGGGATCTGATTCCCTCTCCTAGCCTCTGTACGTGTTAGGCATGCACATGGCACACAGCCATACATGCAGACAACACACACATACAGAAAAATAGAATATATATATTCACACATATGCACATACAGAGAAACGTATATTGAACATTATACAGCAGGTGCTAACGTTTACAGGAGAAGAATGGTAGCTCAGAGGATAACAATAGGAAAATAAGGAAATAAGAGAGGAGACTTACAAAGAGGCTTCCCTGAGCATCAGTGTTGTGGATCCCCATTGAGAGATGGACTTGAGATCACACTTGGAGTGAGATTCCTCCTCAAGCATTCCTCGTGCTTCTGTGACCTCAGTTTCCTCACGTGTAAAACAGAACCAGTGTTAATTCTTCCCTGGAGGCCCCTGTGAGAAATGAATGATGTAATTGTCCCTGTCTGTGAAGTACTGACAGGGACCTGCCACACACAGTGCACACTCATTGTAGTGAGCTGGTCTCCTTATCCCACATTGTCCCTGAGAACATTCCACTTATTACAGTCTTTATCAAATCATGTTATATCTTGCCAGGGCGTTCTGTTATGACAGATTTCAAAGAATTACTCAGACCCACTGTGGTGGGACGTGCCTGTTGTCCCAGCATGCGGAGGACCGAGGAAAAAAACAGTTTAGCCCACTTTAGAGTTTGAGACTAGGCTGCACAGGATAGCACATCCTTAAAAAAGGAAAACCAAAACCCTAAGAGACCTAAATAATTTCCAAACCTGTCTGCATACTGAAGTCCTTGGCAATGTGCAAAGGAGAAAAGAGTTAAAATCCTATGGGAAGGGCCTAGTGTAGAGAAAAAGACCCACTTGCGAAAAGTTCAGAGGAAAGTGTGGAACGAACAGGTATTGGGCAGGATGCTTTTCAGGTCCAATTCTATGCATTATCTGTATGGCTAATGAGCTCCGAGGCTGATTCCTATAAATTCAAGAAAGATGACACAGCTCATGAATTTTTAATGTGATCAGGTTTCTTCTGGAATCCAGTAAAGGGACTGTCTTAGTTAGGGTTTTACTGCTGTGAACAGACACCGCGACCAAGGCAACTCTTAAAATAACAACATTTAATTGGGGCTGGCTTACAGGTTCAGAGGTTCAGTCCATTAGCATCAAGTCAGGAACATGGCAGCATCCAGGTAGGCATGGTGCAGGAGGAGCTGAGAGTTCTACATCTGCATCTGAAGGCTGCTAGTGGAAGACTTGATTCCAGACAGCTAAGAGTAGGGTGTTGGAGCCCACACCCACTGTGGCACATCTACTCCAACAAGGCCATACCTGCTCCAACAAGGTCATATCTCCAAATAGTGCCACTCCCTGGGCCAGGAATAAACAAACCGGGACAGAGATTTCTGTTCTGACCTATGAGAAGCCAAAATAGTCTGCTGTGTAGACTCTATGAACTTTTACTGTAGTTAAAAGGTAGTGGGCTGTGCAGAAGTCAGATCATGGGGATAGGTTGTGGTTAATGTGAGGGATCCCATGCTGCTCCCAAGAAGAGGAGGCAAACAGGGCTCAAAGAAAGCACTGGACTGTTGTCTGAATGGAGCATTCATCTCAGCTCTATCTAGTTCCCTCCCTCCCCCACTCTTGCTCACCTTATCAGATACTTTGCTACTTTTCAGACCTATAAATTAACTCTCCCCATCTCTCCCTCTCCCACTCCTCCCCCTCCCTCCACCCCATCAAATCATGCTCCCAAAGCAAGATCCAAAAAGGTCACCATAATTTAAAAGACTGGCCATATCTTTCTCAGAGGCATTTTGTATTTTATCGGGGGGGGGAAAATTAAATGTGAAGTAATTCTCAGAGGAAAACTTGGTGCATCAGCAAAGTTGGAGGATGAGATCTTGGAGAACTGGCTGTATCTGATCCCTGATCTCCTTCCTGCTAGAGTTCCAAGGCCAGCAGGCGTCCTGGTTCTAAACAGCACAAACAGGGTAGAGCTCAGGGAGACATACTGTCAGGTTGGAAACTTCATTAAACATTTACCTGAAATTCAGTCTCTTCATTGCTCATGTGTGGTCACGTGGCTCAGAGTGCGGGAGGAGCAGAGAGGTCGGATCTGAGAAGCCCAAGGGGCTCTTGCAGTCAGACCTCTCTCTCTCCCAGGCCACAAGCCCTGGGGACTAGGACGTGGCTGGGGAAGGGTATTGGGGTCTGGTGGAAGGAAAGAAGAAAGGAGTAAGCGAGTTGGAGGTACCATAGCGTTAGACCATTGTGGGCAGGGAGGGAAGAAGTGTTTCAGATTCGAGGAAGGGAGGAGAAGAAAATACTTTTGATTTTTGACTTGGAGAGCCACAGGTCTGCAGAAGCAGGCTTGGATGGATGAGTCACACCTTTCTGTCTACTCATTTGTGGGAGGGTGTAAGCTCTGCTTCAAGGGACACACAATGACCACTCTAGGCCTTGCACCAAGAAGACCTGTCATCAGGGATTAAGCAGAGATAAGATGGGCTAGAACATCAGTGGGACTGGGTGCTGGGGAAAGGATGTAGCGGGGGTGGGCGTTGCTGACATCTGTTGGAGCCTGGGGATCTATGTGTGAGCTAGAGAAGGCACAGCTCTGTAGGGCCTCTCTGTAGAAGTCAAGGCTGGGCTGAGCCAGGACCTGACTGCAGAGACAGTACACAGGACAGTGCCTGATGTCTGGGGTAGGTGAGTAACACACCCAGGTGACATCCTGGTCTCTGTGCTCCACCGTCTTGAGGAAGTGGGAATGGACAAAAGAAATGACAGTGTCTCCTGGTTCTCACTGTCACACTGTCAGCTACTGCCTCCTTTTTTTTTTTTTTCCTCCTCTCTGGCCCTCCTTCAGGACTCCAACATCTACAGAGCCTGCAGGCAGATTAGTCATGTGGTGGATACTTACAGCCCTCCTGCTTCTGGGTGAGTCAGTAATGAGGAGGAGGCATTAGCAGGATTCAGGGAGGGGGAGAGTGAGGCAGGGCAGGGATGTGGGCTAAGAGAGCTGGCTTTGCGGACCTCAGGTTTCACATGGTTCACTGTCTGCCTTGGAATGACATGGAGTTAGCCTTCTCAATGCTGGGTAACTTGGGATGGACAAAGGAAAGCAGGTTCTGACACCACTCAGGCTTTCCTGGGATCAGGAGTCTTTGCTGTCATGGATGGCACTCCTCACCCTCCTCCTTCTTTCTCTCTTGCTTTGCAGTTCCGAGCAGTGGGGAAGCTGGTAAGTCATCCATCATACTTCCCTCATCCAAGCTCTGATGAGTTCCACTCGGATAGATAACCCAGTTCCTGGCTGTTCTAAGATGATATCCCCTCCCCCAGTCTTGCTCAATCTTGATGACTAAGTGATCTTGAGCGGAGACACAGTCGGAAACGGCTTATGATTAACAGACCTCCTTGTTTGGAGTCATGTGCCTGTGGTCTCCCTCATTGCCAGGGTGGATTCCACTGTGGGCTTGGACCCAGAAACTGGTGTTTTCCAACAATTCCCAATCCTGGGACTTTATTTTTGGGCAGGCACCTCATCTTACTTTACTCCCTCACACGGCCCCATCCCCCAAATCCCCAGCTACTCTGGAGAAGCCTGTACTCTCTCTACACCCACCTTGGACTACCATCTTCAAGGGGGAGCGAGTAACCCTGAGATGTGATGGGTACCACCCCCTGCTGCTGGAGCTCCGGCCCATTAGCACTCTCTGGTACTTGGGCCATGTCCTCCTGCCCTCCCACAAGAAGAGCATTGAGGTGCAGGCACCAGGGGTGTACCGATGTCAGACACGAGGAGCACCGGTCAGTGATCCCATCCACCTCTCCGTGTCTAACGGTGAGTGCTGGCCCTGCTGGCAGGGTAGACACCAGGCTAATCCCAAGAGACAAGAAAAAAAGGGGGGCCACATAGTCCCACCTTGAGTAGGCAGAGGCCTTCAGTAAAGATTTCCTGGTCCAAAAGGTTCCCCCCTTGTCTTCCTGATGGAGTATGAAGCAAATTAATATTATTAATACATTAGGGGGGAGGTGACCTAGTTTCAGGAGGATGAGTGCAAATCTGCAGCCCAGCCAGAGATGCATAGTGAATAACCACCTGAGTCAAACTAACAAACAGAAAACCGGGTAGGAAAAGTAATAATGATACATCCACTAAGTACATGATTAGCAGCTTCACATGGGGGATTAATCGTCTTACCTGGGCAGATGGTCACGTTTATTAAGCATTTAAAGAACACCAGGAAATGTTTCAATTAGCATTTTACACTTCTAGAGGTTTCCTGTTGGAGGTCATTAAAGCAGGGGTGGCCACAGCTGACAGACAGTGGCACAGAAACCATCACGATGCCTTGCAGAGCTTCGTGGAGACAGCGTCTCCTCCATATGTCACCTGGGCACGCCTTGATTTTCAACCCTCCTGTTTCAACTTTCCAAGTGCTGGGACTACAGGCATGCGCAGCACACCTGGCTAGTGGAATTCTTTGTTTTGTTTTGTTTTTTAAAGATATAATACCTAAAATGGGGACTGGAGAGATGGCTCAGTGGCTAAGAATGAATCATGCGGAGCTGGAGAGAACTGGGGTTGAGTTCCCAGCACCCACATCAGGCCTTGGCCACCTATAACTCCAGACTCAGAGCATATGGCACCCTCTTCTTGCCTCCTCTGACACTTGCACCAGCACTCATGAGGACACACCCTCCTAGACATGCATACACACCTAATTCTGAATGAATGAATAAGTAAATAATGATACCTAAAATGGCATCTAGGATGTACTAAGGCTAGTGTCAGCTGCAGTGATGGTGGTGGTGATGGTGATGGTGTGGTAGTGATGATGGTGGTGGTGGTACAATCAGGCTGCAGTTGAATATACCTAAGGCTGTTCTCAGAGATGTTTCCCTCAGGAGATAAGGCCTAAACACAAACATGCAGGGCAAGTAGGCCTGAAATTAAGCTGAGAAGCAGGGTCTTTTGGGTTGAGAAAATAGCTTTCACAAGGGCCCTGGGCTCTATACAGAACTTTTTTTTTCTTAAGCAGTTTAGTGTGGTTGGGCCTAGCTTGTGTCGAATGAAAGGTGGGGCAAGTTAAAAAGAAATGGGGTCAGGGAAGAGGTTATCAGGGGCTAGGTGAGGAAGGCCTTCAAGTCATACTGTGGGGTCTATGGTTGGTTTTGAAAAGAGAATCTGTGGGGCTGGATCCAAGTCTGAGGCATCTTTGCCTCCTTGGTACCACTTTTCTTTCCTTCTGTTCAGTCAGGACCCCAGGTGCGAGTCATCAGAGCAGCAAACCTAGGCCCACTCTCCACTGGGAGAGTGTAGAAAATAGGAAAAGGGTTTGGTGGCCAGGGGAGTGAAAACAGCCACGGGTGGGGGGGTTGCGGGAGGAGAGTTGGGGAAGGAGGGAAGGGGGGAAGGGAGACCTGAGCAGCTGGGATTTCTTGGGTTGGGTTGAGTTGCCCTGGCTGCTCTGGAACTTGCTTTGTAGACCAGGCTGGCCTCGAACTCACAAGGACCCCCCCCCCCCCGCCTCTATTTCCTTACTGCTGGGATTAAAAGCATGAGCCACCATGCCTGGCAGAGATGGATTTTTCTGAAGAGTGAAACTGTGTGGGGTCCGTTGCAGATTGGCTAATTCTGCAAGTGCCTTACGCGGCGGTGTTCGAGGGAGAGTCCCTGGTGATGCGCTGCCGTGGCTGGTATGACAAAGTCATCTACAAGCTTCATTACTACCATGATGGCCAGGCTGTGAGATACTTCCATTCTAGCACCAACTACACGGTGTTGCAAGCGCGAGCCAGTGACAGCGGTCACTACCAGTGCTCGGGCACCATGCGCATCCCGGTGGAGAGTGCGCCCATGTTCTCCTCCAAGGTGGCCGTGACCGTGCAAGGTGGGGAGACGATCACGGGGACATTCTAGGGCTGGAATCGGAAGGGGAAAGAGGAGATTGGGTTTCGCAGGCTGCTCTGTAGGTGTCCCTTCCCTGGGACACGCACCCAAGTTGTTCTAGCAAGGGATCCCACTAGGAGCAAGGAATTCTTGCCCCGTCTAAAGCGTCATTACGGAGAACCGCAGCTGTTCAAGTCTAGAGAATGCCAACTGACTGTTAGCTAAGACGTAACTTGTAGCATCTGTCAGAATTCCGCCTCCCTTCAAACTGTCTCCATCTTCCCCCTCATTCCCAGTCTCAGTCTCCCCGAACCAGTCTTCTTTCCCCTGTCCCTTGTTCTCCGGGTCTGGGAGGAGCCCTCTCTGGATAAGGAAAAGAGGGATCCGGGACAGTGGGTAGGTTGTTCCTGGTGGGGGTACCATTCCCCGTGCAGACCCTACGAGCACCACGGCCTCGGGGCCGCCCTCCCCGCAGAGCTGTTCCAGACGCCGGTGCTGAGGACGCTGAGCCCGCAGGAGGCGCGGGGCCGCGTGGTGCTGCGCTGCGAGACGCGTCTGCACCCGCAGAAGCGGGACACGCCGCTGCAGTTCGCCTTCTACAAGTACAGCCGGCCCGTGCGCCGCTTCGACTGGGGCGCCGAGTACACGGTTCCTGAGCCCGAGGTGGAGGAGCTCGAATCGTACTGGTGTGAGGCGGCCACCACCACCCGGAGTGTCCGGAAACGCAGCCCCTGGCTGCAGCTCCCCGGGCGGGGTGAGTGACAGCTCAGCATCGCGATTACCCTACCCCCTGCATCCCGTGGTCCTCCTGCAGTCTTTCCACCTTCCCATCTCGGTCCTCCACCCCCTGTTAGTTCCGGCCCGCGTGGAGTAGTCACGGGTGACCAAGCGTGTTGCCTTGCAGGCTCTGTCCTGGATCTGGCGTCCACCACCCAGCCAGCCCCACAGGCTGCAGCATTGGCGCCCGGGGACAAGCCGCTTTCCTTCCGGAAGACCCCAGTGTCCAGATCCGTCCCGTCAGTCACTTCCGTCCCAAACAGCACCTTTGCGGGGCTGCAGCTCCCCGAAGGCCACGTCGCCACCGCCGGGCCACACGCCTGTGCGCCTCTGCCCATGTCCGGGGACCAGTCGCGCGAAGCTCTGCAGCCCAAGGTGGACCTCTTGCTTCACGAGATGCAGCTACTCAAAGGCCTCCTCAGCCGCGTGGTCCTGGGATTAAAAGACCCTCGGGCCTTCTATGAGGTTACAGAGACCCCCGAGACACCCAGTTCTCCCGTTACTGTGAGCCCTGCAGCCCCAGAGACCACTGTCGTGGAGGGCCGAGTGGACAACTAGGCTCAAGTCTTCTCTCCAGGACGGTTCCTCCTGGGCCTTGCCTGCACTATCTAGTTTGTGTGCAAATCTGAGCCAAGGCTGTCAGTTGTCCCCTCGTGTTGCTGTGTGTGGTTTTTTTTTTTTTGTTTGTTTGTTTTTTTTTGTTTTTGTTTTTTTGTTTGTTTGGTTTTTTTTTTTGCTTGTTTGTTTTGGGGGTTTTTTTTGTTTGTTTGTTTTTTGGGTCGGCTTGTTAGTTTTTAAAGAAACGACCCTGAAGTGTGCTGCTGTGGATTTCCACTTTCCTAGATAGCTTGTAGGCAAGTCTGACCTTGCACAATAGTTTGAGAGCATCCTTTGTGGTGTGTTCCTTCTTCTACAACCCAGAAGTAGAAGGCTGTTGTTTACTAGTCCAGTGTAGGTGATTTTTATTTTTGTACTTGAATTCATTGAGGGTAGTGACCACTTTAGACCATTTTTGGGTCAAGTTGTAATTTTTTGCAATAAATTTACTATCTTATATTGAAACGTCTTTCAAAATCCTATTAACTAATGAGTATATTTTCAAAATCCCGAGTATGATTTCAGTTGTAGGAAAAATTTCAGTGTGGACTTCTCCCTTCTGGCTTTAATGGTCCGATTCTGTGCCAGACTCACCTCGAAGGCACCCTTTATCCCCATGTGACCGGACAGAGCCACTCCGGAGCAGCTGAGAAGCTGCCATACTAACTAACCTTACTTACCTTACTAATCTTACTAACCTTAGTGGAACTAATCTTACTCTATTCCAGGATCACACCCTCCTCAATTAAGCTTCACAGTAAAGACTGAGAACCAATAGCAACTCTACCCTTGCGTTTTTCAACCTGCTCGATAGATACTCAGTAACGTGTGAGTTCCCGTTTCCCTCTGAGCAATTAGCCACAACTGACACGATTTTATACTTTCATTGATTATTATTTAGTGTGTGTGTGTATGTGTGTGTGTGTGTATGTGTGCTTGCCCAAGAGTACCCACTTCCCTTGTTGAGGTCTGAGATGCTGAGGAGCAACGTTCAGATCACCAGATTAGTTACCTGATCTACGGTGTCCTTGAGCTTCCAGTTCCCAACTGCAATGCAGGCTCTGCCAGAGCAGCCTTTCCAGTGTCCAGGCTCTTTTTCCCCTTCTGACTTTGTTCCCCCAAGTTGTTTGCCATTCCTGATCTAGACAGGAAGCAGCTACCATCAGTGCCAAGAAGCTTAGTAATCAAAATACTCAGGCCATTCCATATAATGATGATGATGATGATGATGACAATGATAATATATAATTTTTAACGTTCTGAGCTGGGGATGCATGCCTTAAGTCCCAGGGAGGCAGAAGCAGACAGATCTCTGTGAGTTCAAGCCCAACCCAGTCTACAAAGTGAGACTGTGTCTCAAACCAAACAAGAAAGAAAGAAAGAAAGAAAGAAAGAAAGAAGAAGAAAAAAAGAAGAAAAATAAAGAATCACAGACACACTACAGCAAATTAAATGAGTTGATTGGGGCCAGCATACCAGCCTTTTCTTCAGTCTACTTCACTGGCAACCTCCACATTCATTTCCCTGCCTTATCATCTGCCTCCATTTAGAATTAGTGATCGAGGCAGACAGTAAAGAGGATGGGGAACTCTGTGTGGAAGAGGAAAACTGTAGACCCTGTTCAAGACATGGCCTCTGAGTCCTCTCCCCAAAGTGTCACATGGGAGGGAAGGATGAAGATGGCTCCCTCTGATGTTTGTTAGGATCCCTGGGAAAACCCTGCACCAGGGAAATCCAAATCTATTCTCGAGCACATTGCAGGAAACAGGCCAGCTACCCCGGAGCATCATGGAACTCACTCTCAGAACGTAGAGATGGTAGATTGCTGGTGATACCTGGGAAGGAAGCTGCTTTCTCTCTGGTCCTCTGATCACTTCCGCATCTTAAATTCAAGCCTCAGACTCTACATCTGCCACTTCTCATACCAGATGGTGGTAGCCATGGGCCCCGAATGTGTCCAGTTAGATGACAAACAGGTTTCTGTTCACAGCATCTCAGCCTTACTTGTTTCTGTCCTCGCTCAGTGTTTGCCACCTTTATGGAGATCCATTATTCCACATCATATTCTACATTACATTTTTTGTCGATGTGAGAGTTTAAACAAAATCCTGTGGGTTAAAGTACAAGCTCAAAGTGTTCACCTACCCTCAGCCGCGCAGGGGCTGTGCAGGCCCGAGCTTCTGAGTTTCTCTGAGGATCAAATGGGAGCAATAGCAGTAACTTTACCAGGGCAGACAAATGAATGAAGTCTTTAATTATTAGAGCTGTTCAGCTAGGGGATGCTTCAGTACTTAGGAGCCCAAGACAGGATGGTATTCCAGAAATTACTTTCTAGAGAGACAACTTCTGTCAGTTCCTATAGGTGGACTGTTAGACTGTTTTTAAACTTTTGCTATTTTAAATTTGCTGCAGCAAATGTCTTAATGCCCCGGGACACACACACACATGCACACATGTACACTTTGTTGTTTCTGTTTGGTTAGAGATAGTATTTCTCTTTGGAACCCAATGGGCCTGGTATTCAGTATGAAGCTCAAGATTCCCTGTAAGTCCCTGGTCCTCGCATCCCTGCCTCCTCAGTGCTGGGATTATAAGCCTATACCACCAAACCTGCCTATTACCTACGTCAGTTCTTATAAGGAATTTGCCTACAGGCCTTTTCTGTTTCTGAAATTTGGAACAAGTGTGGGAGAGGGAGATGACCCAAAGAGAGAGAATAGGCTAAGACGACAAAATCGTCAGTTAAGACAATGACTGCTCCTCTATCCTTTAGAAGGGCACAAAGGAACAGGGAAACCACAGGGACAGTTTCAAAGAAAAACTCCAGATATAACAGTGTTTAGGCTCATGACTGGCTTTCCTTAAAGAAAGGAAGGTTCTCTCTCTCTCTCTCTCTCTCTCTCTCTCTCTCTCTCTCTCTCTCTTTCTCTCTCTTCCTTCTTTGTTTTCTCCAATTGCTTGTCAGGAGTTGCTTTCTTTCTAATTTGGAATCTCTTCTCTATCCAGTCTTTCCTGAGCACCCCAGTTAGTCTGCGTAGATTGAGAGCCAACACCCACAACTGGCAACAGTTTTTCAGATGAGGTGAGCCTGAGGCAAAGATAGCATGAGGACAAGAAGTTATTTTTAGCTTTTACAATTAAGCAGCTCCACTTGTGACGGGATGTGAAGGGTGATGCCGCACTGGAGCTCACTCGACGTTTGCAGAATCTGCAAAGGAAATGTTTGAAATCACAAGGATACCGGGGCGGGGAAGGATATGGAAGGAGAGAAGATTTGTGAAGAGATTTTTGTTTTGTTTTGGCCACAACTCTTCCTCACGTTGAGGAAGTATAGGAAATGGGCTGCTTCCTCCTCAAAGCCTAATGAAAAAGAAACTATGGAGTCAGCAGACAGGTTTGAAATGTGAAGCCAGGAGTTGCAATAGAGAGTGAGTTTGATTTAGGCTCAAGGAAACTAAGGTAAGTGATTATGGGATGGAAAGGCCTCTTCGGGTACCAGCCACACCACAGAATGTTGAAGGTGGGTGGTCTTTCCTCCTCATCCTCATTCTCCCAGACTCAAGATACATTTGCAGATGCCTTGACCACAGAGCTAAGCTCTTTTCTGACTAGACCATAATTTAAACTAACCTATTTATTCTAATATACTTTCTGTCACGAGGCTGTGCTCCAGTACAGTGTGTCGGTCTTGTTACATCTTCCCAGGAAAATCTCTCACACTCAGCTTTCTCCCAGAATCCTTTCTGCCTACTGGATATCCCACTTCCTATTTCCTGCTTAAGCTATTGGCCATTAAATTAGTTATTGATGAGTGCCGCATCCATACAGACACACGATGTTCTCTCTACAGCATCCTGGAACTCTGTGATGACTGCAGAGAGAAAATGTGTCTTGATTCTTTTGCGATAAGTCCCCAGGGCAGGCAGAAAAGACGCCAAAAACTTGTCCTTCCCTCTTGATTCTTAGAGACTGGGGGATGTGCAAATGAACATCTGGAAGTCAGATGCAGCCTCCTTAGGTCCATAAGAATATTCACCAGAAGTAAAAACTGTCAAAACACCCACAAAAGTGTCCCTAGGAACTGTTGTGGTAAATCTCCAACCCCAACAAGCCCATGCAAAGAACACACAACTCGGTAACGGCGCCACCTGCTGGGAACATGGGGGATACTCTCATTCAAACCATTGCACAAGGCCCCACTCTAGTCCTTGGTAGCCTAGAATTAGCTCTAGAGTCAAAACTATCCTGAGCCACAGGGCAAGAACCTCTTCTCTCCAAATAAAAGGCATCTGAGTGGGACTCTGTTTCACAAGAAATTTATTGGTTGATTCCCACTGAGCCACATCTTGCCTTTTAAATACAATTTTAAAGTGAATTGCTAACCTACTTCAGACTTCTAATATGCAGTTCACAATTCTCTCCTGCCCTTATCCATAGAACTGTTGAAAAGCACAGGGAGGGGCTGGAGACATGGCTCAGCGGTTAAGTGCACTAGGTCTTCCATAAGACACCCATCCAACCCCTCACATGTTCCCCCGCCCCCGCCCTATTCAATTACCAGCACCCTCATGGCAGCTCACACCGCTCTGTAACTCTAGTTCCAGGGCTTCTGATACCCTCAGACATGCATTCAAAATCAGATGAACATAAAATAATAATTACGTGTATATGAAAGTACCCAGTGTGCGAGCGTTTCTCTATTCTGCTTATCCGGGAAACTTAAAAGTTAAAACAAAACCAAAAACCCAAACCAGGAAGTCAAGACAAAAAACAATTTTAGCAAGCTGATAAGCTGATGCTGCCACCTAGTGGACACTGTTCTTTTTGTTACTTTGTTCTCTTGTTAACTAGACTACAAAACAATGGCTTGTTCCTTTGAGACAGGTTTCTCTATGTAACAGCCCTGGCCGTCCTGGAACTCATGTTGTAGACCAGGCTAAGCCTCGAACTCTCAGAGATCTGTCTGCCTTTGCCTCCAGAATCCTGGGACAAAAGGCATGTGCCATCATGCCTGGGCAAAAGAATGGATGTTATTATAACATTTCATAAATGTTTATCATTGTACTTATATTCACAGCCCATTACTCTCCTTTGACATCTTTCCTCTCCCTGTGATGCTCTCCAGACAATCCTTCTTCTGCTTCCATGATGGGTGTGTGTGTATACATATATGTATCTATACACATAAGTGCACATATATGTACACATATATGTGTATATTATGCACATATGTATACTTTTTTTTCATTGTTGAGATAAAACATCTGATAGAGGTGACTTAGGATAGGAAAAATTTTCATTTCCTGAGACAGGGTCTCACTATGTAGAACTTGCTATATAGCCCAGGCTGGCCTCAAATTTACACAGATGTATTTGCCTTTGCCTCCAAAACCATTCCAGGCATGCACCACCATAGCCCACAAGACCAACAGTGTTGTCACTCAGGGGTCCTGAGAGTATAGTCCATTGTGCTGGTACTGGGTGGCAGGAGCTACAGTGGCAGCAGTGCATGTCATAGGTCCTTACTTGGCAACTGGACCAGGAAGAGGAACTCGGGCCAGAACTGGAGATGGAGATAACCTTCAAGACTCACTCCCCACTGAGCCACTGCCACCATCTGCATTCTAAAGACTCTACAACCTTCAAAACCAGCACAGCAGCTGGAAGCCAAATGTCCAAATACAGACACTTCATGTTTAAGCCGTAAGAGCATGTATGAGTGCATATACATTCCCAGGCATATGAGAAAACACATGGAACATTTCTTCTCATTGCCTTCTCTTGGTCTTCCTTCTTTCCTTTGGACCACACATAGGCCTCTCTGTGCTCTTATGTCCTATATGTATGTGTGTGTATATGTGTGTATATATATGTGTGTGTATATGTATGTGAGTGTATATATATGTATATATGTGTGTATATATGTATGTGTATATATGTGTATGTATATATGTGTGAGTGTATATATATATGTGTATATGTGTGTATATATCTGTTTATGTATATTACACATATACATGTATGTATATATTTAAATCTAAATTCTGTATGTGAAGAAAACATGAGATATCTCTCTTTCAGTGACTAGCTTCTTTTCTTAGCACAATAATCTCCATTTCTATTTGCTTTCCTGGAAATCACATAATTTTACTTTTCCTGTAGCTGAGTACAACTCCACTGTGTGCATATCTTACTTTTGTTCATTCATTCACCTGGTTCTATGTCTTGTCTACTGTGAATATTTAATACACTCAGAGGACAAAGAGGAATACACTTGGTGCCATGTTTGATATTCTCTTAGAGTTTATGAAAAATGAAGTATAAAAGGGTTTGGAACCAAGTAGAGGATAGACTCCTCGCTGACAGACTTTCTGGGTTTTATCATTTAAACGCCTCAGAGAGTGGTAAGTAGAGGCACAGATAGTCTCCATTTTCTTGTTTGATCCTTGTTTGTTTGTTTTTGATAAGGACACTGAAGTACACAAGGCTTCTCTGGTCTAACTTAAACCATTCAAGCACAGGACAGCAGGGAAAGGGCCACAATCCATCCCCTGCGTTGTTTCTCTGGGGAAAGACTAGGAAAGAGAGGCCGTGAAAACCACATCCTCCCTCCCCCCACTAACCAAGACACGCGACAGAAAACATCTCTGGTGCCCCTTGTCCTGCTCCTCTCCTGCTGTTCACCAGTTTCTTCGGGAGCTAAAACAGGAAGCAAGAGCATGACCTAAGGGTCACTGACAAGTTTCTGCTTAGATACTTCTCAGAAGGACAGCAACACCCCGTGCTAAGTTTGCAAATGCTGCGGAAAGGGATGAAAGGTTCGGTTAAATGTCCGAGTTGTTTTTAAACAACGGGGTGTTCAACTCCAGTCAGTCACTTCTGGTCCTAGGGTTCTGTGGAGCTCAGATATTTCCTTAGAACACTGACAATAATTAGATTTCAAGGGAAAGATGGATATGCCTTTCTGAAAAAACAAGTCACACACACACACACACACACACACACACACACACACACACACAAAACCTTGTTTCTGAGACATCTCTCACAATCTGTGTAATAAAGTCTGACCTTGGGTTTGTGTTACTCCTGTTCAGCTTCCTGATGCAGAGATTACAGGAACACGATACCATCAGCGTTTGAACTGATAGGTGGACTTCAGGAGTGGACGCAGCAGGGTAGCTGTAGATCTGTTCACTCCTAGTTTTCGTGGCCACTGAATGTTTGGATCGCTTGGCTATAGTGAGTCTTTATTCAACAGCTTTGTTACCAACTCACTGGCGGTCCTTTCTCCTGGCCACTAAAAAGACCTGGATTTATCTATTTTATTTATATGAGTACACTGTAGCTGTCCTCAGACACACCAGGAGGGGGCACCAGCACATATTACAGATGGTTGTGAGCCACCATGTGGTTGCTGGGAATTGAACTCAGGACCTCTGGAAGAGCAGTCAGTGCTCTTAACCACTGAACCATCTCTCCAGTCCCAGCGGGGAATCTTATTACTGTGACATACTTACTCAGGAGGAGCTGAGGGTTAGAAAAACCTAGTGTCTTTCTAGGAGTATTCAATCACACATTGGTACATAGCAGGGCAGACAGTCCAGGATCCAGATTGAGGTTTCCTCCAGCTTCAAACCACACTCTTCCAAGGCAATGCTAACTCTGAGCCCACCAGTTCCCAGGTACCTGTCTTCCCACAGTCACAGGCAAAGTAACAGAAGCATGGTACCTTCACCCATATATAGCTTTGTTCAGCATCCTTGTTTGTTCTCTTTAGAGTACACTTCATGTGTATCTTTTTTTAATGATTCATTTTTTACTTATGTATGTATGTGTCTATGTGAGTGTGTGCTACATGTATGTAGGTGCCTGCAGAAGTTAGAAGAGGAGGCCAGATGCTGTGGAGTTGGAGGGCAGGCAGTTACCGGCCATCCAATATGGATGCTGTAAACTGAACTCCAGTCCTCCGGAAAAGCAGTGAAGACTGAGAACTGCTGAGCCATCTCTCCAGCCCCTGTCCTGGACCAGAAGTCACACTAGGAACACAATTGCAGGCAGATATGGTGGCTTACACCTAAATTCCTAGCACTTGGAAAGTCTCAAGCAGGAGGATTACCACAAGTTTGAGGCCAGTATAGGCTACATAGTGAGTTCTGAGGTTGCAGAATAAGCCATGTTGTCCAAAAACAAAACAAACAACAACAAACACAAAACAAACAAAAAGAAAGAGAACAGGAAAAAAAAAACAGAGCAAATTAGCAGAACTTGACATTTACTGGTACCAAACTGGACACAAGAGCATCAACAATTTGCTGCAAATAGAAAGAGGAACTTCACTTTGGTCTATGATGGTGAGGTAAAGGGACAAAAGAGGGGAAATTCTTTGCTCAGCAGAGAGGGGCATTTACAGAAATTTAGTATTTACAGTTAAAGATGAAAATGAAGTGGGTTTTTTTTTTTAATTTATTTAATGAAACAACCAAAATGTGAGAGTGTTGGGTAATGTGTGTCTTCATGTGATTGGCCCAACATCGGATAGAATGGCGCTTTTGAAATACTCAAGCCACCTTACACTGGATGACTTCATCTCTTGGCTTGATTGTTGTTTAGTGCTCATCAAACAGCCGGTGCATGTTTCCATCCCTGTAACCCTAGCACTTGGGAGACTGAGGCAGCAGGATCGTGACTTGGAGATCAGTTTGATCTCAGTTTAACAGCCTGTTAGTTCGCAGACAGCTGGTGTAGACTCTGAGCAAGACCCTGTCTCAAGACTAATGAAGGAAAGGAGACAGGGAGGGAGGAAGAAAGAGAAAAACACCATCAACATTGATGGTTTAACAATGATGCAATAAACAGTGGCTACCTGTGTGTGTGTGTGTGTGTGTGTGTGTGTGTGTGTGCCTGTGTGTGTGTGCCTGTGTGTGTGTGTGCCTGTGCGATGAATTCTAAGAGTGTTTTTCCTTCCCTTAGTCTTTAGCTGGCAGTGAATCCTACTCTAAACCAGCATTTTCCCCCTTGAGCTCAGTAAGTTGTTAATTCCTTCCTTCCTTCCTTCTTTCTTTCTTTCTTTCTTTCTTTCTTTCTTTCTTTCTTTCCTTCTTTCTTTCCTTCTTTCTTTCTTTTTTGGAGGGGGTGGGGGTTATTTAGCATTTTTTTTCTTGTTTGGTTTTCTGAGACAGAGTTTCTCTGTGTAGCCCTGGCTGTCCTGGGACTCACTTCATAGACCAGACTGGCCTTGAACTCAAGAAATTTACCTGCCTCTGCCTCCTGAATGCTAGAGCTAACGACCTATGCCACCACCATGGACATTCTCTAGCATTTTAATGAAAGGACATTGGACAAAGGTCATTGTTAAAGTGGATAAAGGAGGGGCTTCAGTTCCGGTCTGTACCATTCCACCTACCGACCATCACCTAACAGGTGGCAAATACCCGGTGTTATTTTCAAATACATCTTTTAATGATCTACCTATGGCATAGAATAAGAGTGATTCTTTTTTATATTTTTTATTTTTAAAACGGCTTTGAAATTTAAATTATTTAGATTTTTCCCTCCTCTGAGTCCTTCCAGATCTCTACCCACCCAACTTTAAGTTTTCTTTAAAAAACAACAACAACCCTCCAAAACCAAGAAAACAAAATTCCCCTCCCCCCAAAACCCAAACAAAAGACCCCCAGTCACTGGCTAAATAAAACATACGCAAAAAAAAAAAAGACTTCATTCTTTATTGGCCCTGATACATTTATTCAGTGCCACTCCGATGAAACGAACTGATTTTTCCTCTTCAAACAGTTCTGTTGTTAACCTTTAACTAGTGGGTAGGTTTTTATTCATGTAAAAATATATATATAACAAAATTAAATACAGTAAAGTTAAAAATAGCTGTCACATCCAACTTGCAGAGAAGGGGTATCTTGCATAAAGGCAAATGGCGCCATCTAGTGTCTGGAAGTATGTAATGGCATCGTTAAAAATCAGCTTCAAGAAGTCAATGCCAGCCAGGTTCTGTGGGTATTCAACGTCAAGATGTAACCTATCTCCATTCTTGAAGGCCCTCACAGTTCTCACAGGCAGTCCAAATATCCACAAACCAAATCAGACTGGACTCTAAGAGGTCTTTGGTGGTTAGCTAAAAGCCAGCATCCCTCAGGAACTCATCAAGATGTTTCCCAGCTGCCAAAAGGAGCCATTTCCCTGACCTCTGTCAGAAGGGACATATGGCTCCATTGACCTACACATGTGGCTGCATAGCAAGTCCCATGCTGGACTCCAGGACCCTCCGTTCCTACCCACAAGTACTTGCTATACATTTGAAGATCCAGCTCACATTCTGGCCCTTCTGTGAGTCCTGCTCTCTTTGTACCCCCTGTCCCCAGCTATTCTCATAATTCTCTCTCCTCCATCTCTCTTTTCTTTCCCTCCCTCCTTTCTCCCCTCTCTCTCTTCTCTCTCTGTCTCTCTATCTTTCTGTCTCTGTCTGTCTCTCTCTACTATTCTCTTGTCTCCTACCATTGTCTCTTTCTCATGCACAATACTCCCTCCCCTTCACCACAGGACAGGACAGTCATGTCACCAGTGTCTTTACTGTGTCCCCTCACATATGACTTACAGTTACTTAGGGAATAACTGAGAAAAGATATTATGCGTTCAGCTGGGTGAGGCAGAAGGTCAGAAGTTCAAGGTCATAATGAGGACTTCCTATGTGGAGACCACAGAACAACCTTATGAAACTATGAACTATGTCTCAAATGAGAAGAGAGGAGAAGAGAGTAGAGGAGAGGAGAAGATGTAGGACCCCCTTTCGGGGACCCCCCACTCGAGTCTCAGGACACGGAGATACCCAATGAAACTCGAGAGACCTTCTTGCTGCAAAAGCTCGAGGTAGTTTAATGGTGAAGCTCCGGGCTCACGCAGGAGACAGAGGTAAAAACTATGAGACTCGAAAGCTGGGGGTGAGAGGGTTGGGGGCTGGGAAGAATTAGCTCGAGTACAAAGTTTACCCAACACCCATAGCTTATGTGCAGTTAGGAAGTCAGGAGCCTGGTAGAGCAGATGCTTATCTGAGTCGGTGTACTTGTGGTTAACATCTAATTTACATTTGAATAGACTGGGGGTGGGGCTCAGTTGATTGATGACTCAGTTGTAAAAGACAGCCTGGACCAGCTTCTGCATTCTTATCTTATCTTTAAGGTCAGTTAACCTAGCCTCAGGGATGTTTTAACAAAGGGCTTAGCTGGGCATGTCTGGACTTGTTTTACAACGTTTTCAGTCCTAGGCCTTTAAGCTTACAGACTACCCTTTTTTGCCCCAACTTACATGAGTTTTTTAGAACTTGAATTTAATTTCCTTTCAAGGAGAGGAGAGAGAGAGAGAGAGAGAGAGAGAGAGAGAGAGAGAGAGAGAGAGAGAGAGAGAGAGAGAGAGGAGGTGAGTCGGGTGAAGGAGCTAGCACAGACTCTGAAATGTGTGACTGGTACTTGTGGGGTAAGCCTGGAGGTTTGCCCTTTGGTATGCGGATAGGCACCACAGCTAGCCTTTTGTCTCTTGGAATTTTTGAGATTGCTTCTGAGTTAAGGATGTTTCCTCTTCTCCTTTCAGCTTCAGCACTAGGATCTCATCTGGTACAGGCCTGTGCATGCTGCCTGAGTTCCCGTGAGTTCATGAGTTCACACACATGTGCATCGATGGTCTTCCCCACCCCCACCCCCTTCCAAATCACCTCTGGTTCTTACATTCTTTCTGCCTCCTCTTCTGCAGGGTCCCGGAGCCCTTAGGGGAGGGATTGATGGAGACATCCTAAGTAGGGCAGAGAGTTTCAAGGTCTCTCATTCTCTACACAGTATCTGGCTGTGGTTTATTTGTTCCCATCTGCTGCAGGAGGAAGCTTCTCTAATGATTGTTGGGATTCTGTAAACCCCACCCCTCAATTACCTGGCAGTAGCCAGGTATGCTCTGCCCCAGTGACCTGACACTATAAAAGGGGCTGCTTACCCCCTCCTCTCTCTCTTGGCCTCTCTTGCCTCCTCTCTCTCTTGCTCTCTCACCCCATCCCTCCTCTTCCCCTTCCCTTTCCCCCTCTCCCTCCATGTGCTCATGGCCGGCCTCTACTCCCAACCCCCCTTCACCCCCACCTCTACCACCCTCTTAACTCTTCCATGACCTGAATAAACTCTATTCTGTACTATACCGTTGTGTGGCTGGTCCCTCAGGGGGAAGGGATTCCCAACATGGGCCCCTCAGAGGCATCTCCTTTGCCCCCAGGCCTCGCCGCACCTCCATGGGCCATATGCCCCCCACTCTCTTCATCCTTCCCCTAATATTGGTGCCGAAACCCGGGACGTCATCTTTTCACAGCATTGGTGCCCCATGACTTTTCCTTTCGGTGACTTTTCCTTACAATGATGACTGAGCAAGGCACTGATCTATGAGTATAGCAGAATGTCATTATGCTTCTTTTCCTTTTCTTCCTCTTTCTTTCTTGAACAGTAGTATTTGGTTTTAGCTGTTGTCTTAATTAGGGTTTAATTGCTGTGAAGAGATACCATGACCAAGGCATCTCTCTACTCTCTAAGATTTATTTTATGTATATGAGTACACTGTAGCTGTCCTCAGACACACCAGAAGAGGATATCAGATCCCATTACAGATGATTGTGAGCCATCATGTGATTGCTGGAAATTGAACTCAGGACCTCTGGAAGAGCAGTCAGTGCTCTTAACCTCTGAGCCATCTCTCCAGCCCAAGGCAACTCTTATAAAGGTAAACATTTCATTGGGGCTGGCTTACAGGTTCAGTCCATTATCAGCATGGCAGGAAGCATGGCAGCTTCCAGGCAGACATGGTGCTGGAGGAGCCAAGAGTTTTACATCTTGATCTAAAGGCAGCAGCAACTATTTTCCACAGGAGGAGGGTCTCTTCTGCACTGACCAGAGCTTGAGCACTAGGAGCTCTCAAAGCCCACCTACACCGTGACACACTTCCTCCAACAAGGCCACATCTCCTAATAGTGTCACTTCCCGTGGGCTAAGCATACTCAGACCATGACAGCTATCTGATCTCATGGCTCCTGGTCACTCAAGCAGAGTTCAGTATGGGTTCTATGTCCTGTAGTGAGTTTTAAGTCAAATCAAATATTGGTTGGTTACTGCCACAAGTTAGTGCCACCATTGCACTAGGATATCTTGCAGGCAGAACACCATTGTATATTAAAAGGTTTGTGGCTAGGTTGGCGTTTACATTTCTTCTTTGGTGGCATGCAAAATACCTTCCCGTACCAAAGATGCTAATGTTGAAGGAAGCAGCTTGACTTCTCCATGTTTGATGAGTTATGTAGATGCTGTCTTCAGCAATGGAGTCTAGCAACCTATAGTCTTGGCAACAGCTTGAGTTGTTTGGGGGTTCCCATGAGATCCTGTTGATCAACAACTCAATTAGATGTAACCTAATCCTTGCACTGGAAACTTCAGATGGTGACAAGAGATGTCCAGTTGGGGAACTGTCTCTCACATTATTCGGACATTTCATTTAGATTGCCTTCATATGCTTCTATATTTTAGGAAGCTCTACCATATTAGGTTTTCATGCCCCTCCCCTCCCCATGGCACTTAATTTTTAGCTGTCTCTTCCTGCTTTTCTCTCCCCGTCCCCATTTGACCCTTCTGTTCCAGGCAACCCTCAATCCAGCATAACTGTCTATTATTCTATTTCCTTTTCCTAGGGAGAGCTATCAGGCCCTCCCTAGTCCCTTACACTATACTTAAGATCCGTGGTTCTGTGAATCGTAGCTTATTAACAGCTAATATCCATAGATAAGTGTAGGAAGCCGTTGGTGCCAATAGATGGCGCCAGCTTCCCGCCAAAGACTCAGCAAACAGCTGTTACCCAGCCAAGAGACCTAGAGCGGAAAAACCACATACGTCATAGCCACTAATGAGCTACTGGAGGATGCACCAATCAGGTAGCAACACAAGTCTCTTAGGCATATATAGCAGTGCATTTCTCTCCCACGTGGAGAGATTGCACGTGAGGAGATCGCAGGGAGAGATCGCCTGTACAGGGAGACCCGGTAAGGGAGATCGCACGTGAGGGAAGAAGACCCGGTAAGGGGAGATCACACATGAGAGATCGCCTATACAGAAGACCCCGGTAGGGAGATGCCCTGACCAAGAGAGATCGTCTGCCCAGGGAGTTCCCTGCTCAGAGAGAAGTCCCCTGCTCAGGGAGATCCCCTGCTCAGAGTATTGTACAATAAAGGTTGTTCGCAGAAGAATCCTGTTGTTGCACACCTATTCCTGCCGGCGGGACGTGGGGCGCGCGACAGATAAGCTTATACACACCAGGTTTGTCTTTCTGGGTCTGGGTTACCGCACTGAGAATGATTTCCCCCCCTAGTTCTATCCATTTACCTGTGAATTTCATTTTAAAAAATGGCTGAATTGTGTAAACACACCACGTTTTCTTTATCCAGCCTTCTGTTGAGGCACATCTAGGTTATTTCCAATTCCTGGCTGTTACGCAGCATCATTGGACATGGTTGGGCAGGTGTTTCTATGGTAGAAAGAGTGGCTTTGCTGGATCTTGAGGTGGATAGAGTCCCATCTTCCTGAGGAGCCTCCAAGCTGATTTCCACAGTGACTGGACAAGTTTGCGGTCCCACCAGCAATGGATGAATGGAGACTTTATTTTCTGCCTTGGACTTTGGAGGATTGGGTGGAAAGGCTGCTCTAAATGGAGCTTACTTAGTACACAGCCCCAGCAAGCCTCACATCACCTTCCCCAGAATCGGTCGTTTTCCCCATTGCCATGGTCCTCCCGTGGCGCTGCTGAGCGGCTGCAGTTAGTCCGACGCAGGAGACAGTCACTCTAGCCGGTGACTTGGTGGCGGGCAGCGGCTGCCAGGCTTCCTGGTGCCGCCATGTTGGAAGTACAGAGCTCCAACCATGGCTGCGAGCGTCAGGCTCCGACTGCCAGCCCCGCCGGCTCGGCAGGGCACGCGGTGGAAGTGCGACCGGGACTGTTTCTGGGTGGGGCAGCGGCAGTGGCGGAACGGGACCACCTGAGGGAGGCGGGCATCACCGCCGTGCTCACGGTGGACTCGGAACCGGCTTTCCTGGCTGGGGCTGGGTTCGAAGGTCTCCAGAGCCTCTTCGTGCCCGCGCTGGACAAACCCGAGACCGACCTGCTCAGCCACCTGGATCGGTGCGTGGCCTTCATCGGCCAGGCTCGCTCCGAAGGCCGTGCGGTGTTGGTGCACTGGTGAGTGCCAGATGCAGGGGGCGGTGCCTTCCTTGCTCCGGGTCTAGCCTCTCTGCTGGAAGTGGGGGGTCCTGCTGTTATAGCCAAACCCCTCTTTCCTCATCTTCCCTTGAGGTGTGTGGCTCAAAGGAGGGTTCGGAAACCCGCCCTTGGTTAGTGCTTTGTTTGATTTCATTTTGCAGCAACCGTTTTGTCTGTGCAGCCTTCCATCCGTCCATCAGTCTGTCTGCCTATCTTTATTTTTGGAATTGGGGTTCATCAGATAAAGTTTAGCAGCTTTGTAAGAGAAGTCAGACAATCATGCCGGTGAATGTAGTGCAGGTCAGATGTATTGGGGTGAAAATACGTGATACTTTTCATCCCCGTCCTAAAGGTCACGTGGTTACAAGAGAAAACATTGGGGCCTTTTGTATTTTGAGACAGGGTCTTACTGTATAGATCTGGCAGGCCCGAGCAGGCTGGCTGCAAAAGGCACGGATATCCGCCTGCTTGTGCGTCCAGAGTGCTGCACATCTTTAGTGAGCCACCACGCGAGAGGATTTTTAATCAAAGATTTACGTGACGCGCGAGCTTAGAGAAACAGGCACGGACCAAAGCAAAACCGTTCACGTTCTTGGAATAATTAAGACTGGATAGACGAATAGAAAAGTGATTGGACAGGAGTTGACACAATGTTATGGAAATGAGCCAGGAAACCCAGCCTGATCTGAACTGATCGCCTTCCTCTAGCTTATAGGCAAAGCCCCGTCTGGAATTATGGCCATATATATAGGATATATCAGACTAAGTGGGTCTTAGAATTAGTTTGTCCTGCTAGCATGTTAGGCAAACATTCTGCTGCTGTGATGGCAAAGCCCCAATCTTAAGAGAATGTCTTTGTGTCGGATTCTTAGAAAGGAGGAGGAAAGTTAGAGTGATGTTTCTCTCCGTATTTCTGTTGTTTTGTTTTTGAGATGGGAGTTTTGCTGTGTGGTCCACAGTCCTTGAACTTGGGGTCCTCCTGCACCTGCCTCCTAGTGCTGGCATTATATGCACATGCTACTTACTACGCTGGCTTTAATTCTGTTTTTTGTGTTTAGGACTGAAGAAGAGTGCTTCCAGCCTCTCTGTCTTGCCCTAGGTGCATGGGGGAGAAAGAGAAGCAAAAACAAGTGGTAAACAGATCCGGAGAGACTCCAGTGCTCTTAGAGCAAAGGGCCTTGAACCTTGGATTTGTTCTGTAGCCATTAATGTATACAGAGTGACCACAAAGTGTGACCAGCTACTAAGCCCAACCTATTAGATCGCGGGCTCTGATTCTCTCTCCCAGAAATCAAGTCATCCCCCAGCCCCCTGCAGCTCTCTGGGACAGGAAGTTGACAGAACGCCAGTTGTGATCTTACTCTCTTTCTCCCACTAGCACCTGTGAGCATGTCCAGATCATCACTCCCCCCAATCTCCAGATAACCTCAAATTATAACTTTACTTTTATGTCCTGTACTTTTATGTCCTGGGAGGCCAGCCCAGATAGGTCACATGTTATGGAGCTTGCCCCCCTCCACGAAAATTATTAAATATATTAATGTATATTATATATTAACTATATTATATTCATATACATATCTATTTTTATAACATCTATGGTATGTAATTACACATTAACTATAAATATATTAAATATAATTATTATAACATATATAACTATATATTATATATATAATGTATACACACATGCACATGCACACACATATATGACGCTCCTTTCCCAGATTTCAAGGCCCACTTTCTTTCTGTGAGGCTGGAATCATGTTACCTCTGGTATGATGGGGTTTCTCCTAACCTCTCCCATCAGTGCTGGATGATGTCTGGGGTAGCCTCGGCTCTGTCTCCTAACAAAGCTCACCTGAATGGTGTTTTTGTGTTGTTCTTTTCTACAAACCTACAGTAAGTTAAAACAACCTGATTCAGAATTGGAGATCCCTTCTCATTAGAAGGGGGTAGTGGGGAATGTCAGCAGATTTGAGAGGCATAGTGAGTGGGTTTTCAGGGGACATGGAGAGACACACAAGATCAGTTGAACCTGCAGAACAGACAGTGAGTCACAAATGACTGTTTTCGGAATACTGAGTTGGGTCAAAATGGAAGACAGTCTGCGGTGGTGTGGTTACAAACTTGTGTTTTCCCTGCTGTTTGAACATAACTAATGGAAACTCAGGGAAGGGACCTGAAGTTTTATCACCTTTGTTGCCTCTGGACTGTAAGCACACGAGAAAATAAAGCCTTCACCTGCTGCTAATTTGAAGTAATAGTATACTCCGATGTCTGTTAACTCCCACGTCTGTTCTGAGCAGCGATCCAGCTTCCAGTGGTAGGAGAGGCTAACAAAAGTTGGAATTCTCAAGGCAGCAGTTAGCCTGTATTATTTTTATTTCCTTTTTGGGGGGAAGTGTTGGGATTAAACCTGACGTTTCACATGAGCAGGTGCTTTTCTACTAGCCGGACCCTCCGTCCCCAGAGGACTTTTCTAAATGCTCTGTTTGGGATGAGGGAGGGTGTCTGGTAATCAGGGGAATGGGATGTGAAGGATTCACGGGACTTGTCTAGGACATTGACCGGGTATAGTGCAGCAAAGACAGAGGGTTAGGAAATCTTAGTAGGTGTTTGGGGATCCCAGAGTAGTCCTGTTGGAGCCAGTCTGAACTGCTTCGCTGGACATATCCTCTGTGCCAGTAGTTGTAAAGATTTACACAAGGACAGACGGTAGTAACACGGAGTATGGAATCAGATCTGGAATAATTCGAAGAGCCAAGGAGCCATGACAACAGTTAAAACATTGAAGGCAGTTATTGGAGACTAGTTCATGCATCCGTATTGTTTAGAATTAAAAAGGAGGGGGCTGGAGAGATGGCTCAGTGGTTAAGAACACTGACTGCTCCTCCAGAGGTCCTGAGTTCAATTCCAAGCAACCACATGATGGCTCACAACCATCTGTAATGGGATCTGATGTCCTCTTCTGGTGAGTCTGAAGACAGCTACAGTATACTCATATAAATAAAATAAGTAAATCATATAAATAAAATAAGTAAATCTTAAAAAAAAAAAGAATGCTGGTGTATTAATGATGTGGATTGAAAAAAAAGAATTAAAAAGGAATAAGGAAACAATTGGCTTCTTTTGTGTGTTGACAGTGCTTCAGAGGCAGTGGGTTAATTTGAGTGGAAACAGAAATGAGCTGGGTACACCGCACCCCACCGCACCATACCGTACTGTACCTCACTTCTAATTCCAGCACTTAGGAGGCTGAGACAGAAGAGTGTCATAACTCAGAAAGAAGTGAGGTAGACCTAAACTTTATCATTAACAGGTGGCTGGGCTTTGTCTTTTATTGTATTTGTTGATTGATTGATTGATTGAGAGGATTTCTCTAGGTAGCCTTGGCCATCCTGGACTCAACTGTGTAGACCAAGCTGGCCTGGGACTCACAGAGATCTGCCTGTCTCTGCCTCCCGAGTGCTGGGATTAGAGGTGTGCGCCACTATGGCCAGCCTGGCTTGGTTTTTTAATTGCTGCTATTTGCTATTTTATTTTGAAGGTCTCTTTTTCAGTCACGCAGGAGTCAGTCGCAGTGTTGCGGTAATGACGGCTTTTATAATGAAGACCGACCAGCTTACCTTTGAAAAAGCCTATGAAACCCTCCAGACCGTCAGGCCAGAGGCTAAGTGAGTCAGTTCTCAAGAGTCCAGTAATGATTCGTTTCTCTTTGTGGGTGTGTGTGTGTGTGTTTGGTATATGTGTGTGTTATGGTGTGCATATTTGTAGGGTATGTATTTTGTGTGTGTGTATATGTGTGTATATGTATGGTGTGGGTGTGTGTGCACACATGCATATGGGCATGATCATGTGTGTGTGTGTGTGGTAAGTGTACTTCTCTGTACTTATATAGTCTAGAGGCAGACTTAGGCTCTTCCTTTTTGATAAGCAGTTCTACTTTCTTCATGTTTCCTTAACGAAAGAATCCGAACTTCATACTTGCTTCTCATTGCAGGATGAATGAGGGGTTTGAGTGGCAACTGAAACTCTATGAGGCAATGGGATGCGAGGTGGATACCGCCAGTGCGGTTTACAAGCAGTACCGTTTGCAGAAGGTCACCGAGAAGTATCCAGGTGAGTGAATCCGTACTGGTGTGGCTGGACTCTTCTGAGGTGTCATTTTTTTTGGACGCTAAGTGCATTCTGTCACTTTCCAAGAATTTCTAGGAGGCAGAGACTGTTGCTTCCTTTTGTTTAGCAGAAAGTCATGGGGTTTTAAAAGTGGCTGGGATTGAAATCAGGCACCCCATTTAGAGTGAGTGTATTTCCTACCTCATTTCTCAGCATGGAAATCTTTGCTTTTCGTTTCTGAGTTCAGCATCTATTGCCTTAGTTTGGCATTGGGATTTTATCTGAAAATCTAGAAGGTTAATCTTGACAGTTGGATGCATTTAAATTATCTTGTAGAACTTCGGAATTTACCTCAAGAACTTTTTGCTGTTGACCCAACTACCATTTCACAAGGATTAAAAGATGACATTCTCTACAAATGTAGAAAGTGCAGGTAAAATATTTTGTATCCTCTGGAAATTTTATCATTTTGGTAATTGGGGAAAGCACCTCAAGCTTTATTATTTTTGTAAGAAGAATTTGTTTAATTAAATATTATGGAAAATTTAAGTCTAAACCTGCTTCAAAAAGAATATAACTTAGCTGGAGAGATGGCTCAGTGGTTAAGAGCACTGGCTGCTCTTCCAGAGGTCCTGAGTTCAAATCCCAGCAACCACATGGTGGTTCACAACCATCTGTAATGGGATCTGGTGCCCTCTTCTGGTGTGGCTGAAGACAATGACAGTGTACTCATAAAATAAATAAGTCTTTAAAGAAAAAAAAAAAAGAATGTAACTTAGCAGTTGGATTGTAGGGGTTTTTGTTTCAGTAGGAACCTTGAGTAGCATACTCAATGTTGTGTTATTTTGACCTGTGAGAGGTATTGTACGTTTCTTCTGTGCTTTCGTTAATGCCTTTGTTTGTGGTTACACAGGCGATCTTTATTTAGACGGTCTAGCATTTTGGATCATAGTGAAGGAAGTGGGCCCATAGCCTTTGCTCACAAAAGAACAGCACCATCTGCACTTATCACAGGGAGCCAGGCTCAGTGTACGTCGTACTTCATTGAACCTGTGCAGTGGATGGAATCTACTCTGTTGGGGGTTCTGGATGGACAGGTGAGAACTCTGTTTGCTTTCTACAGTTTCATTGTATCATCTAAACTCTGTTCCTTTTTACTTTAAACTCTATGTTAGAGCTGGGGATGGGCCTTAGTTGGCAGAGTACTTGCCTAGTGTGCATGAGGCCCTGGATGCTGTCTCCAGCATCACATAAGCCAGGCATCCCCAGCACTCGGGAGGTTGAGGCAGTAGGGTTAATCATTAAAGTCACCTTAGGCATGCAGTGAGTTTGAAACTATCCTGACATTCATGTGACACTATCTCAAGTGTCACATGAACAACACGATGAACACATTTTTATTTACTTTTAAAGTTTGTGTTACATTTTATTTATTTTGTATATGGTGTGTGTGTACCTATGGGGGTTTGGGTGCCACACACTTATGTACACGGAAGTCAGAGGAACTTGTGGAAGCTGATTTTCTCTGTTCACCATGAGTCTCAGGGTCAAGTTCAGGTCATCAGGCTTGGCCAGAGGACCTTGACCTCTTGTGTCATCTTACTGTCTGGACAAAAACCAAAACAAATCGAGTCCATATTTAGCATTTCCTTCCTGAAGATTCTGAGGATTATACCTTTTTAGTATATGGTTACGGTTATCAAAGATAAACGATTTGTTTTTAAGTTAAATTCAAGGTTTTATCCATGTAAGCATGCACCCTACCATGAAACTATGTCCCCAGTATTCAAGTGAAATGGTTTTTAAAATTGCCAATTCAAGCTCAATAGCCACATTTGATGGAGAGCCACTCATCCAAGCTACATTTATTTTAAAACTATTATTTATGTTTTCAGATGTAAGACTAAGATTTTAAGAATAATAAGATATTTCACAAAATTAAACGGGGGATAAACAAGGTAAATTAGGTTTTAAATTTATTTTTCTCGTTTACCTTTATGGTACACATTTTCTATTTTTCTGATCTTTGAATATATTTGCTATGGGATGCTTTTCATTGTTTATTAGAGCATGGAGCTCAGAGGCAGACCCTGAAGCCCTCACAGTTTGTCTTTCTGCATATTTGATATTAATCTGAGGTGCTCTATAACATTTTTTTTTTAATGTTGGGTATTTGATCCAGGGCACTTGTATACCCTATACATGCTCCATGAGCTGCAACTCAACCCTGTGTAGTAACAATCTTAATGAATTTGGAAGGTTGTAGTGTGATAGATTCTTTATAAAACCTTGTATATATTATCTCATTTGAGAATATACCCACCCATGATTTAGAATCTTTTATAAAAATGCTCTGCTCTGTTGTGGGCACTCATTCTGCAGGCTAAATCAAGGCAGCAGTCTGTAGATGAGGAAACAGTTGATATTAGTTACTGTTTTGTCTGAAGAATGGTATCCACAAGTTCAGATTGAACTGCTTTAAGCCAGCTTTATTTATGTGTGATCCAGCCATTTTATAATGTTCGGTGGTTTTTATTGCAGTTGCAGAGGTTGATTTTGTTTGTTCGGTTGGTTTTGTTTTTATTTTTATTTTTTTTTTTTGTTTTTTGAGTCACCACACTCAATGTACTCTTCGGGATTCACTCTGAGTGTTTGTTTTACTGTGTGGCCTAGGTTGGGCTTGAACCTTCGTCCCCAGCCTTTTGAGTGGTAGCCTTACAGATAAGCATTGCCAAGCCTGGTCCTTGTTCAGTGTTGATTTTTGAGGCAGGATCTCATGTAGCCCAGGCTGGCCTCCAGCTCCTGGTCCTCCTGCATCTACCTTGCAAGTTCGGGAATTGTAAGAGTGCACAGCTATGCCTGGCTCTCTTCCCATCCCTAGGATGAGGATTTGTCACAGAGCTCTTAGCCTCAGAGAAACCCAGTTGTGGCTTTTGTGCTTTTGGTTGCTACCTTAATTTAGCTTGTAATATGAGTGAACACAGACACAGAGCAAAGCCATATTTGTAAAAAGATTCTAAATCATGGGTGGGTTAGTGAGTAGTACATGTCTTTTATCCCAGCATTTGGGAGGCAGAGTCAGATAGATGGATTTCTGTGAGTTTAATGTGAGTCTTGTATACATAGAGTTCCAGGCTAGCCAGGGCTACCATAGCAAGATATTTTTAATCAATCAACCAATCAATCTATATCTAAGCCATATCTGTATTTGTTTCTTTGTACATGTATTTGTGATTTCCATAGAAGAGATACTTAGAAATGGAACTCATGGCTCAACAACTTCATTAAAACTAATATTCATAATCCCATATAGAATTTCTTCTCACTAAGAGAATGTGTTTACACATGTCTTTGTCTCCCTCATTATACTAGATACTATAAGATGTTTGTGGAGTAAAAACAATGTTAATTCTAAAACGCCCCTGACTTTTCATGTTTACTACTGAAGATTTAAATTTACCTATTTACCAGCTGACAGGTTTCTGTTGGCGTGAAAAACACCATGGCCAAAAACAATCTGGGAAGGAAAGGGTTTAGTTCATGTTACAGCTTTCAGTCCCTCTTCTAGGAAGCCAAAGCAGGAACTGAAGCAGAGACCGTGGACAAACTCTGCTTTCTTACTGGCTTGATCTTTATGGCTTACTCAGCCTACTTTCTTATATAAACCAGTCCCACCTAATCCAGGGGTTGGCACCATCCCTAGTGAGCTAGCCCTCTCCACCCCCAAAGCAATCATTAATCGAGAGAATGCCCTGTAAGTTTGCCCCAGCTCCTGAATAATGACATGAAGACTTATGTATTTATGCCTTGGCCTTAAGCTAGGCTTGCTTCTTGATTAGTTTGCAACTTACATTAACTCATTTATATTAATGTCTGTCATGTGGCTGGTTACCTCTCTTCACTTTCTTAAGTCCAACTTCATAAGTTCCTGAGACCAGATGGTGAATCTCCTCACCTGACTCTAAAAACCTCCACCTTCTACTTCCTACCTTTGCTAACGGGCCCTAGGCTTTTATCTTATCCAGTCAGAGGATAAGGCAAGGAAGGACAGACTCATCTTCACACAGTGCACATAAACATTATGCCCACATCACTCCACAGGCCAGGCTGATGGAGATAGTTCCCCAGTCAAGATTTCTCCTTCCCAGGTGATGTTTGTGTCCAGGTGACAAAACTGGCTCATCAGCCATTCATAGTTCCTTTTCCTAGAAAGTGTTTTATAGATTTTTTTCTTGATATGTAGGAGCTCTTTGAATATTATAGATAAGCTTCATCAAAGTTTTTTTTCCCATCTCAAACTTATAGTATATTTTGTCACATTAAAGAAAGTAATGTGTCTGTGTGTGTCTGTGTGTCTGTGTGTGTGTGTGTGTGTGTGTGTGTGTGTGTGTGTGTGTGAGAGAGAGAGAGAGAAAGAGACAGACAGACAGACAGACACACAGACAGACAGACAGACTAGGCTGGCTTTACATGTGCTATATAGCTGAGGTTATCCTCAAACTCTTCATGGTCCGACTATCTTTTATTTATTATGGAAAAGAGTACATGTGCATAGTGCATGTGTGGAGGTCGGGACAGTTTTGTTTTTTCTACCTTTGCATGAATTCCAGGACTCAAACTCAGGTCATGAGGTTTACTTGGCAAATGCCTTTACACACTCATCCATCTTGCTGGCTCTATGTCCAGACTTTTGTAGCTCAATATTTAAAATAAAAGGCCCTACTCAGACCATGCATACTAAACATAAATGGCAATGCTATTATTAACGTTAGAGAAAGTGCAGTTGACTCGGTGAATACTTTGGATTTCTCTCATGCTGGAACATCAGCATATCTGACCTTTATGCTACCGATGCAGGTAGCAATAGAAGATAGAACCTGAATGTGCATTTCCAACCTTTATCCTGATGTTCTAACTTAGAATCCTGCTATAAACTGAATAGAAAGCAAGTGTTTGTTGCCCTGATAAAACCATTCTTAGTGGCTTTGAGCTTTGCTTTCCCCCGTCAGTCTGGATTCCTGTTCCCCATGTTCAATAGAGTACCTCTCTGTCGTGTTTGTAGTTAATGATCAGATAAATAAGTGGATCTTATCTACGTGGGAACATTACAAATTTCTTGATGACAGGAACCACGCCTTAGCTATTTTATACTCTGTATTGTCAGAGATAGTTGCTGAATGTGTATAAAAGACATAGATAGTAACACATTTGCTTGTTTTTTTTCAGCTTCTTTGCCCAAAATGCAGTGCTAAGTTGGGCTCCTTTAACTGGTATGGTGAACAGTGCTCGTGTGGCCGATGGATAACCCCTGCTTTCCAAATACACAAGAACAGAGTGGATGAAATGAAAGTGTTGCCCGCGCTGGGATCACAAACAAAGAGACTGTGAACTTAGGACCCAGCTTGGGATGGATCCTGGGAAACTTCCCCATTGTCATCCCTCATAGTGGATGTCCGAAGATAATTACTGACCGGAACAGCTGTGGGTTGGAGTGACATATATACATACAGTACTTTGCTTGGCAATCCAGATGTTTAGTCATGTAAATCGGATTTGATATTAAAATCTTTTATAACCCAGATGCTGTATAACATGTCTTAAAGCTTTTGTGCTGTTTGATCTAGCCTGTGCTGTAAGCACGCTGCGCAAGCCTTCTACCTCTGAGCTACATCTGGAGCCGACATTTTTAGAAGTTATGCTCTGTGGTATGTTGGTTATATGACACTAAAGCTTCAGTGGCTAAGATCGCATGTAAAAACCTGAAACTGTCAGTATCCGGGACACTTTGATTTTCAGAACTATAAAGCAAAATTGGTTGTATTTTGAAAAGATATTTCTGTGTTTTCATTTAAGGGACATTAGTAAACCTATGGATGCCATTTGGTGACTCCTAGGCAGATGTGAATAAATCTATTCATCCTACATAGGGCTCGGATGACAGACCAGAGGTCTGTCCCGCCTGGTGAATTGATGAGTTTAGCAGGTCACCTATAGAGCATGGGCAACTCAATGCAAATGCGTTAGCAGAAAGGCAGCATGGGTAACCACTGAGGAAAGCCGAAATCTATAGCTTCCTGCTCAATTTGCAGGCAGCTCACTGTAGGGGAATATCTTCTCCCAGTGATCACCAGTTTATATTGTCTTTGGGAAAGGCCTTGTGAATCTTTAACTGTCTTGAGCTTCGTTAATCTCTCTTCACTCCTTGGGGTGGGAGGGTACAGTGGGGGTGCAGCTGAATGAATACAAGTAAGTGTGTTTGTGTATGTGAGACAGGGTTTTCCAATGTAGCCCTGGCTGTCCTGTAACTCACTCAGTAGACCAAGCTGTCCTGATATGTGTCTCTGCAGCCCCCCCAGCCCCCTGAGTGCCAAGATTAAAGGTATGTGTCACTGCATGTGGCCAGATTAGCTTTTTAGTCTTACCTAGAGTCCCTAAAATTTATTTTACTTGTTTGTTGTTAGAATTAGACTTAATTAGATAGTTAAACATTTACATGAAATCAGAATTAGCTAAAAGAAGGACAGTCTATGTCCTTAAGACATCTTTACTTACTTGTGTCTATAGGACACCGACATTGAAGTGGGAAGTGGTGGTGCACGCCTTTAATCCTAGCATTGGTGAGACAAAGGCAGGCAGATCTCTGGAGTTCGAGACCAGCCTGGTCCACAGATCAAGTTCTAGGGTAGTCAGGCTACACAGAGAAACCCTGTCTCAAAAACAAACAAACAAGGTGCTGACATAGAAATAATTTTTAAATAAAGTGAACAGTAACCCTCTTTAAAATACCTAGTTAGTTTGGGAGGGGTGTTACTACTGATGATTCTTTTTTTTTTTTTTAAGATTTATTTATTTATTATATATAAGTACACAGTACATAGAAGAGGACATCAAATCTCATCACAGATGGTTGTGAACCACCATGTGGTCACTGGGATTTGAACTCAGGACCTCAGGAAGAGCACTCAGTGCTTTTAACCACTGAGCCATCTCTCCAGCCCACTACTGATGATTCTTAAGATCTCAGTATATGTCCTGAAGCCTCTGGAAACTTGCATATAATAGTATTTCTTAAACGAAGAAATTCTTTCATTTTGGTCTTTGATAAAATTTGTTAACCTTTTTCTCCTTCATTATCTTCTCAAAGCTTTTCAGAACTTGGTTGGTCCATACAAGCACCTCTTTATAGGCACAATTTCATATGGTTCAACTTAGTGTTTATTAATCCTACACCATAGGATGTGGCAGAGAGTAGCCTATTTCATTTGAATTTACCTTTTCCAGTCTAATGTGTGATGTACACTGAGAAATGTATGTTCCATTGTAGGCGATATAATGGAACAAACCAGACAAGTGCTTGCTTTCAGGCTCCGTACATTACAGCTGGAAGGAACAGTACCTTTGAGAAAGCTAATTGTACTTGCCAGGGAGGAAAGGGGTGGGAAACCTAACTCTGTAAAAGCTCAGCCAGGGTGGTGGTGTGTGCCTGCCATTCCAGTACCCTGGAGGCAGAGACAAGCGGATCAGGAGGTAAAGATCATCCTGAGCTTTGTGGGGAGTAGAGTAGAGGCCATCCTGCTTACCAGAATTTCAAAGCAAGGGAAAAGCAAACTTCTTCTAAGCCTTTGGACTCCATAAGCTGAGTGTATCTGCCTTCTTGCTAGATCAGGTTGGTGCTACTAGGAACCAGCTGTCATGGTTTTAATAGTGCCAGGGAGTGGCACTATGTGGAGGTGTGACCCTGTTGAAGTAGGTGTGTCACTGGGTGTGGGCACCTCACCTTAGCTGCTTGGAAGGAAGTCTTCCACTAGCAGCCAGCTCCTGTACCATGACTACCAGGATGCTACTATCTATGTTCCTGCCTTGATGATAATGGACTAAACCTCTGAACCTGTAAGCCAGCCCCAATTAAATGTTGTCTTTTATAAGCCTTGGTCATGGTGTCTGTTCACAGCAGTAAAACTAAGAGAAGTTTCAGGTTTTCCAGGGTCTATTGGATGTTCTGAATTGATGCTGATCGCAGGAGATCCCAAGAAACACTATGGCCCTCTAGTTAAAGTAGGGGCTTATGGAGGACAGGTGATTAATGGAGTTTTGACTGATTTCCGACTCACAGTAGGTCTCCAAACACATCCTGTGGTCATTTCCCAGTTCCAGGATGTATAATTAGGATAGATATACTTAGAAATTGGCAGAATTCTCACATTGGTTCCCTGACCTGTGCAGTGAGGGCTGTTATGGTCGGAAAAGCTAAATGGAAGCCTTTAGAGTTGCCTCTGCCAAAGAAAATATTGAATCAAAACTAGCATTGTATTCCTGGAGGAATTGCAGAAATTAATGCCAACAAGGACCTGAAGGATGCAGGAGTGGTTGTTCCCAGCACATCTCCCTTTAACTATCTGGCCAGTGCAGAAGGCAGATGGATCATGGAGAATGAGTTGACTATTGGAAACCAAATCAGGTAGTAACTCCCATTGCAGCTGCTGTACCAGATGTAGTTTTCTTACCTGAGCAAATTAACAACATTTCCTGGTACCTGGCAGGCAGCTATTGACCTAGCAAATGCCTTCTCAGTACCTGTCCATAAGGACCACCAGAAGCAATTTGTTTCTGGCAAGGCCAGCAGTATACCTTTACAGTTTTGCCTCAAGGCTATATTAACTCTCCTGCCCTGCATCATAACTTAGTTAGAAGGGATCTTGATCGTTTGTCTCTTCCACAAAATATCACATTGGTGCACTATATTGATGACATTATGCAGACTGGACCAAGTGAGCAGGAAGTAGCAACCACTTTGGATTCATTGGTAACACATATGCATATCAGAGGATGGAAAATAAATCCAACCCAAATTCAAGGACCATCTACCAGTGAAATTCTTAGGAGTCCAGTGGTATGGGACATATAGAGATATTCCTTCTAAGGTGAAAGATAAGTTATTGCACCTGGCCCCTCCCATCACCAGGAAAGAAGCACAACGTTTAGTGGGCTTATTTGGATTCTGGAGACAACACATTCCTCACTTGGGTGTGTTTCTCAGGTCCATTTACCAAGTGACTCAGAAAGCTGCTAGTTTTGTGTGGGTCCTGGAACAGAAGAAGGTTCTTCAACAGGTCCAGGCTGCTGTGCAGGCTGCTTTACTACTTGGACCATATGAGGTGTCAGTGGCAGATAGAGATGCTGTTTGGAGCCTCTGGCAGGCCCCTGTAGGTGAATCACAGAAGAGACCTCTGGGATTTTGGGGCTTTGAAGCAAAGCTTTACTATCATCTGCAGACGATTCCCTCTTTGAAAAACAGCTCTTGGCCTGCTATTGGGCCTTAGTGGAAACTGAACGTTTGACAAAAATGACACCAAGTTACCATGTGACCTGAACTCCCCACAATGAGCTGGGTGCTATCAGACCCTCTAAGTCATAAAGTAGGACTTATTATCAAATGGAAGTGGTACATACATGATCGGGCCTGGGCAGGTCCTGAAGGCACAAGCAAGTTACATGAAGTTTGTCAAATGCCTATGGTTTCTACTCCTGCTACAAAGCCATCTGCTGCCAAGCATGCGCCTATAGCCTCATGGGATGTTTCCTATGATCAGCTGACTGAAGAAGAGAAGACTAGAACCTGGTTTACTGATGGCTCTGCACATTATGCAGGTACCACCTAGAAGTGGACAGCTGCAGCATTACAACCCCTTTCCAGGACAACCCTGAAAGATACAGGGGAAGGAAAATCTTCACAGTGGGCAGAACTTCGGGCAGTACACATGGTATTACAGTTTGTTTAGAAGAAGAAATGGCCAGATGTACGACTGCTCACTGACTCATGGGCTGTAGCCAGTGGATTGGCTGGATGATCAGGAACTTGGAAAGATCATGACTGGAAAATTGGTGAGAAAGATATTGGATGGTTCGAGTTTGACTTTGCTTTTGATTGTGACTGTGCCCTGATATTTTTCCCTCATGAAGGAAGAAAGGATTTTTAGTGGAGACTTTGAATTGAAAAAAAGACATTGAATTTTTAAAAGAGATTAGATATTTTAAAGGGATTGAAATTTTAATATGTAAGAATTTGTAACAACTGTGGGACTTTTAAAGTTATTTAGATCTTGGGGATGAATAAGAAAGTAAGGGTTGAGGCCTAAGGTCAAGTTGACAAGGGGTCAATTGTACTGGCTGGTTTTGTGTGTCAACTTGACACAAGCTGGAGTTAACACAGAGAAAGGAGCCTCAGTTGAGGAAATGCCTACATGAGATCCAGCTGTAAGACATTTTCTCAACTAGTGATCAAGGGGGCCCCACCCATTGTGGGTGGTGCCATCCCTGGGCTGGTAGACCTGGATTCTATAAGAAAGCAGGCTGAGCAAGCCAGGTGAAGGAAGCCATTAAGCAACATCCCTCCATGGCCTCTGCATCAGCTCCTGCTTCCTGACCTGCTTGGGTTCCAGTCCTGACTTTCTTTGGTGATAAACAGCAATGTGGAAGTGTAAACTGAATAAACCCTTTCCTCCCCAACTTGCTTCTTGTTCATGGTGTTTTGTGAAGGAATAGAAGTCCTGACTAAGACACCAGCCAAGATTTTGGTTCTCCTGGGTGCCATGTTAGGCTTGGTCAGATGGGTGTGGCAACTAACTGGAGGCTGGTCTTGGACTAAGTGCCCCACAACAAATGGTACTTGACCTCTGGGCCTCTCCAGTTTTTTTAAAAAAAATTGTTTACCAATTTCATTCATGAATACAATCCATTCTCATTATACATCACCTTCCTACTCCCTTCCCAACCTCCAAGCCCCTCCAGCTTTCATGGCTTCTTGTTTCTGTTTTGTGATCTGCTGAGTTTAACTAGCACCATCTCTCTATGAGCACAGATGTGGCTGAATCCAAATTAGAACCAAGACCAACAGCAAAATCTTAACTTTAATCTTCATATCACAATGTTTGGTTTCACTATTCAAGGTAATATATAATTTATAGCACAATGCTGACCTGATTATAAACATCTAACAGTCTGATGAGATACAATAAAACTAAGATGTAATTTCATTAGTCAGTTTTTTTTTTCCAAGCCAGTAATGATTGGTAGGTTATCACCAGAATGTAAACTACGGCCTGCCAATATCCCCAGGTTACATACCAATAAATGGTTTTATTCTTTTAATGAACATACTTTCATAGGAAACTTTGAGGCCCAGTTTGAATTTAGAACTGTGCAGGATTCTTGCAGAATAAAAGTAAATCTCCCCAGTGTAGCTTCTATGTAAAACTGGTAGCTGTAGGAACAAATTAAAAATCTTTATGAAGATCGTCAGCAGACTTACAAAGTAGGTAGTTCTACAGACAAGTTTCTTCAACATCCGGTACCAAGGGAGGGGGGTGGGAGAAATTGCTATAGGAATTAAACACAGTGCTGATCTAACTTGGATCTTCATTTTCACAAACCAACTCTAGATGGACATTATAATTTATTTTTAATTTTTTATGTGTATGTGTGTGCACTTGTTTGAGTTGATGTACCCCACATATGTGCAGGATCCCTTGGAGCAGAAGAGAGCATCCCCGTCCCCTGGAATTCCAGATGGTTGTGAGCTGTCATGTGGGTGCTGGGAACTGAACCGAGGTCCTCTGCAAGTAGCAAGTGCTCTTAATCCCTGGGTCATCTCTCATTCCTAGATTGGCATTTTTAAGACTGAAAATTGAATAGGCAGGTATTCAGGAACTTTGTTAGGTATATATATTTTCAAAATAAAAGCCCTTGTTTAGAGATGTTTAATGAACTATGTTTATTAATTTATTTAATGTTGGAGATTTACAGCAAGAAATTCCTGGAAAAAATGCAAAAGGTTCTGGGAGGATAGATGGGACAGGAATGACAAATGGTTGGGGTGGTAATAACATGGGAATCCACCATATTTGCCTCTTATATTTGTTAAAATAAATGTTAAAGTGTTATTGTCTACACACTGTAGAACTTTTAAGTGGGAAATCCTAAGAGGCACATTGACCAAGTGTAACAGTAACAGAATTCAGCAAGGGTTTGGGACACAAGAATATGGTGCAAAAGTCAATAATGCCATTATATCCAAGATGCCATACAACAGAGAAAGAATGGAAACTATGAAGTGGAACTCTTTAATGACCTTGGATAGGCAAGGATTTTTTAAAATACAAGTGGTAGACCCATAACGAAAGGTTGACAAAATTCACTATACTCCACAGCTAGAGCAAAACCCCTATAAATAAAGACAAACACTAATCTAGGAGAAGGTACTCGAAACAGATACATCAGCAAAAGGAATAAAGTAGGCTTATCTGAAGATCTGCACATCGTAAGAGAAAGGGAACTGAGTGGATGGTTCACAACCAGGTACAGTCTAATGAACATGAAGGAATACAGCATTCTGAACCACCAGAGAAAATTTGAACTACAGTCCCACTGATTCATAGTGACACAAATGGTAAAGGTCTGATCATATCTAGTGCTGGTGAATATGTTGGTATGTAAACTGCTTCACTTTGCAAGTGACCCAGTAAACTTGTGAAAGGCACACTTGCAGGGAATATATTTTATGTACTGGTAAACAATTCAAAGACCCAATTGTCCATCTCAGTTAAACAACTACAATTATACATATTCAAGGAAATGTAGCAGTTAAACCGGGAAAGAGCCTCAAAGAGTAATGCCTAGTGACGATAACTGGAGAACGTTACCGTGCTATACATTTATGGGAATTAAAAAAAATCTCCCAATACTCAACATATGTATTTACAAACGGGGTTAAACATGGTAAAAGTAAATATTAAAATGGACTAAAATTTTTCATAAAATTAATATTTAGAATTGTCTATTTGGGAAATTAAGTTGGCTGTGTAGTGATATAGTAACGAGACAGTTCAACTTACCTGTAATTGAAAATACAGAGAGTGAAAAATGTTAACATTTGTTTACTTTTGGTATCTATTCAAGCGGGTTTTAAATCACAATTATCCAAACTTTTTTGAATAAAAGAACATGATAAAAATGAAATTTTATAAAAATTTACAACTGAAAGGTTGAGGCTCCGGGATGAAAATGTTATACATTTCACCGTAAATAAAAATGTATCATTCCAGCGATGGAAGGAACATCACTTGTCGCAGGGAGACTTTCAGAATCGTCTGTGCGTGTGTGCATGTATGTATGCATATGTGTATATGCATGTTTGTGCGCGCGCGTGCGGCGCATTGCAGGTGTGTATGCGGGTGCGGTCTCAGCCGGACTTTATGAATTCTGACCTGGCTTTCCTCCCAGCTCCGCTGCATCCCGCAATCGGTTGTAAGAGCACGAGGAGCTCGGAGGATTCTGGGAAGCAGTTGTGTTTGTAACTCTGGGGAAAGTTCCACTCGGTCCTAGAGGCATCCTCGTTCGTTCACCGGCTCGTTTCGAATGTAGTCCCTGGCCACTGAGAGTGAGTAAAAACGAAAAGTAAACACTCAGTACGTCCTCGAAACTCTTGTTTCAAATTGTGCACATTTTCCAGTTGGAATTCGTGATGCATATGATTTTTTTTCCTCTAAAAATTTTAGAATCTTGAATTTTAGTAATAAAAAGATCGACAACTTATTTCGAGGTTTAGAAACCCTTGGTTAGGAGGTTAGGTGTGGACACGGGGAGTTTATCGCATATATTTTCTTTGCTTAGATTTGTTTGAAGGTGGATTTTCTACAAGTATGTTTTGTGAGAAAATTTACCTCGGATTCTGTGCCAGTAAAGAAGCAGTTCTAACACACGTGGGGAATTCCTTGTGTTTTTCTTTATTAACTATGTACGTGGACAATTTTTTTTACAGCAATTGAAAAGTTTTTTTAAAAACCGAATCAGGTTTACTGTCAATGTCTAATTTCGTTCCGAGATGATCTGGATCATAGTATTAAGCACAAAGAACAAACCACTTCATTTTTAACATTACCATCACATTTTAACAAAGCGGTTAAATCTGCGTGCTTTCCTCCCAACTTAAAAAAGAGAGAGAGAGAAACAAACAAGAACAACCACAAAACCCCACAGCGGGCCAGAAAGTGCTGAAATCCTCGTAGGGAAAAACTTACTCACAAATCTATTTAGCTTATCTGCTGACGTCTCCTTAGCTTTTGCTCCGAGTTCCTGCGTGCGGTGAGATAGTTTGCCTCCGCTCGGCCACCGTCCGTCAGCGTTCACTGTATTTTGTCCTCCGGTCGCCGCCGTTTCGGATTACTCACCGATCCGAGTTGCGAGGGAGAGGTGTCTGTTTCGGGGAAGCCGGCTTCTGTTGCCGGCGCCATGGAGTCGCCTTTTAGTCCGGTTCTTCCTCATGGACCAGACGAAGACTGGGGTGAGTGGATCTGCGACTGTACCCGAGCTAGGTCGGGCGGGTCTGCGGGGCTTTTCCCTCCCGATTTCCGCCCGGTGGCGGTGACAGGTGGGGACGAACCGTGTCAAGGGAGCGAGGCCACGGGTTGTGGGGTCGTAGAAGAGAATGGCAGAACCACTGGGCTCCTGTCCTGGCCGCAGCGATAGTAAACTGCTGTTCTAATGGAAATCGCTGTAGTTTTTCAGCGTGTGTTCCTTGTGGAAATACCAGGTGATCTTGAGGGACCAGAACTCAGTAGGATGACTAGCCGCCCCAGAGGCTCCGAGCTATTTTCTCAGACTGTGGGCGTGTGAGTGGGGACCGGAGTGTGTGTGTGTGTGTGTGTGTGTGTGTGTGTGTGTGTGTATGTGTGTGTACTGCACGTGTATGAGGAATGTTGCGAAAACATGGTTGAAATACAGAAGAAAAACCTTGTGTCACAGCTTTAACTATTGGTTTAAGACAACTTTCCAGATTGGCAAAGAAGAAACTCTCCTAAGCACCTGACCTCGTGTCCCTGATTACTAGATCTAACACAAACTGATGTAATCCTGACTTCTGAAATCTCTTGTTAAGTCTATCTTTGATTTTGGTGTTCTGGAAGGATGGAATAGAGAATGACAAGGGACAAGCTTTGGCATCTAAATCCTTAGAGAAAACTGATATTCCCCTCTTGATAAAAAGACAGGATGTTAACAGGATTGCATATGTTAATATATGAATTTGGAGTTATGTACGTGCCTCATTGGATCCTGTAGTGAGATCACACTGCCCTTCAGCTTTGGTGACACTTTTCTTCCTTGGACCAACGTTCCACTATAACATGAGTGGACTCTCAGCTAGGAAGTATTGAGCCTCCTAGTTTAATTTAACAGTGACAGATCTCTACAGTTGCAATCTATGAAAAGTTTATTTTAATCCTTGGACAGGTTTTGACAACTTTCTGGAAAAAAAAAAACTTTAAATGTCCATTTTCCAGTGCATTTTCCCAGCTAAGTACCTTTTACAGTGACAGCAGTCACTTATTTAGGACATTATTTTTGTCAGCTATTCTGCTAAGCACACTACATGTGTTATTTATATTATGTTCTTAACAGTCCATTGAGGTCCTGCCATCCTAAAGACTTTGAAACCGAGGCCAGCAGAATCTGTTCTCTGGGTCGTAGACTAGTTCCTGGTAAAGTAGGATCAGAACCAGCCTATGTAACTTTGAAGTCTGTGCCTCTGGGTTTTCTACTTTGTAACACTTTCCTAATTTTTTTCTAAAACCTGGACTCTTCCTAATGCTTCTGTTCTTGACAAGTCTACTTCAGTATGCTGGGTAGTTATTTGTTTTCTCAACCATTTGACCATTATGTTTATGGCATTTCTTAAACTATAACTACAAGGCACTTCCTGATAGTGTTATTTTTGCCCTAGATTCTCATTCTCAGTTGCATTTTCCTAACTCCTAATCTTGATTCAATAACAACATTCAGTTCTTTGTAGTCAGCTGACTGACCCCTTTCTCAGGTATCTGTCTCCTCTTGAGTATGTCCTTTTCCCATTAGTTTTTAGGCTTCACTTTTCAGACTGTTAACAATTGTCTCTTGACTCAATGCTTTTATTCCTCAGGTGTTCAGGAGGTAGGATAGATTTTGCAGGTGTTAGAGTTGAACACCACTGTCTGCTAGGGTTTCTCACTAAAATAATTCGTCCTTTGGTAGTTGCTGTTTTGGATGTTTGGTTATTTTACGGATGTATTTAAAAGTATTTTTAACAGATGTCCTGTTAAACTTTAAAACTTAGATTTTTATAATTAGTATTTCTTATGAAGAACAACTTGTATAATTTGAAGGCAGTTATCTTAGCACAGGGTATGGTGGAATATTGCTTCTATGTACTTTCCCCCCTAAATGTGATTAATGACATTTAGAGCTGATATCTGCAATTTTTTTTTTTTAAAGATTCAGATAGCAGATATTTTAAGCATCACCATCCTGTGGTCTCTGTTGAAGCTGCTCTGCCACAGGGAACAAGCAGCCATGGCAGAAAGTATAGAGGAGTGGGAATGTCTGTGTTCCCATAAAGGCTTATGGAGGCTGACATTTGGGTTTCACATAGGTGCATTTGGTTATTTCTTTTACTTATTTTTTACTTAGGATCTTAAAGACAATTGTGTAGCCCAGACTGGCCTCAAACTTACTAATATTCCTACCTCAAGCCTTCTGAATGCTGGGATTTCAGGCATACAGTACCATTCCCTGTTTCCCATCCCATTCTTGTTACTGTTGTTAGGTCTTTTGAGACAAGGTCTTGCTATATAGCATAGAGTGGCCTACAGCTTTCATAAGTTTCCTGCCTAAGGCTTTTCAGTTATATTTAATGTATCACTTAATAATCCTTTTAAAAGTACAGCTTTAGAATTTTAGAGTAATTGTACAGATAGTACATGAAGTTCCATGTACTTCCTCTCTCTTCTCTATTGTTCCCTCTGCTGGTGACATGTTACTGTGCTAGTTACTGGTTAGGGTTTTTTTTTTTTTTTTTTTTTTTTTGTTTTGTTTTTTGTTTTTTGAATTTGACACAAGCTAGAAACATCAGGAAAGAAGGAACCTCTATTGAGAAAAAAATTCCTCCATCACATTGTCACGTAGGCAAGTCTACAGGTTAGGTTTTTTTTTTTTTTTTTTGTTGTTGTTCATGGTTGGTGTGGGAGGGCCCAGTCCATTATGGGTGGTACCAACCCTGGGCAGGTCTAGTGTGTGTACGAAAGCAGGCTGAGCAAGCCATGAAGAGCAACATTCTGACATGGCTTCTGCTTCAGTTCCTGTTTCTAGGTTCCTGTCCAGATGTTCCTCCATGTGGACACTGATTAACACATGTAAGCCAAGTAAACCCTTTCCTCCCCAAATTATTTTTGGTCATGGGGCTTTATTACAGCAACAGAAGGCAAACTAAAGCAGTTAGTATTGTACTGTTGAGAACTAATGTTTATCAACTTTTTCTTTTCTTCCTCCTTCTTTTTTTTTTTTTTTTTTTTTTTGACTTAGGGTCCTCTTATGAAGTCCAACTTGGCCTGGAATATTTGACATAACCAGGATTGCCTTGAATTATCAATGCTCTTGTCTTAGCTTCCCAAATACTAGAGTTAAAGGCATGAGCCACCACGCCTGGCTTGATACATTAGTATTAAGAAAAGGATGAGCCTTAATATAGGGGTTTTGACAAATGTCAACAAGTCCATGATTACAGTGTTGTGTAGAGTAGTGTGAGTTACTCTCCTAAACATTCCCTGAGCTCCACCTGTTCATCCCATACCCTAGAACAGATCTTTTCACTGTCTCCACCATTTTGCTTGTATAGTTGTATAGTTGGAACCGAGTAGTATGTAACTTTTTCAAACTGGCTTCTTTACTTAGTAGTATGCATTTGAAGTTCCTGTTTCTGTTTGTGGCTTGATGGTTTATTTCTTTTTAATGCCGAGTAATGCTAAACATAAGGGCTTTGACAAATGTATAGTGAGAGGGATTATAGTAGTCTAACAGTATGGAGGATGTTAGGTAGCATGTTCAGGTTTTGATGCTAGCCCTCTTCTTCACTTGTAGATGACTGCCTTCTTGCTGTGTCCTCACATGGTACTGAGGAGAGTTACTCTTCCCACAGCATCATTTAACGTTAGTGATCTCCTCCAGATTGTGTGTCAGATATGGTCATATTGGGTTTAGGGTTTCAATATAAGTTTTGGAAGAACATGATTCAGTTTATGTTTATATATGTTTATTTGTTATATATCTGTTTGCATGCATATGTATGTATATATGCATGTACGTATGTATGTATATTTGTAGTTTCTGTTGTTGCAGTAAATTATAAAAAGTAGTCTGCTGTTATCGGCATATGTCTCACTCTGCTCTAGTGTAGAGCTGAGCATATACCACGCCGTCCCCACACTGCCCTCAGCTGTTTCTTTTTTAGTGGCCATAGGCCACCATGCTGAAACACTGAAACTGCTTGCTCCTGCTGTCCTCTATCAGCCGAGAACTTAGCTCACATTCTCCACAGCCCAGTAAAAACATATCTCACATCCATTATTTTATCAAACAGTTTTATATATTAAATTCTCAATTCACAAACCCTCTACACAATAAGCTTACAACCAGCAGACAAAGATATAAACTGCCCATCCAGAAAAGATAAATTAGACCCATAAAAACCCTTAGAAAAAAATACAACAATCTCATCAAGCAAGAGATGTGCTGAGAAAAACTTGTTGCTGCTGTCAATCTCCACCTCCTCCCTCTTCTTCCGTCTTCCAGCCTCTTTCGCTGCCTACCTCTCCAATGTTCAAGCATGTATCACCTAAACATAAACCTACATTGTGTATCAGTTTACATATTGATATCTTGGTGCTTCCAGTTTTTGATAGTTACACATGTAGCTGCTCTAGACATCTGTGTGCAGGTTTTTGTGTTGACGTAAAATTTCAAATTAGCTGGTCTTAAACCAAGGAGAGGAGCACAATTACTGGATCATATTCTAAGACTATGATTGGTTTATAGTAAACTGTGAAACTTGCACTATTCTGTGCTCTCCACCAGCAGTGAGTGGATGTTTCTGTTTGCTGGTATTTGCGGTTGCCAGTACTTTGGAGTTTAGCTGTTTTATCAGGCATGTGGTGGTGCCTTGTTTTAATTTGCAGTTTTCTAACATTACATGGTGTTGGTCATCTTTCCATGCTTAGTTTGCAATCTTTCCTTCTTCTTTCCTCTCCTCTACCTCCTCACTCAAATTGTGCAAAAGCCACTTTTTTTTTTTTAAAGCCACATAAGAGATGTGTGCCAAGATTAAGAAGTTTCCTGCCACTGCGGTTTCTCTCATGCCTTTAGTGTCTCCTTTGAAGCCTCTCTTCCTTTTCTTGCACTAACCAAAGCAAGACACTCCCCTGATGACACAGCTTTCCCCCGTTGTCCTGGTGAAAGCCTTCAGCACACAGCAACTCAGAATAGAGTAGGCATTTTCTTACCCTGTTCTGCCATCTCCAGATCCTCCTCCTCTCCTCCACACTAAGCATCTAGGTCTAAATCTTATTTGTCACAGTCTAGAGTGTTCTTCCTCATTCCGTTGCTGAGGTCTGCTGATTCTTCACTTTCAGTCCCTTCTCAGAAAATATAGCTGCTAGCTTCGTGTTACTTTCTCCAACATGCTGCTGTTAGGATTCTTGGATATTTCAGTAGACTTGGCTATTCTATTCTTGGATTTTGTTACTCTCTTTCTGACGATTGTTCCCCAAAGCTTTCCTCCTCAGCCTCTTAGTGTCTCCTTTTTCATCTTTCTCATGCCCTGAATTAGAACTTGCAGTCTTGGGCTGGAGAGATGGCTCAGTGGTTAAAGGCACTTACTGTTCTTCCAGAGGTTCTGAGTTCAAATCCTAGCAACCACATGGTGGCTCACAACCATCTGTAATGAGATCTGATGCCCTCTTCTGCTGTGTCTGAAGACAGCTACAGTGTACTTGTATATAATCAATAAATAAATCTTTTTTTTTAGAAAAAGAACTTGCAGTGTCTCTCTGTCTCATCTCATTTACCAGCATGCTTGCCTCCCCTATGTAGATGCTGAGGATGGCCTCTTGTCACTAGACAGACCAATTTTCTCTGTTTCAACTCCCTCATGCGTTATTAAAAATGCTGCCCCAGTGATATTTCCCATCTCTTATAGAAAACAAACATGGAGTTAGTTAACTTCTCCTATTTGGAGAGGAAAATGCCAAACTTCCCTTAGCTGTCACTTTATGGTGGCCCCAAGTTTTCTTCCTTTAGCCCTCCTTTGTGTTATGTTGATTTCTGTGTGTGGAAGGTGGTGGTGTGTGTGTGTGTGTGTGCCACAGCACATGGGCCATTTTCTTCAGGATTGTTTTTGTTTCTTTGATCACGTGGGTCCTGGTGATCAAACTTGGAACATCAGACTCAGTGTGAGCTCTTTTACTTACTGAGCCATCTTGTGGCCCCCATATTTCATCTTACTGAAAATACTAAGACTCTGGTCAGGCAGACATGGAGTAAAAAGCAAGGTCACTGTGGAGGAGTAAACAAATAAGCGGTCAGGGTGGTGAGGTGGAAAAGCTTGCTAAGAAAGCTAAGAATCACAGCTGCCATCACTGAGGGAAGTCCAAATGTTAGAAGTGTGAACTGGTAGAAAGGATGGGGATAGCAAAAGGACATAAGGGTAGACAGTAGGTATTGTACTTTAGAACGATACCTCGTACAATTAGCTTCTCGTGCATTCTTCTGAAATAGTCTATACATACAGAAGTGTATTTATCCACCTTCAGTTTTTTAAAACCACAGAAAAGGAGAGATCAGTACATTCTATTTGTATTTCCCATGTGTACCAACTGAAAATCCTGCCCCACTTACTTCGTGTCTTCTTACTATTCACAATTTCCCCTCTTCTACCACCAGAAGCACAAGCATGCAGAATGAAACTCCTAAATATTTTACTGGGTATTTCTTGAGAACAAGTGGTGCTTATTTAAAAAAAAAGAACATGAATGCATGACTATTTATAGTTCTAATCCAGACCACAGGTTCCTTCTTATCTCGCGTCAACTATGGTCATTTATCACTTATGACAGGAACACATTTTGAGAAGTATGCTTTCTGTGTAACCATCATAGTGTGGCATCTGCCTACAAATTCTAGATTATAGAGTTTACTATACACTTAAATTGTATGATACATATGTGCATATATAATATACACATAATACAGTATAGCCTATGGCTCCTGTATGAACAAAACAATCTGAGATTAACTAAATACAAGAGACAATGATGCAATTGAGACACAGTAGATGTAAGATGCGTGATCTATCTGCCAGTGTAACATGGCTCACTATTTTATTGTAAAACGATTTTTATAAGTTGAGGGAATACACTATTATTAAATAAGGAGGAGACGTGTACTGTGGCAAATCCTAAACTACTTACATAGTTGTCGGTTGTCATTATCAAGAATTATTTGTATACTATACATCGTTGTGTACTTTATGAGCTTCACGTTGGTTGTTTACGAATCATTACCACAAATACCTGAGTATCCATCATCATAAGATACCACAACAGCTCTGATGTCACTAGGTGATAGGAGTTTTTCAGCTCTGTTACAATTTTTTTGGGACTGCCTTTATATATTGTTGACCATATTTGTTTTCAACATCCCTTTTTAAAAGCATTTTTGTTCTGCTTTGTTTTGACAGCATATATAACCTAGGCTAGTTTCCAGCTTATCTGTAGCTAAGGATGAAGGATGACTGTGAACTCAGATCCTTGTCTCTGCCTCCCAGGTGCTGGCATTACAGAACTTGTGGGTGCCTCACTCTACTGATGGAGCTAGTTTCTAACCCTTCAGTAGGTTTAACAGAATCTTGTTATGTAACCATGTTGGCTGTCCGAGGCCGGCTCAGACAATCAACATGTTCCCCAGAGCTGGAGTGAGGATTGAAAGAAAAAAAAGAGATGGTTAGTACGGGTTACAACATGACTTCTGCCAGCTTTGAGGTTGAAACCTGGAGGCTGAAGTGAAGCTTGCTTTATTCCATCCTCTTTTAAATCACTTTAATTACATGCAAAAAGGTAACCTCAGTTCTGAGACAGGGCACTAGCAGTTAACAATCAAAGATCCTGTAAAAATCTTACTGGAGGTCAGGTGAAAAGGTCAGAGACAAAAATGGATACTCTGTGCGCTGCCCTGAGCTACATTCCTAAGGGTTCTGCCTGGAGCTTCAAATGCAAATGTGCTTCTTAAGGGCTAGCCCTGAACTTCAGATGCAGTTGTACTTTCCTATAGCCTTATCTTAGGGGCTCTGCCTAGAGCTACAGATGCAAATGTACTTAATACTAGCCCTTACTGGGCTAGCACAGAAGCCAGATTCCTGCCCATGGTCAGCTTCAAGATGTCCTGGAAAATTAATATTACCCTGCCACCAACTGTTCAGAGGCACCAAAAATGCCCTCCACAGTTGGTTCAAACTTTTGATTCTCTTGTGTCTGCCTCTTGAGTCCTAAGCTTACAGGCACGTGCCACCATGTCTGTCTGACTTCTATTTGTTTTCATGTTTTGAAGAGGATCTTATGTAGCCCTATCTGGCTTCCAATTCACCCGTATTGCTGAGGATGACCTTGTGCTTACTTCAAATAAAAATCTTTTGAGATTATTTTTATCTTATGTTTAAGGGTGTTTTGCCCATCTATGTCTGTGCAACCACGTGGCTGGGGAGGTAAGGAAAGGGTGTTAGTTCCCCTGGAACTGTAGCTGCAGATAGCTGTGAGCCAACCTGCCAAGCAAGCGTGACCTGAGTTCCATTCTCAGCACCCACACAGAGGTGATGGAGAAAACCAACTCCACAAAGTTGTCCTTTACCTTCACGCATATGATATAAATATATACACAACAGTAACTAAAAAATAAACTTACTTACTTTAAATTAAGATAAATTGGAGCTAGAGAGATGGCTTAGCAGTTAAGGGCACTGGCTACTCTTCTGGAAGACCTGAGTTCAAGTCCCAGCTCTCACAAGAAGCCTTCTCAGATTTGGTCATTGGGAGTTCATTCATATTAGTGCCTTTGGTCTTCCAATATAGTCATGTTCTTTTTGTTTGTGTGTACACGAAGTAGCGAGGATTGTGCTTAGGCCTCACACGTGCTGGGCATGACCATGGCTCTTCCGATAGGTTCATATCTTTTACTGAGAATTTTCTTTCTTTCTTTTTTTTTTTTTAAAAAAAGAGAGAGATTTCCCAGGCTTCTTTTGTATGTCCTCTGCTCTGAATCAGCCATTTCTCCAAAGAGCCCCTTCGTGATTTCCATTTAGTGGAGGATGGTTCTCTGTGTCTACCATCTGAGCACATTTTCATTCTACTGGGTGTCATTGTGCACAAACCTCTCAACAGGCAGAACCAGGAAATGAATGCATGTCTCTGTGTACATATAAACATCTTTAATGATCTCTTTCTCTCTGTTTCATACTTGTTTTTGAGACAGCTGTCATTCTATAGCCCAGGTTTGCCTAGAACTAGTAATGTAGCACAGGATAGCCTGGAACTTGCATATTCTTTTACCACTGTCTTCCCAGTGCTGGAATTATAGGCATGTGCCACCATTCCTGAGTGTATATGAATGTATTTAAAATTTAGTTCATTTACTGATAATTTCAGTTTAACAACCTATAATTCTTTTTGCCTTACCTTCTCCATGTTTCAGGTCTCTCTGCCCGTGAGGCACCTCACTCCAGCTCCTTTAGATATATTTATTTGTTTGCTTCATCAGTTAGCAGATGTTAACTGGAACCACTGCTAACTGTCCAGGTTCCTCTCCCATCTGTCATGCTCTTCTCCCTCCCACCAGCTCCATTTCATGGCGGCTAGGGGATATTGCCGCTTATATCAGGCAGCCTGCTCCTCCCACCATACCATTGCTGCAGGTGCCTTATTGCTCTGCTGCCTTCGATGCTGGCGTCTTTGTGTTGGGGAGGCTAGGGAAGAGAAAGACAGATAGAAAGAGAAAAAATGAGATGAAAGGTAAGAAGCCAGGTTATGATATATAAACATACGTTTTGAACAGAAAGCTGATAGGATTTGGAGTAAATCTAATATAGAGAGCCTATCGGGAAGGAGTAAACATTGGTTCTGTGGCTTTTGACTTGAGCCATCAGGAGAACTGAACGTAATTAAGTGACAATTAGAAACCGTAGAAAGTTAGGTAGAAGGAACAAGAGCTCTGTTTGGAGTGTGCCAAGTTGGAGGTACTTTTTAAACAATCTCGGGATGTAAACACAGTTCGTTACCTATGCTTCTTGACATTATCATTTGGAGATACCTATGTGGGAATGCTTCACATGGAGATGCTGTTTAAAGCCATGAGTTCAGTGGAGTTTCAAAGAGAAAACATTTGATAGAAAAACTTATGTGGAGCCCAGGGGCAGTTTCATGTTAAAGGAATGGGGAACCATTAAGGTAGGGTCAGCCAGTGAGATGGGAGGAAATTCAGGTGAATGCAGGTGAATGTTAGGGAAGCTAAGTGAAGAAAATGTTTTTGTTAATCAGACTGCCAGTTACATGCTCTTTGTTGGTCAGTAGAGGCAAGGACTGTGAGCTCAGTAGTAGAGGTTACTGTGACATTAATGACCGTTGTGTATGGAGTGGGGTGCTTGACTGGAGTACGTCCAAGAAGGATGGGAAGAAATGAGAGACAGCAAGTGCAGAAAAATTGGAGGACTTTTAGTCTCTACTTAGGGCACATCTTCCCAGTCATCTACTTGCACAGTTTTTGGCTCTGGAGCTGAGTGTGAAGTAGCTTTTCCTGACAGCTGTGTGGGTGGCCTGCCATTCTTACTATCTATACATTATTGCTGTGCTTTATTTTAGTGTGTGAGATTCCTGTCACTGCTCAGTGTCTTTGTTACTGTTCTGTTGTTTTATGACACCATGACCAAGGTAGCTTATAAAAGCAAGCATTTAACTGGGGACTTGCTTATAGTTTCAGAGAATTAGTCCATGACCATCATGGCTGGGAGCACAGCACAGCAGCAGGCAGGGTGCTGAAGCCGTTGCTAAGACCTTAGATCCCGATCTGCAGGCAGCCTGCAGACAGTTGAGACTGCATCAGGTGTGGGCTTTGAAAACCCCAAGTGACATACCTCCTCTGGCAAGGCCAGACCTCTCAGTCCTTCATAACAGTTCACCAACTGGGGACTAAGCATTCAGATGTCTAGCATTCAGACGTCTGAACCCTTTTTTTGGGGGTATTCTCATTCACACCACCACAGCCAGACAGGTGACCTGGCAGTGCAGCCGAGGAATGTGTGTACCAGGAAATCACTGCAGGCTTCTGTACAAAGGAGGATCTGGAGCTGGGAAACTTGACAAGCTCTGGAAGTGTTAGAGTGTGTGGAAGTATTGGAGCAATGTGACAGTAAAATGGAGTAAAATGTTAAACCAGTACCGTAATGTCACAGTGTAACATTGTGACGATACAGTGTTGATAGTCCAGTGAGAACTGTGATGTCACCAGTCAGCACTGTGATGTCATGATTGAGCACCGTGACATCAAAATAGTCTTATAAAGGAACAGAGGACATTGTAGTGTCACTGTTAAGCACTGTGACATCAAAATAGAGTATTCTTTTTTTCCTTACAACTTTATTTAAAAAAAAACAGATACATGTACAGATTTTTAAAGGCATTTTGGCATAAAACTACATGAATATATTTTTGTCAGTACTTGATTTTTTTAGAGGTTTGATAGTATGCATTGAAATCTTACTAGTTACCATAAGCATATATGTACATGTAAAACAAAACATAACATGGAAATAGTCAAAGTTTTCTTGATGTGTATAGATTAAAATAATGATTTTTAAGTACCAAAAATTGCTCCAAGGCTATCTTCTTAGCTCTTGAGTTACTAATGATTTAAGGTCTAGGTGTACCCCACTCTGAGAGGGTGCTTTACACTTATTGTTTTGTTTGTTTGTTTGTTTGTTTGTTTTTTGTTTTTTCTAAGAAGGGCTGAGGCTTCCACTTTTTGGTATTTCTTTTTTTGAGCTTCATATGGTCTATGAGTTGTTTTTTGGGTATTCAGATCTTTCTGGGGCTAGTATTCATTTATCAGTGACTGCATATCATGTCTGTTCTTTTGTGACTGGGTTACCTCACTCAGGATTTCTCTAGCTGCATCCATTTTCCTAGGAATTTCATAAAGTCATTGTTTCTAATAGCTGAGTAGTACTCCATTATGTAAATATACCATAATTTTTGTATCAAAATAGAGTATTCTAATGTTAAAGTAGGCATTGTGACATCAATTTTTAGCATTGTGCCACCAAAAATTGGGCCTTGTTAGCACCTTGACCTTCTAAAAAGTTTTTTTTTTTTTTTTTTTTTTAATGTAGATTATAGAAGAATCTTTTTCTGGTCCATATTTTTCTGGTTTATAAGGAAACTTAACTAGAAATTAGATTTACTTCAAATTGCTGAAATTTAGGCGAATCTTTTATTACCTGTGTAAATATTTTTGTGTTACTTACTTCTGAGTGTGTGCATGTGTGTGAGTGTATGTACATGTGTGTGTGTGCATGTAGAGGCCAGAAGTCAATGCTGGGTGTCCTTCTCAGTTTTTACCCTTTGTTTCAACTGAATTTTATTATATGTGTGTTGGGGTGAAGGTGGGCATGCCACAGTGTACATGCAGAGGTCAGAGGACATGTGTGTGTGTGTGTGTGGGGGGGTTCCTTCCATCTTTACATGGGTTCTAGGACAGAACTCAGATTATCAGGCTTGTGCAGCAAATGCCTTTCCCTGCTGAGCCATCTTGCCAAGCCTTCACTTTTTGGTTTTGTTTCTAAGACAGAGTCTGTTACTAAAGCTGGAGTTCATTGATCGGGCTAGTGAGCTCTAGGGAATCCATCTTTCTCTGCCTCCCCAGCACTGAGGTTCCAGGTATATATAGCTGTACCCAGGTTTTTGCATGTGTTATGAGGAGCCAAACCCATGTTCTCATGATGTTCACATTGCTTGAGCTTGCCAGCAGCAGTGCCTAAAGGGAAACTAATAGGTCCTCCAAGGGCTGCAGAGCTTGTTCCACTCTCAGACTTCTTTTTCCTTCTTTATTCTAGAATCTACATTGTTTGCCGAGCTTGGCTATTTTACAGACACTGATGATGTGCAGTTCGATGCAGCTCACGAGACTTACGTAAGTACTTACTGGCAGAGAAATAGTAAATAACTCGATGTTTCACCTGTACTGTGATTAATGCATGAGGGTTTCAGAATAGTAGGTTTAGGCTAGTAGCTATGTGACACCATTAACCGTGAATGTTAGTAGCTCCTTTGTAGTCAGTAAGTACAGAGCTATAAAATTATCTAGGTCTTGGTTTGAGAAGCCTTGTTTACTTAGCATATGTTTTGTCTTAGGGGTGAGTGATCTTGGAAAAGTCATTTGACAGCCTATTTGTTTGTTTGCTTTGGACTCAAGGCTTCTACTCTATAGCCTTGGATGGTCTTGAACTTACTGCATAGCTCTGGCTGGCCTGCAGTTGCTAGTAGTCCTCTTGCCTCAGCCTTCTGAGTGCTGAAAGTACAGGTGTCAGTAGCTGAGTCTTATTTCTTGATTTTTGTAAATCCTTTGCTGCTTGTGGGAAATAGTGGGATTAAGAGGCGTGCATGAGTCATGTATCTAGTCAAGAGAAACTTACCAACTTCCTCTTCAAGAGCTCTGAAAATTAGTCACATCTTTATTTTTATCTTTGGTTAGTTAGAGAACTATGTAAAACTGTTATTGTAATACTTCGAGCCATCAAAACGGCTTATTAGTGTATGTGTAGGTGGTTAGCTTATAGAATTCCGAACTTTGCCTCATTCTTTAATGCCTTTACCTGTTGAGCTTGTCTTATTGGCCCTAAAATGGTTTTTTTGTTTTGTTTGTTGAATTTATAAAAATGTTGGAAGTTTGAAAACCACAGAATGGTAGGTAGGGTCAAGGACAGCCTCCTGTAGGCTCACCCTCTGTATGACTTCCAAGTTGTTTTCGCTCTCTGCATTCTTTCTTCTACAGAGAGACGATATGAATAGCTATTTGTTTGGACTGGTTTTTCTTTTTCTTTTTTTAAAAGATTTATTCACTTATTTAATGTAAGTACACTCTAGCTATCTTCAGACACAGCAGAAGAGGGCATCAGATCCTATTACAGATGGTTGTGAGCCACCATGCAGTTGGTGGGATTTGAACTCAGGACCTCTGGAAGAGCAGCTAGTGCTCTTAACCACTGAGCCATCTCTCCAGCCTGAGCTTGTTTTTCTTAATAGCAAAAGGGAAAAAAAATTATCTTGTTGGATCTGAGTCTCTCTTATGGCAAAAGACTCATTTTGTGAATCTTTAATGGTTTCATTTCCACAAAATGATTAAATCTCACACATTTTTAGTTATTGAGCCTGTTTTCTTTTCTAGTTGTTCTTGTCCTTTGGTGAACAGAATTGCTGTATCCCTGGGCTCTCTGAGATGTATCTGCAGTGTGGAGCAGGTGGCTTGGGTAGTAGCCATTATGCTACCCATGATCAGCGGTGCTTGATGGTTTTATTTCATGGTGTGTGCATTTCATTTTAATCATTTGCTGATTTGACACCTACAGGAAAATAATTTTGATCATCTTAATTTTGATTTGGATTTGATGCCTTGGGAGTCAGACATATGGAGCCCCAGCAGCCACTTCTGCTCAGGTAATGATGTGATTTACCCAGAAATGCTCTAGCCAGACTCATGCTGCAGTCTGCTTAATACTGGTTAAGTGGGTCAGAAAATTGTGGCCAACAAGGCTTACAAAATGAAAAGATAAGGCTGGGGTTACCAGCAATTAGGAACCTCATAGCGGGGTCCCCGAATCTGATGTACATCCTTTTGAGGAGGGGGCACAGCTTGGCTAATGCTATTTTTTTAAGTGATCAGTTTTATGACGACAATAGAGAGAACAGGAAATTGAATAAAAATATCATTTGTTTCCTGAGTCGGTTACATAAGAACCTTTCACAGGACATTACTCAGGGCAGATCAATACACCATAAAATCCTTGTTATTTGGACAGGGAGTTTAGCCACAGTTTATAACAGTTTACTTTGGATTTTAATGTTCAATTTTAATTTTTAAAAATGTAAATTTAAATTTTATGTGTGTAAGTGTTTTGCTTGCATGTATATCTGTGCAATACTTGTGTGCCTAGTGCCGAAGGAGACCAGAAGAGGGTGTCTGGTCTGTGGAACTGGAGATATTTAATTGTGAACCACTTTATGGGTGCTGGGAGTTGAACTTTGGTCTTTTGGAAGATTAGTCAGCTCTTAACTGCTGAGCCATCTGTAGCCCTAATGCCCACTTTTTAAATAAAACTTATAATTCCCTTTCAGCCTTGGCTAATGTGACTATGTGTGGGAATTGACTCAGGGGTTTCATTTTACATAACCTTATGCAGCTTCTCAGCCACTCTGGCTTTGCTCTACAGTTTTGTCATTTAAAACAAATGCGCCATCCTACTGTAGGGTAAAAATTAGACATTTTTTCTTTAAAAGAAAATACATTCTCATAACTTACCCTTTTTTCTTACCAATACATCTTACCTTCTTTGTTAACTATATATAAAAGTTATTCCCTTTAATCTCTATTACTTTTTTTCTGGTATGTGTATGAGTGGTGTGTGTGTGTGTGTGTGTGTGTGTGTAGAGGACTTTGTTTTAGAAAAAAATTTAAGGTTTATTTATCTTTTGTTATTCGTGTAAGAATGTTTTGCTCACATGTATGTTTGTGCACCATGTGTGTGCCTAGTGCTTTTGGAGGTCAGAAGAGGATGTTAGAGCCCCTGACTAGTGAGAATTTTTGTTTCTTTAAAAGCACAGAAATATTATAAGGATGTGTTGTTGTCTTAATTCCAGATGTGGGATATGGGGCTGCTTTAGATTGCCCAGCAGCTGACTGTGATTTGCCTTGTGCTTTAGCAGGGGAGTGATTTTGCCAGCTGCAGATAGTTTCTGCAAGTGTCTGACATTGGAATTGGGGATTCTTCAGAGAGTATATAAAGGCTAGGGTACCAAGAGGCAGGGTGGATTGTTGGTTGGTGGTTAGTTGCTGTTGGTTGAGGTTTGTAAGTAGTCATGTGCAAAGAAGAAAACAACAAGAAGAATTAGATATCCTGACAGTGAAAATCAAACTGACCCCAAGGAACTTGACACCCCTAATCAGAGGAAGTAGTCTAATGATACTCAGCCCTTTCCACTCTATCCTTTTCCTCTCCTATCTAGTGATACGGGGTTGAAAGAGTGGAAGAAGAGGGGTGGAGAAGGTCAGAAAAAAAGAGAACCCACAAAGTAAGCAAAGTCTGGTTCCACCCTGGAGTTGGAGTTATGGACGGTTGTGAGCTGCCATGTGGGTTCTGGGAATCAAACTCAGGTCCTCTGTAAGAGCAAGTGCTCATCACAGCGGTCTCAGCTCTCTGGTCCCCTCTGTCCCTTTCTGAGTTATTTCTTTGCAGCAGGGCCTCTTCCTGAACCCAGAGCTCGTGTTTTTTGGCTAGGTTAGCAGTTAGTAGCGCTGATATTTTTAAGGGAATTTGATGAGGTTGGGCTTGAGTGTGCTGAAAGACCCTGGTGCAGGCTGTCACTAACAGGGCGGAGCTGACAGGAGACACTGAAGGAAAAATGTCTTCTCTTCTAGTATGCTTCCTTCTATGTTCCTGTCTGCACGGCCTAAAAGGAAGCAGCTGTAGAGATCATTAGTGTGGCAGATTATAGGAGTTGAGAGAAAGTGGATACAGAACCAGCACATTTCCCAGTAATCCCTTTTATCTCTACCCTTCCTAGTCTCCTTCATTTTATGTTCTTATTTTGCTCAATTCCCTCATAGAATGGGAGTTACATGAATGTTCTCCAGTCCAAATTCCTTATCCATAGAATCTGGGAGTTAATAAAATGGTTGTTTTTTTTTTTTTTTTTTTTTTTTTGGTCTTTTTGTTATTTTGTCTTTTTTTTTTTTTTTTTCCAGAGCTGAGGACCGAACCCAGGGCCTCGCGTTTGCTAGGCAAGCGCTCTACCACTGAGCTAAATCCCCAACCCCAATAAAATGGTTGTTTCAGCAAAGATTTAGTTACACAGTACTAATAGAAAACTGGGTGGGGGGGTGGCTCAGCGGTAACGTGTTTATGTAGCATGCACAGAGCTGGGGGTTTGATATTCAGTCCTTCAAAACAACAGCAAACAACAACAACAACAGCAACAACAACAACAATCCAAGAGCCAAAAATAAAACACAAAGCCAAAAATGTAGAGAGAACATTGTCCTTGTGTTTTTATATTCTGGGATGGGAGGCAGGAATTGACTAGATGGCTAAGTATGTGCAGTGAAGGTGAATAGGTAGGTACGATTTAGATGGGAGAATGCTGCTTAATCATGTCCCCTTTCTGGTTCTGGGCAGTTGGCTTTTTGTATATGATGTAATACTGAAAACAGAAGAGTTTATAGAGTAGAATGTTTCACCTGCTCTTGTTCCTCAACCAAGAAAGCCAGTGCAACTAGTTTCTTCTTTTTCTCCAGAGAATTAGTACAGATGCCACTTTCTACAGAAGTGTACACTGTTTTCTGATCTTGAGTCTTTCATTAAAATGATGTATTTTTGTAACCTTGCCCTCACTATTAGTTGAATTTTCAAAGACCATTTTACCTTTTTACTCATCTTATTCTGAGTTTGTATGGGTTGGTGTGTTAAAAAACAAAAACAAAAACTGTTCTCCATGTCTTTCCATGACAGACATTAAAACAGAACCCCAGCCTCTTTCTCCAGCTTCCTCCAGTTGTTCCGCCTCCTCTCCTCGGTCCACGGACTCTTGTTCTTCAACTCAGCACGTTCCTGTAAGTGGCCACATGCCGGCTGGAAAATGGGGGTAGGGTGGGGAAGGCAGTTGACATTAATGTGTTAAGAAACCTTATTCTTCTGAGGAATAGACTTGACAGAGCCTTGTGGGAGTGAAAAATCGATAGCCTCCTGGGTTCTGCTCCCTCCCCTTTGGTCCTGCTTCCTTAATGCCTACTGGTCTTTGCTTACTGGTTTTCTTTTCTTCCTGCACTCCTCTTTCCTCTCCCTTAGAATATACATTCTTTAGTATTTGGAAGAATGTAAGATGTATAATTCCTGGGTCATAGAGTTCAGGGGTTTGGGAACTCCTACCATTATCTTTGAATGAACAAGATCTTCACGCAAGTCTGTTAGCTCCTTTGGAGTGCATCCCTCTCCATCTCAACCAGAGCTTTAGGGTCAAGAAAGTGGAGGCCTGACTTAAGCAGTGGGAAAGGTAAAGTGCAAGAACAAAAATCAAACTAATAGTTCATGTATTTTAACTTTTGAAAATTGAGACATCTTTATTCTGGCAGGTAATATATTTAGCCAACTACTAAATTTTGGTGATTTTGTTTGTGTGTGTGTGTGTGTAGATGACAACCTTCAGGAGTTTCCTTCTGCCATGTTGTGGATCAGCTGAGTTTTTGGGACCCGCACAGCAGGCATTTTCCCCTCTCTTCCAGCCCTCTTTTCACTAAGAATTCTAAAATTAGTTTGTTGCTCTTGCTTGGCCATCAGCACCTGACCTTAGGACAAAAGCCATTAGGATCTTAACTGGTGGTCTGCCTATCAGCTCTCCAAACATTTCTTAGTAGAGTTGTCTTTGTAGATGTACCATGTCCTTTCCCTTAAAACCATTTAATAACATCCTAGTGTGGAAGTGTGGAGTTCGGGTTCTGTTGCTGGTCCTCCATGATCTGCCCATGCTTACCTTTCTAGTCATTTCAGTCTGGCTTTACATTGTATCTCCTATCCTCACACATCATTTAGCTTATACCCTGCCCTGTGAGTTTCCTCTGGGCTCATGCAGCACTGGACGAGAGGTCCCTGTTCTTACAGTCTTAGGGTTTTCTGTTTGTGTTTTTAATGAGACAACATCTAACTATATAACTACTTTTCTTGCTGCTGTAACAAAACCCCTGACCAAAGCAACCTGAGGAGTAAAGGTTTATTTTGATTCACAGTCTGTGAGAGTGAGGCTGCTGGTCACATTGTGTCCATGGTCAAAAAGCAGACAGACATATGTCCCTGCTCTGCTTGCTTTCTCTGTTTCTGAAGCCTGGGACCTCGGCCCATGAGCGGGGCTGCCCACATTTAGTGTGGGTCTTCCCACTTGAGTCTAATGTAGAAACTGCCTCACAATTACGTCTAGAGATAATCTGTTTTCAAGGTGATTCTAGATAGTAATGAGTCAGCACAACAGTCAAAGGTGGCTTCCGACTTGTGGTCCTGTCCCTTAGCATTCCAAGTGCTACGATCACAGGGTTCTTTTAAAGGAAGAGTCTTATTGATTGCCCAGGCTGGGTTTCAGTGCAGGAATGTGCCACTGTGTCTCACCTGGGTTGCTTGCTTTTTGGTTTTTTGAGGCAGGGTTTCACTGTGTAGCTCTGGCTGGCCTGGAATTCATTATGGAGATCAGGTTGGCCTTGAACTTGTAGAGATCCTCTGTCGATGCCTTCTAAGTATCAAGATTAAAATAATAACCAGCACATCCAGCCTGGTTATTATTTTTATTTTTATATAAAGCATACATACATTTATTGTTCTTATTTTTAGTGTTCCTACTAGTACTGTCTTTGCTGTTGCTGCTTTTCCTTCTCGTGTCCTTTTTCCTGCGTTCACTTCTCTTCCTCCTTTCCTTCTGTTCTTCTTCCTCCTGCTACTAAAAGGTTCTTACCACTTAGAAAGGCATTTTCTGTTTTTTTTTTTTTTTTTTTTAATTCTTGTTCTCTTGCTTACATTGCTTTTTCACTTGGAATGATCTTAAATTTGCAAGTATATTGTGGAGATTTTTGTCTGAGTCATTTGAGAGTCAGTTGACCACTGACCTCGAAATTCTATAATGTCTACCTCCTATGAACAAGAATATATTTTTCTTTAACAACAATACAGTCATCAAACCCAGGAACTAAACATTAATATATAATAATAATTTCATATACAACCCTGTAGGCTTTTTTAAAAAGCTGTTTTATTTGTTTGTTTTATATATATATATATATATATATATATATATATATATATATATATAAATATACCTCCCTTTCAACTTATTCTTTCCAACACCCCAACACCAGGTAGGAGAGAAAGAAGGTTGGGGGAAAGGGAGTATAGGTCTCTTTAGACTACTTCCTGCTGACTTCTCTCAACTTCTGGTCTTTTTTTCTCTCAACCATCATCGTCAGCAACAGCAGGAACAGGAACCAGCAGGAGAAACAGCCAAAGAGCCAAACAGCCAGGTTTCTTATAGCTTTTCCTCCTCCCTCAGAACTCTCTTGACCCTCTCTGGCCTCTCACATTTTTTTCTCTCAGAAGTTTCTAGAATTAAACTATTTGTGGTGGGCACAAATCATGCCCCTACTGGAGCATGAGGCAAATAGTCTGCTGCTGTGGGTAATTGGAAGTAGGCCACACCTGTGATTAAAACAAAAACATGTTTACATAACATAACTGGGTTTTAAAAGAAACCAAAACTCTCACTACACAGCCCCAGTTTACTCTGTAATTTCGCACGTAGCTCCCATTAGATTTAGACCAGTGAAAGCATCAGGTTTTATTGTATGTGGTTGTCTTTCTGCTTTAACTTTCTATATTCTGGAACAGTTCTTTCTTCTTGACTTTGTGCTTTAACGAGCTCATCATTTGGATTGCCAGATGTTCCTCAGGATTGGATTCAGCTTTTTTTAGTCTCCGTGGCAGGAATATCACAGAAGTGGCTTTGTGTCTATCTTTTTGTTTGTTTGCTTTTGCCTGTCTTTGCTTCTCTCTGTCTCTTTTTCTGTTTGGTTTTTTGAGACAGGGTTTCTCTGTGTAGTCTCGGCTGTTTGGCTGTCCTGGAACTTGCTCTGTTTACTAGGTTGGCTTCCAGCTCATAGATCCTCCTGCCTCTGCTTCCCAAGTCCTAGGATTAAAGGAGTGTGTCACCACTGCCTGGTCTGTTTTTGTCTTTTGAGATAGGATCTCACCTAGTTCAAACTGGTTTAAAGTTGCTATGTGGGGCTGCTCTTCCAAAGGTCCTGAGTTCAAATCCCAGCAACCACATGGTGGCTCTTGACCATCTGTAGTGGGATCTGATGTTCTGGCCTGCAGGCACACATGTACATAAAAAAGGAAAGAAAAGAAACAAAGTTCCTCTGTAATGGAAATGACTCAGCTCTGGATTCCCCAGCTCTCACCTCCCAGGAGCCTAGGCTCTATGTAGGCCACCCACACTCTACTTTGCCATTTATTTTTGATGGTAAAATTCAGTTTGATGACACAATTTTAGCTTGTCCTGTTACTGGTGATGTTCACCTCAGTCACTTAACAGCATCTGCTAGACTCTGCTCTGAGGCTGTTCTTTCTCCCTTTCTTAGTTGCAAGTATTTTATGAACAAGGTACTTTTAAACCATTTAAAAGTACTGTTCTTAAAAAGATTAACATTTACTTTTTTATTTTGCATGTGTGATGTATGGTTGGTCATGGATGGGTCACAATGAGTGTGTGGAGGTCAGTCTTTCTACCCCCTGGGTTCTGGGGATTGAATTTGGTGCCTTGATTTGTTTGTTGATCGTCTCTCCTGCCAAATGTGCTATTTTTTTTTCAAGCTTTCTATCACTCAGATACTTGTTAATATTAATGTTACCTCATTGTTTCCCATTTGGTGTAGATTATAGCCCATTGCTATGCTTATTTATTCTGATTCTTGTGTTGTCTTGGACTTAGCCACTAGAAGTCTCTCTCTATGGCTCCTGTAGTCTTTTCCTGGGTTTCTGTTGGGCTCAGCCTTCTTGCATCAAGGCTCTCTCCTGGGCCATTGCCTAACCCTTGACTTGACTTCTTAGATCTATGGTTCCCCTTGTGAATGTGTTCCCAACCCTCCTGGTGCCCTGAAGTACTCCAGGCTTGGATGGTGGTCTTGCAGCCCCATCTAGTGCCTGATGGTTAAGTTAATTCAGGAAGGAATATTTTCTACATGAGTGTTAATACAAATGTTTCATAAGGTAAAGACAGATCTCAGATCCATTTGAAATTGCCTCAGTGTGTGATTTGAGACACAGGCTCAATTTTATGTTTCTCTAAATTATTATTAAAGGCTTATTCCAATATCATTTATTAAAAGTTTATTTGTTCCCTCACTGATATGCATTTTAAATCCATTCAGGTGGTATTGCTATTTTTAAATATTTTTTATTATTATTGATTTATATTTTGAGTTTTGAGACAGAGTGTTACTTTGCAATTCAGAGTAACCCTGAACTCATGAGCCTCTGCTTTGAACAGTGAGGTTATAGGTGTATTCTACGTCTGGCTTCTGTTTACTTTAAAAGACTAATTCATGTTGTTCTGTGTATATCAAATATGTTACATCTAACTGCACATTAAAAAAAAACATTCACTGTATTTTACCCATATTATGAAGAATATATTTTTGTAAAAAAAAAAAATTGTTTGTGGACCTGTGTTAGGATCCCTTTGGGATGTGTGTCTAGAAGTAGGAAAAGTGGGTGACAGGCCGCAGATACTCAGCTTGTCAGTGCTTCCTTAGCTTTCCCAGAGTTGCTGTAGGCACTCCACAGGCTGTCAGCAGTGTGTGAAGAGCCTTGGGACTCTTCTGCTAAGGGTTATGGTACCCAGTGTTTCTGTTTTATATGGTTTTGTTTGTCAGATGGCAAATCTTTTTGTTGTTGTTGTTTACCTTTTATTTCTGTGATTACTGGTTGTCTACACACTGTCTCTAATTTCATTATATAACTTGTGATCTTCTATAATTTACTTGTGCTTGTCTTTTGACAGTTGTCTATGATTTCCTGTCTGTTTTAGCGTTGTTTGCAAGAATCAGTTGAATGGTTAAGACATCAAGCAGTGTTATGTGGCTTCTGCATGTGTGTTGGTTCCTCAGTGCCTCACCACTGTGAGACCGCTCTCACTAACCTAGACTAACTAGAAGGGTGGCTGCCCCAGCCCCAGGACTCCCGTCTGTGCTTCCCAGCCTCAGGTTAGAAGTTTGAGAGGATAGTACTTTACCCTGGCTCTCAAGTTTCTAACTCTTGCTGGGTAACAACATTGCTTACTTCATTACTATTCCCTATCAACTTTTTAGTCTTGATTAAGTAAAACGTCTTAATTTTCAAGTACTCATACACCCCCTCCCATATATACCTGTTTTCCTTCTTAGCTTAATTTTGAAGTGTTTTATTTGTTGTTGTATTTTTAGGTTTTCTTTTAGAATTTAAAATTTTACTATATTTGAGTCAGTGTTTGCCAATATGTATATATGTGCACCATGTGTGTGCCCGGTGCCTCCGTAGGTCAGAAGAGAGTCAGAGCCCAGAACCAGAGTTATAGATGGTTGTGAGCCACTGGGGCCCGAGAGCCAAGGCTGGATCCTCTTCAAGAACAATTGTTCTTATCTGCTTAGCTAGCTCAGGCCCAGTTTTGAAGTTTAAGAAGTTCTTTTGTGCTTGTAGGCCATAAAAATATTTTCCTGAGTCTTCTTATATTAACCATATAGTTTATCTGTAGCATTTATGTATCTATACCTTTCAAGCCTGCTTTATTATGTGTTATTAGAAGGGAATCTTAATTTTTCCTATGTTACCCTAACAAATATGACAGATTTACTGAAAATTAAGAGATAACTGTCAGTGTCATCCTGATACGTCCTTATATTATCTGTTCATCCATTAAATAAAATAACTGTTTATTTTAAGATTAATCTTTCCTTTGTGGAAAAAGGCAGTGTTGATAAAAAAGAATTAATAGAATTTACTTTTGAGATTCTTTTAAGGATAAATAAAAGAAATGGGAAGGGATATTAACCATAGCTCTGGCCTTACGTTGATAAGTCACTGTCTGACTACTGAGCACATAAGATCAGAGTGTGTGAACAAGTGGGGGACAGATGAACCGTCTATGCTTACTACGCGCATGCGCATGCAGAAGCTGTCCTCCGGGGTTGGTGAGGGTTGACTTACCAGTGGTCACTGTCTTATCTTCACATTAAGCTGTCCCGCAGCACTTTTCTGTTTATGTAAGAGCTTGCTCTCTTTCTAAGTAATTTGTTGCTCAAAGATTATACCCTTCCTCATGAATTGTTTGTGTTTTACGACAGGAGGAGTTGGATTTGTTGTCTAGTTCTCAGTCTCCCCTTTCCTTATATGGCGACAGCTATAATAGCCCCCCCTCTGTAGAGCCACTGAAGGAAGAGAAGCCCATCACTGGTTCTGGAAACAAAACAGGTATCTGTTGCTCTCCCAACTTCTGTTATTTCTGTTTTAGACAACTTATATTTATTACACTGGCTGTGTTTTTAAATTAGTCTATCATTTTATTTTATTATGTGTATGGGTGTTTTATCGGTATATATGTCTGTGAACCAAGTGCATGCCTCCTGCCCCCAGAGGCCAAAAGAGGGCTTCAAATCCCCTGGAACTGGAATTGCAGACAGTTGTAAACTATACCACTTGTGTAACAACCAATACACGTAAAGCTCCTAAATTACATCTTTTTTTTTTTTTTTTTTTTTTTTTTCTGAACGGTATCTGTGAAGAGGACAAGGGGAATTTTTTTTTTTTTTTTTTTTTTTGATAGTCTTTGTCATCATAGGTGAAAAATAGTTAAAATAGACTTGGATTCTGACTTCAGGAGAGGTTGTAAAGGTCCTGTTAACAATACCGAGTGTGAGAGGTGTTGCCTCTCACCTCATTAAGCGTAGGCTTCATTCAGTAATTTTAGCTTCATCCTTCACCAGTTCATGTTCCTTCTCTCCAGAGCTGCACAAAGGACCTTCTCAGATTCAGTTCTTTCCGTCTGTTCTGTAACAGAGTAGCTGTGCTGATGCTTACTGGGGACTTTTACTCAGAAGTCAGGACAACACAGAAAGGAGCGTATGTAACATGGTGTCCTTTCTAACTTTCTTCAGATTGATTTGAGGTTTTGTTTTTTTACTCCAGAACATGGACTGACTCCAAAGAAAAAAATTCAGATGAATTCAAAACCTTCAGTTCAGCCCAAGCCTTTATTACTTCCAGCAGCACCCAAGACTCAAACAAACACCAGTGTTCCAGCAAAAACCATCATCATTCAGACACTACCAGCCCTTATGCCACTGGCAAAGCAGCAGTCGATTATCAGTATACAGCCTGCACCCAACAAAGGTACCCATGAGACCACGATGCTCTGTGTTTATTGGAAAGAAGTAAGGTTTATAGTACACACTTTAATTTGTGTTATTTTTTTTTTGTGCATGTGCTATCACACCAGGAAATGTTCTTGATTCTAAAAATTTTGCAGAGACAACTAATATGGTTCCTGTCCTTGGAGAGACAGTACACTACAGACCATAACTGCTGCTTCTTTTTTCTTACAGCTTTTATTGTATTTATTGTATTCAAGGTGCTGCTGCTGCTGCTCTTCTTCTCTTCCTCCTCTTCTTCCTCCTCCTCCCCTCTTCCTCCTCTTTCTGATGTCTTTTTTTCTTCCTTTGTTGAGGCAGAGTCTCATGTATCCTTAACTGGCCTGGAACTCTGTAAGTAGACCAGGCTGGCTTCAAACCAACAGAGAGCTGCTTGCTTCTGCCTCCTGAGTGCTGGCATTAAAGGTGTGAGCCACAACTGGCTGAGGCTTTTGATAGGAAACCATGTAGAATGAGGAAGGAACTTTGGAAGCTGTTTTATTGCTATTTTATTCTGAGATTATTCTGGCTGTGGCCATTTTGTTTTGGTTTTAGGGGTGATTAGGATTTAAAATAATAAGGACCATTTCAAATCAGGGATGTGTTGAGCAATAAATCTGGCTCTTAAATTTCTGAGGAGACTGCATAGTTTGTTAAGCAGCACACTGAGCTAAGTTTTAGAAGCAATGACTTGCCAACTAGTTCAGCATTGGTGCTTTTCTATATTTTATCCACCAGATGGCCTCATGTACTTATGATTCTAAAAGAAAATCAAATGGATGTTAAGGGTTCATAAACTAGTGACAGAAATTCAGGCTTGAGGATTTGATAATCTTGAGATATATGACATCTCCTAGGCAGCCTAGTCATCTCTGTACTTACATTGATCTGTATATACATGACTATGAGAAAATTTATGCAGTATTTACCTCTCAGGGTTGAATTTATTGGCACTAATTAGCACTAGGAGTTAATAGGGCATGTGTAAATAAACATCAATGTTCCATTTGCGTTTATGGTCGTATTTGCATTTAAGATCCATTAGCTTGTTTCTCTGGAGCGTGGTTGCAATAGAGAAGGCTTCATAAATTTGATCTTAACCATGGGCAATAGATCACTGATAAAAAGAACTAAACAAAGAGTGGATGTATGGGTAAAAATATATTCCAAATAAAAGAACAAAACAAATAGACAGTTTGAAATCCTGCCTTCATTCAGGAGCAGCATTCCTATTTGTTTTTCTAAATAGGAAAAAGAAAGCAAGCCTGTGGCATAAGTGTTCTTGTGATTTGAAATAAGGCACAAGATTTAGTGTATATTCATAAATGGAGTTTTAGGACTACCTAAGATAAAGTATTTCCAAGACCTCATAATGATTTGTGTCTTTCCACAGGCTAAGGACTTAAGTTCAGGAGGAACCTCAGTATAGTTCCACAGCTACTAAACACATGATGTCAACATGGCAGTGTAGAAACAAGGGACTATACTCAAGGGTTGGCATCAACCTCCTGGCTATGTTTGAGTGACAGGAGATCTTTGGTTTTGCTTTTTTGTTTTCTGTTTTTCAAACAGGGTTTCTCTGTGTAGCTCTGGCTACCCTGGAACTCACTCTGTAGACCAGGCTGGCCTGGAGATCTGCATGCATCTGCCTCCCAAGTGCTGGGCTAAAAGGTGTGTGCCACCACTGCCAGCCGAGATCTATAGCAAGACACAGATTGATCTAATTCTGAGCAGCCTATCAGTTCCAGAGATTAAATTCATACATTTTGAATTTCAATAATTTCAAATGATTTGAAAACTATATTTTTGATGAGCTTGTGCCAATAAAATTGTTTTTTATAATATAATTTTTGGTATTACTATTATAATATGGATATTAAATATGTGTCTTTCATATATATATATTTAATTTGAAAGTGGAATGAAAGGAAAAAAGTGTTGGAGAGATGCTTAGTCTGTAATGTGCTTGCCACATAACTGTAAGGACCTCAGTTCAGATTCCCAGCACCCACATAGAAAGCTGAGTGCTCTAGTGCCTCTCTGGAAGTAGGCAGATCCCTGACCAGCCTGTCTAAGCTAGTTGATACGCTCCAATTTCAGTGAGAGACCTGTCTCAAAAAATAAGGTGGAGAGCCTCTGAAGAAGTACCCAACAAGCAACCTCTGGCCTCCACATACATGTGCATACATGGGAAAACATATACATGAATGTACCACATGGATACAAAGGAAAAATGGAACAGATGTAATTTCTACAGGTTTAAGTTCAGATTCTCTAGCATTGGGTTCAAGTGCTTTGATTAGGTTCCAGTTACATTTTCTAACTTTACATATCACTATTTGTAGATATTATGATAGTATACTTAAGTGACTCTAAAAATTCCACCAGAGAACTCCTACAGCTGATAAACAACTTCAGCAAAGTGACTGAATATAAAATTAACTCAAAAATATCAGTAGCCTTCCTCTACTCAAAGGATAAGCAGGCTGAGAAAGAAATTAGAGAATCAACACCCTTCACAATAGTCACAAAGAATATAAAAATACTTTGGTGTGAATCTAACCAAGCAAGTGAAAGATCTGTATGACAAGAACTTCATGTCTTTGAAGAAAGAAATTGAAGAAGATCTCAGAAGATGGAAAGATCTTCCATGCTCATGGATTGGCACAATAGTAAAAATGGTCATCTTGCCAAAAGCAATCTACAGATTCAATAAAATCCACATCAAAATTCCAACTCAATTCTTCATAGAGTTAAAGAAATTTACAAATTCATTTGGAATAACAAAAAACCTAGGATAGGAAAAACTATTATTGACACTAAAAGAACTTCTGAGGGAATCACCATCCCTGACCTCAACCTGCATTACAGATCAATCGTGATAAAAACTATATAGTATTGGTACAGAGACAGGCAGGTAGATCAATGGAATAGAATTAAAGATTCAGAAATGAAGCCCCATACCTTTGGTCACTTGATCTTTGACAAAGGAGCTAAAACCATCCAGTGGAAAAAAGACAGCATTTTCAACAAATGGTGCTGGTCCAACTTGTGGTCAGCATGTAAAAGAATGCAAATTGATTCATTCTTGTCACCTTGTATAAAGCTCAAGTCCAAGTGGATCAAGGACCTCCACATAAAACTAGATACACTCAAACTAATAGAAGAGAAAGTGAGTAGAACACATGGGCACTGGGGAGAATTTCCTGAACAGAACACCAATGCCTTATGCTCTAAGATCAAGAATAGACAAATGGGACCTTATAAACTTGCAAAGCTTCTGTAAGACAAAGGACAGTGTCATTAGGACAAAATCGGCAACCAACAGAATGGGAAAAGATCTTTACCAATCTTACATCTGATAGAGGGCTAATATTCAATATATACAAAGAACTCAAGAAGTTAGATTTCAGAGACTCAAATAACCCTATTAAAAATGGGAGATAAAACTAAACAAAGTGTTCTCAACTGAGGAATATCGGAATGGCTCAGAAACACCTAAAGAAATGTTCAACATCCTTAGTCATCTGAGAAATGGAAATCAAAACAACCTTGAGATTCCACCTCACACCAGTCAGAATGGTTAAGATCAAAAATTCAGGTGACAGCAGATGCTGGCGAGGATGTGGACAAAGAGGAACACTCCTCAATTGTTGGTGGGATTGCAAGTTGGTACAACCACTCCAGAAATCAGTCTGGAAGTTCCTCAGAAAATTGGACATAGTACTACCTGAGGACCCAGCTATACCACTCCTGGGCATATATCCAAAAGATGCTCCAACATATAACAAGGACACATGTTCCACTATGTTTATAGAAATCTTATTTATAATAGCCAGAAGCTGGAAAGAACCCAGATGTCCTTCAACAGAGGAATGGATACAGAAAATGTGGTACATTTACACAATGGAGTATTATTCAGCTATTAAAAACAACTTCATGAAATTCTTAGGCAAATGGATGGATCTAGAAAATATCATTCTGAATGAGGTAACCCAGTCACAAAAAAACACAAATGGTATGCACTCACTGATAAATTGATATTAGCCCCAAAGCTTGGCTTACCCAAGATACAAGTCACAGACCACATGAAGCTCAAGAAGAAGGAAAACCAAAGTGTAGATGCTTCGGTCCTTGGAGGAACAAAAATATTCACAAGAGGAAATTTGGAGACAAAGCTTGAAGCAGAAACTGAAGGAAAGGCCATCCAGAGACGGCCCCACCTGGAGATCCAGCCCATATACAGCCACCAAACCTAGATAATATTGCTGATGGCAAAAAATAAATATGTTCAGAAGTAGAGCTGTTACTAAGTCTAACTAAGTTACTAAGGATTGGTAATTGATGGGTGTGTTGGGTGGGGGTGGGGGAAATTGTGAAAAATAGAGAAGAAAGTCTCTTGTGTGACTTCTGTGTTTCTGTCAGACTTTTCCTTACTAAAATTAGGGGATACCTAGAGATTAACATCTAGTAAGAAGGGACACCAGAGTGAAGCCAAGTGGTCTGGCAAGTCAAACCTTGGTAATTAATTAGAACATTTCTTCTAAAAAATGATGAAGTGTAATCAGTTTTATTCTCAGAATTTTACTGTTTAATTTGAGATTTAAATTTGTATAGTTACATAACAATTATGAAAACTAAAGAGTTAATAATACATGGAAGCTACTATTAAACAGGACAAGTGTTAATAATGAACATATGTCAGACTGTTATTATGTGCCATACTTCTTTTTATTAAAGATTTATTTATTATGTATACAATGTTCTGCCTGTGTGTATGCCTGCACATCAGAAGAAGGTACCAGATCTCATTATAGATGGTTGTGAGCCATCATGTGGTTGCTGGGAATTGAACTCAGGACCTCTGGAAGAGCAGACAGTGCTCTTAACCACTGAGCCATCTCTCCAGCCTGTATGCCATTTTTCTAAGTGCTTAAATACATTATCTTATTTAATAGTTATGTGTCTCTTGGGATAGGTATCAATATTTTTGTTTTATAGATGAGAAAGACTGGTGCAAAGAAATATTTGATCACATTGACACAAATGTGCTATTTCAGAGAAAATAAGTATTCCATAAATGTTTGATATATAGTTTGAAATTTTTGAAGAATGTTAAAAAGAAACATCTGACCATCAAAATTAATGGTCAGACATAGAAGTATTTAGTATTGAGTCGAGCTGTCTTCCATTGAGGGGATTTGCATTTAAAGCTAGAGAAGATTTTGAGCATGCCAACACGGATGTGTTCTGTTTTATGTGTTTCCACACCAGGAACAGTAGTCACTATGTTCATCTGTTAACTACTGAAGGCCCCAAACAATTCTCCATATTGTATCTGTGGTCTGCTCAACACTTAGCAAGTAACTAGGACAGTCTTCTCTTCCTGAACACATTGTAACCGAATTCAGTGGTTCCTGCCATTCTCTCTTGAACTTGGAACATTCCTAAAATATTTAGAGGCTCCTTGACTTAAATAAGTGAAGATGGTGGGGAACTTTAGGGTGTAAAAGCTTGAAATACAGCATGGAATAAAGGAGGAAACAGTAGGCTGGTAGGGTGGGAGCCATAGTTGGTGTACAGGCTACTTTGGTAAGCCTCCATCTCCCCAAGACGCACTTTTCTTGGCTGGGAGGTAGGGATGGTGAAACAGAGGTTTGTAAAATTTTGATGGTTTTTCTTTTTCTTTTTCTTCCCTCCCTCTCTCCTTCCCTCCCTCCCTTCCTTCCTCCCTTTCTTCCTTCCTTTCTTTTTTCCAGTAATGAGAATTGAACTTAAGGCCTTGGTCATACTTGGCAAGTGCTCTATCATCAAACTTTATACATCTGCAACCCTTCTTTTAATTTTTTGATTTTGAGACAGAGTCTCAATGTGTTGCTTAGGCTAGCCTAGCCTTGAATTCCCTTTGTGACCCTAGCTGGTCTTGAACTTGTGATTTATTTTGCCAGCCTTCTTAGTAACTGGAATTATAGGTCAGTACCATCAGGCCCAGTTTTAGATTATTTTTTTGAAATTAACTTAAAGGAATTATACAGTTATTCACAAGTGTTATTTACCAGTGCTTTAACACTGCACTGATTTTTTAAAATGTGTAGTACAGACTTTATATTCAGATGAAATCATATTTTGATTTTTTAAAAAAAATAATTCTATGTCTTTATTATCTCCTTTATTCCTTGGAATAGACTCAAAGTTTTGAACAGTGCTTAGAGAGGGAGAGTTTTGTTTTGTTTTTAAATCATAATTTTGAACCTAGATTGTGTGGAACATTGTTTCTGAGAATGTTGTTCTATCCTCCAAGTATTGGTTCTGTAGTCCATGGCCCTGGACTGTGTGTGATCGGTAATGGGTGGAACAGACAGCAGTGGCCTGAATGCACCTTGGAGCCATCCTCTCAGATCTCTGCATGCTGCAGGCTGTCACTGCACATCAAGTTAGCGCCTTTACTTCTCTCTGTGTAGTTTGTACAGTTTAAAAACTGGGGCTGGATATTTGGTGAATAAACTACAAAATTATTTTTTTGATTGTCTTGATTTTTAGGTGCTGCCTTAAAATACAACCCAAGGCTAGCCTTGCACTTAAAAAAATCCTCCTATTGTAGTCTCCCAAGTGCTTAGATTTATATCCATACACTGTTTTCTGTCCAATACAAGTTTACTTAAAACCATAGCTAAATTCTTAATAGTCTTTTCTCATTATATATTTTCTCAGTCCATAGAAACTGACACACAGCCATGATTATCTTGTGTGGCTGAGCCATTTTTTGTTTGTTTGTTTTTTGTATTTTTCTGTTAAAAGAAGAGTACTTTTGAGGATGGTATTGTACCTGTAATCCCAACACTCGAGAAGCTGAAGCTAGAAGATTGTGAGTTGAAGCTAGGCTGGGGGCCATAGCAAGTTCCAGGCCAGCTTTGAGCTGCACAGTGAGACCCTGTCTCCCACTACCAGCACCACCCAGGGTTTAGTGCAGAAGGCCTGCCTAGCATGTGCAAGACCCTGGGTTCAGACTCCAGTGCCCCGAGAAGTAAGGGTATTCAGAGTTAGGGATCCTTGGCTTCAGTTTTACCTTAGAGTGAGTATATCTTCTTAATGCCAGCTTAACTCAATGTCTCATTCAGTACTGTTAAAAACCCAGTATTTGTTCATATATTTATTTAAATGTGCACACACACACACATGCTTTTGTTTACGTGGCCTAAGCATATATTTCTGTAACTGCTTTTAACCCATTTCTCCATATTATATGAATTTATTTTATAACAGAAGGTCAGTTTGGGGGAAAGCAAGAGGATTAAGCATGTTTGGCAATGTTATTATGTTCCAGTAAATTATATGTATTTCAAATTTAAGAATTTGACTTTGCATTTTTGTACAAACTCACTACTTGTAAGTACTAATAAATCAATTGGGAAAAACTGGTAACATTTGACTGGTACTTCTGGTCTACTTTTTGAAGTCACTGAAACAAAGACTTTTCTTTTATGAACGTGATCTTTTTTTAGCCAAGACAGATGTTCTTAACAAACAGGTGTTCTGAAAGTGTTATTTTGGTTTTCAGTTTTCCTGACCCTTTGAAATCAGAAACTGAGCTTTATGAGCCGCCTTAAACTGTCTCCGTGCAGAATGCCTGACTTTCCTTGAAGAAAATACATTTTTATTGAAGTTTAGTTTCTGTTTCTAATAGCACCTCTATTCAGCTAGATAAAACAAACTACTACAGATATTAGGCGAGGCTGTTAATACCTTATAAAATTGACAAAGGAAAGGAAACAGGCAGGTACCGTTTTAATAGATTTGTGTTGTGAGTTGTGCTTTCCTGACAGCAGTGATGTGAGTTCTCGGATGAGCGCAAGTTTAAGATAATGGCAGCTGCAAAGACTAGGGAACAACTCGGAGATCTTTGGTTAGGTGGGGATCAGAAAGGTTGTGCCTCTCAACTAAAAGTTATCTCATATGGTTTTATAATTTTTGACATTTATAGTCACTTCATTCTTTCCTATATATTTGTGTGTGTGTGTATATATATATATATATATATATATATATATTTGTACATCTTAATTTAAAGGATTTATTTAAAATAAGAAAAATTCATACAGGTACTAATACAATTCAGAGGCTAGTAACTGAAGAATAGGGATATGACAACAGATTGGCTATGTCTTGTTATTGAAAAAGATAAAAATGAACTGCCTTGTTTGTTCATGTCTCTGGTTAGTATTTTTGCCTTACCCCCTCCATACTGAGGATTAAACCCAGGGCCCTGAGCATCCTAGGCAAGCCCTCTGCGTTGAGCTGCATCCCAGCTCCTCTTTTTATGTACTTTGTGAGATGAGACTCTGAATGATTTTCCTACTTCAGCCTCCTTAGTGTCTATAATTATGGCCTGTATTGTAAAGGTGTTTAAATTGTGTGTGTGTGTGTGTGTGTGTGTGTGTGTGTGTGTGTGTTCTGATGCACACATACTTCCTTGAGGAGTCCTGAAGATGGTGCCCAACTCCTGGAGTTGGAGTTATATGTAGTATGAGCTGCTCAATGTAGGTACTGGAAATCTAATTCAGTCTTTATTGAAGACCAGCAAGCACTCTGAATCACTGAGCCATCTCTCCTGCATTTGTTTGGGTGTTTGTTTTACTCTTTTCAATTGGGTGTTGCTGTGTTGTCCAAACTGTCCTCAGGTTTCTGGGCTTGAGTAATTCACCTGCCTCAGCCTATCAGCTATTTGGACTTGTACCACCATATATGCCTTGAAAATAGATTGTTAATGATAGCTCAAAGAGGATGAACTTAATTGGTTCCATTAAAACTGCAACATCAGAGTCCCCCTGAATGTGTTGTTTCTGTGGTGTCTTATGTATTGGTGTGAAGTTCTCTGTTTCTCTGGATGCTCTACTGCTCTATTACAGAGTTTCGTAGTCACTGATTCCTTTTCATTTTTCTCTCCCAGGTCAGACTGTTTTGCTCTCTCAGCCTACTGTAGTTCAACTTCAGACCCCTGGAGTTCTGCCATCTGCTCAGCCAGTTCTTGCTGTCACTGGAGGAGCCACACAGCTACCTAACCATGTGGTGAATGTGGTGCCAGCCCCTGTGGTGAACAGCTCAGTGAACGGAAAACTTTCTGTGACTAAACCTGTTCTACAAAGTGCCACCAGAAGCGTGGGTTCAGATGTAAGTTCTTTTCCAATGCCTAATTTTAAAAAGAAGCAAACAAATCCCTTTTGCTTTTGCCATTTGCTGTTTTGAAGTTTGTTTTATTGAATGAAGTAAGAGTGTGCCAAAATTGCTCATTTGATGTTTGGTGGAGGTTTCAATGAAGCATGAAGTAGGCGCATCTCTGTATTCTTATTGGTTATTAGGACCCTGGTCCTCAAGTCCCAAGCATTCACTAATATCTCATAGATTCTTTCATAATTCCTGACTGTAGTTGTTTTTAGCAATTTCCCAGATGAGAGTCTGTAGACTTCTTTTAAGGCAGGATTTATAATTAGCTCTCACTTGACTTGTTCTTTTACATTTATTTATTCTCATTTTATTTATTTGCGTGCGTGCGTGCTTGTGTGTGTGTGTGTGTGTGTGTGTGTGTGTGTGTGTGTGTGTGTGTAACTCAGAGAACAACGTGGTGAAGTGAGTTTGCTCCTACCATGTGGGTCCCAGTGCCTTAACCTGCTGAGCCACATTGACCATCCTGTTCAATATTCTGAAGCACTGTCAGCACTTTTTGACTCCTAGGAATTCGCTTTGTGGTTATTTGGACCTTTACTGTCTTTGTAAACTTTAAACATTTCTTATTATAAACAACACTTTGCTAAGGTCTGTCACTCCTTAAAGCCAGCTAAAGCACTTGCCACTCAACTCTTATTTTCTTTTAATGTCACTAAAAAAAAAAAATCTCTTCTGTGAATTCAGAGGAATTGAGTACCAAGTTCCTATGTTTGTGTCTTGTCTTGTTTTTTTGAAAGGGTCTTACTGTTTAGCCCTGGCTGTCCTGGAACTCACTATGTAGACTAGGCTGGCCTCGAGCTCACAGAGATCCATGAGCCTCTGCCCCCATCCTGGGTGTTGAGATTAAAGATGCATGCCACCATGCCTGCTTTATAATCTGTCTACTAGCATTTATTTAAGCATCGTGGCAGTGACTGACCATGAACTTGTGAATGTACTTTTCCCCTCCATAAATATCACTGCAATCTCAGCTGACAATATTGTGAAATCTTATAGCAAAGAATATCTAGTGAGTATATTATCCTTGGTTTAGAACAAGATTCCCCTGGTTTGTACTGATAATGAGAACAGTGCATATCAACATATGGAGGAGGAAAATTCATTTTGTATGGAGAGTGAGAGAATAGCTCTTTTTTGTGGCATCTCCTTGGTGGTTGGCTATGTCAAGGTGAAGTTGAATGTTTCCTTCCTAGCTTCTGGCTGTCAGAAACTCATTGAAGTGGATGACAAAAACAAGTTTGTGCTTTCTATGAGAAGGATGTTGGCCACAGAAGTAGCTGCTGATACTCTGGGTAAAGAGTGGAACGGGCTATGTGGTCCAAATTAGTGGTATGAAGGTTTTACCATGAAGCAAGATGTTTTGATTCAGTCAGAGTGTATGGCTGAGTAAGGAGCATTCTTGTTATAGACCAAGAAGAAGTAGAGAAGTGCAAGTCTGTTCGCAGATGCACTGTGGATATCAGTGTGAGTGTTCTCACCTTGATCACTGTGACAGAAGGAGAGAAGGCTGTTCCTACTCTGCCATGGTGGTTGGGGCATAGGAGAGTTAGCAGGATCGCAGACTTAACATGTCTTTAAAGTAGGTGATGTCTACCAGTAAACTCTCAGAAAGGTAAGAGGCCTAGGAGTGGAGCACTCAGGATTCAGCATCTTGTTACTCCACCTGTCCTGCAGCACAGACTCTGATGCTCTGCTCTGAAAAGGCAACACACTAGGAGAACAGGGCAGAGGTACAGAAGGTGGAATGTTTTGGCCAAAAGAATGCAGGATGTCCAAGAAGAGCACCAGGAACACAGATGCAGTTCTTGCTGAGAAATTCTACTTTGTCTGAGTCCAGTCAAAATCCGTCTTTAAGAGTAACAAATAGTGCATGTTTTGTCAGCACATATGCTAACTTTGGAACGACACAGAGAAGATTAGCATGGCCCCTGCGCAAGGATGACATGCAAATTCATACAGTGCCCATATTTTAAAAAAGTAACAAATGTCTGACTGGGAGTTAAAAGAGAAAGGCATCTGGTGAGCACAGGGTGGAGGAAGCATTTTTGGAAAGGCGTAGATAGCTATGGAAGCTGACTCTCTCCTAGTAGGTAGGGAATCTTCTAGAGTGTAGTATGTAGGCAAAGAATGACAATAGCAGAAGTTTGGAGCTAGGTGATAGTGATGCAGGCCTTTTTAAAACCAGCACTTAGGATGCAGAGGTAACTGGATCTCTGAGTTTGAGGCCAGCCTGGTCTACAGAATGAGTTCCAGGACAGCCAGAGCTGCACAGAGAAACCCTGTCTTGAAAGACTGAAAGAGAATGCTTTTCACAGAATCAGAAAGTTTTAAAATGGTGAAGACTTCCTTTTTGTTTCTTAGACATGGATATATTTTATTATCACAGAGATTAACAAGAACAAGGAGATGTGACCCCCCAGTGCACGTCTGAATATTCCCCAAACTGCCTAGAGCCTCCGATCTTGGGGGATGTGGTCAAGTTTATACCAGGCCAGTCTTGCCACATGGCAGGGACAGAAGCTGGTTCTATACCAGAGCTTTTCAGTTCCCTTCCTTCTGGGGAGGCCCCGTAGGAGATTCAGAGGAACCATTTCGGCCAGAGCTGAAAGAGCGTGAGCCTGTGGGGCTCTCGGGACAAGGATTTGTCAGGATAAAAATATGGTTTTAACTTCCTGACTGGCTTTCTGGAGTCCCTGAAGTGGGTAACGAAGAGGATTGGGTGGCTGCTGTGTACACAGGGCTTGGGTTTAAGGTCTAAGAAAGGAAAGGTGTTGAAGAGGAAGAGGAAAGGTACACAGGATTTAACTTAAGACCCAAGCAGGAGTTCTCTGTTCCCAGCTTCTAGCCGTGGGCTTTGCTTCTCCAACAGTTCAAAGATCCCTTCAAATATCTTCTGGATATTTTTGAAATTAGGAGCTTGGCATTTTCTTGTGTAATATTTCCAAATGAAACTAATACTAGAAAACATTTGCCATTACCTTAGAACTTTAGGTAAAGCAATAGTATAGTGTAATTGTTAAATATTAACATAGTTTGTCATATATATATATATATATATATATATATATATATATATATATACATATATATATATACATACACACACACACACACACACACACATATATATATATATATATATATATTAACAAGTATAACATTCCAAGTGTTTAGAATTCCAGAGGAGGAGAAGTGGAAAAGGTTTCTGAGTGCTGGAGATGTGGTCTGAAGCACAGAGCTCGCTTCACATGTACATGCCCTAGGTTCAATCTTTAGTACCCACTCTATAAGCCCCACTCCCATGAAGACTGTTTGAGGATTGTCGTGATTCAGTATACTAAAATAGAAGACTGAAGATAGATGTGGGAGCTATCTTTTGGGAAAGGTAGGGTGTCATGTGGACAACAGAATTCTCTTGAGTTATTCCAGTGGGTTATCTGGAACAGGTGCAGGTAAGCGATAGAAAGGTCTCTTCTAATCATAAGCTTTTATATACAGACATTGTGTTTAGAAACTGGAGGCCATTTTTCTTTTTAAACTGTGATTAATAAGCAGCTGAATGTTGACAATTATCATGGATTCACTGACCCATTTGTAAGCTCCAAACAAATTCAGTTAATTACATGTTGGTCTGTTAGCCAGACATCTTTCATTGGTTGTTTGATGTGAAGGAACGTATGTACTGCTTTTGCAGTCTTTAGAGTGCTCTGAAAAGCTTTGAGTAACTTGCTGACAAAGTCTTAGTTAACACTTTAGTTAAGATGTTTAAGATGAGAATGTATTTGTACTGATGAGTGTTATCTTTTATTGTTAGCAGTATTGGCTCTGAGTCAGAAATTAGAACTGATAGGATTATAAAGGAGATATTGATGTTTGTTTAATCTAAGAAACCAAAAGACTATTAAGATGATTTTCTAGTTAAGCAGCATTGAAGTTTCTGAGCTGTTTGAATTTATAGCATAGCAGGGAATCTTAGTGACTGTTCTATTGCTGTGAAGAGACACCATGACCAAGGCAACTCTTATAAGAGAAAGCATTTTAGTGGGGCCTTGCTTACAGTTTCAGAGGTTTAGTCCATTGTCATCATGGCAAGGAACATGGTGTCATGTAGGTGCTGTGCTGAAGAAGAAGCTGAGAGCTACATTCTAAGAGAGAAATGGGTCTAGAATGGGCTTTTGAGATCCCAGAGCCCACCAGCAGTGACTCGCTAATAAGGCCGCACCTCTTAATCTTTCTCAAATTCCCCCTGGTGACTAAGCATTCAAATATAGGAGCCTATAAGGGGACGTTGTTATTCAAACCACCCTACAGGATTTGAGCCAAGACTTTTTAGTGTGAGTTTTTCATATTTATTTGAGGTAGAAAAGCATTAGTCTGTCCTATCAGTTGGCTAACCTCAAGAAACCCAAAGTAAAACCTGTTCTAAACGGAGCTATAGAGAGGACTGATTCACCTGGATAGCCTCTATGTTAGTAACATGCATCTACATCTACATATCACTATATCTATATAGCTATATAATCTATATCTATATCTATATATATATATATTTGTGTGTGTGTGTATTTATGTGTATGTCTTTTTAAATGCGAGTTAGTGTAGATAAAGTCTTGATTCAAAATGTACCCCTCAATTTTTCATATCATGTCATTTTTGTGCTCTTAAACCATATTGTGGAAAAGTTGTAATTCAGAAAAATATTATGTCAATTTCTCATGGCTTTGTAATGCTGACACAGCTACACACGCCCTACCCGTTTGGAATTCTTTTGTTTGGCAAGCTTCGTTCTAGGGGCCTGCTACTGCTAGCGTTTCTAACATACCATATTCTGCAGACTGTATTAAGTGCCATACTGTCTGTTATGAAACAGTTTGCCTGGGTCAGATTATAATGTCAGTCTTCCTGTCTCTGCTGGTAAATCTGTTATGTTTAACTCTTGGAAACCTTAGCTACATTTTCAAGAAGTACAATTTGGTTTTAGCTCTGGTCCTGGTGGAAAAAAATAGACATTTATTTTAATGTAGACAGTGTCTATGTAGTATGTAGTCTGTTAATAAATGAAATTACGAAGTTGTGAAGTTGGCTTGGTAGAGAGCATGCACATCGAAGGGCTGTTGAATGTTGCCAGGTGTGAAGTTAGGAGCGTGAGCATTCTGTTTAAGTCTTTCACTGTTTCCATCTCATCTTCTTCTGAACAGTTCATGAGCCCTAACCACCTAGGTGTAGGATTAGGATAAAGGACTATGAAAAATGTGGTGAAATTATATTCTATATATTTTATAGTAGATGAACAAAGCTGAATTTTACTGAATTTCATAGGCTGGAGCAATGGAAAGGAAAAGATTGTGAATTAGTTTAGAACTAGAAAGAACCTAAGAGGTGAGAGTGGCTGACACCATGTTGTCAGGAGGCCGCAGCCATTTCTCTCTGCTACCCATTCACTCTATGGAGCATCTATTAAACCTTTACCACGTTGACACTTTACAGTCTTTTCTGATTGGAGATTTTGACACATGAGCATGAACGTGCATGCACACATGCATAGACACACTCACACCCTTCCAAGAGGACTATCTTTTGGAACTCCTGGAGAGCCCTCATGGAAAGAAGGGTACTAAGGTAGGGGATGATTCCTTCCCACATACCTGGCAGGCATTAGAAGTACTCAAAAGGGCATTCTCCAATTCCAAATTGGATTTTGCATTTCTTTTTTTTTTTTAACTTTTAAAAAGAACTATTTATTTTATGTACATGAGTACACTGTAGCTGTCTTCACCTGAAGAGGGCAACAGATCTCATTACAGATGGTTGTCAGCCACCATGTGGTTGCTGGGAATTGAACTCAGGACCCCTGGAAGAGCAGCTATTGCTCTTAACTCTGAGCCTTCTCTTCAGCTGGATTATGATTTCCTTTTTCTAGGAGTGGTATTAAAAATTTAGGGATGTCAGTGTTAGACTGAATGCTGTGGATGTGATCCCATATGGATGCTCTTGAATATACCATTCCTTTCCTCCAGGAACTTGGGAAATCTTCCATTCTTACAGTAAACTGGAAGCAGCCCTTCTCCTTTACCAGAGGGACTCTGCACCTGTTCTTTCAAATGCGTGTTGGGAGCATAACGTCAAGAAATGACTTTGGTTATAACTTTGCATTCTCAGCTTGTCCAGTAAGGAATAAAAACTCATGGGAGACCCCCTCGCAGGATGTCTCTAGAAGGATGTGATTCTACACTCTAGTTGCAATGTAAAGTAACAGGCACCCCACTTGTGTTCTTTTACAGAAAACAGAACTTGAGGCACCCAGGGTCCTCTTTTAGGACTAAATGAGGATTGGCTCTCCTTTTATCTTGTGACTGTCTAACATCAAATGAGGGAGAGAATGAGTAGACAGGTTTTAGTAATTGAATGGTTTTGTTAAGAGCATCAAGATATTTCTCTGGGCTGCAGAGTCAAGGAATCTGTCAGAACAATTTCAGTAGGAAAGATTTGTTGCTCTTAAAACCTGTCCAGATTCAGGAGGAAAAAGTCACTTTTGTGCTGACTAGGTTTTGGCTGTGCTACTGCCAATGACTGCAACTAAAAGAAAAATATGCTTCGTTAAAGCATTTGCACTTTGTCTTAGATGGAGTTTGGGGACATCTAAAAGTTTATCTTGAATAAAGATCTTATAAATTAAAATGTATGGTTGCAATGGCTCTATGAAAGGAAGCCGACAGTTCCCCTCCCTTCATCTTGTTCTGAACTGTGATGGACTCGTGCTTTGTCAACATCAGTGGTCTTTTGAGGCAGGATCTCGCTGTGTGTCTCTTGCAGGCCAAGAACTTGCTATGTAGACCAATTTGTTCTTGAACTCACATATCTGCCTGCTTCTGTTTCCCTAATGCTGGGATTAAAGGTGTGCACCACGCCTGGCTAACTTCAAGTGTTCTTTATGTCTTTCAGTTTGCTATTTTGATAGAGCTAGTAAGTAACTGTTTGAAAGCATGTTAACTTAATAAATAGTTAAATGCATTTCCCTCTTCTCTCTGGTAGTCTGTCCTACAGTCTTACCTTGGGGCTCACTCTAGGGAGAAGTGCTTTGCGGATAAGTTCCCCTGCTCAAAAGCAGTCACCTTCACTAGTTTTCTGTCTGTCTGTTTGTCCTGAGATGGTTCTTTTTTATGTACACACTTAGAGCCTTTCCTAAATGACCTCTTCTAAAGAAATAGTAGCTTACACACACACTGTCTTGCAACTTGCTTTTTTTAATACACATTGGAGATTGTTCCACATCAGGACTTAAAGCTGAAAGCTAGGGACGGAGATGGCTCGGTGATTAAGAGCTCTGGATGCTCTTCCAGAAGACTTGGTTCAACTCTCATTACCAGCGTGGTGGCTCATAGCTAGCTGCCTGTAACTTGAGTTCCAAGGAGGAGAATGCCCTTTTCTAGCCTCCATGGGCACTGCATGCACATGATAGACAGATAATCATAAAGAAAATTGCCACATACATGAAATAAAAATAAGTACATCTTAGAAGAAGACAAAGTGGAGGAGGAAGATGAAGGAGGAGGAGTTTAAATGGGAGGTTGAAGAGATGGTTCAGCAGTTAAGAACACTCACTGTTCTCCCAGAGTTCCTGAGTTCAATTCCCAGCAACTGCATGGTGGCTCACAGCCATCTGTCAGGGGGTCAGATGCCCTCTTCTGCTGTGTATAAAGAGAATGTCAGTGCACTCATACAAATGAAATAAACTTAAAAAAAGAAGAAGAAAAGCTAAATGGGATTCTGGTTCATAGAGATTCCATAATTCACATTTTGTAGTCTTTTTGTTTGTGAACATTCTTATTTTGAATACCTTGATACATACTTCATTTTGCTCCTATACAAGTGTACCTGAGGAATTCCTAAAACTGGAATTGTAGGGTCAGAAGATAGGTGCTGTCTCACTTTTAATAGACTTCACTGGTATGAAATATAATATGGCGAGGGGTACCTAATAGGTCCATGACAAGGTGTCCCTGAGAAATCGTACCACGAAGCAGACCTGGTATAAGGGGCTTATTTGGGGGAAAGGGAGGGAGAGAGGGCCTGGAGAAGGGGTAGAGGCAGCTGAGTATACTTGTGGACAGACAGCAGTACCATGGGGCAGGGAAGGGCAGGGGAGGGGGCAGAGAAAGACAGGAAGGGGGAGAGGGAGAGAGGAAGTGAGAGGAGAGAGGGGAGAAAGGGAGAGAGAGAGGGAGAGGGAGAGGGAGAGGGAGAGGGAGAGAGAGAGAGAGAGAGAGAGAGAGAGAGAGAGAGAGAGAGAGAGAGAGAGAGATCATGAGAAGAAGAGGTGAGGTAACAGGAATTAGAGACAACCTACTAGAATGGCGTTAGGCTTCTCCTAAGACCTAGCAACTACTTATGTCATCACCTGTCGCTCCTGGGTGCTTCAGGGTGGGCTGCCTATGAAAGGATTGCCCACCACCCTGGGTCTCTCTCTGTTTCCACATGTTCCCAGCTGATCTCTGTCTGTCTCTGTCTCTGTCTCTCTCTCTCTCTCTCTCTCTCTCTCTCCTTATTTTGAGGCAAGGTCTTATGTAGCCCAGGCTGTCTGAGAACTTAGTATATAGCCAGGGTTGGCTCTGAATTTCTGTCTCCATCTCCTGAGTAAGTGCCAGAATTTCCTTGGATAATTCTTTGTAGTTCCACTGGGATAATTCATATACCATAATTTTTTCCTACTATGTTAGAGATTGAACCCAAAGCTCTATATATGCTAGGAAAGTACTCTACCTTTGAGCTAAACTCTTGGTTTTTGTTTTGTTTGTTTTGAGGTATACAATGTAGTGTTTTTACACATATTTACCAAGTTATAGAACAATGCTATCTAATTCCAAAAACAAAAAACAAAAAAATCCAGAGCAGCCTGGGCCAGTGAGTTTACTCAGTGGGTAAAGCACTTGCACAAGCCTGGTGACCCTGAAAATGATCCCTGAAACCCATAAAGGTAGGAGGAGAAGCCACTCCACATGGTGCTCTCTGACTACATGCTGTTCTGAACTGAGCTTCCCCGAGATGTTGGAATGTCTGTGCAAACAGAAGAACTGCGCTTGCTTTACTATACTGCCTTAGTTTTTAGTGTTTGTAGCTCATTTCCAGCAGCATCTCAGACTCAAGGCTCGAAACATCATTTGTTTGTAAAGGGGAATTTTTAATAAAGTGTTTATCAGTTGGTAAAGCTTTTAAAATTAAAAAAAAAAAACACGGGCAATTTTGAAGCTTTGCCTTTTAAACTGACTGAAGCCTCAAAAAGAACTTAGCCATTTGTGAAAGTTTTCCTTCTCCATAAGTCTCTCTTCTGTGCAAACAAATGTTTGTTTTATAAGGAAAACACTACACTTTACAGTGCAGTGGCTCTAAGGGACAAATCCTTTGCAGCTGTGGATGTTTTCCTTTGGCTCTTTATTCTTTTTCCAAGGCATGGTGCTTGGTGGGAGAGATCTCTGAAGGCAGGATGATCAGAAGCAGGAGTGGGCCACCCGTTGGCATATTTCGGCCTGTTACGCCATCTTATGTGCCTAGATGGGAGTGTGTCAGTGAACTAGTGGGCCAGCCTTTCGATTTTGTGCTTATACATGGGGCTAGCACTGGTGAGCTAGCTTCCAGACATAAGCAGGTCCATATGCTTCTATTTCTAAACAGCACATAGAGTAGCCAAACAGCACACCATCCATGCTGTGGTGTCAGCTCAGTGTGGTCTGTAAAAGCCTACTGGGGCTACTGAATAGGTTTCCACCTCTAGTAATTTCAACAAATAGAGGTTATATTATGCTGCCATTCTTACTGCCTGGGGATGATTCTAAATATATTGTATTTGTAAAAGTCAGTATACCAAACAGAATTTAACCCTCCTCAAAAACACTAAGCAACGTGTATGTATGCTTAGTCTATACTCTTTTTTGGTCTAGGAAGTGCAATTTAATATAATGTATTCAGATAGCTAAAGACAGCTTTCTGAGATATATATAATGGCAGCCCTGTACTTTTGACTCCTAAGCATTTCATATGTATACAGTTTTTACCCTGCTTTTATTGAATATTTTTACTGAATATTTTCAGACCTATTACAATTGAATTTTTTCCTATGAGAAAAACAGACTATTTGGCCACAGGTGGTTTTCATTTTTCTTTTTTTCCTTTTGGGTCTGAGGCATGTGGGTTGTCAGCCTTTGAAATCTTCATGCTGTATATAATGTGCAGGTGATTCTTTTGTTTATAGAAATGCCTAATCCTTGTTTGAGATTTATTAAATGGTATACCATCTGTTAACCTCCCTAAATCGCACAGATTAATTAGCCTTTAAAGTTGCCTTTTATCTAAGTCTTAGTATAAATTCTTCCATCTGGGAACCTTCTCTTTTATGTGTTTGCTCAGTGTTCCATGTACTTCAGCACTCTAGTATTAAGTTTTAATTGTGAGCACAGAGTTTCCCAGGAACAGTGACACTTGCTGACTACAATTAATGTTCAACAGAACAAAGTGGCATTGTCCTGAGAATGTTTGAAAATTGATGAGTAAATCAATTTGTCATGGTTTTGCTTCCTCCCTTCCTCCGTCCCTCCCTCCCTCCTCCCATGTGTGCGTATGTTGGGTATTACTTTGATAGCAGTTGTAATGTAAGCAGTTAGTTATATTGCTTGGGAATAACAAAAACAGTTGTATGTAGAGCAGGGAACTCTGGCAGATGATAGGTCTGTGTGATCAATCTTCTTGTGGGTTCCAGTTAGAAAGTGAAAAGAGACAAATGTACTCTTTCCATGCTCGTGGAATGCTTTTCCATGTGGGTTAGGCCTGAACAATGATTGACACTGTTGTGTTGGGTACTGTTTGGTTATAGTTCACCACTGTTGCTAGGAAATGTAGTATTTGGGTAGCTATACGTTTCCTATCATAAATGTGCTTTCTAGTTCTTATGTCAACTTGACAGAAGCTGGGTTCATTTTAGAAGAGGGATTCTCAATTGAGAAAAATTTTCCATCAGATTGGCTTGTGGGCAAGGCAGGGTGTATTTTTTAAATTAGTGATTGATGTGGAAGAGCCCAGCCTATTGTGGGTGGTGCTACCTCCGGGCTGTTGGTCTTCATTGCTATAAAAAAAGGCAGGCTGAGCAAGCCATGGGGAGCAGGCCAGGAAACAACATCCCTTCCTGGCCTCTGCATCAATTTCTGCCCTCAGGTTTCCACCTTGAGTTCTTACCCTGTCTTCCCTGGATGATGGATCACAAACTAGAAGATGAAATAGATCCTTTTTTTCTCCAATTTGATTTTGGTCATGATATTGATCACAGCAGTAGAAACCCTAACTAAGACAGTTATCTTAAACAAAACTGATCTGAAACTGCATCTACTGAGGGAGTTATGGTATACCCCACACTCGAGAAACAGATAGATATCAGTAACTCAAACATTTATGTATGTAATCTAATGAAGTTAAAATATTACTCCTTGGGTTTTGTTTTTTTTTAGGGGGGGCTACTTTGTTACCTTGCTACCCAAAGAAATTAGACTAATGATGTAACAGTGGGCTCTGTATTTTTTTTAAATGTAACAAAAAATTTAAGTAAGTTGTGACATGGTAGATATTTTGGGTTATTAAACAAAAAATAGTATCAGACATGACATTAGGTTCCAAGGTCTAAAATTTAAGTGAAAAAAGATAGCATTGTTGAATTCATTGGAGTTCTTTGATGTAACTTCTACAGTTTAAGAATATAAGACATTCAGAGAAATAGATGAGGATGACGAAAATACTTTTAGGAGAGAGCTAGAGGTGGTGGGTGGGTGGGGGACAGAAGATAACGCATATGGGTAGCAATCTGTTGCTGTAGTGTGTGTGTGGGTCCATTCACAAAAGCCTGTTTTAGAAAGTGACCATTGAAATAGAGAAGTGACAGAATGTTTGCATTGACATCAACTTGGTCATTAGCATATACTCAATACACTTCCAGTGGGTGAAGGATAGAGAGAGACAGTAAATATGAAGAATAAAAGAGTAGTGGTCACTTCTACCTATTTCCTTTCAGATTCGTTGTTTTTGTTCTTGTTTGTGTGTTTGATTTGAGAAAGTCTCTCATATGGCCCACATCGGCTTTGAACTGGCTATGAATCCAGAGTGCTGGCATTACAGGCACACACCACCAACCTGGCTTCCTGCTTATTTTGATAGATATGTGGTATTGATAAAAGATGCTGATGATAACAATTCTACATGGAGAAGTGATGTTCTGAGTAACTGGATCTAGGGTTTGGGAACTTAGTAAATTAACTTAGGGTTAGTGTTGGTGACTAAAGCAATATATATGTATTTGGCCCTTTTTTATCCATGGATTTTGCATTTATGAATTTAACATACCGAGGTAGAAAATAAAAAAAAAATTGCACCCAAACAATAAATGTGTAGAACTTCATTAGAACATAACAACTGCTTACATGTATTAGATTAAGAAATCCTGCAATGGTTTTGCAATGGTTTTCAACCCTCTGTTCATAAAACCAGTGCTCCCTGGGCTGTGTGTGTGCATCCTAAGGCATCTGGAGGACAGAGGACAGCTCTAAATAGCGTTAGCTTTTTCCTTTCACTGGGACTGGGGATTAGATTCAGGACTTGGGTCCACATGCTTGTGCAGTAAGTGCTTTACCCACTGAGATACCTTACTAGTCTAGACTTTTTACTTTTTTCATTTTAAAAATAAGGTCAGACTAGTGTGGGTCTGCATACCAGGTGCTGTCTGCGGGGTTCTGCAGGGCTCAGCTCTGGCTGGAGTGGCCAGAGTTACAGCTTTCCAAGGGGAAGCCAGAGCAAGGCGCTCGACCTCTCTTCCAAGGCTACTCCTGCCCTGCAGTAGGCAGCTAGCAAGTTTCAGTGGGCAGCTAGGGGATAAGGCTGGAGCCATCAAGGAGGAAGTGGCTGCAGTCAGGCTGTTGAAGCAAGCTGGTTGGGCTGGGTTGAGGTCTAGCCATGATGAGAGAAACCTCTTCCTGGAGAGAGTGTTACAGCTCAGTAAGACAGGCGCCCTCATGCTCTTGTGAAATAACTCGTGCACTTTATTCCTTGTATAATCTGGATAAACATTTGGACTGGGGTGGGGTATAGAGGCTGATGCTTTCTATTGGCTTGGTCTGGGATGTTAGGGATGCCTCATCTGCATGTGGAAGGAAGTAAGGTGTTGTCCCTGTGGGGCTGATTGTCACAGCTCTCTCCATGGGGTGTTGTGGTCCAAGTCCCAGGACTGGAACTTGGTCAGGAGTAGATTTAAATACCTACTGCTCACAATTATGAGAATTACTGGGGTTTCTGAATCTGTTGGACCATACCAGTTTTCTGTCTGGTGGCACGGTCCACTGCCCCACAGACTGACCTCAAACCTGGAGCAGTCCTCCTGCTCTAACCTCCTGGAGGCCTTGGGTGTTTAGAGTGAGCTACCTCACAGAGCTCCTCTGAGGGACTCTTTGAGGGACTTTATAAAGGACCAGTTAAGCTGCTCAACAGTGTACATCAGAAAGCACCATGGTCAGGATTTAGAAAGCCTTTTTTCTTTACTCAAATCCATGTGAGTTTTCTTAATTTGAATAGTGCATTTAAGACTTATTTAAAAATAACTACCAACTGATATTTTGACCAAAGTTGTTTATAAATAATTTGAAAAAACCAGTAGGTATTGATATTTGATGTGGTTACAAAACCAGTGCCATGATTCTGTATGCCATGTAACTTTTCCTAGATTGCTGTGCTGAGGAGACAGCAGCGTATGATCAAGAACCGCGAGTCTGCTTGTCAGTCACGCAAGAAGAAGAAAGAGTATATGCTAGGACTGGAGGCCAGGCTGAAGGCTGCCCTCTCAGAAAATGAACAGCTGAGGAAGGAGAATGGGACCCTGAAGCGACAGCTGGATGAGGTGGTGTCAGAGGTGAGTGCTAGCGAACAGCTGGTGTAAACGGATTTTCTTTTGATGAATAAATTAATAATTACTTTAAAATGCTATAATAGTAGGGCTAAGAAAATGGGGGTACAAGAAGAAGCACACAATCATTTACAGTAGAAAAAGATTTTAACAATGACCTTTGGAGATGTTTTTCCTCCACATGTTAGAGCACACCTCTAGCCTGAAAGGCGACCTTGTGAATTGTATGTTTCCATCTGCCTATAGACATCATCTGCTTCTCTTGGGTGTCTTCGAACTTACTACTTTAGATATTTTTTCTTTTTTGTTTTCTTCTTATCTTTTTGGATTAGGCCTCAGTACATAGTCCTGCCTGTCCTGAAACTATGTAGACCAGGCTGGCCTTGAATTTGCCAATGCCTCCTCAGTGCTGGGATTAAAGGTATTAATCCCACAACTAAAGCCACAATACTAGCTTTTTTTTTTTTTTTTAAATTAAATGAATCACACTGAGGCTCCTGATCAGTTCTGTAACCTCCCTTTTACTATTATTCTTTCAATTTAATTTAAGGTTTATTTTGTTCTTTTTGAGATAGAGTTTTACTGTTGTAGCCCTAATTGGTTTGGGACTTACATGTGCACTGAGCTGAATTGGAGTTGTGTAGGAATTATGGGAATGCATCACCACAATGAACTGGTCTTTCCCTTTTAAAAATTGTTTTGCTTTTATCTTTATTCTTTGAGAATGTCACACAGTGTGCTCTGGTCATATTTAGCCATCCCCACCTCTAGCTTTTCAGATCTGCCCACCTTCCCTACGTATTCAGTGTTGTGGCTTTTTTTTTTAAAGCTTTAAAGACCAATTTGTGCTACTCAGATGTTCTTACATAGTGGCCTTCCACTGGGCATGGTAGAAATACCGGGGCTACCCTCTTACAAATAACTTACTCTCCTCTCATAGCAAATCACAATTACTGTTAGCTCCTGAGCTCAGAGTAGGACTTCATGCCCAGCTTCCCCGTCCATGTGGGATTTTGTTTGTCTTGTGCACGCTGTCACAGTCACCGTGAGTGCATATGTGCAGTGCTCTTTGTTTCCTTGTAGACATCGACCACATTTATATTCTTTCTTCCTCATATTCCAAATGATCCCGAACCCTGGGAAGAGGTAGTGTGGCATATGTGTCCCATGTAGGGCTGTACGTTCTGAAGTCTCTTATTGTTTCCACTTTGGCTACTTCTGGGTCTCTGTGTTAATCACCATCTGCCACAATTAGAAGCTTCTCTAATAGGGTTGAGAGATGTATCAATCTGTGGTATGAGGATACGTCATTAGGAGTTGATTTAATACTATGTCCATTTAGCAGAATAATGGGTGTAGGTTCTCCTTTAGGGCTATGACCTGTGTAGTCACAGATACTTGGACCAATAATGGTGCCAGGGTGAGCTTCTCTTGTGGAACAGTACTAAATCTGACTGGAAAGTGGTTGGTTACTCTGATGTTTGGCCAGGCTAGTTATTATTATGGTGCATAAGATCCGGTGCCTACTTTTCTCCTCCAGTAGTGTTTTCACCTTCCAGCCCTACAAAAGCTAACAGTCAGGATGAAACTTCCAGGTTGGCACCAGCTTATATGTTATAGAACTCGGGTATGTGATATCTTCAGCAACAGGGTCTTACTGTAAAATTCTTGAGAGAAACCATAAGATTGATAAGAACCTTTACTGTCCAGGGCTTTCTGGGACCTCACTGGTCAGCAATTCCAAAAGTAACCCATTCCTGGCACTGGGCTTTTTGATATCTTGTGGTGTCCAGTAAGGGACATTGTTGCCTCATTCTTGGGTAACACCATTTTAACTTTTTGTTTTCCCCTTTGAAAAAGGAAATAATACAAAATAAAATGGGCTTTTAAATCTTTGTCTGCTTGTGCACGTTACAGTCCTTTGCCTTCTGTTGTCATGCTGCTGTCTTCTGCTTTGTTCATGAAGCCCACAGCCACGTAGTCCTGAACCAATGGGTGCCTGCTAAGAGTTGCTTCTTACTCTGTTCTCTCTTACCCCTGAGTATATGACCATGCTCGAGACATCACCTTAAAAAGACAGGAGACAAGCAACAGAAGTGTCTTAGAATTCTTGAGGATCCACAGAAATACAAAGTTAAAACTTTGTTTTTAATTTAATTTTTTGTTTACCTGTTCACTTTACATCTTGCTCACTGTCCTTCTCCCAGTCACATCTCCTCCACACAATCCTTGCCCCTCCTTCTCTTTGTGGGTGACCACCCAGATTTCTTCCCCACTCCCCAAACCCTGGCACTTAAAATTTCTTTGAGGCTAGGAGCATCCTCTCCCACTGAATTTAGACAAGGCAGCCCAGCTAGTAGAACACATCCCACATACAGGCAACAGCTTTTGGGATAGCCCCTGCTCCGGTAGTTCAGGACCCACATGATGCCCAAGCTGTACATCTACTATATATGCAGGGGAGGCCTGGGTCCAGCTTGTGTATGTTCTTTGGTCAGTGGTTCAGACTCTGAGAGTCTCAAGGGTTCAGGTTAGTTGACTCTGTTGGTCTTCCTATGGAGTTCCTATTCCCTTCAGGGTTTACAGCAAACATTCTTAACTGTCATCTCTATAACCCCAGCTATGTACATTTAGAAAGACAACTGTCCAGATCTCTCTTCATCCTTTCTCCACCTGCCTGGCCCCAGTGGGTGCTGGATTCAGCATCCCCAGCACCTGGGACCTGACTCCAAGGAGACTGGTGAAGACACTTTGGCAGTCTCTGGGGTGGGGTCTGTACATGTGGTCTCTGCAATTCTAGCTGCTAGCAGTCTGGCTGGCACTTGTCTGTCCTGGTCCTTGTTGCAACCCAACCAATTCTATAGGCTCTCTGGAAGGGTATCCATAGTGGCCATTAGGCTGCCCAGTGTATATTGACTAGGAGACCTACTTTCAGCAGGCAAGGGACAATAAAGACTAACTATAACATTTCCATCTTTTCTCTTATTTTCTTGGGGCTCACCTGGAGCTGGCTCATTTATTTCTGATTTATGTCAATAGATTCTCTCTCAGCTCCAGAGAGGGGACCTAGGAAGGGCAAGCAGCCAGGATATTCTGTCCACTGTGCTGCTAGTGGCTCTTGGCTCTAAACTAAACCTAATCCTTCCAGCCTCGAAAATGAGTCAGTTCAGGTAGTTTTCTCAGTACTGGAGGGGGGACAATTCCTTCCTCTGTTGGAAAAGAGTATGGAAGGCTTTTGTCTATATGAAGGTGCCATTTCTTTACCTTTGTGGTGGTTTTGGTTTTACTTGTTTAGAGGAAAGTTATTCATGCAGCTTGTAAAGAGGGTTCTTAGTCACTGCTCTTTGTAGTGTTGACATGTAGTTTCATTCTATTTCATTTCCTGTAGAACCAGAGGCTCAAAGTCCCAAGTCCAAAGCGAAGAGCTGTCTGTGTGATGATCGTATTAGCATTTATAATGCTGAACTATGGACCCATGAGGTAAGTGTGCAAGTGTTTTGGATACAAATACTAAAATTTAAATGTTAGCTATTTGTTATTTTTTTGCTCTACTCAAAAGTAAGAGAAAAACTCATTTTTTAAAAAAAGAAATTCATCGTTCCAGATGTGTAAAGATTAATTGGACATTAAATGCATCTGGGAAGGGACATGAGGAGTATGACAGAAACGGTGAACAGATTGTGGCTGGGCATGTGACTCCCTTGACATGATAGTTCATGGCATGTCATGGGTGCACAGATTGTTTTCTGTAATGACCGAGTGATATCCTGGAGAATCCCAGGGAGGAATCTGAACCTTGAATTGTGATACTAGCTTGCCAGTGGGAATTACTGGAAAAGCATAGATAAGCAGGGGACATAGCATGTAAAAAAACATGCCTATAAAATAACATGACATTCTTTTAACAAGTAAAAACACACACACACACACATATATGTATACACACATGATTTTGTCTTTGTGTTTATATATACATAATTTATTAAATTATGTTTATGTATGGACAATATATACATTATTCAAAGTGCTGTCTTATTTTTGATTATGTTAGCACACCATTCTCTTTTAGTAACTTTATTTTATTTTGAATTATAGGTATACTATTACTTGACATATTTCAGAAATTTTATGCCTTAGGAACCAGTTTATACTATTAAACATAAAAGTTACTGAGAATTACAAAGAACTTACATTTATTAATATTTATTGTGTAATATATTAAATAAAATAGATTTTAAATGTTTCTTTATAAATCATTACATATTAAATAATAAAATGTCTCTAAATATTTAATGACACAATAGAGAATACCATTATTTGTTTGTTTTTTTCTTTCTAAACAAATATTTGGTATCTGACCCACTACTACAACCATATTTATGTCTCTGACTCCATGCAGTGTGTTGTGATGTGTTGCTAGGCACCAGGATCCCATGTCTCTGTATCTATGTAGTTTATTATGATGTATTGCTAGGCTGGAAACTGACAAAACTTAGTCAGATTTTCATGTGAGAGAAGTTTACTGAGGTGCTGCAAAGTTTGGGGAACCTTAGGGTTCCTCAGACTTCTTAGGCTACACTTTCAAAGCATTTGCATGTTTAACCTTCTCCTGTTCATGTCATTTCCAGTTCTTCATAGGTGTCCACATGTGTGTCTGCATGTCCAGTGTGTGTATGAAATCATCTCATACAGTAGCGAGGGCACCAGTCTCCTCCTACTGGCAGGTGGAAGGGTGTTCATTCGTTGTGTAGTTCCTCATGCTGCGTATCAGGAATGCTTTTGTTGGTTTGTTTTTATTATTTTCTCATCTTCTGGGTCAAAAGTGTTATCTTTATGTACTTCTGTCACACGGGCTTTCTTGCCCAGTCTGAGAAACGTGGGCTCTGCGTCAGGACCTCATGTGTGCTGTTCTATTGCTTTCAATGCTCTTCCTTCAGAGAGTGTTACGTGTGAGCTCAGATCATTCAGTGTTCATCACATTTACATATCCGTTACATATCATTCACTGTTTCTGGGAAAATGTGTGTGCTTTCAGCCCCTCACTTCTTACAAGTCCGTGCAGTACATGCTCACTTGTTAGGCTGACATCCGCAAACACTTACAGGGCACTTACTGTGTGCAGGTGCTCAGCAGGGAACAAGGGATGCAGGCCTGAACGGAAGAATAGTCTAGTAGGAGAAGCAGTAATGTGAGCAATGTAGCACAGGGAAGAATGATAAAGATGCCATGAATGATAAAGGCATTTTAAAAAGAAATAAGTCCTCACTTGTTTCTACACTCATTCCTCTCATCATGTGTATGTGTTTTCTTCATTTTCTGGCCAGCAGCTGCCATGCCTGTAGTCGAGCTCAGTTCACAGACTAAGCATTTTCAAAAGCTCCCCAGGCTTAAGGGCAGAGTCTTAGACAACATTTTTGCCTCAGTCCTCAGCCACAGTTTTGGTTTGTGACTTATTTATGCAGACCAGCTATAAATTGTACATTCTCTAGTAATTTGTTAGAGTGACTTATGAATCTCATACTGCTATTTAAAAACAACTCTCATGAGTTTCTCGTGGGGTAAACCAAATATAAGAGTTGCATAAGCTAAGCTCTAGTGGAGGCATGAGAAACTTCCATGCCTCCTGAGGTTGGTTCTCCTACATCTTCTTGTGCCTGCCAACGAAGAGCCCTACGTGTTGGAGTTTTATGGAGCCTTCAGTAGATTGGTGTGGTGGTTAGACTTCCAACCTTTGGTGATTTAACTCAATGTCCTTGGAGGTAGGGATGAGACTGGAAATTCCAACTCATTAATTAGGGCTTAGCTTTCCTGGTAGTCGGCTTCCTTCCTTTATATTTTACCTCATCTCCGTAGGCTCAGGTGCGGCTGGAGGGATATTCTTATAAAGGTGTTTGCTCACTTTCATTACTCAGGAATCTCGGGAGTTTTAAGATTTCTATGCTGAGAACCCAGGTACATACCAAATATATTTCTTTTTTTTTTTAAACTTTATTTTAAAAAGCAAAGATAAAAGAAAAAATTTTAAACATTTTTGCATAAATGTATACAAATACATTTTTGTCAGTGCTTGACTTTCTTTTTTCTTTTTTTTAAGGTTTGATGCTCTGCATTAAGGTCTTACTAGTTACAGTGAGCAAAAAGTACATGTAAAACAGGAGGTAACCTGGAGTTAGTCAACGTTTTCTTGGTGTGTAAGGATTGAGCATGATGTTTTTTTGTTTGTTTGTTTGTTTTGTTTTGTTTTTTTCTTGAACTTCACACAGTCTGTGAGTTGTTTCTGGGGCAGTCCGAGCCTCCTGGGGTTAACATCCCACTATCAGTGACTACATATTATGTCTGTTCTTTTGTGACTGGGTTATCTCACTCAGGATGATATTCTCTAGATGCAACCATTTTCTTAAGAATTTGGTTGGGTCATTGTTTCTGATAGCTGAATAGTACTCCATTGTGTAAATGTACCACAATTTTTGTATCCATTTGGACATCTGGGTTCTTTCCAGCTTCTGGCTATTATAAATAGAGATGCAATGAACATTGTGGTGCATGTATCTTTGTTGTATATTGGAGTGTCTCTGGGGTATATGCCCAGAAGTGGAATAGCTGGATCTTCAGGTAGTACTATGTCCAATTTTCTGAGGAATCGCCAGCCAAATATATTTCTTATAAAATCACATTCATATTCTCTAATGAAGAAGCAATGATTCAGTTCTGGAATGCCTTGTGCATAGCATCAGTACACAAGTGAAGATTAGGCTGTGCTATAGGAAGTAAGGATGGGGTTGGAAGAAGCATTCTGGGAATGCCCATTTGAGACAACAGAAATTTGGAACAAAAAGATAGGAACAAAAGTTATAAAAGAGTCAATGGTCTTCCCAGCCATCAAGGGAATCTCATTTCCACTGTAGATGGATCTATTATAAAATGAAGAGACACTGGTCCCTTCTTATCAAGAATAGATTTGTGTTCAGACAAGAATTAAATTGCCAAGATGAAAAGGGGAGTGCAATGTAAGAATGGGAGAGAGTTAAGATGTTTGAAAATCCTGAAGGGCAACCAGCTAGATCTGTTTTTCTCTATAAGCTTAAGGAACAGAACACCAGGTTGTGGGAATATTAAGAACTTAAAGTTTTTGAAATATGTTAAAAAGCTTAAATTGAAGTCAAGTAAAAGAAAGAAGAGCTGGAAGATTTGAGGAAAAAGACTATTTATTCTTAACAACCTGGGATGTTACCAAGAAGGAGAAAGACAAAACTGGCTGTAAAACTCATAAAAGCAGAGAACTGTTTCTTCTAGACAAGGTTGGCATATGCAGGACACATCAAAGCCCAGAGAACAACAGGGATTCCAGGACTGAAACCTGTTGCATAACCAGATGTTGAGAGTCAAGTTTATATTATTCAAGAGTGTCTTTTGATTGGCCCCTTTGTTTGTATATCTTCACCTGCTGGATGGAGTCTGCCAGAGGAGAAAAAAGTTCCCAGATGTCTCTCCTCAGTTGCACCTACAAAATAGTTATTGGGCAACTGAGTAAAACACACGCATTCTTTGTCTGTCTGTCTGACCCTAACCAACAAAAGTTAAGCAGCTGGGCTACAGAGATGGCTCAGTGATTCAGAATACTTGCTCCTATAGAGGACCTGGGCTCAGTTCCTAGTACTCATTTGGTGGCTCACAACTGTCTATAACTCCAGTTCCAGAGGATCTTTCTCAGGCATGAGGCCTACACATGGTGCACAGACATACATGGCAGCAAAACATTCTTACACACAAAATAAACAAATCTTTTAAAAGTCTATAACCTTTCCCCTTTAAAACAACGATACTGAGAAACCTTAAGTAATTACTGTTATGTTTTAATTGGTGCAGATTGTGAGCTCTATCTGAATTTTCTTGAATACCACTGAATTAAAATTGGCCAAACAAATAGATAGTTTAACCAGAGCTTTCTGAAGGATTTTAAATTTAGGAACTTAAACTATTTTTGATGAGTTAATTTTAATGTTTCAGATGTGCAATGTAGAAATCTTTTTGTGACTTATTGTTACAGGCCCACATTAAAAAAACAAAACAAAACAATTTGCCACACATACCTTAAGAAATATTCCCTGAAAGTTTTGGTGATAAAATATAAATATACTTTACATGTAAAGTAAAAGACCTTGTGAAAGATAATATGTAACAAAACAGACTCTGGTGAAGAGTTTCCAGTTACCGTACAGTCACCACACAGAAAACGAAAATAAATTAAACAAATTTAACTGAATTGATTTTCTAACATTATGGATGGTGAAGAAGCGATCTGGCTATTTTTGGCATGAGATTCAAGGAGTCTGGGTGGTCTATAAACATAGAGATTCTAGGCCACAAAAAATGGTTTACTTGTTTGAGCCAGGCATGGTGGTGTAAGTCTGTAATCTTACACTCAGGAAAGTGAGGCAGGAAGATTACAAATTCCCAGCCTGTGTGAACTTTACAGAGTGAGTTCAAGGGCAACCCTGATATTTTAGCAAGACTATGAATGAAGATAAGAAGGATTAGACTAGGCATGTAGCTCAGCTGGTAGGGGGTTTACCTGGCATACCCACAGTCTTGCTACATAAACCACACTCCTGTAATCCTGGTATTTGGGAGGTAGAGCTGTGTAGATTTATGTTAAGGTGATACATGATTGGACAGGAGAGAGATAGGCTGGGAAAGGTCTACGAGTGTAAGTGGAGGCAGGAGGTGGAGATAGAGGAGATTCCAGATTCTGGGAGGAATGGAGATTGAGGCATATGTTTGTTTCTCTCCACACATCTCTAGCTTGATGAAGTTGTTATTATTATTTCTAAGGGTTTCTATCAGTCTTTTTAATCTCATATAGAAGGGTAGTTTGTATCTTTGTCCATTGGTTGTAAGCTTATTGAGTAAAGGGTTTGTAGACTGAGAATTTATAAATCTACTTGATAAGCTATCAGGATTGGAGTCATGTTTGTGTCGTGTGGTAGAGGAAAGGAACACCCAGAGGTAGTTATATCTACCTGGGACAGAAGCTGCAAAGAGGGGTAGAGTGAACCTCGCCAGAGTTCTTAGAGGTGGCCTGGAGCGCCAAGTGGTGTGGAGACCGTATGAGGTGTGCCCGGCACTGCACTAGAGTGGTGTCCGTGGAGTGAGACGGAGGGGGGCTGATAAAAGGCTAAGCCAATTCTTTTTTATATTTACCACAAGACTGGAGGATTAGAATTCAGCCATCCTTAGCTATATAGCACATTTGAAAGCAGCATGTCCATGAAACCATGTCTCACAAACAATCTACAGAATCGGACTTTGATATTGTGGCTATTTGAACTGTCACTTACCAAAGATAAAATGTATTAAATAAAAGAAATCCAAATACAACAAAGTAATGAAAGATAAAGTTGATTAGAACATTTTGGATCGAACTAGATATATGCTAAATTGAGCAAAACATCAACTAAATTAAACCAACAACATGGGCTGGAAAGATGGCTCAGTGAGTAGATTTCACAGTAACTACTGGACCTGAGTTTGGGTCCTCAGCACTATTTAATAGTCAGTTTAGGCTATGGGCAGAGACAGCAGGTCTAGTGGATCCCAGGGGCTTGCTGGCCAGCCAGTCTAGATTTCAGAGACCCTGTCTCAAATAATAAGGTGGAGATTCAGTAGATGAAGACTCATACTTGGCATTGACATCTAGCCTTCATACACCTATGCAAGGATGAGTCTAAATATAGACACACACACACACACACACACACACACACACACACACACACACACACCCCACAAATACAAAGAAAAAATAAGTCAAGTGTAACAGATTAAGAGGTGGCATGAGAGATGTTGTAAGACATGAGGTTATGCCACCATAACCGCATAATCAGAATAACATTACCAGGTTTTACCACCATAACCACCACATGATCAGAGTAACATTACCAGGTTTTACCATCACAACCATGTGACTGGAGTAACATTACATCTGGCATCTGATAAATGCACCAAGAAAACACAATGACCAGTTCTGTGAAATAGTTGCCCCTAAATTCATTTCTCTGAAGTTAATCATAAACAAAGATAAATAAGGGACACTGTACAAAAATAACCTGAATCTTTAACAATATCAAGGTCATGTAAGCCAAGGAAAGGCAGGATGATTCCGAGAATGAAGGAGAAAGCAGTAGGGAAAGTGATGCAGAAGGTGGAACTGGAGCAGAAGATGGAATTTCAGATCAGTATGGAGAGGACAACTGCAGGGCAGGCACAAGAGTAACAGCTGCGGCTTCAAGCCAGTGAGTTATGTCTGCTGCTTGTACTCCCATTGCTTAAGCATTGGCATGGAGGAAACACTGGAGAGACATATGTGAGCCATGAAACTCTGTAAGTCTGAAGTTACTTCCAAAGAAGTGTATCAGTACTTCGATCATGGACTCCACCTTCCCACTCTCACTGGTCGTCTTTCATCCCCTGGTGTTCCTTCCAGCGTATGTGTAACTCGGATTTTAATTTAAACAAAGTGAGCGGTATTTAAGGAGAGAAGGGAACAGAGCAAAGGATAGCATAAAAAGAGGTGCTCCAGTATCATCACAATGCAACCCAATAGGACCAAGGAAAAACGGGGAAAGGCAACATTTGAAAACACAATAAACTAGAAACATCCCGGACTTGATGGAGGACAACAATACTTGGGCTTAACAGGCTTAGGATAAATAAATTCAAGGGAAAGAAATGAGCCAGATAGAAAGATATTCATGCATAGAACCTCACAGCAAGACTGTAGAACACCAGACACAAACGAGATTTTCACAACACCCAAGACAGAGAGCTTACTCACAAGAGCACTTTTATCATACCGGTGATGTCTTCTCAACAGTATCAAGGCACTAGACATCAGTAGAATGCTATCCTCAAAGTTTAAGAGAAAGAATTCAACTTAGTGTCTCCCCTGACAAAAACACCCTTTAAACATGACAGTAGTAAAGGGCTATCTGAAGACACAGCTGGAGAGGGCTTCCTATTATCAGACCCTCAGTAGAAATCGCTGAAAGTATGTTTCAGGAAGGAAAAATGGCCTCAATAAGGTTTAGACATAGAAATAGTTAGCTAACAACCAAAAATAAATGTTGAGGGAAGATTTTTTAAGAAAGCTGGCAAAATGAACTTGTAACAATGCCTAGTTTGTTAGATTAAAGCAAATCAAGATGGAAATAATTCGGACACATTGGAAGTGATAGGATCTGTCTAAATGTACTCTGCTTATTTTGCTTTGGGGAGATGAGTAGAGACACCATATCTAGACTTGTTAAGTTAAACTTTTAAAGTTTTAGGCTAAGAAGCCACAAAATACAATTTGACTATTTCACTTCAAAAGGCATTAAAGGGAAAGAAACTAGACGATAAAAAATACATTCTGTGATGGAGATGACCTTGTGAAAATGGTTATGTGAGTGGGCATGCACGTGCCACTGCTGGTTTATTGCAGTCAAAGGACATCCCTCAGGTGTGGCCTCAACTTCCACCTTGTTTGAGGCAGGGTCGCTTTACTGTCTCTGCTGTTCATCTTGCCTTACAAGTACTAGCACTACAGATATGTGCTACCATACCTGGCTTTACATGGCTTCTGGGGATTTGAACTCATGTCCTCACAACTGCACAGGAAGCATGTTATCCACTAAGCTATCCTCTTGGCTCCTGGACTGGACTTTTGTCTTTAGGAGGCAGTTTGTTAACTAGAGTGAAGAAAAAGCAAATTCAACCTTATGATGTTAAAAGAAACTGTGAGGCTATAGAAAAATTTACAGCTACAGAGGGAAAAAGCAGACAGCAGCTTAAAGAAACTTCAACTTGCCTTATTAATAGCAGACAAACCTTAGGAGAAGAGCATTATTATTAGTAGTAAATATTTAGACACCTCTCTATTTATAAGCTTGTCATATATATTCAGGAAATTCGTAAGCCCATGTTGTGAGCAGGAGAATCAGGTCATATCCCTGGGAAAGAAGCTTCTTCCTGGCAGGTTGGGCTTCAGTTTATGTATTTCTGTATTGTGTTTCCCCTTTGACTTTTAAAAAGAGTAAGTCACCCTTTCTGTAAGTGGTATATTCCTATCTTAAGGATATTGTAAATGCTATGTTGTTTAAAAGAATCAACAAGTGGTGGGAAAAGAGGGCTCTTTTCCTCTGGTTCTGGGTTAGGTGATGGTCCTTGCTAGATCTGAAATCTGGAATTTGAGATGTCAGACTTGAAGGAGGGAGACTTAAACATGCCATGAAAGGCCCAGCTGACTGCTTTGCTTTTACATGAGACAGCACTATAAGTGAGAGGTGACTATAGCATGTGTACCAAGTGTGAGTCAGGAACTGGTTAGAAGCAAAAGTCTTTTATTCCAGCATTCTCGAGGTTGTCAGCTTTTCATTGTTTTGCAGGAAGAATTTTAGCTTCACATCCTGAGATGAGCTTGTCCTAAATCTGGTTCTAATTGTGCCCCCTGTTTGATTGTTAAGCACATTTTGCTGTATGATATCACCATTTGGCCGAATGTTAAAAGACACTGTGTAACTTAGATGTCAGAATTTAAACCACCAAGTATAGATGGTTTGTTCAGCCAGATTCTTAAATGTAATCTAATTCAAGCTCTTGGCTGAAAGTATGTTCCACATTTATCAAAATGACACATAGGCATCTCAAGTACATATAAAAATATATCTAAGTACCAGGTGTTACTGAGTCAGGATTGTAGAGCCAGCACCAGACTCTTCTAGATAGTTTGGCTTATTCATGATTGTCAAAATGTCTGTGTAAAGTAATAGGTTGATTCTGTTTTCTTACAGCCTGTGTAGATGTCAGTCTTTGTTTTAGATGGCTCCATGCCTGTTCTGGATTTTGAAGGTGGGGAAAATTCTCCTGATAGTTTTCTCTGGTCTGTGCTTTCACATGAACTGTGTGGAGTGTGCTTCCAGTGAGCACGCCAGTGGCTTTATCACACATCACTTGGTCACCTTCTTCCTTAGACCTCAGCTATAGTGAAACAAAGGCTAATTGAAGTCAGACACTGTATCACTACCTAGCTTTCTTCTTTACCTGGAGTAGATAGATCCCTGGGAGGGAGTCACTTTTCAAGCTAAAAGTTTGTAACTTGTGCCATATCCTCTCCAAGAGGGGGTCAGTGAGCAACTAGGCCAGTTTAGAAACTGTCCCTGTGTAAGCTCAGCTTATTGTTCTTTTCTCCAGATTACTATGTTCTTAATAAATGTAAATAAGAAGCAGTGACCGGTTTGTCCAAAAGAGCTCTAGCTAGCGTCGCCTTACTTGGTGTATGCAGAGGTGATCATGCCTTGTCAACTGCACATCATACATAGTAAAGGAGTAAGTGGCTCACCTTTGTACTGAGTATGAAACTTGATCTGACATGTGAATGTAATTGTAATATTATCTATCATTTAGGCCTCTAGGAAGTTCATCACCAATGCCATTTTTGTCTCTAGACTTGAATTATTTTGTCAATTCAGTGAGTATTTTAGGAGTCATTCTGCAGATTATTCTTAATTGCTGATGTCTACATGAATTATAGACATGTAGACACTTAGACTTTCTGATATCGTTTTCCAAGTGTAAGGAACATTTATGTTCTCTTCACAGTCCACTTAGCACAACGCGACCCTGAATGAGCTACCCTTAGGGAATGTATATGTATTCCACATAGTTTATGTGGCTTTCTGTATCAGCTCTTTTACCAGAAATCTTATTAAAGCAGCCCTCTTTCTCTCCTTTTCCTCTATTCCTACCTTCTTTCTCCTTTTAAAAAAATTAGAAAATAAGAAATACAAATAAGGCAATTGAAGAAAAGAAAGCATAGGAAGATGAAGACAAAGGTCTCAGAGCAGTCTAGTTGGGCTGTATGTTGATATTATTAGCGAGTTGCTGGTAAAGGTAGCTGGTTTGGGTTTTGTGTGATGCTACCAGTTATTGAATGCAGGGCACAGATGATGTCCCAGGAGCTACTTCGCTGTTTCCTCCTCCTGCCATAAGCAGATGTTATGGAGATCATTTTACAGATGAGGAAACTGAGAACACAGATAATGGCTGAGCTGGCACTTAGTCTTCATTACTGACACAGCAAAGGCTTCTGGGCAGACAAGCCCTGATGGTGGAGCAGTTTGTACTCTATGCAGAAGCTTAGACTTGGCTGCGAAACAGGAAAGTGTCTGTCTTATGAATCGGTGGGTTTGATGTCAGGAACAGCAAAGTGAAGACGTGAAATATCTCTATCATTTATTTTTTATTTAAAGTAAAAACAAAACCCACAAGTGTCCCTATATGCCAGTCACTGACCCACAAGAGCACAGAGATTTTTATACCTTTCAGTTTGTACTACATTAAGAGAGAATACATTTAACAAGTAAAGCAGTCAAGTTGTAAATCCTTTGAACAGGATAAAGTATGATAGGGCAGATGGTTTTACAACTGTCTAGGAGTTGTTGGCATGCCACTTTGAATATGACTGCTGTTTAACAGATGTTTGAGCTAAGGTTTGAGGAGATGAGGTTAGCTGTCTGGATATCTGGGGAAGAGCATTGCAAAGGTATTAGCCATTGCAAGAGCCCTAGTGTGGGAAGTGTGTTGCTCATTCCCAAGGGTGAGTAAGGAGTGTGGCTAAACTTGAGTAAACAGGACAGGAGAACCAAGAGAAAATGTCATGACAGCAAATGTAAGGGAAGGGTCAAATAAAAATCTGAGCTTTTTATTATTAATTATGCTAGAATAGGGGAGCCATCGGCAGGGTTTGAGCTGTGGAGAGGCATGATAATCTGACCTTGATTTTAAAGGTTACTGCAGTTGCTTTGTTGTGAACACTTGAACTGAGCAAGAGGAAAGACAGCTGTGTCATTAGTACTTTGTGACATCCTCAGGCTTCATAAAGAATGTCCACATCTGCGATCTCACGTGACCCTCAGAAGAGCTCTGTGGCAAATTTGCTATTTTTTAAAAATTTACTGTGAGGAATTTAGGCTGAAAGAACTTAACTAAGGCAGGCGTTTGTGTCACATCTTGAACCCAGATCTTCTGCCTTCAGTTTCTGTGCTTTTTCCACTTTCCCACATTAGACCCCAAAGGGCTCTGTGATTTTCACCAGCTGAAAGTAATTCAGCTTTTCATGTGTGGGTCTCAGAGCAACAGCAGCTATGGTTTAGGGTGATGAGAAACAGTGTAACTCTTACCTGTGGAGATGGTTTCAATTTAAAAGTGGTCTACTTGTAGCTTAAACAGGAATGCCCAGGGCACACTTGGGCATGTGGCATTTTATGTTCAGCCACTTGGTGTGAAGATTCAACATCTGAAGTCTTAAGGATTACTTGGCCTCACAAATAATCTAAAACAGTTGTTGACATTTAGAACTTGATAGAGGAAAGAGGAAGTTACAAAAGTAATGCTTTTTTCAAACTTTGAGGGAAATTGAAAACATTCATGTTCTATTAACCTCTGCTTTTCAGGATCATTGACCCATAACATGAGCAAGGTTTTTTGTGTAATGATTATCCTGTGGATTAGAACTATTGTGACTGTGAGTGGATACTATGTTGATTGTAGAGTCATAGATCACAGAGACTCATGTCTCCTTAGTATTTGCTAGTTTATTTTAATCTATGGACAGAACCTGTCTTAACTGAATTACAAAAGGTTTAGTTAGGGGGCTGGAGAATTGGCTCAGGAGTTTAGGGCACTTTCTGCTCTTGGAAAGGAACTGGATTTGATTCCTGGCACCGATATGGCAGCTAACAACTATCTGTAACTCCAGTTCCTCCTCTGGCTTCTAAGGGCACTGTATGCACATGGTATGCACAGAGACATACATGCAAGCAAATATAAAAGACAGGTAAAACAAAATAGAGTTTTAAAGTTTAGTTTAAGTGTTTTACCAATATTCAGAGATAGAAAGTCAGCAGACGCTCACTCACCTAGGTTAGAAAGTCAGCAGACCCACACTCACCTAGGTTAGAAAGTCAGCAGACCCACACTCACCTAGGTTAGAAAGTCAGCAGACCCACACTCACCTAGGTTAGAAAGTCAGCAGACCCACACTCACCTAGGTTAGAAAGTCAGCAGACCCACACTCACCTAGGTTAGAAAGTCAGCAGACGCTCACTCACCTAGGTTAGAAAGTCAGCAGACCCACACTCACCTAGGTTAGAAAGTCAGCAGACCCACACTCACCTAGGTTAGAAAGTCAGCAGACCCACACTCACCTAGGTTAGAAAGTCAGCAGACCCACACTCACCTAGGTTAGAAAGTCAGCAGACCCACACTCACCTAGGTTAGAAAGTCAGCAGACGCTCACTCACCTAGGTTAGAAAGTCAGCAGACCCACACTCACCTAGGTTAGAAAGTCAGCAGACCCACACTCACCTACTGCTTGTTCTTGCTGTGCCTGACTCATCCTTTTGTGTTCTTGGAAATTTAATTTTTTCCCAATATTACAAAAATACTCAGGCCAAGAATCTGAAAGATCATATCAGCAGCAATTTTCTCATACCCTTTGTATGCTTGGCCACTTTAACAGCTGCCAAATTCCTCTTGATATTTGTAATATGACAATTATTCTTAGACAATCTTGAAATCTGGCAGGGGAATGAAGTTCTTTTAAATAGTAATAGATAAAAGGAAACTATAAATGTTAATTAATTCTTGAAGCTAAGCTTATTTTTTCCCAGTTATTTTAGAGTTCAAGTATTTTTTTTCTTTATAGAAATTTTACTGTAAGCATTAAAATTACACATGAGTTATACAACCCTTTGTCCAACAAAAGCAAAAGAAAGGAAGATGGTGATTTTATTTATTATTATTGTTATTATTCTTATTGTTGTTGTTATATTCCAAGACAGGGTTTCCCTGTGTAGTCCTTGCTGTCCTGGAACTAGCTCTGTAGGCCAGGCTGGCCCTGAACTTAGAGATCCACCTGCCTCTGTCTCCCGAGTGCTGGGACTAAAGGCAAGTGTCACCACTGCAGTTTAGCTAACAGTGACTTAACACACTTATTATCAGTCTTAACACACTTAATGGGAGTTTAATAAACTCATGGCTTAGCTTATTTAAGTCTTGTTGCCCATCACTGAATCCCTTGTTCAGAGCATTATGTTGCTTCTATATAATGAAGTGTGGTGACATGCAGGAAGTGAGATTTAAATGCTTCGGTTAAAAGAAAGGTGTAAGCCCCAAAGTGGCTGTGGTGACAGCTGTAGGCACACTGCTATTATGACATCAAAATCTTTACCAGCAGAGGAGGTGAGGAAAACAGTGCCACAGTCTCGTCAACAGCACACATGTCTTCTAGTAAATGTAGCTAAGTAGGTGTCGCACAGCTTTGTTATGGTAAAACAGACAAAACTTCTTAGATAAGCTCAGTGTATTTGCTGGTGATAGCTGTCCACAGCCATAAGCAGTAGCATGGAGCTCTGGGTCTTGTAGTGCTAAGGCGAGTAAAGGATGCCCATCAGTGGACTCTTTAAGTCTTCAACAGGTTAACAATGCTGAACCAGTTTACAAAACAGTATAAATAAGCCACAACTTTGCCACATTGGACCACGTCCTTCTGTGTCCTCAGGTTTAACTGTCCAGGCCTCTGAATTGTCTACTTGAGCTGCATCCACTGTGAAGAAGTAACTCTTCTTGGGACCAGGCTGTGAAAAACATGAATGGAGGTTCTCAGTCACAGTCATCTGGACAGCTTGTGGGAACACCGACTTGTAGACAAGCACTCCAGTTTCTTCATAAGGAATTTGCATTTGCCAGTTATCAGATCATAGCAACACTGCTGGGCTCAGAGTCTCAGTCTGAGTCAGTACTCCAGAGGATTCTGAAGTAGAAGAGAACATGAACGATGTTAAGACAGTTTTAGAAGGCAGAGCAGCCATGTTGACTTCTCAGTTTAAAGCCCGAGAGTTACATTAGGGACCTCTTATGGGGTTAAAACCCCAGTTGAGAGCTGGTAAAGCCAAAGAATTGTTCTCATAATCTGCTTTCCTGGCAGTGATCAGGACTAGTAAACAAGTAAACTAAAGCTGACATGAAGATGGCTGATTATGCCACCAGACCAGGAAATTCCCTTAGTCATGGCCAGCATTACGGTTGATGAGCAGAAGAGTACGCGTTGATGCAGACAGAATGGCTCGTGGCAGGCAGGGCTATGTGTAGTCTTGCATTATTGCTGCTGTCTTTTCTCTCTTAAGATGACCTTCCCACCTCCTTAAATCCTGCTCCCTGGAGCCATTGTGCTTCGCTCAGGTAACTGTTGAACTGTTGTCTTTCCTCGTCTTGATCCTCTCTGCAGAGACCCAGATTTCATAGCATTCTGTTTAGCCCCATGATGACACTGACGACTCTTTGTCAGTCAGTCAACCAGTCAAACACAATCTGTCTATACAAAGTAACTTAGTTTTTTCTAAGCGTTTATTTATTTATTTTAGATATATGAGTGCTCTATTTGCATGTATGCCTGCATGCCAGAAATGAACGTCAGATCCTATACAGACTGTTGTGAGTCTCCGTGTGGTTGCTGAGAATTGAACTCAGGACTTCTGGAAGATCAGACAGTGTTCTTAACCACCGAGCCATCCCTTGAACCTTTAACTTAGTTTTTTATCCACCACCTCCACTTTGGATCTTTACCACTGAATATCTCTCTGGAACATAAAACATATTTAGTACACGTTTATTGCATAAAATAATCAGGCATTTGGGGAAATGCGATCAACAATGTAGTACACCTATGGAAAGCCAGTTTTGAACCTAACTCCATTAGGGTGGGAGGTCTCCTCTCAAGTCATTGGAGGAATCAGAGCATGCATCTGTCCGACAGGAGTGATAGTACTGGGAGTTCCCCAAGAATAATGCAGGGGCTGAACAAACAAGTCTTGTTAACTTAAGGGAAAGTTCTTAACTTGTTTTTCTTAGCATATTTTTATATATAGAATTTTTTTGATACACATGGACAAATTAAAAAGCAAAGTTTTTTTTTTTTTAAGTCTTAAAAAGAAAACACAAAATTTCAGTCCTTATGTGGTCTCCTCCTAAAACTTTTATTGTTTAATCCTTTCCTGCTTCCTTACTGGTCTGTACCCTGGTTCAGTTGTTCAGTCTGACATTATACTAGGCCGCTGTAGTCAGCCGCAAGGCCTCGTCCTCAGGCTCAGTGAGTTTTGTACAAGGCCTCTTCCTTAGGTTCCGTTAGCTATCCTACCAGGTCTGTTCCCCAGGTTCAGTGCGGTAGACCTCTTTTCTCCAGGTTCCGTTAGCCATCCTGGCAGGTCTGTTCCCCAGGTTCAGTGCGGTAGGCCTCTTCTCCAGGTTCCGTTAGCCATCCTGGCAGGTCTGTTCATGTGCAGCAAGGCTTACAGTGTTGCTCAAGTAAGCATTCAGCCGGAAATATACAATTGTAAGGACAACTTAGTATTAGCTTTAGCAACATTAAGTTTTATACAGTGGTCATAATTTGGCAGTATACCTTTTAAGTTCACAGCTTGCCCTGTGAGAACCACAGGTGGCAGTGATGTCTAGTGGAAAAGAATTGAGAACTGAAATAATAAGAAATCAGAGAAGGATTCTAAAGAAATCTATCTGCTTCTTGTTTTCATCCACCCTGTTCACCCATATTTGGAGATTAGCTGCTGTACCCCAAAGGGCTTCACTGTTAGACCCTTTTCTTCTTACTTCCGGCTTCCCCTGCATTCTCCAAATAGTCTTTATGATGCCCCAGGGAATTGGGATCATGACTAGTGTAAATGATGGGTGTAGCTTTATAAAATAATACATATATTCAGAATGATATCAATAAGCCAGATTTCAAAGCACCCAATTGATGAGTTTAAACTGTTATACTTATCACAACGTTGCCTGCTGCGCTGTGGCAAGACTGATGGTGCGTGTGATTACAAAGAGAACAGCTCCTATGTCACTGAAGTATTTGCCCATTGAAAACATCAGTTTGCCACACTGGGGTGGATTTTCTACCTCACCTGTCTGAGTTTAAATTTTATTTATATGTACTTATATTCATACGTGTTAGTTTTCTGTTATGGTAATAAGTACCCAAGATTAGGCAACTTAAAAAGCAGAAAGGTTTATTTGATTTCAGAGGTTTCAGTGATTCCTGCAATCAGCTGCTTTGTACTTGTGCACAGTACATTTTCAGGAACTGATCTGTGGGAGACGTCTGCTTATCTCTCAGATACTGGGGAGTGAAAGAGAGGGCAGAGGAGGGACTAGGATCCCAGTGTCCCCTTCAAAAACAGGACTCAACGTCTGACTTTATCTAGTATCTATTTTTACTAGGCCACCTCCTAAGGGACCCAAGCCTTCAGCTTCTTTGGGAAGCATTTGAATATAAACTATAGCAATTATGTACTGTAATTACAGGGTTTTTAAAAGCAAGTAAAAAAAAGCACAGCTTTTATTTAATCAGTTTATAAATATGGGCTTTTATACTTACTAAAATTATTTTGAAATTGTTCGCTATGTACAGGACTCCAGGCCTAGAGTACTTAAGGACATCATTATTTGGACGTGTTTCTAGGCCTTATTTATTGCTTTATGTGTGAATTTATAAGGCCAGTCTTTCTTTCTTTCTAGCTCTATGGAACATATACACATGCCATTTTGTTGTTGGTGTTGGTTTTGTTTTGTTCTTCAGCATGCTGGAGCAAGATTCCAGGAGAGTGAAACCTATCGTGAACCCTGCAAGTCAAAGGAGGCATCTTTTAGAGTTTTCAACAAAAGAAGACACATCAGATGGTGACAACCAGAAAAACAGTTACAGGTGGGACAGCCTGCTGGCCTTACTGATTTAATGAATTAGAGAAGAGTTACCTCCGGTCACTTTACATGGAAATTGGTCACATAGGTTTTGGCAAGTGGAGCAAGTGAACTAGTGATGCCATTAATTTGTTTTATTTTTATGATCAGTTTTAAGAATAAAGAAGTTTATTTTGAAACAGTTCCCAGTTTAGGCTTTTTCTCATTTATTTACTTAACATACTAATTGTAGCACCCCCTTCTCCCAGCCCCACCCTCATTTGTTGAGATGTGATTATATAATGAGTTTGTACTGACATACACATATATTGAAATACATGCACTAACTTCAGTTTTTCACTGTTATTATGGTTTAGTACATTTAATATTTATGTCTATGGATAGATATGGCAAAATGATATAGTTGAACCTGTTTGTGATCATGTACAAAATTATCTATTTGTTGTTTTCAGATTTTTTTTCCTTTTTATAATCTGACAGATACCTTGGTAAATTTTCATTTTGCTTGGTAATAAAGCAAAAGATGTACATGAAAACACATTTCCTATAGTCTGTTAATTAGAAGGTACAGTAAATAATTCTGAAACTGTATTCTTTTTGGTAAACATTTCCCTGTGTGTTTTTAGATTCTTATCAGAGGCAAATAAAACCAGACTCTTGAGAAGTAGTCATAGAGCTCATAGGGCAGCATCACTGCACTAGGATGAAGTGCTCAGAATTGATGAAGACCTGGTTGCCCTGCAGCGTTACAAGGCAAAGGCCGTAGAGGAATCATCCTTCCTGGGCTTTTACTCTTGAGTTTGTGTTCGGAGTTAAGGATCTTATGTGATGCAGTACGGCAGTGATGGGGGCCGTGGTGGCAGAGAGTAATACATGCTGTTTTGTGCTAGTCTGTTTTCTTACATGTTGGGATTTGTTACAATACTGAAATGTTGACATGCTGATAAGAGTGTCTCTAAATTTGATAGTGAATCACTTTTCTTATTTTTCCAAAATGTGCCCAAGTTTTCCCTCCTTTTTTCTATAATTTTGAACTCTATGTTTGTCCACAGGTGTTCTTCCAAATTTTTCATTTTTAGTTTAACATTCTTTGAATATACAGGGTTTGATTAAATATAGTTAATTGCTAAAAAGAAGAAAATTTGTTGATTTGGTACTTGAAGACATACTTTTTTAAAGACAATCTTTATAGGACTATAAGTTACTCTAAAATAATCATAACCAGATGCCTTCATGCATTTGCTCACATTGTCTCGAGATAAAATGCTCCCCCCTGTGAAGAATAGTGGTCGGCTCACACGTGCTCACTCACTGTAGAGGGCTGGACAGCTCTCAGGTTGGAACTTACCACCTTGAAAAGAGTACACCATCTCTGTGTCACTCCTGGGAAAGACATTATGGACTCTTAGGTCTCTTGAAGTACTACAGTAGGCTATTGTAGAATGATATAGGAGATTTAAGCAGATATTACTTTATTAGTTTGAAGTTCTTGCCATCGTCATTGTTTTTAGTAGCAGTATTTTTGAATACAAAATACTAAAAAAGTTTGTGAAACATTTGAAACCATGAAGTATGGATTTGTTCTGAACTGAATTTTAGATGTTTATATGTGCTGTCAGGATACCTATATTTTTTCCTTTGAATAAAATTAAATTAAAAATTTAGACTGATACTATTTTACTAGTTTATCATGTTTTAAAAGTATTTAATTTTTTAGCTGACACAGTGATTGTACATTTATTGGCTACACTGTCATTTTGATGTTGTTAATGTATAATGACTGGACCAGAGTAATTAGCGTATCCATCATCTGAGACAGATATTCATTCATTTTTTGTGTTGAGAATTCTTTTTACTAGATGTGTTGAAATACTTGATGCATTGTGGTCAGCCATAGTTTGATGTGCTTCAGAACATTATCCAGTCATCCCTCTTATCCCGTTGCTCTGACACCCATTAAGAATTCTTCTTTCATATCCCTCCTGCTCTCCCCCATACCTTTTTAGACTCTGATATGCACGATTGCTAAAAAGACATCCCAAACAAACAAAACAACAAACAACCCTGTGATGGCAGGTTTTAGGCTTGCACATCTAACAGAGAAAACATGGTACTTTTTGTTTCCCTTAAGCATCGTCCTATAAATCTGTCCATGTTGGTGAAAACAGAGTTTCAGTATCTGTTTTTTTTACTCATCATCAGTGGACAAGTAGGTTAATTTCAATGTCTTGACTATTGTGACTAGTACTGCAGTAAACATGGGCATGCAGATAGATGTCTTTTTGACGTGAATTTTGTTTCTTTTGAGATGAAGCAGTTGTGTTTCTAGATCTCTGATGAACTTGTATTACTGAAAACAGGAATCTTTGTCTTGCTTCTGAGCTTAAAGGAAAACATTTTAGCTTTTTTAAATTCAGTATGTTGTTGGCTATGAGCTGTCATATGTGAGTTTTATAGTGTTGAGATAATTTTCTCTTATACCCAATTTTCTTTTCCCCTTTTTTCTTCAAGATAGGATGTTTAGTTTTACTAAATGCTTTTTCTTCATCTTTTGAGACAATCATAAAGTTTATGTTTTCATTCTGTATACACAGTATGTTATTCATACTGATTTGTATACGTTGAGCCATCCTTGCATTTTTGTATGCAAGCCTTTCATTATGTTGGCTTTGGTTGCTAGTACTTTGTTGAGCATTTTGATAGCTATGATCATCAGACATTTGGGTCTGTGGATTCTTCTTTTATTTGTGTTCTTGTCTGGTTTTGATGTCAGAGAAACTTTGGAAGTATTTCCTTTCTTTTACTTCTTTGGATGAATTTTAGATGAGTTTACATCAGGTTTGTTTTGTAAGTTTGTGTTTTGCAAGAGTCTCATTAAGGTGCCAGGCTATCCTTAACTTAACGATCTTCCTGTCTCAGCTTTTGGGACGGCAGGGAAGCTAAAGTGTGCCACTATATCTGGCTCACGTTGGCTCTTCATTTACAGTTTGGTAAAATTCAGCAGTGAAACTGTTTGTCTACCCCTGAGCTTTTGTTCTTGTGGGGGTGGACATAGGAACTTTTTTAAATAACAGATTCCATTTTTTTTTCTTGTTGTGGCTCATTCAGGTTTTCTGTATCATCATCTGTATTTTTAAATGCCTCATTTTGTTTCAGTGTAGGAGAGTGATGGTTCAAATAATGAAAGGATAGATCATAATCCTGTGGTTTAGCTGTTCTATTTGTTTACCATTAGCATATCACACTAGCAAATTGCAGTTGTACAGATTTTTTCAGTGTTGGGAGTACATGCATATATACATATCTGTATTTGTAACAATATAATTTACCAGCCAAACTGGGACACTTTTATGAAAGAGTATTAGAAGTGTAGTGAGAGCTAGCATTAATTTTACCTCAGGACATAGGACATAAGGCTTAAATCACAGTTGTCTTCTGGTAAACAGGAAAGCGAGGTTTCTGCTTGAGGCACCAGCCCCATCATGTCTTTAGTCTAGGAGTTCTCATCAACTCTAGCTCCTCAGCATTGCACTTCCCTTTAGTGATTTATTTGCTGACATTTCTTTTATCTGTATAGAATGGTTTGCAAAGAGCCCAGATCTCTGACTGTCTTTGGGTTAGTAGGGTCTGATTGTCTCCAGATTGCATGCTTGCTTACACTCTGCCTTCCTTTCTCCCTTTAACCCTGTCCTGTCTACCCTTGTATTTCTCCTATTAGGTAGTTTTCTTCTCTGTAATTTGGCTGTTAGAACAAAGTTAGTCAGCACAGGTGTGCAGAAAGCATTGCTAGAGTTTAATCATATGGAAGGAAAATTATAGGTCAAAAATCGGTTTTGAAAGCAATTTTGGACTTTCCTCACAGAATTCCTTGCTTTAAGTATGCAGGTGGGATTTTCAAACGATATGTGTATGTAGTTGTGTGTATGTGTGTATGTTCCATGTAACTTTAGCTTCTACTTCTTTTATGTGTGCCATACTCAGAAATCATTACTTTTATTCTGAAATTAATTGTCCATTCTGATAGGTGTGTGACTGAGGGGGAGTTGGAGAAAGCATGTTTTCATTGTGCCAAATCTAATGGTAACTCATCTAAAACTTTCAAGATTTGACTAAGCAAGTCACTCCCTAAAAGACTTCTTTTGCGTTGTTATAATAGTCCGTCTGTCTTTGTTTTTTTGTTTGTTTGTTTTTTGACTGGCTGCTGTTTGTGATGTTAGGGATTCAGTTCAGAGCCTTGTCTATGCAAGTACCTATCACGGTGGTATTTCTTTGCCCTGGTTAATTGAGACAAACATTTGCTCGGTAGCACAAGCTGGCTTTGACCTTGTGAGCCCCCAGCCTTCACCTCCGTGTGCAAGCTTATCCTGCTCACTCTGTCTTCCCTCCTTCCTTTCTGGTTTCCCTTGTAAGCTTCTCCTCTGTCCAGATCACACGCTTTAAAGCTGGGAACTCGGTTTATCTCTTGTTAACATGACTCATCTGTACGGCAGCGTCCATGTGTGCACACAGGGCTGATTCCCAAAGTCTCCTCCCCAGGTCCGACTTGTCAGACATACTACGCTCACGCATCCAGTCATCTCTGATGTTTTTACTCCCCATATTTAACTAATATTTAGTTTTGGTACAATTGTAAGGCTTAAGGATAAATTGGGAGTATCTTCAATTCAATTGGAAGAAGATAACTTCCCTCTTATCCAGTAAGTCCTAATTATGACCCGGTCTGAGGTCTTTCAGATTTCGACTTCCGCTTCTGTCTGTCCCATGTGCCCATAGCTCTTCAGCAGTCTTCTGTGTTTCTTGAGTCTGCTTTTTTTTTTTCTCACTTGCTTTTGTCTCATACACTCTTCCCCTAGTTTCTATGCAGCTGGTTTCCTCTTGCATTTAGCCTGGACTTCCGCCATCCTGTCCTTAGTTTTTCCTGAAGTAGATCCTGCCATATTTTGCTGTTTGAGCCCTTTGTTTCTTTTACAACAATTCGCACGGTTTTGCTGTATTTTATGGATTTGTTTTCTTGTGTTTCATCTGCCTTTCCAGTTAGCTCTCTGAAAATGAGCTTTTGTTCTTTCTTGGATTACCCAGCGCATAGGTTGTATTCCACAAATAGTGAAAAGCATGAAGCTTGCCACGTTCAATTTTCTATAATGTTTTGTATTTTAGCACATTTAATTTATAAATTCAGAGCATCTTATTCAAAACAGTGCAGAACAGACCTAAGATTTCTCGGTGAGGGAGATGAGAATACAGAGAGAAGGATATAACCAATTGGAACAGCGCAGTTCCCAGTCTGATGGTCAGCTCAGGTTTGTTTATTGTATACTAGATATGAATCACGTGACGTAAGCAGTAGCATAGGTACAAGTATGTACTTTTTAAGCTAATGAGTAACTAGTCACTGTCATTGAGTGCTTTGCTAGTGACTCAAGGTCATCCGTGGCTCTAAAATTTTTATTCAATTTTTTAACTTTGTCACTTTTTGCCTGCCAAATATTTTAGGGGTCACTTTACCCCCCACCTCACACAAACTTGCATTAGGGAGACTTGAGTTTTATTGTCACAAATGACCACAAACTTGTAGGCTTTGTCATATCCTAATAGTGTTCTTTCCTGTCAGCTGCCAACTCTTCTCCCTTAATTTCTTTTCTACTCCAGCAGCACCAAAGTTCATTGACTTCACACATAGCATGTGCTGCACAGTGCATAGTAGCTAAGCAAAGGCGAATTACCCTGCCATCTCTTAGAAACTTAGAGATTGACAGTGCATCATATCGTTTATACTTGATTCTTTCTGTTATGTTTATTTAGGTCTTTCAGCATGTTCAATTTGGTATACATTTATTTTAATGAAAATTGACACTAGTAAGCTTCATAAAATTTATGGTACAAGGAAATCATTTTTGTGTATGTTTATTTCAGATATGATCATTCTGTGTCCAATGACAAAGCCTTAATGGTGCTAAGTGAAGAACCATTACTTTATATCCCTCCCCCTCCGTGTCAGCCCCTGATTAACACAACAGAATCTCTCAGGTAAGGGGTGTGGATTGGTGCAGAAACTACTGTGTGGCCTCCCATGGCAAGCTTCAGAACTTAGAAGAGCATTTCTTTAGATTTACTAGGAGGCCAAGAGAACCTGATTTATTGTTGGATAACTGTAAGCCTGCCAGTTGTTCAGATAGAGATGGTGATGGGTCATTCAGTGTGATGGTCTCCTGCTTATGTGTTTCTTGTTTGAGCAAAAGGACAAGTGAATGATAAAATTCAGGGTAAGGCTAGACTTGTGGACATAATATTCTCAGCAGACAGCATCACTTTTTTCAAATTAGGAAGGCGATATCTGACTTTTGAACTCATGGTTGGGGAAGTTGCCTTCCTACCCATGTCTTATTAAAAAAAAACCAGAAATAAATGTTTTAGTTTTATTTTTTTTCAAATTGAATCAAAAAGCATTGTTAAGTAGTCATATATGTTGGGCTGATCTTTGGGTCCTACAGAACAATTATATGAATTTCCAACAAAAGAATAAGCCTACTGTTAAATATATTTGATTACTCTGTTTTATAGGTTGAACCATGAACTTCGAGGCTGGGTTCATAGACATGAAGTGGAAAGGACCAAATCTAGAAGAATGACAAATAGCCAACAGAAAACCCGCATTCTCCAGGTCTGTTCTGCTTGTGTCTGAAGAAATGACAATCCAGGCACCGGGAATCCTTTCCCAGGGACTTGTTTGTTCCCTGGGACATTTGGGAACTTAAGCCTTATTTACTTCTCACTGTGGCCGCTTTGGATGCTGCAGCCATTGCCCCCTACTCAGGCTTGGTGCTGCGTCCTGTGCTCTGTCCCCCACCCCTCTCTTCTGTCTCAAAGTCATTAACTCTGGCTGCTACAACAGCGTCATTTTTAGAGCTGGATGGGATAGAAACTCATCTCTTACACAAATTCTTCATAGCCCTTCATGGATTTATGGAGAAATCCAATGAAATAACTTCCAGACCAGGAAATAGCAAATGTAAAAAGCCCCAGGACGGAACAGGTTGCATATTTATAGAACCTCAAGAAGTTGAGTAAAGCTGTCAGGAATGCTGTGACTGAGGGGAGTGGTAGGAGCTCAGATCCGAGGGGCTGTGGAGGAGAGAGCTTAGTGAACACCACAGGCTCTGGTCTGAACTTTAGATTTCATTCCAGGCATGAAGGCCAACAGTAGTGGGTTTGGTGAGGGTTTGTATGTATGAAAGGTAACTTTGGCTAGGACTGGTAGAGCTCATTAGTGAACTTGGGAGACAGAAGCAGGATTGTGAGTTCAAGGAGCCTGAAATATATAATGAGACCTTGTTTCAAAACAAAAACAAAGAAACAAAAGTGATCAGTCTGGCTACCACACAAAGCAGACAGCTGGGGAGTGGGAGGAGGCAGGTCAGACCAACTGCAACCCAGCGGTCTAGACGGGAGGTCTGAGGTCTGTTCTACTGTGGGACATATGAAGGAGGAGGTAAGAATGGGGACCTAAATATATTTCAAAAGGAAAACTGTTAAAGAATTGTTGCTATAAAATAATGAGGAATTGGTGATAATTTCTGTGTCTTAGGTGCTAGATTAATGCGGATGCCATTTATAGAGACAGAAACTAAGGAGGGAGTTAGAGACAGGAGTCAAGAGCTTTAGATACAGGATTTAGACCATAAATTGAAGAAGTCCAGTTAGACAACCATGTATTCACATCTGGACTATAGGAGAGAGGTTGAGGCTAAATGTTTGATTTTGGGGTGCTTCTTTCTAATGTGAAACCAAAGAGGAGAGAATGCTAAACTAGTGCTGGGCATCGCACATGTGTGGGCTACAAAAAGCATTCCTTGAGGGTGGCTGGACAGGTGGATGGAGGGCAGGAAAGGGCCAGCAGGCTGTGAGACAGTGAAGGCGGTTACTATTACAACTTGCCATTCAAATTCACTGGAGACCCTGGAGGCTCTTTTACTGTGGTTGTAATGACAGGTGGCCAGTGAAGGGAACGCTGGATAGTAACATGGAAAGGTGGCAGTAATTGTTGTAGAGAAATCTCCAGAAATGGGGGGAGAATAAGAATCAATAAGGAGGTTTTGTTTTGGGATGTAAACATTTTCACCTGCTTTACGTTTGGTTTGGGTGCTAATAGAAGCATCTTGCTGAGCATGGTGGTGCTCACATGGTGGCACTTGCCTGGGTGGGAGAGGCAGAGGCAGGCAGTATCCATGAGTTTGAGGCCAGCCTAGTCTATACAAGTTCTAAGTCAGCCAGCGCAACTTAGTGAGGCCCTGTCATAAAAGAAAGAAAGGGCTGGGGTTTGAGGGTAGGATAGAGAAAGAGGCAGCTCAGCCAGGCGTAGTGGTAGTAACTTGCATTTGTAATCACAGAACTCAGGAAGCTGAGGCTGAATTTTAGGCCATCCTGAGCTATGTATAGTAAATTCCAGGCCAGTTTGGGCTGGAGGGCTAGAGTGAAACTCTGCCTTGGGTCAGTATAAGGGATGGAGAAGGAGGAAGCGGTAGAGGAGGATGAGAGAGAGAGAGAAAGGGAGAGAGGGAGGGAGCGGAAGGGAGAGAAAGAGAATGAAAGAATAAGAATAAATGTCATGGGAGAGTGAGCTTAACTGTTTATTTGGAAACAGTACATAATATGTTCAGAAGCATAGTTGAATTCATGTTCTGACTTCTGAGGGTCTATGTCTGTGATTATCCAGATTGTGCTCCTAGGCCTTTCCAATACCTTCCTTGCCTACGCTGGCAGTTTTATTGGTTGTTAGCCTTGAGGCTATAGGCAGTCACAGCCAATGCTGTGAGGACCTGACAACCCCAAAGCTCTTCCTGGCATTGGAACACAGGGTCAGCACTTCAGAACATATTGGTCTGCTAAACTGTGCATATATATCAGCTACCTCCTTAGCCAGAGGGAAAGGAGACTGTTTGGTTTCTGCTTCCATATTTGGAGCAAGTTTTTCTTACTGACAGAGTCTTAATAATCCCAACCCCAGTGACAGAAGGTTCAAGTGATGTGGTTTTCAGGCTTATATTCTTTGCTGTGTAGAGGAAGAACACAAAGTTTGGGAATAGGTCACTGTCAGTAGATGATCTCACAAAGGTAATTTATGAAAATTAGATGATAATTCGTGTCCTAAATGGAGGTTTTTGCCTTGTCTTTATAATTTGTCACACTACTCTTTTCTATTTTTCATAACTGTGAAAGGGTTTTTCTCTAATCCCCAAAGAATTCTAATGTAAAGGAAGTAATGTTGTCCTAAGTTTAGCCCATTATTTATACATTTATAGTTTAGACTACAGCCCCTTTCTCTGCTATTTCTGGTACATGTCTCTCTATTGAGTGCTTAGATAATAGTTCAGAAGTCTAGGAATCTCACTATTACCTAAAAAGGAATGACATGGAAGAACGTATTTGAGTAAAGCTAGGAGAACAGTCATCTTAGTCATGCTGATGTTAGCGGTAAAGCATGTAAGAATTCGTTTGGTTTCTTTCTTTGTGTTGGAACCCTGCACCTGCTGTGCTCCCCCAACACCCATTTCAACATTCTTTCCTCTTGATTATTTATTTTAGATATAAAAATAAGTCAGTCTCATAAAGTATTCTGTAAGTTTGGTAAACCAACATTTGTTTGAAATTTCTCTCGCTTTATTCCAGTATCATGTCTTTGATTTGACTTGTTCTCTTTCATAGTCTTATCCTCTTTAGACTGAGGCTATTAGGAAAGATCAAGGGTGAGTGAAAAATGCCGTCTAAGATTAAGGCAAAGCGAAGGCACGTTGGGTAGACCACAGTTGAAAGAACTGGCTTCAGGAGGCCAAACAGTAGGACATTCTAAGTAGGCGTGGTGGTGTACTTCTACAGGTCTTGTGCTCAGGAGGCCAAAATAGGAGAATCAGTTGTTTGAGACCATCCTTGGCCATATACAAGACCCTCTTATAAAGGGGGGGGGGGATTTCAAAGCTTTTTAGACTAAGATAACAGTGCCAGATACAAACCCATATTATCAGGGAGAGAAAAACAGTAGCATACATAAATATCCCAGTAAAACTAACAGACTAAAAAGATACAGAGAGAGAGAGAGAGAGAGAGAGAGAGAGAGAGAGAGAGAGAGAGAGAGAGAGGAGGGAGGGAGGGAGGGAGGGAGGGAGGGAGGGAGGGAGGGAGGGAGGGAGGGAGGGAGAGCACTCCTAGTAACTTGTATTTTAAAAACAGGAATAAAAGAACTATGGAATTTATAGCTTATAAGAATGCAAAGGGGGGGGGGTCAAGTAGAATTATAAGTTGTTCGCCTGTTTGTTTGTTTAAGGCAAGTTCTTACTAGGTAACCCTGGCTGACCTGGAACTCACTATTTAGACCAGGCTGTCATTGAGCTCAACAGAGATCCATCTGCCTCAGCCTTCTGAATGCTGGACGTGAAGCTAAGGTTTTATACCTGGCAAATGTTATTCCACGGTAGGCTGTGATGATGTGACGTGGATAGTACTGGACCCTGTGTATATTATTTTTCCCTTTACATATATAGCTCTGATAAAGGGTGATTTGTAAATTGAGCACTGTGAGAGACTAATAATAGTAATTCATAGCATTTACAATAACATACTGTACTACAACCTTCAGCAGCGTTACTCTTGGGCATGAGACCATTATTCAGTTAAATAAGGTTATCTTTATACAAGCACTGCTATAGCATGGCAGTTGATCTGAGATGCCTACTAAGCAACTAGCATGGCAGTTACATGTATACATGGATGTATGTGCTAATCGTCAAACAATGGCCTTGTTGTAGGACCAGAAATTGGAAACCTTATGGTCATCTTCACACACGGGTCCCATTTACCAGAGAAACCTGTTCTTCTCTTTTTCCCTTTAAGCATTTTGTGTTTGCTTCTGGTTTAGTATTTATCACACTTTATTGTTTTATAGGACTTTCCCTCAGTCATACCCCAAGCTTCTTACAGAAAATCAGGTATCTAATTTCGAAGCCCCACTTTATGTAGAAATAGATATATGAACATGATAATTAATAAATTCCAGGAGATTTACTAGACTAGTATTTATATACCCAAAATACAACAAGGCCACATTCTCATGTAACGGTAGTAATATACCCTTGAGTTCTGATTCCCTTATGAAATTTTCCTAAACTCTCAGGAAAATGAGAGAACAGAGTACAGAGCAAGTGCCTTGTGAAATAGAGGTTTTTAGTGTGGCATGTGTTGGCCTTTGATGGTTCCATACTAAACTGTTCTCTGGCAAAAGAGTCATGGGTTAGATGCCTTTCATGGGATACGAATAGCAGTGCTGGGTGTGAGGAATGTGTGTGTGTGACTTGGTGAATAGTGGAAATTTTGTTTCATTTTGAGTCTCTTTTTATTTCTTAAGAATTTGTAACAACCATTTTTGACAAATATAAGTTGTTACCTGTCCTGTATCACTTAAACAGCTTGATCCTAAAACTTGCAGTAGGTAGACTGAACTTGGGCAGTCTTTCTTCAGACTTTGTGGGAAGTACCTGAAATGTCTTTATAAGACAGTGTAAGTTATAGTCTCAGCCTACAACATGGCCTAAAGTATTCTAAATAACAAATCCAAATATGAGTCAGTATTGGAAGTTTTTTTTGTGTTATTTCTTGAACTTTTTTTCTCTCTTCCAGGGTGCTCTGGAACAGGGCTCAAATTCTCAGCTGATGGCTGTCCAGTACACAGAAACCACTAGCATCGGGTAAGAAGCTGCACAAGTTCTTAGCCAAAGAGCCTGAAGTGTAGAAACTCACACCTCCTCTCATGCTCCTCTGATGACTTTTATATCAGGTCAAATGAACATACACAGCCAGCTAGCAACCCCAGCAAAGAGATCCCTCTCTCAAATCTCTTAAGTACAGATTTAGTCAGAAGGTTCTCTGTCGTAATTTTGCTTTCTTGTTCTTAATCTGTTTGCTAGTTCCTGCTGTCCACCTTGTTGGTGCAGGGTCACTGTTGTTCTCTTGTACCATGAACTCCAAGCTAGCTGGTCCGCAGGCTTCCAGATGACTCTCCTGTCCCAGCCTCTCATCACTGTGCTCCTGGTGGATGACAGTTGCGTCCTTTGATGCAGCTTTCTTAAAATGTGGATTCTGGGGATTAGACTGGTCTTTCTGTGTTTCGGCTTTTGTAGCAGATGTTCTTACCTGCTGAGCTATCTCATCCACCCTGGCTGGGTGCTTTACATATATCTTATCTTTAAATTTATATAATAATTCAAAGTAGATTTCATATAGGAAAAGGCTGGGGAGTCAAGTTTTTGTTTTTGTTTTTAATAATTTCCCAAGTCACGAACTAAGTGGAAGAACTAGATGTCAGACCTTGCCTGTGTGACTTAGTGCTACATAGCATGACAGAAGATTTGGGAGATTCCAGAGAGAGCAGTACCCAGCAGCTCAAATGGCATCATCAAGGCAGAGTAACATGAGGAGAGAAAAGGGAGGTAATCCAGTCATGACTAGCTAGCTCTAGTGGGGTGGCTCAGTAGTCATGGCCTTTCTAACTTGGTCTGTGAACCAAGCAGATTAATGTAGCAGATCCAGTGTCCAAAACAATAGCAACAAAAACACATCATTTGCATAAGTCAAATGTAGTGGAGCATCACATGGCACCCAATAAGTATGTGTCAGTTAAAAAATATTAAAAAGTGAAAATGGTTGTTCAAATACTACTATTTTAGCTGAGCAAGGTTCTTAGGATTCAGATGTGGCTAGAATGGAAGGGATAGGGAAGACCCATCATGTTTGAATATTAATGGTATTTCCTATCTTCTCACATTAGTAGGAATTCTGGGAATGAGCTGCAGGTGTACTATGCTTCACCTGGAAGTTACCAAGGTTTCTTTGAAGCCATCCGCAGGAGGGGAGATACGTTTTACGTCGTATCATTTCGAAGGGTAAGTTCATTTTGAAAGAATAAAGCAAACGTTTTTGAGTAGCTGCTGAAACAGAGGTGGATTGGAGGCAGGATAAAGTCAGTGGTGCAGGTGCAGCAGGCTGGGTGAGCTGAGAACATGAACCACATCTGACTTTGATTCCTTGTCACCCTGTAGCCCTATCGTTTGTTTCTAACCAGTGGGAAAGTGAAATAGGAATGCTGAGTGCCTGTTGGTGTGTTTTAAGCCAAGGCCTATTTGGTAATTAAGAAACAGACTTCTGAAACATAGAGTTAAGATTAATCATGGGCTGTTAATTTGTCAATTGTGGAGTGTTTAGATGTGTGTTCCTAAGTTTCTTTGTTCACCTTTTTCTTTTTTAAACGTTTATACTTTTTGGTGAGGAATGTATTAAATAATCAGGTTGTATAAGCAAAAGTGTTTATACTAGCATTTTTGAATGTTAAAGATGTTAGACCACATGAAGAAAAGCACAGCCATTTATAACCCATCTGTTTTTGCTATAAATGACAATATATTCTTAGAGTTTCCATCTGATGGTTCTTTAGAGTGCTCTACATTAACCAAGAAAACAGAAGAAATTGAAATTCCTCTTTAAAAACATTTTATTATGTTTTTAATTACATGTAAATATTGGTTTGTGCATGTGAGTGCTGTATGAATTACTTTTCTGTTGCTGTGATAAAACCACTACCAAGGCAACTTATGGAAGAAGTAGCTCATTTGGGTGTATTTTTCTGAGGGTAAGTGTTCATGATAATGGGGTGAAAGCAGCATTGGGGGGGGGTCAAGGGGATATTAGAAATGGGATGTGTCTTTAAACCTCTGAAACTCACCTCCAGTGACATCTTCCAACGAGGCCATGCCTCCTAAGCCTCCCCACACAGTAACACCAATTGGGGACTGAGCATTTAAATACTTGAGACTACAGGGACATTTCATTCAAACCTAGACAAGTACATTCCAAGTACATTGCCCACAAAGACCAGAAGAGGGCATCAGATCCCTTGGAGCTGGAGTTATAGCCAGTTGGGAGCTACCTGATGTGGGTGTTGGAAACAGAGCTCAGGTCTTCCACAAGAGAATAAGTGATTCTAACCACTGAGCCACTTCTCTAGCTGCCTAAGTCATTTGTTTTTAAAGGAAAGATCCTAGGTGGCACCTGGTTGACAATAATACTTACTAACAGTAGAATGATTTGTTCTCAGTTGCTGTTGCCACTCCCTAACATAGAAATTGTCAGTTAATTAGTTAGTGCTTTTCTAACTTAGAAATTTTTAGTGCCTCAGGGTTTCAGGAATAGAGAAAATCCGATTTTGAAGACTTAAGGAAATTAGATGTTATGTATTACTATATCTATATATCTATATCTATTCATATATCCAGTTATTCTAGGATGTTTGGAATACTTAAGCTGATGATCACAGCCTTTTCACAGAATTCCTTTGCTCGTCTTGTTCTCCCAAGTAATTAATGTATTTATTAACCAGCCTCATAGTGCCTTTTGACTGGCAAGGGGCCCACCGAGAACAGAGTTTCCTTTAGGCTCCAACTGTCTTGGCTCAAGAGAACTAAGTATTTGTTGTTCTATTGGTATGATTAGGTTTAAGGTTAAAGGAAAAGTAAACCTTTAAAGATGGATCTTGTTCTCTGCACAGTTTGCTGTGCACTGACATGACTGCCACCGAACTTCCCACAGAAGTATGTTTTAATAATAGTCCAGGGTACGCCACCTTCATTTGATCAGACAGAAGCCATGGGTTGAAATCATTCTTAACACTGTTTTTCTAGGGATGAGAGCAAGTTACACACACACACACACACACACACACACACACACACACACAGAGGATAAAGAAAGAGAGAGACTATATTAATATTAAAGGAGACTGGACATTTTCTTAAATAAAGAGGATGAATTGTATTTTTTTCATTAATTATTTTATTTATTTACATTTCAAATCCTGTCCACCTTTTTGGTCTCCCTCCACAAACTCCCCACCCCCTCCCCTTTGCCTCAAAGAGGGTGCTCCCCTACCCACCCACTTCCATCCCACCCCTCTAGTAGCCCTCTTTGCTGGGGCAACAAGCCTCCACAGGACTAAGAGCCTCCCCTCCCATTGATGCCAAATAAGGCAGTCCTCTGCTACATACATAGCAGGAGCCATGGACCTGCCCATGTATACTGTTTGGTTGGTGTTTTAGTCCCTGGGAGCTCTGGTTGGTTGATATAGTTGTTCTTCCTATGGAATTGCAGTCCCCTTCAGCTTCTTCATTCCTTCCCCTAACTCTTCCATTGGGTCCTTGTGCTCAGTGCGATGGCTGGCTGAGAGTATCCGAATCTGTATTAGTCAGGTGATGGCAGAACCTCTCAGAGGACAGCTATATAAGGCTCCTGTCAGCATGTACTTCTTGGCAACAGCAGTAGTGTCAGGGTTTGGTGTCTGCAGATGAGATGGATCCCAAGGTGGGGCAGTCTCTGGATGGTCTTTTTTTCAGTCACTTTCATTTTTTGTCCCTGTCATCCCTCTTTAGACAGGAACAGTTCTGGATTAAAGATTTTGAGATGGTGGGTGGTCCCATTCCTCAACTGGGGGTGGACATGTGTATCTACTGGAGGTGGTTTCTTCATGCTCTAACTCCGCTCTGTTGGTTATTTCAGCTGATGTCATTCCCACTGGGTCCTGGGATCCTCTCACATCCCTGGCATCTGGGACTGTCTAGTCGTTCCCCCAGCCCCCAGTTTCTTCCCCCCATTGCTACATATTTCTATTTATTCTCCTCGTCCTCTGGACTTCTCCTGCCTCTTCCCTTTTAAAAATTAAAATTTCCCCACGTGTATAAAGGTCTTTCTCATTATTTTACTGTGGAAAGTACTGTTGGAAAATTACTGATTTCTCCTTCTAGCCTTTGATGTTCAGATAATTCAGTCTGTCACACATTCTTTCTGTATCTTTCGCTTAAATATAATTTATCATCTAGTATTTTATGTCTAGGAAAACCTGCAACATCTTTTCTTCTGCATGCCCCCCCTCCCACCAGTCTCTCTTTCTTGTTTTAACAGTAGGGAACTGGAAGTTTACTTTATTGCTATAAATTGTGTCATGGAACTGGAATCTAATCCTTAAATACCTGGATGGCTCATTTTTTTCTTGCTAAGATGAAACTATAAGAAGTAATGAATTATGTCATACTTGGCCTTTTCTTCTCTACTTTGATGTAAAATACTTTCCTAAAAGTTTGGTTGAAAATCCTGTGGCATGAGTAGGAGGAGGTGGACTATGCTCTTGTTGGGCTCTTAATCTCATTGACAGAGACGATGGCACTGGAATCCAGGAATAAGGAACTTGTAAGTGCCCACGTCTCTGCTTAGCATGAACCAGACACTTATTATCCAGCTGTTGTTTTGTTTTCCTACTGAGCACATATTTAACTCTCTTTAAGAGTTAAAGAACTCTGTGTGTGTGTGCACTCGCGTGTGTATTTTGATACTCTACTGCATGCCATTATTTAATAACTTCACATCCTACACTCCCGTATCTGTTAACCTCTTTACTGTTGAGCTGGTGACATTATTTTCTCTGAAGCAGGCATGATTTTGGGTAGCTACTGAGGTCCTGCTGTAGGTGAACAAGAAAGAAATTCTGATGGAAGATTTTCAGTTTGCTTTGGCTTTTTCTACATGTCTTTGCCTCCAGCACAGTGGGCTCCTCTCCTCTCCTTGTGAAGTTCCAGGCACTTACACCTTGTTTTTCTATAAGTTTTTTTTCTTATTTGGTGTGATTTGGGGCAAGGGTTGAGAGTAGCATTTCTCAAACCTCCAAGACACTTTGAATGAACTATACCTATACACAAGTAAGGAAAAAGCAATTAAATTTGATGTTTCTTTCTCTTAGTGTGTTTGTATAATAGATTATTAGGGAGAGTGTGTGGACTGAAGAAGGTAAGCACATGAGGTCAAGAGTGTGGGCCAGAAGCAGATGCTCAGAAGAGGACGGTTAGGAAAGTGATGTCAAGAAAACAGGAGCAGGGTGAGGAAGACTGTGACCTGGCTGTCTCCCCAGTGACCTTTGAAATGCTGTCCACACATTCTTCTTCCAGTCACTTTTATCTGGAGAAAAAAAGTTTTAAAATCTTGGGGCAGTCTCTCTTTAAGAACAGAAAAGGTTTTCTGGCTAGAGAAATGATCAGTTAGCAAACTGCTTGCTGCATTTATTTAAAAGCTAGACATGGTGGCATGCAGACGCAGAAGGATCCTTTGAGCTTATTAGTCTCTAGTCAAATTAGCAAAGTCTGCATTCAGTGAAAAACCTTGTCTCAAAAAATAAGGTGGAGCCATTATGGAAGACATCTAATGTAGACCTCTGGCCTCCACCCTCCCAAATCTACATGCAACATACACACACTCAATACCAGAAACGGGTGTGGGGAGTGAAGAACAGGTCTTTTATATATATATATATATATAATATATATATGAATAATATATATATGAATATTATTCCCATCTATTTGCTATTTCTTTTTCCAATGAGATAGATATGTAAGAATACTTTGGCATTTTTTATTTTAATTTTTTTTGTTTTGTTTTGTTTTTAGTACCTGTTCTTCACATTAAAAATAAGGACTTTTGTGTCTTCTTGGGTGTTTCAAATGCATGTGTGATATAAGGCGGTGGATCTGAGCTTCGGCTGTATGCTTGTCTCAGAGTTGTTTTTCTTCCTCCATGTGCTCCCTCTTCTCAAGATAGTATCATATGCCACAGCTTAGTTGCTTGTAAGACAGATGAGTGCATTGCATATATCTGATGTAGATTGTAGGGATTACCTCAAGCAACAGAGACTTGTCAATGGTGTGTAGGGTTTCAAGGAGCACAGCAAACTGGAAAGGGACTGAAGTGGTTTTCTCTTCGTGCTTCATAAGCAACCCCAGTGATCATACTATAGCCTTCCTTACACTGCCAGAGTCCTCAGACACCAAGTGCTCATTATCAGACAGTGGTCACTATCTTTTATGAAGGACTGCAGCGGGGGACTTAGCTCATGATATGTTCTCTTCTTTTGTAAGCCTGAAAACTTTATGCCTGAGGCTACCCAGTAGAAAAGCCTGAGCGTTAACTGTATGCATGCCTCAAGAGATGTTTGCTTGTGTGAGCCCTTGAACCTTCACAAACGTTACTATGACACAACCGGTTTTATTATTTTAAAAAAATGTTTCTTATGTCAGTTTGTGATTGTTAGGTCAGAAGCACTCTTCCTATCATTTGAGTTGTAAGTCTGTAAGGCAGGAACGGTAATTACTTGTGTGCTTGTTAATTACTACCTGATACTCAGCACAGGGGCCAGCACTCAGCAACAGGTACTCAGCACTCAGTACCTGTTCGGCATAGGCACTATGACTGTGCTTTACTGAGAGGAGTCCCATGTTAGAAATGCACCGCTCTTGATGCATTTCAGTTACAAGGTATTTTTCCATGTTTGGCATAAAGAAATGTGACTGTTTTGTTGCTCTGCATAAGGTGAGCGGTGTAAGTGCAGCTCAGGCCGCACTGGCTTCTCCCTTGTTCATTTCTGGATGCTCCAGCCAGGGTAACAGCAGCTTTCTGTCTTGGCTCCAAGCCATCGAGGTGAAGAAACTACCTGATGAATTGTTTAGTGCTTCTCAGTGTCATCAAGTAGAACCTTAAGTTTCTCTTAGCCTCATAAACTTTCTGACAGCTCTTTGGAGCGGATGGGCTGTAGTAATCCCTCTGGTTTTTGGCTTATTGTACGCTCTGGAGAAAGGCCATTGTCCTATACCACAGTTAAGCAACATGCTTGAGTACATGAGTTAGAAACTTAAAGCTTTAGACGCACTGTAGGAAGTGCTCTGATGATCGCAAACTTTGCTTGGTGGTGTTATTTATGTAAAATGTTTGTCAAATGTGTATTCCCATATTAATTTCCTAATACACAAAGAATGGTATATTTTCTTAATGTGTATAATTTATACCTTAAAAGTTGAAATTTTATATATAAAGCATATTAAGTGATTAGAAGTATATAATTGTACACAAAACAATTTTACACACACACACATGTTAGTGTATGCATGTTTAGAGGCAGAGGAATTTTCTTAGTGATAAAAATAAGTTAGCCTACAACGTTGCTTTAAAAAGTCAGTGCTCTTTTGTTTGTGAGAGTCTGCAGCTTGAGTTTACACGTGGACCTTGGAGGTCAGCCATTTTCTGCCTTCACTTATGTGACCTTCTATCCAAGATCTAGCTGAACAGTGAGTAGCTGACCTTGGAGTAGTAACTGCATTTTAGAAAACATCTTATCTCAGAAGATGAAATTCTTTTTAAAAGTCCTGCTTAGAATACTTTTTCTCAGTTTTAACTTTCTTTAAGATGTACTTAATTCAGGTTTTGATGTGTGTTATAAAACAATAGAGCAGAGTTATTTAAATGTCCACTTTACTTATGTTTACTTAATGATTTTGTCAGCAATGCTCTTTTTATAATTTTTTTTCATTTCATTAAATATAAATTGACATCTTTATGCAGACTTTATACTTCACAAAGTTGTTTTCAATATATTCATTAATTCCTTATATATAATCATATAAGTATTTCTAATCCTATTATTGATGACAAAAGTGAGGCAGAAGGAGGTTAAAATAACCAAGCGTCTAAGACAGAAAGTGTTAGAACAATGGCTGAAGGTAGTGACACAAGTCTATAATCAGTCCCTGGGAAGCTTTGCCAGGAGGCTATGTGTTCAAGGCTAACCTGGCTTCTTAATAAGTTTGGTCTTGTAGCCTAAGACCCGCCTAGACTACAGAGTAAAACTCTGCCTCAAAACAATATGAGGGTATGGTAGCACATGCCTTTAATCCCAGCACCCAGGAGGTAGCAGGCAGCCTGGTGTACACAGTGAGACCTTATCTCATAAGACAAAACAAGACCCCTAAAACAATCAACAGTAACTGAGTAGGTAAATCAGTAAATAAACATGCATGGAGAAGCTCACATGTGTGATTTGAGCACTCTGGAGGATGAGGCAGTCCTGAGTTTGAGGCTAGACTTAGCAGCATAGGGAGGCCCTATCTTAAAAATGAACAAATACATTAGTTAACCTTCACTAATTAATGGCAGCGCTTAATAGTTGATAGATCAACCTATGATAGTTTCCCTCGCCTTAATTTCAGGGTTTTTGTAATGATAGATTTTTTTTTTCCCCGAACAGAGATACATTCTAAGAATGAGTATGTAAAGAAAAATGTAAGGCCTTATAGTTTAGTTTCCAATGAATCGCTTACTGATATTTACTGTGGCTTCCAACAAGCCAATGACCCCCGTATCTCTAGCTACCTCATCTACAAAGTGAGAATCTTACAGAGGACTGGCATTCCAGTTTAACTTTAGAAATGTGGCTTTATTTTTCTAATTTCATGTTTTCATGTGTGTGTGTGTGTGAGTGTGAACGTTGTTGCTCTAGAAGGCTGTGGCATTGCTTTAAACAGATGTTACTAAATTGTCCAGTCTTAGAGTTTTGAGAAACAACAAAATAGCAGGTTAAAAGTACTTTTATTTATTAAAAGTTTGATTTTATGATGGCTGCCAGTTTTGTGACTTACTTAATGCCCCTATAGTGCACAATCTATCAACCTTTAGTTCTTATTTCTGTAATGAAGTTACCCCTTTTTACAAGTGATGGGAGTGAAGTACACAAGGACTACTGTGTAGTGTGGTTCAAATGTGGCAGAGCTAGAATTTAACAGAGGCAAGCTTCCACAGAGTCTGTGTGTATGAGGGTGTGCACGTATGAGGGTGTGTGTGTATTTAAATGTAGGAGTGTTCTATCTTTATGTACACCTGAATGCCAGAAGAGGGCATCAGATTCACCATGTGGTTGCTGAGAATTGAATTCAGGGCCTCTGGAAGAGCAACCAGTGTTCCTAACCACTGAGCCATCTCTCCAGCCCAGAGTCTGTGCTTTTAATTATTTTCCTACATTGCCATTTTAAAACCTTTGTTTTCATATCTTTCAGAACAATCCATTTGGGGTTTCATTTTGTCACTCTATTTGTCCAGATACATTAGAGCTGCTTTGGATTATTTCCAAAGAGAACAAGGCCAAGGCAAGCCCTGTTGAAAACTGAGCCACTTGCTAGTATGTATAATTGTGTAGGAAGAACAAAACAAGCAGAGAACCACAGCATTTTAAGCACAGGAGGAGAAATGGAAACTTGTACTACAGAGAAGGGGAAAAAGCATCAACTGGTTTATTTTGTTTAAAACTTAAGGAGGTCAAGGAGGAAGAGTTCCAGAAAGAGGCGTCAGCAGCACCAGGTGTCATAGGGTCCCTGAGAGTGAGAAATGAAATCCCACTCATCTCTAGCAACTGAAGACACTCGTGATTGTGGGTACATTTGTGATGGACTCAAAAAGGATCCACACTAGACAAAAGAGAGCAAGTGAAAGAAATCAAATGGAGTGTCTGGTAAATAGGGCATTGAGCAGAAGACATGACAGCTTGTGTGTAATCAAGGAGAGCTTGACTGCGTTAGGCAAGCACTTTCTCTCTAGAGATAGAGACTGCTGCCATTGGTTAACCTACTCATCAGTGTAAGAGGAGCTGTGCTGTGTGCTCGCCAGGTTCTGAAGGAAGTGAAGTATGTCAGTGCAGTGTTTGTTCCTCATGTGTAAGGATGTTCTTATGTTAAGCAAAGCATAGAGAAGGTTGAGTGTTTTTGTTTATTTGCAGTAGGACTAAAGAAATATAGTGTGTGGAATTTAAACTAGATTTAAAAAATAAAATAATGTTTAAAGTCTTCCCAGGATACTAAAAGTCTTCCAGGTCATGAATAAGCTGTTTTTAACAAATGGGATAAAGGTTTTAAAATATAAAAGTTTCTGGGTAGTGATGGTGCATGCCTTTAATCCCAGCCCTTGGGAGGCAGAGGCAAGTGGATCTCTGTGAGTTTGGGGCCAGCCTGGTCTACAGAATAAGTTCTAGGGCAGCCAGAGCTACACAGAAAAACCTTGTCTTGAAAAACTATGTATGTTTTCTTTAATAGAACTGTTTCTAATTAAATTTATACATAGTTTTTAAGGTTCTCCTCATATAAAAACTAAAAACACTAGCAAAGTAGCTTATGAAATCATTTAATGTCTTAACAGAGCTTGGTACAAGTTTTGTCATGATGTCACAAAATTTAACTATGGAGGAAGTAATTATGGTGTTACAGGAAGCAGCTATGATTAAGTCTGAAACATTCGCATCATTTCCATCTCCCCCTCAGCACCATGACTTACTCATTTTGTACTGGTACTTGTTTAACTCTTGACACTTTCAGCAGCATTAAACCTTGATGTTTCATTATTTCTTCCTGAGAAATCTTAAGTCCAGTAGCTGTGTGGCTTATTTCCATACATTACTGCCAACCTTCTGTGAGGAATGTAGCATCTATAGTATGAATAACCCACCAGACGCCTACAGCATGGCTAATTACCTCTATGTTGGAGCCTAAAATCTAACTGATTAATGTCTTGCCTGTTGGCTTCATGTCTCTTGTCTCTGCTATGGTGTAAGTATACTGAGCTAAAGAAACCTGTCTTTGTCTTCCTTCTATCCCCACTACATAGCACAGTGCCAGGTGTGTAGCCCATTTTCAACTAAGAATAAATTAATGAAATAGATGCCAACTCTATTAATTTAATACTATGCTTAAGTTATTTTTGTGATAGGAAATGTGTGCTCCAGCAACTTTTTGAGCATTTACATAGAAGTCACATGTATAGGTGTAGGTGCACATACATCTTTATGCACAACTGTCGAGGTCAGCTGTGGGTGTTGTCCCTCAAGTGTTCTCCACTGTATTTTTTAAAACAGGCTTTCTCACTTGGAACTCACTGATGAGTCTGAACTGACTGACCAGTGAACCCCAGAGATCTTTGTATCTGCCCCTCCCACTTCCCCTACCCCACCCCACCCCTGTGCTAGGATTACAAGCACACACCACTCTGCCTGAGGTTTTTTCTTTTTTAATTACTGAAAAGGTTTTCTTCATACAATATATTCTGATCATACTTTTTGCCTTCGATCCTCCCCACGGACCCACTGGCCCAATGTTTTAGGGTCAAATGCTGGTCTTTATGCTTACATAGCAGAATCTTCACTGAGATATTTGCCCCGCCTCTTGAGCATCTTTATCAGGGCCATCTATGTTTCATTGACTGTAGAAATCAGTCTTTCAAAATAAGTGAACGTAAATGCAGCTTTACAAGTCTGAGTATCATTTTGTTCTAGGGAGCTTCTAGTAAGATCTTCGTGTTTCATATTTGAGAAACTAGCCTTGGTAATATGTAAACAGAGGTGATTATTTTTCATAGATTTTTGTATCATTTTAACCCCCAGAATGACTAAGCTTCAGACTGATTAGTTCCAGATTCATTTCCATAATGTGTCTGTGATGTCCTAAAGGATCAGACTGTGTTAACATTTTATTCCCTGTGTAGTATGTATTTTGTTTAAAAGAATTAAGGAACAAATTGTATAGTATTTTTTGGATATGCAGTGCTTTGAAGTAAATCTCAGTGGAATGACTTTTATGAAAAATACCTTTGAAAGAAAGACCACACAAATGGATCAGAGAAAGCAAGTAGAGGCTCTTCAGGTGATTTGATGACATTTTGATACTAAGTCGCTTTGCATACAAGGCTCTTAGTGGTGCGTTCACGCAGCGTTGTAAGTCTGAATTACTCAGAAAAGTGTAACTTCCTGTCTTCTTTCTCTCCCTTTTCTAAGTATGCTCTCCACAATAGTCTGGGCTTTATTCTTTCCCCAACACCCTCCTCATCGCATGTTTGCTTGTCTGCAGTGCTGGTGACTGCCGTGCCAGCGAACGACATGGCCTTTCCCTCAGTTCCTCCAGGAAGCTGCCAGGATTTACAGATAGCTTGGTCCTGGGGTTTTTCTTCAAATTTTAATAAAAATCGTCCTTGAATTTCAAAAAGTTGCAATGGGGACTTACCATGTGCCAAAGTTAAAAGATTTGGGGTGGGTAGAAGTATGTTTAGTAAAAACAGTGACTTTAGTAAAGGAATATGTCCAGTACAAAGGGCCATTGGCTCTGGCTCTAGGCCTTGAAGAGTGGATAACTGAGTGTTTTTTTGTTTTGTTTTGTTTTGTTTTTTTAAAGTGCTTTTAAGAGTTACCAATTTACCTCACTAAAATCAACAGAAATTAGCCAGGCATGATGGAGCACACCTTTAATCTCAACACTTGGGAGGCAGAGGCAGAGGCAGGCAGAGTTCAAGGCCAGCCTGGTCTACAAAGTGAGTTCTAGGACAGCCAGGACCACACAGAGAAACCCAGTCTCAAAGAAACAAAACAAAAAAACCATATCAACAGAAATATTGGAATCTCCTAGGAAGAGGATATAGAAAGATTGGGGGTGGGGTAGAATTGGGTTTGGGACTATTGGAGGAGAAGGAGCCAGCAGGGAGACTGAAAGGAGCAGGCCACAAATGTGGAAGGCCAAGAGGAGATTTTAAAAGGAGTAGTTGACTGTCAGCTAGGGATGTGGTGTCAGAGAAGTGAGAGTAAGTGTGCCCTGGGTATTTGTGACCAGAGCCTTTGGCAGTGTCACAGTCAGATGAAGACAAAGGACTAGGTGGTAAGAACAGCATAATTGCTAAGGACTTGCCTGTCACAGGGGAAGAGGAACAGAAAAGTGGGGCTTTGATTTTGTTTCTCAGCTGCAGACACTACAGTGTTACAGAAGTGATCATATCCCTGAGAAAGGTAGAACTCAGAGAAGTAGAATTATCCTTTCTAGAAGTCTGTCTGTCTGCCCTTCACTACCCACTCCTAGTCCAGCATTTGCATATTGCAGATAGTGAGCTACTACTGAACTACACTTTTATTCCTGCCTTTCTTCTCCAGGCATAGAAGCTAAGTGAGTTCACGGAGGGGAGGCTACATTCTAGGAAGATGAGAGGCATCTCTGAGGGTTTCTGTTTTCCCAACAAAATACAATGACATTTTCAACTGATAGTGAGCATGTTGGGGGAGATAAATGAGCTCTGAGGAGAGACAGCTCTTCTGAAGTGGTTGTTTTTAAGCCAGTGGGATGGTAAGTCCACAAGAGTAATGGATTCTTGAGCCTTGGTAGAATGCCAGTTTGCGATAAGGAATACTGGGGTTAAACTCAAACCTCGATGGCAGACTGGCAGATGTGGGGTTTCATAGTTCTGCATTCAAGGTATTAAAAGACATGTCATCAAGTATGTGATATAGCTGGGTCACAGTAAGTATGGGGTGTTGTGACTAGTCTTAGAAATGACCTGACCTGAACAGAATCTGTCTGGAGCCTTAACAGCTGGGCCAGTTCCTCATTGCTAAGAACCACTTTACCTAAAGCTAGAATATCAGTTCACGGAGTACTGGACTATTCAGAGGCATGACAGTGTGCCTGCATTACCACCTCTCTAGATAGCAGCTTGTTTTCCTTCTGTCATCAAGAATGCCTGCTGCTGCTTCCTTTCTCCCTCATCTTTGTCATGTTTCCCAAGTTCCAGTTGTTAAAAACTTCCTAAGTACTTATAGATTAAATTGTTACTTATAAATGGTATTTTAAAATTCCATTTGACATGGCTTTTATTTTTTTCAAAGTAATTTCTTGCTATGGTAACTATCCATCTTTAATTTTTGTCCTATCACCTTCTGGTGCATTGACCTTGGTAGCACTCCAGGGAACTAACTATACCACTTGGAAGATTCTAATTTTCTTTAAGAATTAAACTTGTGGCTGATTCAAATGTATTCGTCTGTTACAACATATAACAAAGATCCATTATTTAGCATCATTTATAATTAGCGTGGATAGTAGAGTTTTATAGCTGTACAGAGCTGTGCATTTATTAGGGTGACTTTTTTGTATTACAAGGCATTTTTTTGAGCGATAAGTAGTAAATGATAAACTAAATTTAATTGTATATTTTGTGCTTTCACACACCATGAACCATACACACACCACATGCATGCACACATGCATACACATCTATAATCTTTTCACTATATTTTGAGGACAAATTCCCAATTTTGATAAAGTCCAGTTCTCTTATTTTATGAATTGTGTACTTGTTACCTCATGAGGTACTGCTGACCCCAGCTCACAAAGATGGTGTCTTACAACTTTTCTTCTGCAGCACTTGTCGTTTCCTGGGTAACATTAGGTTCATTTTGAGTTAATCTCTGTATTGTATTTTACATTGTGTGTGCGTGTGCGTGCGTGTGCTCATGTGCACACACACTGTGGTGCATGTATGAAGATCAGAGGATGACTTGCAGGAGTTGTTTGTCTTTTTGCATCACCTGAGTCCTGGGGGTCAAACTCAGATCATGGATGGGCCCTTGGCAGCAACTGCTGTTACCTCTGAGACATCTTGCTGACCCTTGAGTTAGTTTTTACATATGGTATGACTTGTGGCTCAGAATCTGCTTTTTGCTTGTAGAAATCCAGTAATTTATGATCTTTAGTACTGTGTTTTTATCCAGTATATTTTTTTTAAAAGAGGAATTACAGCAAAGCCAAGTTTAAAAGGTTACACCAGACTGCCGTTGTCTTTGGCTTAGTGAGTTTGTGAGTTTCCTGGAGCTTCAGAAAAGGATGTCTTGTGGTTGAACTCTCTCAGCTTCAAGTGTCCAGCCTTCAGGCTTGGCCAGCAGAGTGTTATTTACATATTCTTTGGAAATGTAACTACACTATAGATAATTGCAGCAATCGTGTCATGGGCAGAAGAAACTGCCAAACCAAATTCTAGAAACCAGACTAGACAAACACATGTGGTCTAAGAAATGGTCGTAAAGTAAGAGAAACTAAATAATAAGGTCCTTGTAGGAGCTGTCTGCTTCTCTCTGCTCTGTTGCTGCCTTGTTTTCCTTAATTTTCCTAAAACAATTCAAAATCAAACCTTAGAATGTTTTAAGTTATATATTAATATAGATTCTTCTTGAATATATATATATATTTATAATATATAAAGATAGGAAAATAGCAGAGTATGGTTTAATGTATAGCATTGTGCAGTCTTGTAGAAAAATAATATTCTCATTCAGCTGTGAATTGGTACTTTTCAGATTGTGTAAAAAGAATTATTGGCAGGGGCTGATGCAGCATTTTTGGTAGGTTAATGTGTAATATGAGGTCAGAAAGATCTGGACTAACCAGCATTGTTGTGCTTAAAATTGCAGTACTCTAGGAAGATGCTGTGCAAAACCCCAGTGTCCTTATCTCTGATACAGTAATGACAGTTACCTCTCACTGGGCCATTAAGAAGTTTAAATAAAATGCTACAACCAGTACTGGCACAGTATGTTCACTACATGCTTATTTCTCTGTGCTTGGGTGTGGGGAGGTCCTTTGGAGCAGGGGTTACTGTACAAAGAACCTGTAAGTGGATAGACAAGGCAGAAATGTTTATTTGCATTAGATTTAGCAAGACTCATCTACAATCCCTTTCTCTGCACGACTCCTCAGAAAGATTCATTTTTATTATATTCTTGTTTATAGACAGACTGAAAATTGGCATGGAATTAAAATTGCAAGGTATTTTACAGTAGCTGTGTTCAAGGTATACTTTATTACACAACTAGATTTAACAAACATTTGATTGAACTAATTTAGATCTGCTCCTTTTAGGATTTGGAGGAATGGGCTACAGAAATTTGAAAGGAGCACCTCTTTTCAAACAGCCTGTGGGAGTTGGTATTCTTTTTACCATGTAGGTCCTGGAGATTGAACTCAGATTTTAGAGTAGATTTTTGGGTTAGATGATAAAACTAGATTGCAGAAAACTGAGTGACAGTGGACACATGTTCTAGTTGTTTCTAGAACTTTTCATATTGACTACATCAAATCCACGTGAATGTATTTCTTGACAGCAGCTGATAATTAAAAACAATATCGTCTTTCCTCTGATGATTTTATGCTGATATTTGATGTGAATCATATGACTAATGTGTCAAGAGCTCATCCAGATGACACAGGTTATTAAGAGGATTAAAATAGTTAATAGATAACCCGAATTCATATTATCAAGTAGTTCATCTGTTCTGAAGAATTGACTTCCCTTGTACCTGAGGTTTTAGGGCATGTTTTTAGTTATAAAGTTTATTTTTTAGCAAAGTATAGGGATGAGGATAGTTCAGTTGGCAAAATGCTTGCTGTTTAAGCATTGGTTTCTGTGTTTGACTTTTAGAAACAGTGTAAAGATGCTGAGTGTGATAATCCCAGCACTGAGGTGGCAGAGTCAGGGTCCAGGGGCTCACAGTCGGACTAGCCCACCTGCTGAGCTCCCAGCCAGTGAGAGATTGTCTTTAAAAACAACGTGCATGACACCCGAGAATGACATCTGTGAGTGACCTCTGTCTTCCACATACATGTGCACACACACATCCCTAAACACATGAACATGTACATATATGCACGCAAAAAGATATATGAGACTAATAACTAGCCTTTCATGGTCAACCTGTGTGTTTATGGTTTCTTGTCATATGAAAGCCCCTATCATTTTATAGCAATTTTACCAAGTCTGTATTCATCATAGACCAAAGAGAGATATGGTATCATCTATTAACCTTTATCACAACCAAAGAGGTCCAAAATAACATTTAAAATTCACTTCAGTTTTATGTCCAGTGTGCCTAGTTTTAAATAACATTTAATTTTTTACTTCATTTTTGTGTGCTGTATGCCTAGTTTTAAGATGTAAAACAAGAAAAATATATTTTCCACCTAGTACAACATAAATGCTAATTTTACTGTGGAACACATATCTCCAGGAAATGGAAATATAGTGGGAAACGTCACACCACCACTTCTGACTATTGGTCTTTTTTTTTTTTTTTTTGTTCATCTTTAAGAGAAAACCAAACTATAAGAAATCCTCAGAGCATAAAGGTTTTTTTCCCTCAAAAGCTGTATTTTCTCACATCTTATGAGGAATCCCTCTCACTTTCAGACACCTCTATCCAAGTTTTCACTACCTTTCTGCATAGTTACCATTGTTTCTGTTTGTATTTTACACACTCTCTAACTGTAGTTGTCTTAGAGCTGGTGCTTAATGGAGTATAGCTAGTTTTCCTGTCATTCATCCAGCAAGGTAATTACTGACTAGCCACCATGTTCCTGGATGTTCTTTTCACAAATCATACAGCGGTGGACAAGGAAAAAAAAAGAAATACCTTGCACTTCTAGAGTTTGTATTCTAGAGACAGATACTCTTAGAGCCTATGTTCTAAAGTCAGTTACTAAGTAAATATATAAAGGAGTATGCAATCAAATATTAATACTAAGAAGAAAAATCAGAATAAGAAAGGAATCATTCTAAGTGATCATTGAAAAATTATTTTATTCAGATCACAGCATATAATTCTTTGGCTTGTCTTTAAAATTTTTTTTTTCTTTTTGTTACTGGTATTTTTTTAAAAGACATTAAGAATTGTATGTGCAGAGAAATCTGAAAATCTAGGTCCAGCTAGTAAATGGAGGTATCTAAGGGAACTCAATTCTTTGGCGAATCACTGTTTTACCTGTAGAAATAAAGTCCACACCCACGGAAGCTAGCAGCTGTGGAGTGGCCTCCGTGTGCAGCAGCCCCCAGGGAAGCTGCTGACACAGCACCGAGTTTCAGGTCGTCATTCGGCTCCAGACTTTTAACGCTTGGGCATTCTCTTACATCCTCCTCGCTTAGTCACTCGGGATCTTGTATTATTGCCAAGTAAAGCAAATCTCATACTAATAAGCTGTAAATAAACAGTAGGAGCATGAGTCAGAGCCAGCACCAACCTTCCTCCCGTGTACACCTCCCCGCGGCTCCCAGGCACGTCTATTTTGCACAAATGAGCAGTGCTGTTAACTCCTGTTCTGTGGACCAACTCTGGGTATTCAGTGAAGGCTTTTTTAGACCTAGGTAATTAGTAGTGCTCTGGCATGTCCCCAGAGTCAGAGGAGAATGTGAACCTCTGTCCTTTCAGTGGGAGGAGAAAAAAAAAATGCATTCCCTACCTTTTCTGTGGAAAGCCTTAAAAGTTCAGTCTAGAAGGTGTCTGCCAGATTTCTAAAAGAAACGTTATGTGGTGTAACATAGCACTGCAGGGTTTTCAGGGGGAAACGAGAGATAAATTGCTTAAAAGTCCTTTATCCTTCCTGACAAAATTTTATCCCATTTTGAGTCATTATTTAGTCATTCAATACCTTTTCACCAAATTTGGTGTTTCATACATAAAAACAAGTATATGAAATCTTTGTTTTCAAGTAATTTGTAATAGTGGAAGAAAGTGACTCATCCAAAATACAACAGCGTTGTAGGAGCTATAGGAAAAAAATGTAACATAGAATGCCGGAGATTCTGCATAAACCACAGTGGTTTTGGTGGATTCGCTGCCCTTACTGTTGTATGTAAGATGGTCGGTCCATCCAGTGCCTCAAACAGCCTGGTGAGGTAGGCATTCCTACACTCTAGCTTGCACCAGCTACACTAACTTCCTTAAGGAGAAGGGTATCTGAAGAGCTTAGAAAGCACTTGTCAAGTTACTCAAGAAGGCTGAGGATCGTGAGTGGGACTGTGAAGCTGTGGAGTGTCACATGAGAGGCACTGCTGTAAATGAGTAGGGCTCTCAGGCAAAGTGGTTGGAATGTAAAGTGGGCTCTGGAAAATAAAGCACGGCAGAGTCACGAGGGCACTGTGGCCTATGCTTAAAGAATTTGGTTCTTACATAGAAGGCAGGATCAGACTTGCTTTTCATGAATAAACTATAAATGTTTGCACAGCCATTTGGAAGGAAGTTTTCTCTAAAGGAAGGAATTTCTTCTCTGGCTTGACTTAAGTATACTAAATGCATATACAGTAAACACAATTAAAATCTGGAAAGGCTTTCTTTTAGCTTTTCAGGAGTAGGCTAAGATAGTTATGTAAGCTAATGTAAGGATAGAAACTCCTGTGAATTTCTGTGAGAGACCATGTTTGGGTGCATAGTCATAAACAGGACTGACCCTGTCTCACTGAAGCCCTTAACATTTGCAGACCGTGACTGGCCATGCTAGCTACATCCCATCTTACCCTAGTGTCTGACCCTCTTTACCTCCCCCGGGGCAAAGACTGTTCTGTCTGTTTTATAGCTTTTTAAAGGTAGTGGAAAAGGATTATCCTAACTAAAAGCCAGTTCTCCAAGTCATTTTTTCTTAGTGGAACTTTTTCTTCAAGAGTTCTGGAACAGTACTTTTGCTGAGGATGGAACCTCCACGGTGCCATAAGCCTTGATTGATTACACACACTTGATTCTAAAGTTGCTGCACAAGTCATTTCCTAAGCAATATTTGTTTAGCTGTAAAGTTGAGACTTTTTTCCTCCTTTAATTAGTTTATTTATTCACTTTAAAGCCTGATCATAGCCCACCTTTTCCCTCCTCCCAGTCCTACTTCTACACTCCCTTCTCCTACTCCCCCTTCCCTTCTCCTCAGAGAAAGGGAGGCTCCCCCAGGGGTACCCACTCACTCTGGTACATCAAGTCATAGCAGGACTAAGTACATCCTCTCACTGAGGACAGACAAGGCAGCCTAGCTATGGGACACATGATCTAGAAGCCCCACAACAGAGTCAGAGACAACCCCAGTGACAGTTGTTAGGGGACTCACATGAAGAAAGAGCTGCCCATCTGCTGCATATATGTAAGGGGCTGGACTTAGGCTCCTTTACACTCTTTGGTTGGTGGTCCAGTCTCTGTGAGTTCCCGTGAACCCAGGTTAGTTGACTCTGTATGCCTTCTTGTGGTGTCCTTGACCCTTCTGGCTTCTTCAGTTCTTCCTCCATTCTTCTACAGGACTCTCCGAGCCTCCCCCTGATCTTTGGCCTTGTTTCCATCAGCTGCTGGATGAAGCCACTCAGGAGACAGTTATGCTAGGCTCCTGTCTGTAAGCATAGCAGAGTATGGAGTCAGTGTCAAGAGTCGGCTCTCTCCTATGGGGTCACAAGTTATGCCAGCCATTGGCCTGCCATTCCCTCAATCTCTTCTCCGTCTTTGTCCCTGCACTTCTTATAGGCAGGATAAATCTTGGGTGGAAAGTTTTGTGGATGGGTTGGTATCCTCTCCTACCACTTGGAGTCCTGCCTGGCTACAGGAGGTGGCTTCTTCAGGCCCCATATCCCTCGCTGCTAGGAGTCTCAACTAGAGCCACCCTCAAAGTATCCCAGGCCCAGAGCCCCCCACCCCAACTAATTTGCTTTCTGTTTTCTAGCCCTCCTTCCCTTTCCTCTCCCACCCAGTTCCCTTCCTCCATCTACTTCAGATGTTTGGTTTATTTCCCATTCTGAGTGAGATTCAAGCATCCTCAATTGCGCCCTCCTTGTTACTCAGCTTCTTTGGGTCTGGATTGTAGCATGGCTATTCTTTACGTTATGGCAAAGATCTACTTAAAAGTGAGTACGTACCATGTATGCCTTTGTGGGTCGGGATTATCTCAGGTTGATATTTTCTAGTTTTATCCTTTTCCTGCAAACTTTTTCATGTCCTTGTTTTTAATAGCTGAATAGTATTCCATTGTGTAGATGTACCACATTTTCTTTATCCATTCTTCAGTTGAGGGACATCTGGGTTGTTTTCAGCTTCTGGCTATTACAAATAAATCTGCTGTGAACATAGTTGAGCAAGTGTCCTTGTGGGGTGGTGGGGGAACTTTTGGGTATATGCCAGGAGTGGTGTAGCTGGGTCTTGAGGTAGAACTATTCCCAGTTCTCTGAGAAACAGCTAGATTGATTTCCACAATGGTTGTACTAGTTTGCACTCCACCAGCAGTAGAGGAGTGTTCCCTTTACCCCACATCCTGGCCAGCATCTGCTGTAGCTTGAGTCACCTTGGCCGTTCTGGTGGGCGTAAAATGAATTTTCAAGCAGAGACCTTTTTCAGCCAATATTTTTCTTTAAATTTTTTAAATTACGTTTTTTATTCTTATATTTTATTGTTGGGCATGAGGTCACGTGAGCAAGTGGATCCAGGAAATGGAACTGAGGTTGTCAGGCTCAGTGAGAATCGAGCCTGCCGGCTGAGCCTCCGCACTGATCTTCACCCAGCATTTTCCCAGTCAACAGCAATCTCAGGTTTACAAGACGCACTGTTAGGTGGCATGGCCACCATTTCTATTTGTTCCTTTCAGTCTGGCTTAAAAAAACCCATTTGTTTTTCTGAGTGTATCAGTCTTTGTTTAGAAAACACCCAACTTTGGCATCTGTTTGATTTTCCTTCACCTTGTGTGTTTGACTCGAATAGTAAAGAGAATAGATTTCCCTGTGAACAAGGTGAAATCATTTGATCCATAAAACTGTGTTTTAATTGCTATTTAAAGTTTCTTCCCTGAGCTTGTGTCTGGAAACATATATTTTAGACTTTGGACTAAGCTGTTTTAGGTGAGACTTTATTTTCACAGTAAACTCCTGAACCCCAGCAAGGGAAGGCACAGTTTATTCTTTTCTAGACAGGCTCAGTTATGTTATCAAAAAGCAGCAACAGTGAAGCCGTACAGGAAGACATCCACCATTCCCCATCTCCACTCGGGTCTCATTTCCCTGTAAGGTGCTGCGTCTGCTTCAGAAAAGCGCCGGGAACTCTGCAAACACCTCACTGTACACTGATGTGTCGTGCACAGTGTGAGGGAAGGCTGAATGCTGCTTAATTCTTCATCCAACATCAATCATCTAAGCTTTAAAATGTCTGCTCTTTATGTAATATAGCCATCATCTTTCACGTGTTCCATTTACTCTTAAACTGTCAACCTGTATGCCAGACTGAAATAAATTGTTCCAAATCCCAGGCGTGCCTTTTACTAAGAAAATATGTTAAGTCTTTTGTAGCTAAAGACGTGTTGTTTGCATTTCACTCCCTGTCCTAACAATATTGAATTGGTGGTGGAATGCTTTTATAAAGTCGTACTATATTAGCAGTTAATCTCTGTGATTTTCTTTTTCTTGCAAGTGGTTGGAAAAGCTTGTATAATAAATAAGCTACTCTAGAAACTAATCTTAAAGCATGATGACCATGTATGAATCATTTGCCTATTATTATTACTGAATCATAAAGTCTCCCACTTTTGAGACAATCTCATTGTGTAGCCTTGGTTGGCCTTAAACTTACTACATAGATGAGACTAGCCTCACACTCCTAGAGATCCACCTGCTTCTGTGTCCTGAGTGCAATTACTTATGGGAAGCATAATATATAGTGATTTCATTATTTGTGTTTTACTCCACGTAAGGTATTTGTGATGGTTTGAATACGCTTGGCTCATGGGAAGTGGCACTGTTAAGAGGTGTGTGGCCTTATCAGAGGAGGCATGACCTTGTAAGAGGAAGTGTGTCACTGTGGAGGTGGGACTTTGAAGCCTCATATATATGCTGAAGTCTGACCAGTGGAATCAGCCTCCCCCAGGCTGCCTGTCTTCTTCTGGCTACCTTCAGATCAGGACATAGAGTTCTTGGCTCTTTTAGCACCATGTCTTAACTCATATGATGCTGCTTGCAAAGTGTATTTTGCAGTTTCTTGATATAATTTCCAATTTATATTTCTGAGACATAGAAAGATGCCCTTATCATTTTTTCTTTTATTGGATTTTAAAAATTTACATTTTAAATGTTATTCTCTTTTCTGGCTTCTCCTCTGGAAACCCCCTATTCCATCCTTCCTCCCCCTGCTTCTATTAGGGTGCTCCCCCCACCCACTCCGTCTTGCCTCCCAGTCCTGGCATTCCCCTACAATGGGGCATTGAGCCTTGGCAGGACTAAGGCCCTTCTTTTCCCATTGATGCCCAACAATGCCATCTTCTTCTACATAGACAGCTGGAGCCATGGGTCCCTCCATGTGTACTCTTTGGTTGGTGGTTTAGTCCTTGGGAGCTCTGGAGGGTCTGGTTGGTTGATATTGTTGTTCTTCCTATGGGGTTGCAATCTCCTTCAGTTTCTTCTCTAACTCCTCCATTGGTCACCTCATGTTCTGTCCAATGGTTGGCTGCAAGCATCCACCTCTGTATTTGTCAGGCTCTGGCAAAGCCTCAGGAGACAGCTACATCAGGCTCCTGTCACATGCATTCCTTGGCATCAGCAATATTGTCTGGGTTTGGTGACTATATGTGGGATGGATCCCCAGGTGGGGCAGTCTCTGGATGGCTTTTCCTTTAGTCTCTGCTTCATACTTTGTCTCCATATTTCCTCCTGTTAGTAGTTTGTTCTCCCTTCTCAGAAGACTGAAGCATCCACACTGTGGTCTTCCTTCTTCTTGAGCTTCATATGGTCTGTGAATTGTATCTTGGGTATTCCAAGCTAATATCCACTTATCAGTGAGTGTATATTATGTGTGGGTTTTGTTGTTGTTGTTGTTTGGTTTTTTTTGTGACTGGGTTGCCTCACTCAGGATGATATTTTCTAGTTCCCTCCATTTGCCTAAGAATTTCATGAAGTCATTGTTTCTAATAGCTGAGTAGTACTCCATTGTGTAAATGTGCCACATTTTCTGTATCCATTCCTCTGTTAAAGGACATCTACAGGAAGAAATGTTACCTCTGAAAGTTCTAAGCACAGCACTCCACCACTCATTCATCACAAAGCCAAGTCCCAAAATGGAATATTGTCCATATCAGGCTGATAGAGACATCCCATTTAGAATTGTATGTTCAAGGACACACACACTCACACTGCTCCCCCCCCCCCCATGGTTGACTGGGGTTCTCTGTCTCTTTTCTCATCTGCTGCCAGAAAAGCCTCTCTGATGATGACTGGATAAGGCACTGATCTATGAGTATAGCAGATTGTTATTACAAGTCATTTTATTGATTTTGTTTTAGACCAGTAGTGTTTGGTTTTATCCTAGGTCTTTGGGCTAGCTAGTCTCTGGTTCTTGGTCACTTAAACTGTTTTGGGTTCTGTCTCGTGGAGTGGGCCTTAAGTCAAATCAAACATTGATTGGTTATTCTCTCAATTAGTTTTTAGACATTGTGGCTCTAGAATGAAGATTTCTAAAGTAACTGACCTCAGTTGAAAGGTGATCCTTTCGATTGAGTTCAAGCCTCCTGGAGTAGGCTATCATGGGTGTGAGATACTATTAAGTGTAAATTTTTCTTTAGTAAATATTTTTATTAATTTATTACCTAGGTTATAATGTACACTTAAATGAATGCTATTCAGAGAGAGACTAAACTTTGTGACCAGGCCTTCTCAAAGGACATCTTAGTTTTGGGACTAAGAATACCTAAAGCAGTGGTGGCCAGAATGCCCCTAAAGCATGTCTTAGAAATCCTGTATCCCCTCTGGGCGTTCGGCAAGAATCTAAAGTGTTAGTGTTCTGAGTCACCAGCTTAGGGATGCTCCATACATACTAGAAATAAGATAGGCAGTAGATTAGACTCCATGTTTTGAAATTTGAATTGCTGTGTTTTTAGCTGGACAAAAGATGTGCACCTCTGTTGATGAGTGTGCTCGAAAGCAAGTCAGGATCTTCTGAGGTGCTCCTGGAATACTCAGTGACATCCCTGCAGGATCATTGAGTCCCTGCGGCAGTGTCATGAGGTGTCACTGCTCTCTTCTCTATTGTTTTTATATACTTCAGCAGAAAAGAGAGATTTTTAAAACTTACTTATTTATTTTATGTGTATGAGTAAGTACACTGTCGCCATCTTCAGACACACCAGAAGAGGGCATCGGATCCCATTACAGATGGTTGTGAGCCACCATGTGGTTACTCAAAATTGAACTCAGGACCTCTGGAAGAGCAGTCAGTGCTCTTAATAACTGCTGAGCCATCTTCCCAGCCCCAAAGGGAGGGTTTTTAATTCACCTTTTTATTCAATCTAGTGTTTGCACACATTATACTTGATCTTAGAAAGCTGAGGAGGACTGAAAGTATTCTGAACTAGGTTGAACTAAGGAAAAGTGACTCAAAGCCAGGACAGCTGGTTCTTTCATTCCCTGTACTACACATGGCAGCGGTTGCAGCGGAGCACACCATGCATGACGAGTGTACTGAAGGAGTATGTAACGATGCTGAGAGATTAAAACTAAAACCAATAACATTTTCTCATTTTCTGTCTTCCAATTAAACCTTTCTCATATCGCCGTACTGTAAATGCTTTAAAGTGCTCAGCCAGTTCTTGCTGGTTCCCATGGTTCCAGTAAGTGGCTCAGTCTTCCACAGCTGCAAGTTATTCTCCACATCTGCACCGTGAGTGCTAATGTCCTCCAAGTCCATTGAAAACAATGCTCTCACCCCATTAACAGCCGCCGTCAGTCCCCACTGGTTTTCTAGCCAAGAGTTAGGGAAGAGCGAGTGTAATAGAGTGGGGTGCTCTGGCTGCTTATCTACAGTCAGGTACACAGTGCTTCATTTGTCACTCCAGTTTTCTGAATGTACAAAGCTAAATAGTTTAAGTATGGGAAGGTAGTTTGTTAATTATATAGAAAATCTTATTTGCTAATAAATGTAAAGATTAAGCATTCTGGTTGAGAAATATTTCATAAACCTTAGACAGCTAAATAGGATAATATGAACTTTGCATCTACTATCTCACTTCTCTACCTGCATAGTGGGGAGCTTTTTCTCTGCTGTTTACCTAGAAGTTCCACTTTGGGACAAGCACAGAGGCATTGGATGTGTGTATTCCACAGCTTCTTCCAGTACTTCTTTTAGGGGCACCATCTGGAGCTGAAAAAACGCAACCGACTGTAAGATTGTTCTCTGTGAGTAGTATTAGCTTCTAACAAATAATGAATTGGTTATATGGGAAGAGGTCCCTTCACCATTCTTGCCAGCATGTTGGCTAGAAGTTAATATTTTTTGTGGATTGATGTTAAGGTGATACATGATTGGACAGTGCAGAGGTAGATGGAGAAAAGATAGGAAAACAGAAGAGGAACAGAAATTGGGAGGAGATCAAGATGGAGCCGGAGAAAGCAGATCTGGATCCTGATGGCTGTAATTGGCATTCGGTAGAATTGAATATTTTTAAGGGATTCTATAGGTCTTTTCTCTCTTATAGAAGGGCAGGTTTTATCTTTGTCCATTTGATATAATCTTATGGTATAGAGAGTTTGTGAGTTGAGAATTAAATATATAAACCTGTATGAAAAGCTATTAGACCTTAGAGTAATGTTTGTGCCGGGCAGTGGAGGGAAGAAAATGCTGGGTCGGTAATACCACCCGTGTCAGAAGCAGCAGGGCAGGTGGAGTGAACCTCCTGGGAAAGGAATTGTATGGAGAGGGCAGCTTGCCATTTGAGTGACAGAGTTCGTGTGCTCAGCTGCACGCTAGAATGGTGCCCGAGGAGTGAGATCTCGGGGGCCGTTAAAGAGATAAGCCATTCCTTTTTAATATTTACCACAACAATTTTTAATAAGCAGGTAAATGAAATATAATCTTTTACATTAAAATGGACATTTTATAAGTTTACATTCATATATGTATTAGAAAAAATAAAGTGCTTATTTATGAATGTAATTTCTTCTTATAATTTTAAAGACTAAGAGTACTGGAGGAAAATGACAGATATTTTGACTAAAACAATAAATTACTGTAAGCTTATGAAAAGATATGTCTTTGGCTGGGCATGACTTGTACTCCCAGTACTGAGTAAGCCAAGGTAGAAAGATTGAGAGTCTGAATGACTGCAGCAAGCTGGTCCCGTAATAGAGAGAAATGCTTTAAAATAAAAATTCCTAATGTTACTGTACTCTACACATCTGAATAGTACATTGTGTAGAGTTCAGTAAAGAATGATGTATCTTGCTGACACAAAAAAGGAAGCAGAAATTTTGTGTTAAATACAAGTAAAATGGAATAGATAGTAATAATAAGAAAAGATATGTTTCCTTATTATTGCTGGGTGTAATTTGCTTTTATCAAGAGAAATTCCAGAATCTACCCAAGTAGGGCAGAGTGAGCCAGTGCTAGTAGTTAGATCACATGCTCACAGAAGGAAAGAGTATGTTCTGCTTGTAGGGTCTTAATGTCATTTTCTGCAGTTGGATTTAAAGCATTGCTTTTGGTCTGCAGGATGTCGGTATACTGGAGTACAACTATGTCAGCACAGTTGGATCTAAATCTCAGCTGGGTCTTTATACCTTTTGGATGTGGGACCTACCTGATCGCTTAGGTCTCTTCATGCTCTGTGACTCTATTCATAGAACCATCGTGTAATTTCTATCATACTCAATTGATCTTTAAAATGTAATAGCAGACCTTTAAGAAAATTCTGTTTGATGTTGAGATCTGAAAATTTGGGTGTGGAGGAAGATTCTTGACGCAGAGTGGCTTACAGGAAATACTGTATTTATCTACTTACTTTGGAGGCTACAGATACACACCCAGGTGCCACAGCTCAGGAAATCACAAAGGCAGAGGGCAAACAAATGCCCACCTGACATTTATATGGGTTCTGGAGATCTGAACTCAGTCCTCATAGTGCTTTAACCAGTGAGTCATCTTCCTAAGCCCAAGCTTAAAGAATTAAGAACTAAGAATGATAAGTAAAGGTGAGGATATAACTTCATATAAGTAAAAAGAATAATTTCAATATTTTCAACAGAACCATAATAAGAATATACCTGAAGAACCCTAACATGTTAATCAAAATAGGTATAGTCAATAAATGCATATTCTTATATAGTAGTACTTAGTCTTTTAGGTTTCAAGTCAGAAATAGTGGAAATACTTGTGAATGAATCTTTATTCTACTGTGGTTAGCATAAATATTACATATAGTATATAACATATAACATAATATGCACATATAATATGTAATGTATAGTGCATATATGTTTATATAATATGATCTTTATAGCATGTGATCTCTATGAATGACAAATGGTGCCTTTTCTTCTCCTTAAGGCAGGGTCTCTCAGTCAAACTTATCAGTATCCCCCTGGTGTAGATCCTGTCTTTGCCTTCCAAGTCTGGAAGCTTGGAACTTTAGGAGCCTTCTCTCTCTCTCTCTCTCTCTCTCTCTCTCTCTCTCTCTCTCTCTCTCTCTCGCTGTGTGTGTGTGTGTGTGTGTGTGTGTGTGATGGTTTGTAAATTCTGAGAGACTCAAATGATCTTCTTCCCCAGTGTTACCTATTTTTATATTTATTAAACTTTGCAGTAAGTTCCTGTCCCTGGAATGCTGTTTTGTTTTCCCTGTGCTGGAATTTCTTTTACTTTCTTATGTGCTCATTGCTTATTATTCCACGTCATTTATATATTTTTTTAGTTCGTTGTTGGTGGGTGACATCAACATCTTTCAATGACTTCTATGATTGCCAGAGAATACAAGCATTTCATCAGTTTAAAGAGAGAACTAATGATCATATTCCCACTAAAAGATTGAACTTGTTTTAAAAGTGATGATTTAAAACGTGGAGCACAGTTAGCTACCCACACCCCCTTATCCCCCAGAACAATACTATCTTTGTATACCACCTTTGCAAGAGGCTCCCATCTGTTCAGTCTTTGCTGATAAGGAACACTGTGTGTGACTTGCACACCAGTGCAGGATTCACAACACATTTTTTTTTTTTTTTTTTTTTTTAGTGCTTCAGCATTAATTGATGGTTCATAGCAGTCCCATGGAGGGCTAGCAGAAGAGAGTTGACCCTACCATAGACTCTCCACACACTGTCCTGAAAGTTTTCCTGCACAGGACACTGTGTTCAAATATTTGTACCTGCTCTTCAGGGGCATCTGTAAAACATCTGAGCTCTGATGAGGAAGGCAAGTGATTTCAAATTAGTCTGATTGTCATTAGTTGTCCTTTGTGTGTTTACTGTTTCCAGTGAAGGACATATTTCCTAATTGGACACTTGAAACATTCTCCTTTAGTCTGTCTGTTTGGGTTTTGCCATAATTTCAGGTAAAATTTGAAATACATTTGCCATAATTTGAGAAAATTTTGGAAACTGAGTTTTCTCAGTTTTCAGATAATAAGCTTCTTGAAATGTGTCTACTTCATGTTCTGTTGATTTATGACTTCCTTTAACAGGGAAAAAAGGTCCTACTTGTTTTTTAAAAATGTGGCTGAACATTGGGGGTGCACATCTTTTCAATGCCAGCACTGGAGAGGCAGAGGCAGGTGGATTTCTGTGAGTATGGCTATGGACAGCCTGGTCTATAGAGTGAGATTCAGGCCACCCAAGGCTACACAGTAGGTCCTTGTCTCAGAGTAAATATAAATAGTTACGAATTTTGATTATTTTATTATTTATGTATATGCCAGGGCTTTTTGAAGTTGTTGTTGTTCCAACTTTTTTTGTTTTTACCTAGAAGCCATCTTTGTACATCTGCCCTAAATTCCTTTAATTCCAAGTGAATCAGGCTGTACTTATTGATCAGCAATACTTGTTTCTGTTGGAAATACAATTAAATTCTCAATTTAAAAAAGATTGTGGAGGTTTCAAAGCTTTCCTAAGTGTGTGAGTCATGACCGTGGTGACTGGGGAGCCACAAGCTGACCAGAGCAGTTACCAGTCTTGTTTTACTAAGTCATGTCTAGGATGTAAGAAGATCATATGAAATGAAATTGGGAGGAAGTCAGCTATTCCTTGTATAGTTCTTGGCCAAAATATTCTCACTGCTTAATCACTGACCACTCATATTCTGTCTGTAAATGAATTGTAAAAGTAGATAAAGTAGAAATGGACATATAAACACCAAGTGTAACGTGTTAATTGATTTAACATTGACAGATTGTGGGGACTTAAAACAGACCAGTTCATTTTACAGGCTATAGGCCTAGGTGGTAGAGGGCAGAAATAGCAAGAGAAATAGACAGGTTTGAATTGGTCCTAGAAGATTGAAAATAGAGTTGACACTTCAACAGCATTATAATGGTTAATTAAAAAGTAAAACTAATGCCAAAACAGAATGTCAGATTCAGAGAAACTTTATCACTCCTGAGTTGCGATGGGAATGCTTAATAATTAATTCACTCTCAAAAAGCTGACTGAAGCAAACATGCCTTAGAACACCACAGCACAAGCAAGAAGGTGGAAAACATGAAATAGATCTTTGTCAAAGTAAAAGCTGTTATAAGAAAAGAATGCCATCAATAAAGATATAAAACAGCTTACCCAGTGTAGAAACCACTTGCAAACCAAATATGTCCTAAGAGGCTTGCACCCAGAGTATACAAAGAAATCTTATAATTCAGTCATAAAACATCAGCCCAATTAAAAATGAACAGAAAAATAAAAGACCAGTGTAGGTGCCTATCAAAAGATGAAAAGAATATGGTACACACACACACACACACACACACACACACACACACACACACACACACGACCATCATTCTACCAGAAAAAATGGTTAAGACCAGAAATCATGTTAAATGAAATGAGGCAGACTTGAAAAAGCAAGCATCACATCTTCTCTTATATATAATGTGAGAAACAAAGATCCTCACTTCATAGAGCACTGTAGATTCCAGTGAAAACGAGACTTTTATTTTATGACTTTGCAAAGTCAGGCATCAGCCCCAAATGGCAAGTGAGCTGACGGGCCAAGAACAATCTTTATGACCGTCCTGCCTTTCTCGTTACCTGAGTAATCGTGGAGGGAATGTAAAGGCTTCCACGTCATGAAAGTATCATCTTTGCCTGTGCCCAGTGCTTGTCTTTTTCTCAACAAAATCATGTGTGGGTTCATCTCTGCACTTTACAGCTTATTTATTTTATGGCCTATCAGGCCCATGCCTTTGCGGGCAAGTTTGACGCTACTGATTTTCTCCGTAGTTTTTAGTTTGCTTGGGGTAGCTTTAGCAGAGTGTGGTGGCTGGGCAACAGCTAAATCTCCAGCAAGGGTCCAGTGTTTTGTGTTCTACTGTATTTGCATCTACACTTCTGGAAATGAGCCATCAGATTTGCTTACATGAAGAATCATACAGAAGTTTTACTTACGTGTGTCTATCTGTCTGTGTGTGCGCGTGCACATGTATACCTTTGTCATTGCAAGTGTGAAGGTCAGAAGTTAACTCTGAGGAGTCAGTTCTTGCTCTCCACCTTGTTGAGACAGGGTCTCATTATTTCTGCTGCCAGACTGGGTGACCAGTGAGCTTTCAGGGCTTCCCGCCTCACCACAGATGGTTACTACATATTTTTGACAATTTCTTACTTTTTACCAGTATATATTAGTTATACATAATAATGGCCGTATTACAACTCTCATGCCTGTGCATCTTTCCATTGGACTCATCCCTCAGTACACGTTTTGTCCCTATCCCACTCTGGCTAATCTCCTTTTTCTTTCTAACCAACCAGAGGGGAGGTGGGGTAGGGAGCCAGCCAGTGTCATTAGAGTCTCCACAAAGAAGGCTTAATTGCTGTAGCCTTTGTATGTTTTAGTTGTTGATCGATGCATTAGTTTCTCTTACCTGGGAGTGTGTGGCAGTGGTGACTACAGTGACAGCTGGTCTGTCGGTGCCACCTCCTATGTCCAGGAAGGTTTCTCCGTAGTCACCTTATTAGCACTGAACAGTTTGTAAATAGTTGGACGCCATTGAAAGGCCTGAGTGAAAGACTGCAGTAGATTCTATTATCATGGAGATTATTACAACAGCCAGAAATAGACAATCAGAGTTAGAGAAAGTACAGCAGGGAAATCCATGGCAGTGCGTTTGGTAGGGATGTATGTTTAGCTATCTTGGCCAAGAAAGAGTAAAGAGAAATTGACATTTGTTCAATGAAGAGTAAGGACATGTGCATATATTTTAAGAAAGAATATTCTAGGTTATGTTGCAAATCGGGGCCTGAAAGGAAGGATATGCACAAGAAAGGACAGAAAAGGCTCTGCTGTTGCCAGAGCCCGGAGAACCAGAGAGGAATATGCCAGAAAAGTTGGTGCAACCTCATGGCCACTGAGGTAAGTTTTAACTTTACTCTGAGATTGCAAGTCATTTTGATATATACTATAAAAGAACTGTGGTAGACATAGAAAGGAAGATCAAAGCTGTACAGACTTGGAGACTTCTTTTTTGGTGGTTACTTTTTAATTGTTAATTTGACACTGCTTAGAGTCACCTAAGAAGTTGACACAATGTTTTTCATACATGCGCACTTTAGTCAATCTCAGTCACTTCCCCCAACTTCTCCTGTGTCCTCACTACTTTCCTCCAAATCCATGACCTCTTTGTCTTATTGCACACACACACACACATGCACGCATGCACATACATACACATACACATAACACACATGTGCATGCATATATGCAGTCTTCTGAGTTCATTTATCATTGCTGGTCTGTACATGTGTTTAGGGCTTGGGATTGAATAACCTATGCAAAAGTTTGCCCTAGAAAAAACTGATTCTTCCTCTCTCAGTGGTCATTAAACACCTGTAGCTCTTCATCTAAGGGTGAGAGTCCTTATCTGTGTAATTCAAGTAAAAATGGAATTTCTTCTTGGCAGTAGTGTTCAGTTTGTAGGGTGAGCAATTGGTTAGCATCTATAGAAACAAGGGGATACCCAGACCCTAAGGATCATGCAAAGAGAAATAACTATAACTATAGGCATATAAATTAAGTGGGATGGTCCTGTTTCTTTTCTGTTGCTGTGATAAACAGTTTGAAGAAGAAAGGATTAATTTTAATTCACGGATCCAGGTGATAGTCCATCGTGGCATGAAGGTAGGAACTTGAAAGAGTGGATATGCTCAGTCAGAAGAGAGGGATGAATGCATGTGCATTAGTGCTTAGCTTGTTTTCTCTATTCTTATATGAATCAGGATCCTCTGCCTAGGAAATAGTGCCACCCACAATAGGCTGTGTTCTCATTTCAATTAATGTAGTCAGGTAATTCCCACAGATGTTTAGAGCCATTTCCTAGGTGATTTTAGCTTTTGTCAAGGTGACAATTAACACTAATCACCACACTTCCTCTTTTTCTCCCCTTCTAGGAAGCTAGGATCACTGATATGAAAGAGTCAGGTAGAACTGGGGTGTTTCACAGTGTTAGACCATCTGCCTAATATTCATAAGCCTTGGGTTTGATTCCTGGAACCAACAAAGATGGGTTGGGAAGGCCAGCTAGGTAGACTATTGTTTCCTTGTGCTCAATTCCCATCCTGCCATGTTGCCTACATAGCCCCATGACATTTGGGGAGATTTCTACAGAGTCTCATATAAGACTCATATCCCAAGGCAAACTTGTTTGACCTTATTAAAGTCTCAAACTCATTTTTCATGGTAACTCTGCCAGAATTGTCAAGATTGCATCACATATCAAATTTTTCCTCTTGTCAGAACAGAAATGTCTTTTCTGGGCCATCTGTTATACACTAATGGTTTTGATTTATTCTTTGTCTCCCTGATACATATTAGTGGTGCAGATTTATTCTTTATATTTCCTGTTGTTTGGTCTATAGTTTTGTTCCATGCATTTGTGGCACTAATACCACATTCATTTTAGCTGTTTCTACTAACGGTTTCTATTTGGGGATGAGTAATGTGTTTGCTTGTGTTTTTAATGTGGTGAGAAGCTTTACATCATTTAATAGACTTTATATGATGACATTCTGCTTAATTTTACTACTTCTAATTTTTCTTGCAATATTTCTTTTCCTGGTATTTTATTATGTGTGTCTGTATATTTTGATGAATTCGAATTTCCTAATTTCTCTAATGAGTAGACACTTTGGGTTTCTAATCAACAGCTTGTATAACTACAGGAAAACAGTATCAGTTCCAGTGTTGTGGATTTAAGTAGTAACTTTGAAAGGCTGACTCCTGACTGCTGCTCTGGCTCTTTTATTTTTGAGGTTTGGCAGCGTGAAAGGTAGTTGGGAAGAGGAAGAGACAGAGTAACAGTAGAAAGCTAAAGCTTCCGGAGATGGAAGGTAGAGAAAGCTCAAAGCTGTTTTTGAAATAAGGGTGGATGTTGTTTTTGTTTTTGTTTTTGTTTTTGTTTTGTTTTGTTTTTCCAATCTGGTTTCTATATTTGAAAAATAAGCCATCTTAGGAATTCAGTGGATATAGGCCAAATATGAAATGTTATGAGTTCATTGCTGTCAGTGTTGGCCTGGTACACTAACCTCTGACTTCTCAGTGGGCCATCCCAATGCAGGAGAGCTGCGTGGTGTGTACTCAAAGCTTTCGCAGACTGACGCTCCTCACTCATTGGGAGTAGCTATTCTAGGTACTCTTCCTATCAGAGACAGATATATAAGTCACACTTATACAACAGAAGCTGTTTCATCTACTATGACATGAACTGGATAAAGTGGAGACTTTCTCACCTGTCAGCTTTTGGTGCTTTGTTTTTAAGACTAAGTCTGCTGTTCAGAATCTCATCTTTTCTTTTTTCCATAAATCATACTCACAATCCATATGCCATAAGTTACCATTTATAATTACTGTCTCAGTCAGGGTTCTATTCCTGCACAAAACGTCATGACCAAGAAGCAAGTTGGGGAGGAAAGGGTTTATTCAGCTTTCACTTCCACATCGCTGCTCATCACCAAAGGAAGTCAGGACTGGAACTCAAGCAGGTCAGGAAGCAGGAGCTGATGCAGAGGCCATGGAGGGATGTTGCTTACTGTCTTGCTTCCCCTGGCTTGCTCAGCCTGCTTTCTTATAGAACCCAAGTCTACCAGCCCAGGGATGGCACCACCTACAATGGACTGGGCCCTCCCCACTTGTTCACTAGTTGAGAAAATGCTCAATTTCATGGAGGCATTTCCTCAACTGAGGCTCCTTTCTCTGTGATAACTACAGCTTGTGTCAGTCAAGTTGACACAAGACCAGCCAGTACAATTACTTTCAATTATAATAAGAATTTACAGATTGTTAAACAGTGTGGTGCAAACTTACTGTTTTCTGTGTCATTTATAGCTTTGCAATAAGAAAAATAAAGCTAATCTATTTATCAAGCTGTATCATTTTACTTAGTTATCAATTTTATATAACACCAAGTACACAGTCATACTCACAATTCAGCAATTAGAAAACTTAATTAGCAATTAGTAAGTCATTGTGTAGTCTGTGGTTATGTAGAACCAACATTTGTTAACTCTTGTTGGCCTTAATTTTATTGCAAGATACTGTCTGAACTCCAGCTGAGGAGCATGTCTTCTACTTTTGTTCAGTCTGTCTCTGATACTTTTGTTTCTTAAAAAGGTGAAATGCCCTTTAATGCTGTTCTGTGTATGTCTTCACACTTGGGCTGTCTCTTACAAAGTGTGTGGGAGAGGGGATTGGGGGACAGTATACAGAACAGTGTCTTAGATCGTGTATTAGGGGCAATATTGGGAAAGCTGATGCTTTGTTCTCACCGCGCAGTGCTTTGATGCTTCTCTAAATAATCTATGGGAACAGGAGTAACACAGCATTGGCTGTAACTTTTGTCCACATAGTTTTATCCCTGAAGATATCCTGTAGCTTATCAGCCCTATACAGGACTTTCAGAAGCCCATGTCTTAAGATAAGCAATGAGAGTTTGAATGGCAGTGTTGAAATGTATTTATTTTTAGAGCAATATCCTTTTTGCATTTCCATTTTATTTCTAAATAGCTCAAGTTTTGTTGTAGTTGGTTATTTTAACTGACGTAATGGGAATGAAATAACTTTGTTAAAATCCATCAAACTATACCTTGGCTTTTCCAAGGCTGAAATTCCTCTATTAGTTTATTAGTATGGATTTGGGTAAAATGAGAGAGGGATCCTTATCAAGAAGTTTGAATAATAAATGTGGCTTTTCTGTGCAGTTAAATATTAACAATGACATAATGGTACATGTCTTTAATCTTAGCACTTGGTAGGCACACGAGTCTCTAAGTTCAAGGCCATTCTGGTCTACATAGCAAGTTCTAGGCCAGCCAAGACTACTTAATGATAGAAACTGCCCCAAAATAAAGGTAATGAAGCTATCCCTGATGGTGTTAACCTTTATTGAATTTCTGTCAACCAAATATCTTCAGTAGTGATTCACAAACAGATACTGTAACTAGTTATAATACCTAGCTTCAGATTTTGACAGAAAAGCCAATGCAGTAGTGACCTAGGGAAATCAAATGTTATCTCTGTCATAATTTTTAAAGATCTTACTATGGCTCCTTGGTCACCACACTCCGTATCTCCTGTGTTATTGCTCTGTAATCCTCTAGTGCAGCCTCCATTGCATAGCCCACTGTAGTTACTCCGGCTGTACTGCCGCGTCTGCTGTCTGCGGGTGGGAGAGAAGTGCACCTTCCACCATTGTCATCTCAAAGGAGCACACTCTCCAAGGCTACATTGCCTCCCCTGGCTGCACATAAGTCTGCTTTCTGCCCAATTAAGGGTCTCAGCTTCTATTTATAGTCCAAAATTATACTAACCGAAGAGCACACATTGGAAACAAATCACCATCTCTCTCAGTGCACATTCTTTCCCCCAAGGAAACAAAAACCTGAATTTCTAGCCTTTAAAACACCCCTGTAGCACAGTGCTGAGTATACAGTAGGCAAGCATGCTCAGTCAGTGTTTTTTGTAGTGAGTGGTAGAAATCTATAAACACTTGTTGACTGATTGAGGTTCCTGGTTTCTATGCTTATAATTAATAGGATTAATAATCTAAATGAGAGTGATATGAATTCAGGAAAATAATTTAAAGTTTATTGTTGGTTTAAGAACCACTTTCCCCCCAAAGAAAGTAAGGTAACTGTTTAACAAAGCAACTATAGTGCCCTAACTATGTGTAATATTTGTATATCAAGTACTTTTAGAATTAGTAATATACTAACTTTGGTTCCCTTCAGTTTTAATCAGTAAAATAAGCATTTTAATAATAAGTTTTAATAAAATAAGCATTTATAGGCTCTATCATGTGTTACTCCCTAAATTCTATCCCTAGCACTGGGAAAAAAGCAAACAGTCCAGGTGCACACCTATGAGCTCAGCTCTCAGAAGGTAGAGGCAGGAGGGGTCTGACCAGCTGCAGTGCATAGCAAGTTCTAGGCCAACTTATTTACTTAGTGGACCCTAAACAAAGAATAGCTATCCCACAGTTTGTGTCTTTAATGAGAGACAAAGCAGGCTAACTTTAATTATGTGTATAAATATGATGTGATTCTTTTTTATAAACAGTAGCATGATTTTTTACTTCCTGCTACAAAATGTAGGAGACATTATATTATGTTTAGAAACATCCAGGTCTCCAAAAGAAACTCATAATTAAATCCGAGCCTGACTCAAACCCTTTACCAATATGATCTAAGTGTGTTTGTTTTTACAGTAACCTTAATTTGGGGCTTGCAGTTTGAGGGTTGCTTTGTTATTCAATTTAGAGCCTGTGAAACAATATTTTAATTATAGGAACTAAGATATTTATAAATTTCATAACAGGAAGATGAGCAAATTGTGTTTCTTCTAGGATATAATTTATTATCTTGCTCTCAGAAATGTGTGATCTTTGTGTCTAACAATGTGGTTAAAAAAAAAAAAAAAACAGGAAAAGAAAAACAACCTCTTTCTCTAGGGCTGGGATTCTCTCAGATCCTCACTCCTCTCTCCACGCTTGAGAAGTGTGTTCTCAGGGAACTGTGGCTCTGAGTCCCACAAAACACAGCAGTTACTGCAAGTGTCTCCTCACAGCTCTGCTCCTGTCCACAGCTTGTCATTCATGTCTAGGTTTTTCCTTTGCTTTGCTGATAACTTCATTTATCAGCTGCATCAGATCTGACATTTGAGGAGTTCATCCATAGAGCAAGTTTGTTGAATGAATGACAGTGACCATAGGAACAACAACAAAATCTACACAAGTATGTTCAACTTGGGTTCTGTGTAGCTCAGCCTAACATGCTCCCCATAAGGAGAAATACTGTCAGAGCCCTTACCCCTGTGATAATGTTATGTTTGTTAGGAAGAGTTGTTAGCAATAGTAGTTAATATCAACGTCATAAATCCTTTATGACCAGCTGTAGACTATCTACAGATGTATCTAAATTTCCAAAACTCTCCATTTCCCCACCTCCCCTTGGCTTATTCTTACTCTGAGTAGTTGTTTGGCTGGAGACCTGGCAGCTAGATACTTTCAATCACTTATAGGTAATGAAAAGTTGTCTGGGTCATTTTGTAGAAATGTAGAAAACGAAGTCCTTTAAACTCTCTGTTTTAACTGTGTGCTTTTTGGGGTGTGTGTATGTGCAGATGTGCTTGTGGGTGTGTGCATGTGTGCAAAGGTCAAAGGCCAGGTATTGTTCCTAGGACAAGGCCTCTCACTGACCTGGAGCCCTTCAGTTCGGCTAGGCTGATGAGCTGTTGAGTCCAGGACACCTTCTGTCTCACTTCCCTGGTGCTGGGATTACAGCACCCCCCATGCCTAGCTCAGTGTATGTGCATTCTGCTATCCAACGTAGGTCCTCATATTTGCATAGCAATTTAAACTACTTCCCCAGCCCACACACATTGTAGTGTGCTCTTGTCACAGATAATGTCTAACAGTGTAACATCTTACCTTAAAGAAAGTCACAAAGCAGGCAGGGCCCTAGGCTCTGGACCTGCATTAACCTTTTACATTTTGGAGGACAAAAAGTTTCTTTTACAAACAGTTTGAAAATGGCTGTTTAGTTGGAAGCCACTTTGGTGTCTTGTCACATAATCTACTCCAGCTCCCATCATTTTATAGGGCTGGAAACTGAGACCTGAACAGAGATGCAGCCTTGTCTAGACCACACATACACCTATTTATGGTGTAACTGGAACTAAGACCTGTTGTCTTGACACACATTGTTATCAAAATCTAGGAGTATTAAAAACTGCCACCGTGTGTCTGGCAGTGGCAGTTCCCACCTCTGGAAAATGCACATATCATTAAGATAATTTGTAGTTTATTTCTTCTAAGCCAAGTTTATATAAAAAATTAATTTTCGTGATCTGAGTGAAATGTCGGCTTCCTAAAAAGTATAAATCTGGAGTGGTCCTCGAGTAAACCAGTCATCTTGATGTATAAAACACTGTTCTTTTTTAATTTTAGGATCACCTGCTGCTACCAGCTACCACCCATAACAAGACCACAAGACCAAAAATGTCAATTGTATTACCAGCAATAAACATAAATGGTAAGTTGAAATTTTGATTTGTCAAACAAGAGTCCTTTGTTTAAACAAGAGTCCTTTGTTTAACCAATGTTCTCTTGGTTAATGAGAGGGCATTCAAGATAGTCACTCAGAAAAATTTATACATATATTATTTGGAAATGTTTCATATTGTTTTATAAAAATATTAATTTTACTTTCATTATTCTTATTTTTAAACTACTTACTATATTTATTAAGATCTATTTTTATTATTTTAATTTATATGTATTGGGAGGTATATGCAGGTACCTACTCAGGTCAGAAGAGATTATTGGATCCCCTGAAGCTGGAGTTAAAGGAAGTAGTTGTAAATGAGGGCACAATGATACCACTGAACTAGACCACTCTGTGGGCATAAAGAAAGTCTATATGGGAAATCAAGCTGCTGGGCTGTCTGTTAGAGGGCAGAGAACAGGAGGGGGTGGGAGGGACAGACCTGCTTATCCAAGATGTCTTCTTGCCTTTACATGCATACCTCTAAAGATACTCATGAGATAGCCATGCTACTGCTTGATGAAGGAGAATTTATTACAGATATGTTATGTTTCACTCTGAAGACTGTATTTGTGAAATCTCTTGTTCCTATCCCATAGCTCCTTGGGTTTCTTTGCTTAACATTTTCAGAGAAGTTACTTTGTAAATATCACCCAGGCAGAACCAACTTGAGTTTGTTCCTGAGACTGGGCTCTTATGCAATACAGTGCCTGTTATTGTTTTATAGCAGTGGGCTGTCCATTTAAATAAAGTCATAAACAGTAAGATGCTGTTTGACTCTGTTTATGTTGGCCAGGGAACTAATTTTAGATAAATCTTTCCTGGATTTGGGAAATACAATTGTTAGCAGATCATTTCCTTTTTCATCTGTTCCAGATTTTTTTTTTTTTGCAAACAAGTTCTGAGTAATTTTCCTTTAAGATTCATACATTTAGGAAAATTAAGATTAAGATTCAAGAACCCCTGACAGAGAACATGCTGTATGTTACAGCCGGTGCTATACTGTGTCCCCTCTGAACAGCACCCTCACCCTTATGCTCTGAGGCTTTCCTCAGATTAGAGCTCATTTTGTTCATCGGCCCCTGAGCTGGCAGGGAGGTGGATGGCCTTCTCGTTCACCATCATCACTAACAGATGATGTCTCCTTTCTCCTGCACCCTGACACATTGATCAAGTATGACAGTGGAGCGTGTGCCTCTAACCTCACTGTGGTGCAGTCATTGGCACCAGTGGAGCCTCTCATCTTTCTTGCACAGCTTTGGGCTGCAGAGCCAGTTCGTCAAGGGCAGCAGCCTTTCTTGATGCATGTTTCTCTTTTATGCCACTCAGCTCCCACCATCCACATGGCTCTAGTCAGATCTTGTTCTCACTAGTCACTAATAGCACTTTGAAACATCTCCAAATACCCAACTCTCTGACCATTGTTTAATCCCTTCCTTCAGTGTCTACACTCCAGCTGTTCTCCCTCACAGATCTGCAATCCCTTGACCGTCATTTTTACTAAATCCATTTCATCCTTACTAGACAAACTTCTTCCTGACCTAACCTAGATCCCATGGCTTCTTTATAGGCATAAATTTTTTGCAACCTACTTTTAATCAGGGTTCAACCTCTCCTCTTGCCCACCACCCAGCAGAGGTAGTGTAAGAGAAAAGTTATTAGGATGTGGGGGCAGTGAACCTATTCAGAAGTAGTATTCTGGGGGTGATCTCAATCTTCTTGGGTGGCAGTTCAGTCCTGTAGCAAACACCAAATATGACTCAGCCACTGCAGTCCAGTCCTCTCGGCAGGCAGACACCACACACAAACTAGCAGACACCAGATACCAGGCACCAACACCAACCAGCTTGAGGGGAGGCCATAGAAGCTGCCTCAGGAACCTCATGAGCAGTTCTTGGGAGAGTTTCTCTTTCCGGCACATTCTCAGAAGTTGAGCTCGACAATTCTATAAGGTGAACCAATACATGTGTGTCCTTAGAGAAAAATAGTGAGCAAACCAAACCATTGCTTATGCTCCTTCGTCACGGGTCCCCCGTGTGTTTGCTGTATCAAGACATTCATTCACCTGTGTGCCCAGCAAAACATTTCATCTAATTGACTTTCCAAAGAAACCACAAGTACAAACTTCATTCCTTGCTGTCACCGGCCCTTGCACATTCTCCTTGCTCCCAGCTTCCTTTCTCTCTTCACACCTGCTACTTGCCTCAAAGCCTACCCTATTGAACCCAACCAATCAAATCAAATTGACTGAGTTCAAGTTTATGACCATTGATTTCAGTGGGACATTCAGTACAGCCAATCCTTGCTAATGGATTTGCTTTCTTCCCTCTGAATCAAAAATTCTTTTCATCTTCATTTTTCAAATCTCCATTACATCCTTTCCCCAACTGCCCTCAGTTTATAACCTCACCAAGGGCTGCACTGCAAAAAGAAAAAACATGCAAAAACTGTATCACATGTCCATTACCACTGGCCCAGCCACAGCTCCACCTGAGACCTCCTCCCTTCTTGATGGACTGAAAGAAAACTGTCTTCTCCGGGGTTCCAAATTTGCCTTACCACTCACCAGTTATGCATTGTTGGGGAAGTCAATGAACTTCATCCTCCAGCTCTTTCAGAATGCTTAGTAAAATGTATGTCCTGTCATTTCTGAATTCAGAAGTCTCATGTGCCTTAGAAATAAACACGAGTTGTGGTTGGTTCCTCTCTGACTTAATGGTGCCTGTGGAATTTTGGAGGCGGTGGTAAAGGACAGAAAGTGTGTTGAGCACTGGTTTCTATAATACACTAGCTGGTGATATTTGGGAAGAGAATTTGATTTTCCAGCTTGAGCAGAGTAAATACATTTCCAGGTCTGCATTTGATCTTAAATTATTATGAATGGTGATTATACTTTGTCAGCTTGAGCTGTGGAAAAAGTTTAAGAAACAGAAAGTAGGATATGAACGTAAAACTTGTCATTTAGACATTGCTGGTCACAGGCCAGTGAGATGATTCAGTGGTTGAAGCCACCTTCTACCACGTCTGACAAACAGTTCAGTTCTCAGACCCCTCAGGAAGGAAGGCAGTCCTGCCGCTAGTTCTCTAGCCTCCACGTGTGTGTCGTGGTGTGAACTCTTGTACACACACACACACACACACACACACACACACACACACGTGATTTAAGAAATTACTGGCAATATCATTCTTTGTCATTTAGTATTCTCTGTTATTTACATTTCTTTTCTCTTCAGAGAGTTGGAAGTCGAAAGCAGGTTAGTAAAGCTGTAAGAAAAATGTTTATTGTCCGAGATGGAAGTCTTCATGTTGAAAACAAGCTGAAATAAAGTAGATTTTACACATCTATTCTAAAGGATTTTAAGAACTGATTGCATAGTTGGTAGAGGAACGGATGGAAAATGAAAGATTGTTGGTACTTTCAAGGAGAGGGATTGAGGAAGTCCTGCTTTTAATACTGTGAGCCAACAGTTGCTGCTTTTAGATTATTTTTATATGTTATGGTAAACATAGGTTTCCTTTGCTCTTGATAAATAATTCCACAGAACAGAATGTGGAGGAATGAAGCTGACACCCACAGGGCATCGGCCACCACTGTCATCGGTTGGTTCTCACTGCCTTCGCCCCTGTGCCATGCACTGCTGGAGCACACACAGGGATGCAAGCAGGCATCGAGTGACTGCCAGGCTCACGGGCAGTTACAGTCAGTCTCAGAGTGGTTTCCATGCAGAGCTTACCAGCAGTGAGATACAGATGCCAGTGCCAGCTCCTGAGACATTCTTGGTTGGAGAGAGCATAGCAGAAGGCTAAGAAGTAACCTGGCCAGATGCATGTGTTGTTTTTATTACAGGAGAATATTGATGTGCTGCTCGTGGTGGTCATAGTTGTGTGGAAGTAGCTCTTCCAAAGCGAATGGTTTGAAACTGTCCTATTGGTGCTGCTCAAGCAGGCTGACTGCCTGCAAACTGAGTTTACAGATGTAAAAAAAGTGCCTTTTACTCTTACAAATTTATTTGTCTTTAGAGGCCCTCAGGTTGCCTATGTGTGTACACATGTATGCATGCATTTCTTTATGTGTGCATGTAGTTTACAACCCTGTGTTTACATTGTAATCACTGTAATTCATCCTGTTTCATCTAAAAGTTAAGTGATGGAGCTGTTAAAACAATGTATAAGCATAGTTCTTGACTTTGGCTTCCACTGTTTGCCTGCTGAGAAATTCTACTAAGAACAGAGAGAAAAGTCATGCTGACCATCTGAAGAAGAACTTAATTTTTCTCTCCAAGTGCAGACGTGAATCAGTAATTATGTATAGCTATGGGGCAAGGCGACGAAATGTCCGTGTAGTCAGTAGTGTCTCTGTGAAAACCAAAGGTTGACTTCCAGCCTTGAACAGAATCTGCTGTTTTGTACTGAGACGATGTTACCTAAGGGAGCCAGAGTCAAACTCAAAATCTGAGTACTATTTGACTTAGTTCATTGGATCTTTTTGTAGTTTATCCCACCCCAATAAAGCTAAGATGCCCTGTAATCCCAGACTAGTAGTGACAACTGAGGTGAGTCCCACATCACAGCGTGGGGACTCACTTTTTAAAGAGGGATCAATCCAGTACCAGTTATGTGCTCCATGCCTTTGGTACAGAATAAAAACTTGAAGAGTATTCTAACATGGTAGAATGTTGATGGCTAACCTCAGTCAGAGTTTTGAGAGGTGAAACTTAGCTGGACTGTAAAGGATATGGCAAATATAAGGGATTTGCTTGTGTGAGGACAGCATCCAGCCTCAACTGGATGTTGTAGCTTAGTTAAAACCTAAGTGAGCTTGAACTTAAGCCAGGCTTTACAAGTGTTGTTGAGAAATACACAACAGGGGTGACAGTGAACCAGTCTGCTTACTAATATTGATTTGACAACTCCAGGGTAGTACCAAGACCAGGAAGTTTAGATCTACTTGGCTCTTCTCAAATAAGCAAATCATCAGCTCGTATTCCAGACAGGAAGGAGAGGGAACAGTGTCTCTGAAAACAAATATCTTTCAGAGAGTTCTAGTAAATTCTTTGCCTGTGCCTCATTGCACATGAATTGTGACCAATACTTAGACCTAGTTTCCTGTTAGACTCAGAAATATAATACTTTAATGAGGTGCATTGCGATCTGAAAAAAGAAACAACTAGTTCTTTGAGTCCTTTAGGAGATGAGGAGTTGGATTGAGTAGTCAAATGGGTAGCTGCCCCCTGCTGCAGCACTCCATCATGTGCTGAGTTGGACTGAGCAAGTTGCCTGGGTAAGACACCATTTTAGAAAGGATACACACAACAAACATCATTAGTGACAAAGACGTTACTTTAAGCATCATCTTTGACGGCCTGATGAAGACTGTCAAGGAGACAGACTGTTGGGAATGGGGAATGGGTGTGGCTCAACAACAGTTTGGAACTAGCATGTTGGGGGGGAAGGCTGGGCTCCATCTCAACCACTGCAAAAATAAGAAACTATTAATTCTTCTGAGGCATATAACAACAGACAGAACAAAGAGAGGAGATGAGCCTGGAGGAAGAGTAAGGTGAATTGAATTTGCAGAGAAAGTAAGCTTGGAGACATTGCAGCAATTGAGATGATTAAAGACCTGGAATGGAAAAAGGGAAAAATTTCAAAAGTAATTCCAAAGGAAAAAAATCTATAAGGCTTGGCAATTGGTGGTTTATGAAGAATAAAGATCCCACAATATAACTCCATGTTAACCACTTGCTGATCACCCTAATGTTGGTGTTTTAAGACTTGCCAGGGCCAGTGAGATGGCTTCATGAGTAAAGGGACTTGCTGGCAATCCTGTGGCCTGAGTTTTATTCCCAGGACCCACACAGGAGAAAGAGAATTGACTCCTTCAGGTTGTCCTCTTGTCTTCTCCTGTGTGGACCTGTACCTGAGAGGGGGGAGTGGGGAGGGAGAAAGAGTCACAAAGTGGAATCACTAGAATCACAAAATAAATAAACTTTGAGATAGGTCTGTTTTACACCTACTCAGCAAATTGTCTTTTAAGATTTTGTCACATTAGCAGGTGTATCGTGATTGTAACTTTTGAGGATACTATGTGTGATGTGAATGTACCATAGTTTGTTTTCTCATCCACCAATGGATATTTGCATTGTTTCCATTCTGTTTGTTTGTTTGCCTTTCTTATTATTATTTATGGATGGAATCATTGCTCTGCTGAGGGCTTAAACCCAGGACCATGAGTTTACCAGGTAAAGCAAACTACCACTGAGTAAGCTACATGCCTACCCCTTGGTTTGTTTGAGAGCCAGACATGATAATGTATATCCGCAATCCCAGCACTTGGGAGACAGAGACTGGAAGATCTGGAGTTCAAGGCCATCGTCAACTATCTAGTGAGTTAAAGGCCAGGCAAGAATAAAAGAAACATCTCTCTTAAAAACCGGAAGTTGTGATGTAAGCAAAAGCAGATTAGATAGGGCCGTAGAGAGGGCAAGGAGGTTAGCTGATCAGTACAGTTAGACTATGCTGAGAACCAAGGAGTTTCAGGTCGAGAAGTCACGTCTGCTCCCTGTGCATCTATGGCATTTGTTTCAGATTGCCCACCTCCTTGCCAGCTATGTCATCCACAAAGACACAACTGCATTCCTTCCACTGCTAGACAGTTTTCCTCATCTACATGGACCACCATAGTTTCTAGGTCTGTTGACTCTCCTTCCACTACACACCACCATGCCTCTCACTTCTGGCATCCTGCACGACTCAAAGATGTTCATCTTGAGTGTGCTGTGCTGTTCATATTGATTGGTCTCCTTCTCCTCTTCTCTTTCTGAGTACCACATTACTTAATTTTCAAATCTGATTCTTTTCAAGCTGTGGATTTTTCCTTTTTTTTTTTTTTTTTTTGTTGTTGTTGTTGTTTTTATAAAGCAGCTCTCCTGTAGCCCTACCCTGCCTCTTTCATTTCCTCTAGCTGCCTTTATTTCCTGCTTTGTTCTTACATCAGTGTACCCACCTTGAATTCTCACACCATGGCTTCACCAATTAGCACAACCTTCTACAAAGTAAAATTATTCTAAAAATAAATCCGTGTTTCTAAGTGGATGTGTCGGACAGAGCACCTCTATGCACTGGAGGGAATATTCCTGGCCAAGAGTGACTATGGCTTTGATGACTTGTTGGCAGTCGCATAGGAAGAATGTCTTCTATGGATAGTTTGTCTTGGTTTATTTAGTCTGTAGGTGCCTTCAGAAGACTTGAAGGCTTGGATTATAGCAGCTTGTATCAGGGCTTGTAGGAGTTTGATCTTTCCTTGATACAAGGAGCTTGGTTGCAGAGCCCACTGTTCCCAACTGACCTTAGAGTCTATTTTTCTTTCAGGAAGATACCTTTCACTCTTCCTGCTGTGTGGCAAAAATCTGTTTTTACTCAAACAGATGGTTTAGCTTTCAACAAATAAAACTAGAGGTCAGCATCTACTTAAGCCAAATATTTTATAAATTCTCCTACCTTTAAAAAAATCTGAATACTTCATTTTACACATATCAGAGTAGATCTATCATGATACTGGAAAGTTAAGGTTGTGCTTTGTCAGAATACTGAACCATTTCCCAGACCCTCAGACTTCTGTAGTTCAGAACTGTTCAACAAGCATAGTTCCAGCTCCTCTGGGGACTCTGATGTAGGACCAGCTGGAAGCACTGGGGACCCTAACTTTCTGTGGAGTCTTTCGTAGTTCTGTCGGCACTTTTATGTTAATTCTTTGTTATCTAAGACATCTGGATACTGAGATGTGATAGGCCAGCATCTTTTCAAAGATGTACACGTCAAATGCATTGTAATGTTTGTCCATATTAGTATGTGTTTTTACATTTTTATAGTGAGGATTACAGAGGTTTCAAAGATCTATATTTTTAGAGTTCTTATATAAAAACTGAACATATACTTAGATGTATATGTCTGTTTTTGTGTGTACGTTGGAGAGAGAAGATAGCCTTTGGACTCTATTAAATACTCAAAGGCCTACTTACTTTTATATTTATTATAGTTTTACAGAAACAAACATGTTTTAAATACCAGAGTTAGCCTAAATAATGGGACAAATATAAACTGTAAAGTAGTTTGTTGCTAAGGAAAGATCCCTTGAAAGATACCTAAAACCCACCATGTTCTTCCATTCTGCTTACTGTATAGGATAAAACTGTGAGAAATCTGATCTACTTGTCATTATGGAAGTATAGACTAGGGCAAAGAAAGACCAATGTCCATGGATTCAAGCCATAGACCATCTGGATCAACAAGGCCTCAGTGCATAGTCATCTGTGCTAATTCCCTTTCCAGGTTTGGATCCCCTCTAAAACATTTTGTTCAGTGGCCAACCAGTTGAGATATAATTACTTCCAGGGACAGTCTGCTTGCTTTGAATAACTCTGGCAATTGTAAATTCTTCTTTTGTCTCTTCTTTAATCCAAGGTGTTATAAGTGAATATAATCTTTCTTCTGCATGATAATCTTCAGCTGTTTGCACACTGCATACCCTATGAATCTACATTCTAAGACCTAGGTTTTAGAGGTCTGCTTTTCTTATTGTCTTGTCACTAGGCCTGCCTCAGAAGCCATGTTTCTTTCCTTTTTTTTTTTTTTTTTTTTTTTTTTTTTTTTTTTTTTTGAGTGTCTCTCTGCTAATCCTGACTGTCCTAGGATTTACTATGAAGACCAGATGTACCTTGAACTCAGATTTGCTTGCCTCTGCCTCCCAAGCGCTGGAGTCAAAGGCGTGCACCATTATACCTTGCAGGCAGCCATTTTTCTTTGGTCTTGCTACTTGTTTCCAGTTCTGATCATTCTCTGTAGAGTAGATTCAGTCTTGTCATCTCTCTTGAGAAAGCTGATGAAAGATGAGCATAATACAAGTATCTTCAGATTCTGTGTGGTATTTTCCTCCTCCCTCCCTCCTTCTGTTCATTCTCCCTTCCTTCCTTCCTTCCTTTCTTTCTTCCTTCCTTCCTTCCTTCCTTCCTTCCTTCCTTCCTTCCTTCCTTCCTTCCTTCTTTCCTTTCATTAATTTTTAAGACAGGGTTTCCGCCAATGCTACAGAGTGCCCTGGAACTCACTCGGTAGACCAGGCTCGCTTTGAACTTGCGAAGATCTATCGACTTCTGTCTCCCAAGTGCTGTGATTAATGGCTTGTGCTTCTACTGCCCAACTTCTTTGTGGCTTATGTCTGTTGGTGAAGCCAATGTGATTTTTCCATTTAATTATGATGTGTTTTCTATCAAATACAATCTATTATGTTTTCATGTGAGTTGCTGCTAAGCTATCTCTATCCCCTCTTCCTTCTCTTTTTTGTTGCTGGTTTTATTGATGATGACAACGACAATGACAACAACAACTTGGGACTGAAATTAAGACTTGATTCTTTTTATCCTGATTTATTTATCCCATTAAATCTCCTACTTAACAACTATTGATATGCCTGAATACTAAATTCTTCCAATTTTGTAACATGTATCTCATTTGTAGTCAATAGTTCATTTGTCTGATTTCTCTGCTAAGTTGTATGTTAAGAACCTTATTTGGGGCCAGCAAGATGGCTCCTTAGCTAAATCCCCAAAACTCACTTGGTTAGAAGGACAGAACCAGCTCCCACAAGTTGTCTTTGACCTCACATGTGAACTGTGGCACAGGCACACACAAAACAAATAACTGTAACAATTGTTTTAGGAAGGACCTTACTAATTTGTCATTGTCATTCCTAGTGCCTTACGAAAATACATAATAGGTGCTGAGGTGTTGTTGAATTAAGTAGATGCAGCATTAGTTACTATTCTTGTCTCTAACACCAAATACTTGACAGAAGCAACTTAAGGGAAAAGAGATTTATTTTGGCTCACAGACCTTCATCTTGGTAGGAAAGACATAGTATTTTGGTGTGAGGACAGCATGGATAGAGAGATCAGAGAAAGAAGTACTTTAGCCTTTTGGGAAGACTGAAATAAGCCTAATGTAAACCAAGCAGGCAAGCAGAAGCCAGTTCATCAAGGCCTTGGATGAGATATCATGGAGTTTGATTAATCCTCTGAATATGAGGAGGAGCTACTAAAGCTTTAAGAGGGAAGAAGCGAAGCCAGTGTGTTGTAGAAGATGTCCCTAAGGCTCACGGATGCATGAGGTGTATAGGGAACATTAAAGAGGAAGGGCTGGGAAGGATGGCTGTAAAATGCATCATCCTCTGAAGTCAGCCTTGGCTGTCATGACCTTGCAGCAGCTATGGCGCCTGCTGTGTCTATACCACTGACAGACACGGGAGAGGGCATTCCCTCAGCTGTGTACCTACTGCTGACTCTACAAGGTCATATGGATAGTACCGATCCAGTGTTCACACAGATGCCCCTGATTGAACTAATGGGTTCAAAGAAAACTGAAAGTCTTGAATCTCGGAAAGGACCTGTTGGGGAATTGTTGGTATGGTTAGGGATAAAGTTGGGGAGGGAAGAGAATAATCAGATTGTAATTATATTTGTGTTTGAAACTGTCAAAGAGCATACTTAATAATACTTAAAGATTTCTCTAACAATAATGTAAAAGATTATAAAGGATGGTGCTTTTACAGAGACCACAATTGGGGAGTTATCCTCTAGGCAAAAAGGTGATGACAATTCATCTCAATAAAAAGTCTTTATGCATATTAGTTATCTATTTCCTAAGTAACAAGTTGCCCCCAATCTAGCAGTTTAAAAAAAGAAATCTTATCCCACACTGTTTCAGGGTCAGTGAACTTAGCAGAGTGATTCTAGCTCCAGGTATCCTTTGACCTTGCAGTTCAGATGTTGTCTAGGCCCAGAGATGTGCCTGAGTCTAAATGATGTGCTTCTAAACTCACCTACCTGGCTGTTGGCCTCTCCTGGGGCTGCTTATGTCATCACTCCCTCAAAGCAACTGATCCATGAGAATGAGAAGGTGAGCAAGTGTGCTTTCCCAGAGTGGAGGCCATCACCTTTCAAGGTTACCCCCAACATCACACACCGCCATTTCTCCTGCACGCTTGTCGAGTTGGAAATACTCTAATGGATTGTGGGGATAAGAGGACAGAGTAGTTCACACAGAAACTATTCTAATAGTCATTTCTTCCAGCTTATTCTTGACTAGAACAAATAAATAAAACATTTGCTTGACTGAAAACCAAGTTAACTCCCCACTGTAAATGTTAATTAAATTCCTTTGCAATTATTGCTTATTTGATGTCATAAAATAGAATAATTTGGTTCCACATTTGTTTTTAGTGTAATGTTGCAGTTCAGTGTGATTCATGCCTCAGAGGTAGTAGCTTTACTGGGAAGCAGGACATATGGAGACCATAAAGAGTCGTATAGCTGGGAAACAGTCTAGCACAGCTCCTTGATAGACAGATAAGGAGAGACAGAAAAAGATGCTGGAGGTACAGAATGGGTCCAGACTGGCTACTTGAATAGATTAGAACACACTCTTCCAGATCCCAGGACACAGCACTGGAGCTCAGTGACAAAGTCACAAAGTTCATATCACTGAAAGAACAGACAGAAGAACAACTTAGTGTTCGCTGAGGGGAAGGCTAATATATTAGCAGATATTTCTGTCATCTGATGGAAGATCATCTCATTGTGATAGTGTGACTCTGTGTGACTCTGTGTGACTCTGAGACAAATTAATACCTGAGTAAATACAAAAGAAAATATTTTATGTCCTTTTTTTTAAAAAGCAGGAACAACTTACTTGACAGTAAAATATTTCTATCAGTTTTCTCATTTTAAAGAGTGAAGAAGCCTCCATGAATAAGATTGTGGAACAAATCATCAGAAAAATAAGAAAAAAAATAGTAAGATGTTAGAAATAGATAATGTTGAACACTCACAATATTCATGATGTTTAAAGTATTTTTAAATAGAATGTTTTTTGAGCATTTATTGATTATATATTACATAATTTAGGGGTTTGGAGGTAAAATATTTTGTTGATTCCAATCTTACTACAAAGTATAAGATTTTAAAAAATTTTTGTTAGAAGTAGTAACATACATTATGACACATTTACTGTAGAGTAACTCAGTAAATGAGCAGAAAATAACTTGAATACCTTAAGATACACAAACTTTAGGAATCGTTGATATAAGCTTTTCATGCCTCTCTCCCAGGCCTGTCTGCCCTATCCATACGAGAGCTCTAGCTAATGTGACTCCCAGGCTGGACCTTCCATGTCTGCCCACGGTTGCCTTCATTTTCCTCTACCTGAACTTCATCAGCCATGAGGGGCTGTTTTCCAACATCTACAAACCTAGGGTGACTGCAGATGCACTGGGCCTTAAGGTGGCTGGCAAAATGGCAGGACACATGGCAGGACACATGGCAGGACACAGGGTACCACTGGTGTCATTCATTGACAGTAATTTTTCTCCTGCAGGTCCAGACCCTTGGTGTCTTGGCGAAATATTAATAAACAAATAAATCCACTCTAGGCACCGGCTGGTGGTCTCTGTCTGGTCTCAGCCCAGCACATAGGCCGAGACCACATTTCTTCTCTTTTGTCAAAGCCTATCTATCCCACCAAGGCTGGCTCTGCCTTGCTCCAAAACAGCTCTCTCCTGGATCTCAGTTAAATTGCCATGTGAAATAAAACACCAGACAGTATTAGTTTAACATGAACAGATAACACAGTCACTGGGTGCAGAACCTAGCATCCTAATTCCCCAACTATTCTAAGTTAGAAATCTTCCGGTGGATCTCCCATTCCAACTAACAGCCTCTGGCCTCCTTGCTCCAAAAGACAAGTTCCTTTCTCCTATGTTTGCTCTTCCTCCCTGGACTGGGAAGAACTGGCCCCTCCTCGCCCAGTGATTGGTTTCTTGTCATCTTTATTATCCAATCAGTTAGGGAAAATTTCCACTACACCGTGGGTACCTAAATTTCACCGAGGATGTTGTCATGAGGTATCAATAGATTAATTAGGGTTTTAAGTTCACATCCAAATCTCCCCTTTTAAGCACCCATTATGTGCATTAAATATATCTCTGTATCTGTTGGTGTATAATCTACATTTGGTCCTCACAGAAACTATAGGAGATAGACATTAACCATACTTAACTAGTAAGCTGAGAAGGTTCAAATGATTATAACTGGACTTCATGATCCCTTGCAACCAGCATTCTGGAGATGGAGCACTTGTTAACCTTTCTCTTAAGAACAATGTGTGTGTGAGTGAGTGAGTGAAGACTGTAAACTAAATGCCAGTTTGTTGCTATATTTGAAAAGTATCAGGCACTGTGTTGTTCATCACATCGTCTGTGATGGGAAACAAAGAGGAAGCATTTGTCTCCAGTAAGACTTGCTCACAGACTAGTTTCTTGTGTGTTTTATGATAAACCAGAAGAGCTGTTTGCACCACTGTATTAAAGTATGAAGAAACATGAGAACCATAAAGTACAGCTTCCCAGGGATTTTAAGATCATCTAATTAAAGACCTTTGTATAAATTCATTCCATCCGAATTTAAAAGACATCAATTTCAGACTTTGCTTACTGTTCCTTGGCATTTAAATATACAAAACTCCCTTTTAGAAAACACTTTCCAAAAGTAACCATCAGCCACTTTCATAAACGAGCCTGTCCCAGAAGAATAAACCAGCTCTGTATTCAAATAAAATGTGACATTTAGTAGAGAAAGAAAGAGCCTGTCTCCTCACATTTTAGTCTACATTTCTTTTTGTATTATCATTTATTTTCCCAGGAAAACCGGCTCACATTAAGTCTGTAATAACTGATAGGAACCATTAAAAGAACTGAGACAGATAAATCTTCTTCTATCCACCCATTCCAAGGACAGTTAATTTTGCCTTTTCTCCCCTCTTCTGACAGTTGACTAGCTCCTGTATACAGCTAATCAGTAAGTGCCTTTGTGGAGAGTCTGATCGAGTCACGTTACTGAAGTTCTCATCATTGTGTTAGTAGTTAGTAGTTAGTAGTTAGTAGGGAGATGTCAGGATGAAAACCATATACATCCTATGATCTACATAAATGCATGTATGGTACAGAAGAATATTCTGTCTGTACTTGAAGACAAGAAGATAATGTTCATGCATCCACTTAGCCATAGCTGTGGTCTTTGAGCTACCACAGTCTATTAGTTCCCAGTGAGAGAAACTGTATGTGGAGAACTTTAAGCAGGGTTTCTGACCCAAGAATCTGACTTGGAAGTTCCTTAAACAGAATAGAGTCACATAGATGATTGCGTACCCCACTGGTTTCACTGATACTAAACCCTGTTTCCAACAGTAAAATTAGAGCCTGTTCCTACACTACTTCCAGGGCTACCACAGCTCCAAAGAGACTTCATCACCCTGGCTCCTTTGTGGTCTACAGTGGTGTATCTGATTGGCAGAGGCTTGTTAATTACATGAAAGTGGAAGAAGTGTGGGGTAGGGGCTTTTATCTGCATCTCAGTACTCAGCAGGCTAAAACAAGATATTTGAAGCTCAAGGCCAGCTGGGGCTGGATAGTGTGACTACCAGGAAGGGATAGGAAAGAACACACACACAAGCATCTGGGACGTAAGGTATCTGTCCCACTAGTATCTGCACACTAAGATAGTGAGGCCCAAACTGTGCTTTACAAGGTAAGGCGTTCTCTACTCCTAGGAAAGAACCCCAGTGGCCCTAAACTCCCCTATTAACATTTTGTATAATCAGAGAAGGTTAAAGATAGGAGGTGAACAACTAGATAGATTGCTGAAGGGAGAAATGCAATGAGTTTAGTTTAATATCACCAAAAAAGAAAAGCTGTTTTCTATACCATTGATGAAGTACATGAGAGGCTGGATGATGCTTACATTATCAGATCTTAAAAGGTCCACGGTCATCTCTGTCTGGATTGGGCTAGACTTTATAATGTCCAGGAATATTACCCAATTCAAAGGCAAAGCTCACCTTGGTGAGCCCTTAATCAGTCAGGTGTATGACATCATATAAGCAAGTAGTTCAGTAGTGAATGGATCTATAAAATGAGCAAGCTGAAGTCAGTAAGTCCTGGTGTTCTTTTTGTTTTCTTTTGTGGGTTGAAGAAGGGTATTGTGATGTAGTAGACCTCAAGCTGTGGTCCCTCTGCCTCATCATCCCAACTGTTAGAATAAGTTAAGTCATCTCTAAATTCCCCCATTGGTACCCAAATAGTGTAACTTGAATGCGATAGGTTGCTGAAATTATTATTTTCAATATATGTTGATTTTGTGTTTTAAAGAGCACATAAATTAGACTAGAGACAGAACTCAATAAGTGCAAGTTAAAAAAAATAAAATAAAATGTTCAATGTCAGGGCCCACGTAAGAATGCCAGATGCAATGGTATATGTTTGTAATCCAAGTACTGGAGAAATGGGAACAGACAGACCCTTGGGATTTGCTGGCTGGCCAGCTTAGTCTGTTTAGGAGTTCCAGGTCAGTGAGACATAAGGAGGAAAACACCCAAGGAATGACACATGAACACTGATGTACTTTTGTCCTCTGGTCCAGGAAGTCAAAGGATCATCAGATCTCTACCTCCAGTTTAGTTTGTTGTTGCTGCTGTTGTTGTCTGTTTGGTTACTTAGTTGATTTTGTTTTTAGAGTTGTAGAGTGTGGTTTGATACTTGTTGTAGATTTTGTTTTTAGAGTTGTAGAGTGTGGTTTGATACTTGTGGTTTGTGAGGGCTTTTTTCATTTCTGAATCTCAGTAACTTGTTTCTCAGACTGTAAGCTGCACCATGCCCTACTTAATGTTCAAGGATTACCTTTATGATAAAGAATTACAATGTTTCTTTCAAGTCATTTTGTTTTTACGTGGAATAGAAGATTCTTCACATTTCTAATAAGGATATTAATTTTTGTGACATCCTGGATCCATTGGGAACTCCTGTCTGATTTCATTCAGTGACAGGTAGAAGCAGACTACTCAGGGGACATGCTGATTAATTATGTAGATCCTAGAAGTTGCAAGATCCTTAATCACTTGTCTCAACTGTGCTTAATTGTTCCATGCAAAGTAATGATAGTCTTATCTCCTATAAATCTGTTTTATAAGCAAGTCTGTTGACAGCTTTTAAGGGTATCATAATTCTGAATATTCACTTACTACATGTGTAGATAGTTCAACCTATTAAGAGATAGCTTTAAAATTATATGATACCACCACACATTGTGGAACACACAATTAATCCCAGCACTTGGGAGGCAAAGGTGGCTAAGTCTTTATGAATTTGTGGCCAGCCTGGTCATATATATGTAATATCATTGGAAGGAAAGATTTTATGTATAGTTTTTTTTCTTCTTTTTCTCCTTAGCAAGATTGCTGATTTTAGTGATAGAAAACTATCATCAGAGTAGCAGGAGACAAGGGATTTTACCTAGGGTTTCACGTACACTAGGCTTTACTAGCTGAGCTATAGCCTCAGCAACAAACATTATTTTAAATAAAACATGTGCATGTAAAGGAATTACCCTCCTTCTTAAATCATACTACAACCTTTAGTTCTTTATAACAAATTGACCCTGAATGAACTTCATCAATCTATTTCTTCAGCAGGACTTACTGAGTTAGTTTCTCAAGTCATGATGTGTTCCTTTAAAAAGTAAAAAAGTCCATACTCATTCCCTTGACCTCTCATAGTTCATCTTACTCCTATCCAGTTTTCCAGTTGTGTTTCCTGTCTCAGCTCTTAACTCATTCCTCACTCAGCTTCTTCAACTTCCTGGAACCATTTTATTCACCACATGCCCCATTCCTTCACTTCTTTCATTTCCTCTTTACCCTCTACTATAAAGTGGCATGCTGTTGCCACTTGTCACAATATAGCAAAAGCCAATGAATGTGAGAAATAGAAATGATAGTTGAAAAAGATTGATCTGCAGACTGTGTAGAAGATGATGCAGGTAGAGTATGCTAGTCATCTTTCTCTTGCTGTGACAAAGTGCCTGAGATGATCAACACAAAAGAAGAAAATGTTTATTCTAGCTCACGATTACAGGCCTTGACCTGCTCTAAAGCATTACATTATGGGGGCAGGGGGTGTGAAGGGGGATGTTCACTGCATGGCAGCCAGTTGGCAGAGGAAGACACTAAGTTCAAAACATCTCTTTCAAGGACAAGAATAAGTGACATTACTTCCTCCCATTAGTTCCCCCCTAAAGATTTCAAGGACCTCTAATAGTACCATTGGCTAAAGATGAAACCTTCAACAAAAGGTCTTTGGAGATCTTTTAGATGCAAGCTGTAATGTGGGCCTGGGTTCTGAGGACCCAGATGGAGATCTCTGGTCAGGGAGCGGGAACGGCTTCTGTCACTGGGTCTGGCTAGGTGTGTGGGTTCAGGGAAGAGGGAGAAGGACTCTAGTGGGGGGGGCGCTCCACTGCTAGTGCTGCCCTGTCTCCATTTCTACCATTGCCGTGAGATGCCAGGCCAGGTCAAGCTAGCAGGACTGGCTAGGTGGTGAGAGGTGCAGGAGAGCTTCCCATAGCAGCGAATTTGGGAGAGCATATCTCTTCCCAAACACCAGTGTTACAGCTCTTATGACAGAAGCTCTCAGACAATGAAGTAATTCCTGCACACTTTTAATTTTGGACAGGCCCCATAGATACAGTTTTTGGGATGGGTCAAAGTCTGGCAACAGATGCTTCCTATTAGCTTGGCCTGAAGGCTTGGGAATACCTTGTCTACATATTTGGGGGTGTGGTCCTGCTTCTGTCCTGAGTAGTCTACATGAAGTATGGTCACATTCTCACCTGTGGAGGAGGGTCTTGGGTCATGACTGTTTCTGTCCTAAGCCTACTTCACATTCTCTCCTACAGAGGAGGGACTTGGGGTGTGACCTATGCCACTTTGCAGGGGATCTGTGGGATCCTTATGACTGTATGAGGGGGGCCTGGTTTCTCAGAGACTAGGAAATTCCTGCCATCTTACCTTAGGTTCCCAGGGCTTCAGCTCATCTCAACCAAGAATCAGGGTATCCTTTACCACCTAATTGTCCTACGCTGTAACATGGCATTTCGATGGAGAAGAGCTTTCATGATCATTAACATGCATGACCCTAAAGACAGGTCAGGATGATGTAGCCTACTTCTCCAGAACACAAGATACATGCAGAAGGTGGGAGGTAATTTCTAAAACTATATTTTCTGATAACTATTGAATTTGCCTCACTTTAAAAGTATTCAGCTATTTGCATACTGTCTTATCCATTTTATTGTCTATTTCCTTGGAGACTCATTCTTGAGAAATGTTTCTTTCATAAATACATCTCGACATTCTTTGGTTGTTGATGAGTGTGGTTATTTCCTTGGTTACTTTGGGATTCCCTCTGTTTAGCAGAGGGGAGGTTTGTGTGTAAGAACTAAACTAACTTGAAGCATCTGCCTGTTAGTCTGCTTACCTAACTATTTTTCTTCGTATTTTCTGTGATATTTATAAACTCCCCTTTTTTTTCTGCTTCCCCCTTTGGGTAGAGAAGTCTCATGGGTCTTTCAAAGCTCACGTCAGTACTTACTGATGTCACCTCACTCCCCTGCTTGTCTCTGTAGCTTACTCAGTGCCTAGGCATTTCTCTAGAACCATGGTTTCTAGAATACATATAATATTTTTTTGTTTCACACTTCTGTTAATATTCACATCTTTATGCTTGGAATGTCTCAGGAACCATAGAGATACTGTTGTGGATAAGCTAGCCTGGAATATAGTCTTCAGTCTACTAAACTAATGAGTTTATTTTCCTCTGATTTGATGTAGTTAGTTGGTTCTACTCTGAAAGTAAATACCAAGTAAAGAGAAAACATGCTTTACAAGGCTGTACAAAGAACAAGTGTTTGGTGACAGTTAGCAGGTTTGGTGACAGTTGGTATGTTTTGATTTTGATATTCTAAAGCGTGAGGTCATTCCACCGCTGGGACCACTAAAGCGTATTCCTATCCTAACCAACGTTTTTCTAAGAAAGAGTTGTGACCAGCTCCCATATACTCTGCTTTTTTGCTGTGTTAACCACTCCCAGGAAGATTTCTCTCCCAAATAATATTACTTTCTCCTTACTTTCACCTAAGATATGTTTTAGAGTAGGTATTTTTTGTAGTCCCCACTTAATCCATATAGCCAAGGATGGCCTCCAACTGGCTCTAGCCCTATACTGACCTTCAACTTATCTCTTTACCTTAGGCTCTCAAATACTAGGATTTAAAGAGATCTGACTTTTCAGGGAAATCTTATAGATACTGCACTCAGTTGTCAAGAAAGATGTACAGATGAAATTGTCACAAAGATAGATAGATATTTAAACAATCTTTTTATTCCATATTAATCACAAAAGAATGTCTTAACATGACCAATGCAAGAAACCATAATTAAGTTTGTTGGGCCACATTTAAAAAAAAAATCATGTTTGGGGTGGAGGCTTGTTGGAATGGTACCCATGTTCACACCAGCAGCTGTAATTATCACATATGTAATTATGCACATACATGCATCTGTGCAAGGCTTGTTGGGAAAAGAAGGGTTTCACTGGGAGGAGGATCAGAGAGTAAATAGTGAAAATGACCTTATATGACTGTGTGAAGCTGTCCAAAGTAAGTGAGAGAAGATGTTTAAAGATGCTGGATTTTGAAGAAACACTGTTAAAATTATCCTGATTAGTATGTACTATAAGCTAAAGGTCCGAATCATTAAAATGTGTACCAAAATAGTTTGAAAAGCTGTCCTAACAAATGAAATGATCCAGAGAAACATGCATGTTCAAGTGGACTCTGAGATCGATGCCATAAATGGTGCTGTGGCCTGAACCTGTAAAGTCTGAGACTTTTCTTTCAGAGTAGAGCTTAAGTGTAGCCAGTTACTATATCCCAGCCCATTGCTCTGATTGCTCTCAGCATCCATTACCTCAGTGGAGGACCTGAGAGCTCTCCTGTTCATCACCTAGTAAGAGAGAAGGAAGAACTGCAGGGAGACTTCTAAAATATGAGGAACCTTAACATCTTTATTGTATGTATATGAGTGTATCGCTTGCATGTATCTGCATATGTCAGGTGTGCAATGCCTGGTGAAGCCAGTGAAGAACAGTGGAACCCCTAGAACCAAAGTTACAGATGGTTATGGATGTGAGCCCCCAACATAGGTATTAGGAACTGAACCCAGACCCTATGCAAGCGAGCAAGTACTCTTAACAGACATGCTACATATCCAGCCCCAAATTAGGGAAATTTCAATTAATCTCTATCATCTTTCTGAACCAAAGGTAGATATTGATATTTACCATGTTTCGATTGTTACCTCTTCTCCCTTCACCACTGACTTCTTTTTCTTATTTTTAGTTTATGTGTGGATGCTTTGCCTACATGTGTGTCTGTGAACCACATGTGCCTGTCATCTGAGGAGGCCAGAGAAGGTGTTTGTTGGATCTTCCTGTTACAGTCAATTTTGGTCTGACATGTGTGTTGAGAATCAAACGTAGGTGCTCTGGGAAAGTAGTGAGTGTTCTTAACAGCTGAGTCAACTCTCCACCCTGCTCCTTCTCCTTTAAAGGTCACAGAGCTTGCTGATCTGGGGAAGCATTCAGAGACAGACCTAAGGTCACATCTGATGCCTCCTCTTCGTAGCTATGTGTTTGGGAAAATTCCTATGAACACCTGATACACAGCTTTGTGATGTAGTAATAAGAGGCCTCTACTAGGTACCTAATAAGGTTTTGGTTTGGTTTGATTGTTGCTTTGATAATACCCAACTTTATTTTGTTGTTGCTGAGATAGGGTCTTGCTATGTCGCTGTGGCTCGCCTGGACTCACTACGTAGACCAGGATAGCCTTGAACTCACAGAGCTCCATGGCTATTTACCTCCTGAGAGCTGGGGACTGTTTTAAGTATTAAATAAACAGTGTATGTCAGTTCCCTTCCTGTTTGTATAAGCTTTCCCACTCATTACTATAAGCCATTCTGCTTCTTTCTCATAAAGTATTTTATTGCTTTTGTATGTTTAGTTGCATTAATTTCTGAGCATATATAACCGCAGCACTATGCATGGCTGTTACTCAGTAGTATAACCAAAATTAGTTCCAATAAAATCAGTGTACAGATTGAAAGCAGTGTAGGAAATGTAGCAAATTCTTCAGTAATCCCTTCCTGATCCTCTGTTTCTCCAGAACCTTTCCTTACGGCCCACTTCGGAACATTCTGCAGTAGGCTGTACCATTGTGTTGCCCACAAAGTCATGGTTGACCTAAGCCTGGTTTGGAGATTCTACTTTTTACATTAGGCATGTTTTTCCCAGACAAACCGAAACTATTATAGAGTATCCCTCTCACATCGACTGGGGTCTACTTTATACACTGGACTTCTGTGGAAAATATTCTTCTGTGTTTTTATCTTAACTGTCAGATATGAGTCAACAGAACTCTTAGCCCCTGAGGAAATAAGTCAGAACATGTAAATGTAGGACTGACTCATTGGTTTACTGTGGCTGCCAGCCTCACCATCTCTGTTTCCCACCAGACGGTCCATCCCAACAAATTTAATTTCTTCCCTTTTCTCACTTCTTTGGAGTCCTTCAGTGACTCCCTGCACCCACTGGGATTGATCCCAGCTCTATGGACACCTCTTCCCCACTCCTTATCGCCCCCTTCCCACCTCATGCCTGGTTCTTCAGCAGCACCTGACACAGCGTATCACCCAGACATGGTGTGTTTCCTCTACTTACCCACTCCAGAATTTCCCCAGCTCAAAAGTCTGGCTCCAGTGAACTCCTTAAGAAAGCTTTCTGGTCACCTTTCTACCATCCCCACCGTCAGGGTAGGCACCCGCCTCCTTGTTCTCCCTGCCTCCTGCTCCTTCCCATCTCACACTTAGGCCCGCTGTGTGTTTGCATAGCTGCCTTTTTACTAGATGGCAAATGCTTTGATTGGGGGCCAGGCCTTACTCATCTCTGTTTCTCCAACACCCAGCACACTCCCTAGCACATAACAGCTGCTATATAAATATTTATGCAATTGAATCATATTGATCGTAGGAACAAACTTTCGTTGGGAGAACATACCTGTTGCCTTAAAAATCTGGGGGAAAACTCATTTCTAAGACCCTATTAATTGACTATGCTGAGTTATATTAAATTGGGAATTTTAGTCACTGCTTTCAAAATAAAGATTAAATTAAGCATATTTGTAGCTTTTTAAAGACTGTGTAATATCTTAGTGCAAGACCCCAAGTGGTGACTGTACTTTGGTTGTCTAGGGTTTGCGATGCCCAGCTGCAGAGAAAGGTGTTTGTGTGTTTGGAAGTATTTTGACTGAGTGAGCTAATGGTATGAAAGCAAAAAGTCACTGTTGGTCTGGGGAAGCAGTTAGGTGCCCTTGGCTGCCTTCTCTACTTTAAAGTCTTTATTTCCCCACCCCCACCTCCCAAAAAGGAGGCTCTTTGAAGAAATTTATGGCCTACACTTTCTAAGTCATAAACCAACTTAGTTTTCAGGCAGTAGCTTGACTTCTGTAGAGACTAACTACAAGCCATATATACTGCTGTTAACTACAACCCACATACACTATGCTGTTAACCATAACCCATATACATGATACTGTTAATTTTAACCCATATACACTATGCTATGGATCCAGTTACTTAACACAAAGGACCCCAGGGTTTTCACTGAAGAAACAGAAAACTGTCAAGGATTCAGGTTTTAAAAAGACCCGGATTCAAGAAGCTGATTAAGTAAATTTGCTTTAAAAATGAGAGACAGGAAACTTGCCAAATTGTTTAGTATTTTTGTAACAGTGAGGACTTAGGAAATGTAATGTTTTAATGCACTGCTTTCTCCCTGAAAATGTTTCTACTGTGTAATCGAGATCTGCTGCTACTACAAGTTAGTGTCCTCCTACCCCACCTCTCCTTCTTCCCTTCCTCCTGTTCTTTTTCCCACCTCCCAATCCCTTCCACCTCCTCTTCTCCCCTTCTTCCTCTCCTCCTCCTCTACCTGTGAAAAAACAGTTTCTGCACAGTGTTTCAGGACAAAAAGATAAATCTGTTGGTTTCCAGTGTTGCCACTGGATTGTTTTCATTGTCACATTGTCAGTGTCAGTCACACCCGTGTGAGCGGCAGGAACACTGCAGTCTTTGTTTTAGCGAAGGGATGCTGCAGGTGCTCACTCCTCATTCTCCATCACCCCAGGAAAGCAGTGGTCCTTGTAAGATGATGAACAGTGGATACTGCATCCATTTCCTCCACAGAGCATGAAGCAGGGGAGGAGGGCAGATTAGATCCCAGCATCACTGATCCTCAGAGCTGTTACCTGGGCCCTGGGTGCACAGGCACCTTGTACTCCTTGCTGTGTTGAAAAGTATGTGTTGCTTGCTGTGATAGGTGGCATAGCTAACTCTTGAAATAAGCATACAGTTGGGTATTAGTTGCTCTGTTACAGTTAACGTTGCAAACATTTGCTAGCTAGTAACAGAAAGAGCTTTAGACCCATAACTGACTGTGAAGCCTGGCACTTCCACTCTGCCACACATGGTAACAGTCCTCAGATTTTACATCTTTTTTAACATTCTGGAAACCTTCCATAAACACCATCACAGTTAATTTTTAAGAACTTTTCAAATGTAACTTGCTATCCTGTGTCTTGAAATAAATAAGCTGTTAGAGTAGAATCACAGGTCATAGCCTGAGCTCCTGCTCGGACCCTCCATTTGCCTCTCATCTCAGTGAAGGACTCATCTGCACAACCTCCTTATCGCTCAGATCCTTGGGCTTTTGTACTGTTTTTTTCCCAAATTGTCTTTCTCAGTTCTGTAGACCCTGACAAAAAAGTTTCTCCCAATAACTGACTCTCCATGACTTTCTGTGCTTCCAAGTGTAGCCTATACCATTCCATCAAGTGTAGCCTACACCATTCCAAATGCCTTCCTTTTACCCCTAGTCACCCATCATTTTCAAACACTATTCGCTTCTCTTATTTCCTGTCTATCTATCCTCATCATTAGAATGTGACCGTCTGTGAGAGGAAACCTTTGTGGGCTTTTCCCCTTTCAGTTCAAACACCTAGATTTGGCTTGGCCCAATAGTGATTCAGTAAATACTTAATGAATGAAAGTAGACTAGAAAGTGGGAGATTAAAGACTTTTTCCTTTAAGCGGTGTCCTGAAAGTGTATGAGTTTAGTAACCCTAGTCTTCTGGTCCACATTCCATGCTTCTTCAGTTTGGAGTCTCATAGGCTAACATCCAGAAAAAGATTTAAATAATATAAATAAAACCCAGTTCATTGTGAATACTTTTTAGGTGATTTGCATCTTAAGCAATTGTTCCTCAGTTACTGCAGTATGGAGGATATAGGCCAGCCCTCAGTTACTGCAGTATGGAGGATATAGGCCAGCCCTCAGTTACTGCACTATGGAGGATATAGGCCAGCCCTCAGTTACTGCAGTATGGAGGATATAGGCCAGCCCTTCTTTGGACTGTCTCTAAGCAATAATAATGAGAATGAATTACAGAACTTAAAATAAACCTGAAGAATTTGTGGGCTTGGTTCCTAAGGTCTAAAATAAGAGCATGTGTCATTTCTAAGATTGGCACAGTCTAACTTGAATTGTCACAAGAATGCAAGAAATGCTTAGTTTTCTTTATAACTCACTTAATTTCTGTGTATAAGGTGTTTCGCTGATTCTGGTGACAGACATGGGTATTCTATAGCTTCCCTTAATCACCATGTGTTTTAGTCTTCCCTTCTAATGTACAAAAATAGACTTTTTTTTTTTGCCTAGCTATTTTATCCTAAGGATGTCTGAGCTCATGCAGCCAGCGTTGCCTCAGGGAAACTCCAAGCACTGCTTCCTCTGGGTTACCCACAGGCCAGACAAGCCAGAAAGCAGGCCAGGAAACTCAGGCGGTCACAGGCCTGTCTGGATGAGGAAAGGAGGTGTGTCTGCATCATGTCCCTGCATCCCTTGCCACTCTCAATTAAGAACATACACCCATAAGCCGGCCATCAGCTTTCTAACTCTGCACAGATTTTGGAGAATAAGGTTAAATGCAATGTTGACACCTCAGCCTGCTTAATTTCTTTGTCAGAAATTTCCTTGAGAGAATAAAATCCAGTTCCTTAAAGAGTTTATATCCTTATGAGCAAGAGGCAGCATTTCAAGCTTGCATCTGAAGTAAAGATTGTAATCCTCCTTCCGATTAGACTGCCGCACTGTGGCATGTGACGCAGGGAAGCCGCCGCTGTGGCAACAGAGAAAAGTCTGAGAAAGGAAGATCCTGAGTTAGCTACTGAGATTGGGATTTGATCTGTAGTTTATGCTAAAACTTACATTTGAAAATAAAATGGCAGCACCCTTGGTCACCCATGTCTTACTCTTTTCCAGTAGTTCCAGAAGGAATTAATCTTTTGAACACTTTTATAAATGTGCGTGTGGAGCTGAGACAGTTCCTTGATTTTTTTTTTTCTTTTGGACAGAAATGTCTTTAATTTACTGTACCATTATTTCTGTCACTGTACCAGAACTTTGTAGTGTTTGAACTTCGTAGTCCTACTTATTCTAAAACACTACTCCATTCTTTCTCCGTTCATTCTAGGAAGACCTTTCACTAGAAGGCCTGTAATTGTCCCCAGAACAGCAATAAATAAAATCCTAAAAATAAGTTTAGTAATTTCTGTCAGATGTGATAACCTTCTGCAAAGTTTCATATCCCACCCTGTGAAATGTTATTAGTTCTTCTCAGCCCCCCCCCTATATATATATACTCTCCTAAGAACCTGATAGCAAATTACCTGAAGATAGTAACTGTTGTGTAAACATTTGAACCCGTTCCATGCATGTATTGACACATGGACTAGCCATCCTGCTAACAACACTTCACCTGATTCTGCCTTGAGATCTGAGCCCTTAGCCATCTGCTTTATGAGTATGTTACTGGTGTGTCCTAAGGTTTTTTTTTTTTTTTTTTTTTTTGGTTGTTTTTATTTTAGATTTATTTGTAAAGTGCTTTGTCTGTGTGTATGTATATATACCACTTGTGTACCTGGTACCCAAGGAGGTCAGAGAGGGTGTTAGATCTACCTCTGTGACTGTTATTAACTGCTGTATGGGTTCTGGGAATCAAATCTGGGTCCACTGAAAGAGTAGCATTTAACTAGCCACCCCACCAAATATTTTTATGTAAGGTGCAACAAGTTCCCCAGTCTCACACCTACAGCTGCTAACAGATTAGAATCAACTTGGGGGGGGCACATTTATTTTAAACCTTATGCTAATCCTCTTGGAAGATAGTTGCCCCTTCTCATAGGGGCAGGTTTTTGTTGAGTTAATGAGCTCTATCAGTGGGTTTCCGGGAACCTCTGTGCAGATCAGAAATTCAAATGACATCCTAATGGTGATAATTCCTAGTCACCACTAGGCACCTCTGGGAATTTGGCTTTGAAGCTCTTCTCAGACTGGAACATATTCCACCAGGACCTGGGGAATGGAGCAGACCCAGTTTCTTTTTTCAGCTATGACTGTCATTTTCACAGCTGACTGGAACACTGGAATATTAGTTACATTCACTCAGTGATGCCCACCTTTTATTCCATATATAACTTACAGTGTGACAGCACTTATTCTAAAAACCCAACAAACCAACAAAAAGTGTTTGACTTCTGTTATTGACATTTATAAAACAAATGAGAGATTTCTTTGCCCTGTACTTTATCCCTGGACACTACCGTTGCCTCTGCTTTCTCACTGTTTCCTCAGCAGATCAGGCATGACATCTACCCATCAGAGCATTTAATAGCATATTTTAATTTTCTAAAATGCTGCGAGGTTTCTAGCCAGCAGCAATACACACCAGGACTTGGTCTCCAGTATTACTGCTTCCTTTTTTCTCTTTCTTCTTCTTTTTTTTTTTTTCTGAAAGAAACGGGACAAACAGCAGCAGCTAACAATGTTAAAGAAAATGTTATTTCTGCCACTTGATGAGGGAGACTCTATTCAGTAATGGCGGTGGCCAGGGGTACAGGGATCTTCATAATGGGGCCCTGCAGTTGGAGAAAAGAGGTTAGGACTTTACAGCCAAGGGTATACGAGCTCAGGAAGCATCAGTGACTATGATTACTATGAGGAGACGTGGGAGATAGGAGGGATTCACCATAGGATACTTACTGAAGGCCTGCTAAGAATGGGATTGAGGAGTTGTGGTGGCCATCTCAGATCTCAGCATGTTAGTTGGATTTACAGATTATTGTTGCTATGTTTGTTTATTTGTTTTTGAAGATAAGGAATTGATATTTAGTCCTGACTGTCCTGGAACTTGACTCTTCTGTCTCAACCTCTGAGGTTCTAGAATTACAACCCACATATCCAACTTACCTTCTCATTTGTTAATGAGACTTGCCAGCAAGAAGGGAAGTGTGTTGCAAAACAATAGGGGACATAGAAACAAACGTTTTTCTGAAGGCCTGTCTCCATGGCTTTACTCACATAAAGTTGTCTGTTGTTGTGAGGAACTGAGGGAGTTGAACACACGTGGATATTCATGGTCTGGAGTTTAAAGCATGCTCAAATTTAATTCAGATTGGAGATTTCTGACATGCCAATAGAATGAAAGATTCAGAATAGCAAATAATGTTATAGATGCTGACTTGTGAACCTGGCCTCTACCCTGTTCTTAACTTTGCTTTCACTCCAAAGAGGAAGGAATTATCCAGTTAAAAACTGAGTCTGAGGTTGGGAAATCACTCACTCAGCTAAATGCTTGCCATTCAACATGAAAAAATGCATGCAGCCTCGGGTGCACTTAAAAGGCTAAGCATGATAGGGCATCATGTTACCTGGCTGAGTGGATACAGGCAGGACTCCTGAGGCTCACTGGACAACTGGCCTATTTTGCTTGGGAGGCACGAGGCCAGTGAGAGATCCTGTCTCAAAAGTAGAGGGAGATAGTTCCTGAGAAACAAGACCTGAGTTTGTCCCTCTATCTTCATATGTATGAGCACACACATGTGATCACACACATATGTAAACCTACACATACTATGCACATATACAAAACCTGAATCTCTAGGAAGTATACTTGAGGAGGCTTTCTTTCATTTATGCTTAGCGTGATTCTTAAAGTACTCGTTTCAACTTACACTCTCTTTGTGCCAGCTTCCTTTGGGGTTATTTCCACACATTGATGAATTCCAGTAAGAGTTGATAAATGAATTGCTTTTGTGTACAGCAAGGATTCAGCATAGACAAAAATGCCTGTCCTCAGGGAGCTAACTTAGTGTGATTTCCCCCTAGGAATTTGTCTTTGTAGCTAAGCCCACCATATTTCTGAGAAACCTCAGGAGTTTGCCAGCTCTCACCCTCCAGATCTGACTATGTGCTCCAAGAGGCTGTAAAGCTAGAGAGCTGTGGAAGGGAAAGACACACCATTTTTCTTAGAAATTGAAGAAAAGCATGGGAGCAGTAGTATTTGCTGTTATATAAACTGCTTCCTATGTACAGTTCTGTTTGTAACAAAATTAGTGAGGTTATCTAAATTTGTAGTATCTCATTTTAACCTGTTCATAGGTGTTTCTACTTTTGAATGAGTTTTTCTGAATCATTACGTCAGTACTATTAGATAAATGGATGATAGATGGGTGGATAGATGGATAAATGGATGGGTGGACAGACGGACGGACAGACAGATTAGATATTATTTCATATATATTATTTTTATAGTTTCTTAGTCCTCTCAGAATTTTGAACCTTCATGGCTGATCAGATCACTGTACAATCTTTACCTCTGCTGTTACCCAATCTCCACATAACATTTTGGTGACATCTCTGACTTTCTAACCTTTCTGTTCTCCAAGTTCCTCTCACCATGTCCTTCATGTTCTTCTCATAGAGGCCATGTTGTGAAGGTTTGTACTTGGTCACTTTTCTCTGCACATCTCACCAGCACTAGTTGTCTTGTCTCCATTGAAATGGATTCTGGATTCAAATATAAAGGCAGTAGCAGGTGTGGTTTTGTTTTTTTCTGAATTTCTGACCTGGGTACTGCTACCTTCCTGAAGGGAAGGGCCCCCATCAAAGATCTGAGGTAGGTAATTGGCCATGAACTCTAGTACAGATATTTTCTATGTCATTTCTTGACATAATAGCAGATCCTCAAGAAGCCAAAGAGAAAAAGAGCCCAAACATGTTACAGCTCTATTTTATGAATTAAAAACAACGCCAAGATGTTTGATAAGCTGAGAACAATTGGTCCTACTAGGCCTCATTATCTTTTAAAACTCTACCGTGCTCTGGAATTCTTTATCAGTGATCTTGTAGAGGTCATGCCTGCCCAACATAGTGGGCAGGAGTATTGTACAGGCCATTTCAACATTCTGGAAAGAATATATAATTCCCATTCATTTATTTTTTTAATGCAAGTAAATGAGGCTGGGCATTATTTAAAAAGGCAGGTGGTGTTTGCCTTTAATGCCAGTACTCAGGAGGCCAAAGCAGGCAGATCTCTATGATTTCAAGGTTAGCTTCATGTATGTTGTAAGTTCTAGGCCAGTGAGTTCCAGTTACATAAGACCCTGTCTCATGGATGGGTGGGTGGGTGAGTGAATGGAGGGGGGAGGAAGGGAGAGAAAGGGGTCCTCTTCTATCCCATCATCACGATCACAGAGAGTCTGGGTTTTACAGTGAAGATCTTCTGAATATTATTAGTATTAGTAGCTGTTAATGCCTGAGAAGAAAAGAAATTGGCACATTATTCACCCATTAAACTCTAGTTTTTAAAAAAAAAAAAAAAGAGTTAAATGTGTGTAGTATTCCTCAAGAGTGTGGGCAGGGGTTTAATTAGAAGAACCACCCAAACAAGAGAGACATGCGCTCTTGTGGGGTGGTATGTTGGAGCTGCCCTCTTTTGGTTTTGGGTTTCCACCATGTAGTTTAATCAGGATATCCTCTGATAGTGAGCAATTCTGATAAGTGATCTGATTTATTTAAAATAACAAATAAGTCTTGACTTTTCTAATTTTAGGGAAAAATATTTCTAACCTGATCTAACCTTATAGAATAGTTTTAAGAATGGCTTCGGTAGCCACACTGCCTTAGTCAAGGTCGACTGCCATTTTCCAGCTAAGTGGTGAGGAGGGACTTGATGTCTGTGTTTTAGTTGTTATTGTCTCAGAAATGTAAACAATAACAGTAATCATAATATATCTTAAGAGTTTTTTTACAAGAACAAGCAATTAGGTCATCATTGTTTTACATATAGAATTATTTATTAAATAGATCATCAACAACTGTGATCCTAGAAATGTAGTGTATATTAAGCACATATGAAAATGCTATGCATTAAAATATAATAATGAGGCTTAGACAAATATAGTAATAACAGGGTGTTTTTTTGTTTGTTTTTCTTGTACCTAGTAATATATCATGACCACTAAAGATGTCCTTTGAGATAGATCTTATACAGTCACTATTTTAGGCCCACATACATGTTTTGTGATGTCATTTCTAATCTAACAGGACAAAACCTATTCCTGTCCAAAATCTCCATTCTCCAGTGACCATAAAACCTACACTATCTAACAAACATTAGTTTTGTTAAAATCAAATGTGTCATACTCCCTCCCATTTTTTCTCTGCATTTGAATATCCTTAATCCTAAAATCTTCCCATCAAATAAACTTTTAAATTTGTTTTGGCAAAGGGCATCTGTGACAGTTGCTAGAAACTCTTTGTCCCTTATGTGTTCTTAAATTTCCAGATCCTCCATGTTGTGGAGTGCTGTTTGGCCATCTGTGGTGACAATTGCTCAGTCAGTATTCTTGCCAGCCAATGAGGGGGTGCCTCCAGTTTCACTTCCCATATCCCATATTAATTTTACCCCACTTCAGCTATTTCTTAACCTAACCGTTTTCTTTTTTCTTTTCTGTGATGACTTTAACATGGTTTAATAAAATGGGTCATTTACACATTGCATATAAGGGCAAATGTCAGTACTGGAGTTCTCCTGGAAGGTTTCTTAGAAGCTGATACTCAAAGTAGGCCTTACAGGATTATTAGAGTTGACTAGGTAGAGATTCTGAGTGGGTCAAATTAGCAGAAAAAGAATTCCCCTGAGCAGGAGTGAGAGCACTAGCAACGTGTGGTATGTGGAAGCACCTGGAGTTGCTGCAGTTAGCAGGCACTTTGACACATAGGTCACAGATGTACAGGTAAACACTCATACACATAAATAACACATACATCCTTGTAAACATCTATCTTAGCTACACTTCTTTACAAAGTACTAGACAAGTCTTGTTTGGATGTTTAGTTCTATTTACAGTCAGGGTTCTGGTTTTTGGGTTAGCCATCTAGCATCAACTAGCCCCTTGGCATACTATGCTTTAATTCAGTTATTGTGTGTTTACAAGCTGTTCAGAATTCCACATTGCCTGGAATTTTTCCACCCTCAGTGTTCAGACACCTTTCCTGGCTTCCTGGACCCTTCCAAGCATTCAGAACACATTCCAGTGCTCCTGCGTGCTGCCTTTCATCTCTTCTCCTTTTTATTTGCCTGGTGGATTTTAAATGTAAAATACCCAGTTGTGCATTTTACCAGACTTGGATCAGTGTTCTGTCTCATTCTCTGTTTCAAAAGGCCCGGTACATACAGTGGATACATTTTAAAGCCAGAACACCTTCACTTTAGTGTGACTCTTTGTGTTCTTTCCCCAGATAGATGTAGCTAGCCTGCCTTCCTCTCTCTCTCTCTCTCTCTCTCTCTCTCTCTCTCTCTCTCTCTCTCTGCTTCCTTCCTTCCTTCCTTCCTTTCTTTAGTTCATCCTTTCTTTCTTTTAAATTAAATATAAACTTGGAGTTGGGGAAAGTATCTGGTCTTTTTTCGTAAGTTAGTTCTGCATTCTTTAGCCTAAGGTTACCATGCTCCCTGTCGTCAGGAACCCTGTGACTTTCTCTTAGCAGAGCCCTCCACATTAACCGTGGAGACATCCTCTTTAAAGAGTGTGCTGTGTCTCGGTTGCTGATGTCTTAACCCTGTTCTTTCTCACACCCTTTTAAATCAGCCCCACTCTTCAGACCCTCCTTCAGGGCCAGGGCCTGCTTTGATCATTGTATTTTCACTGAGTGGCAAATTGTTGGCATCAGTTGAAGGTGCTGTTCTTCCCAGAGGTGCTCACCTGGGGAGAGCTCAAGGCCTTAGAAGAGTAGCAGAGCCTCATCTGTGTCACTGCAGAAAGTTCAGGCTATTGAAACTGAAGATCAAGTTACCGTGACGCCTCCATGGTGACTCACACCTGTAAGCTCAGCATCGGAAAGGTGAGGCAGGAGAAATGCCTTGAGTTCAAGGCTAACCGAGGCTGCAGAATGACATCTTATTTTACAGGGAGTTACCAAGAGCCTGTTTCTTAATCTGCCCTCTTCAGTTGTAGCAGTTCAAACATCAGTAATGACTGGTGAGACTGCTCACTTCCCATCCAAGCGGGCTATACGAAGCCTGCAAAGAAGCCTTTTATACGACCTTCCAGAGCAGACCAGTGTTACGGTCTCTTATCTTTAGAGGTGTTGGCAACATTATGACTCTTAATTGCCATTAAGTATGAACGCCAAAGAATGTATGCAGAATGTCTTGCAAAAGGGCTTCTTCAATTTCACTGCCTTCACTTACTGTCTAGAGCTGATAAAGTCTTCTAGCATAATGACTCCCAGTTACCATGGTCTGGCACTTGTCACCACCAGAAGGGAGTAATAAAGAGAATATACTGAAAAGCCACCTAGGCCAGAGCCACCCTGAGCCTCCTGGTTGGACTTCACATAACAATACCATTTCAGCCATAGCTAGGAGCTGCTAGGTTTGAAACAAATTTGCTGCTTTAGTTTTTCTCCAGAACATCTAAGCTGTGTCTCTAAGCTTTTCATCTCTCCTTGATTTAAGGAATTCAGGAACTCTAGTTATCAATTTAAATTGCAGCAGGTATGTGGACCTAATGTCTTCTACAGGTGGTTTAAACTATATTAGAGAGCCCAGTCCTGTTCTTAAACTGTCATCTGGATGCTAAGTTAATCCAAAAAAAAAAAATTAGTAATATATATTTCAGGTCTCTGACATGTGTTTTCCATTATTTGGTCTTCTGTACTGCAGCGCCTGCGTGCGTGTGTGTGTGTGTGTGTGTGTGTGTGTGTGTGTGTGTGTGTGTGTGTGTGTGTGTGTGCATTCATACACAGAGAGACGCACACAGGGACTGTGGTTCCAAAAGGAAATGACTAGTGTGGTGCCTTGAAATCTGAACTTGGTCACATGTTCTAAATGAAATGATTGCAAATACATTAGCAGAATGTCTTCCATCTTCTACTTTCTGGAAAACAGTTTGGTGAGAAACACTGACTAACTTCTAGACATTCAAATGTGGTTGTATAAAGATAAATAATTTGAAAGCCACTGCGTGGAGGCATGTCTTGGAAAATTGATGTTAAGCTGCTATAGCAATGGCCTTAAAGAAAAGGTTACTGCACAGCAGCCCCAGATGTTCTTCATCTCTGCTGCAGCTGAAAAGAAGAAGATTAACTTCATTTGTAATCAAAGACATTTACAGGAGTTGTAAGGGAGCCTCATCATCAGCGGGCATGTTTGACACATTGGGACAGATGACTGAGGTCAAACCGCAGGGATATTTTTCTTTGGATTTAAAATAGAAAAAAAATATACCATATACTACAAAATTAATGGGTTGTTAGAGTTATCTCATGTTTTCTTTTTTTACCCCATTAAGAATCTGATAGGCTTTGTTTTCCAAAACATAGAAACAAAACTTTTCATGTGGTTTCAGAGAACATATAGAAGTATGTGTATCATCCTCCTTTGAGACACTGCAGACTACATGTCTCCAGCTTTCCCACCTTCTTCTGGGACAAGCTCTATGGCTCACTTTCTCCAAACAAATCAGTGGATTCTGAAGATCAAATGTCAAACATTGGTTTTTTTTCCCAAAGTGCTAGACTTGTATAGTGTAAAAAAAGTTCAAAGAAAGGATAATGGAATAGGAAAAAAAAAATTAATCTGAGTTCTTTGTCACTAAAATGTATTCAAATTTAAAATTTTCTATTTGGCTCGGCATGATCTTAACAAATAGAACGGCAGTATGAAACCAGGCTCTCCCCAAAACCCAGCTCCAGATTCCCAGTTGAAAGCACAAGATCAGATGCCACGTTGACCACACAGTCTTCCAAGTTCTCCGAGCTTCTGGTGTAGTGCCGTGATTATTCAGCTGGGCTTGAGAAATATTATCTGTTTATAATTCTCCCATCGTTTCATTTACTACAAGTTGGAAAATGACCACCCACATTACAAATATGGGAGTAATTTGGCTCTGTCCTAAAATAAAAAAAGCTTCCATCCTCTCAGGAAGCGTGGAGGGAGTATACGTGTATCTGGGTATCTTACATTCATGATAATGGAGACTGCAGAGGGGACTCAGTGGCTGAGAGCACCTCCTGCATTTCCAGAGGACTGGAGTTTGGTTTCCAGCACCTTCGTCAGATGGCTCACAGTCTCCAGGAAATCTAGTCCTCCTCTGGTACCTGCATACATGTGTGTCACACCATGTGTGCTCATAATAAAAATTATGCAAATAAAATAAAATTTTAAGTCCATGACAGAAACCATGCGTATATATTTAGCAGGACTCTGTGTTCCTTCTTGCAGACACCACTATCTGTAAAGACTAAGCACTCAGAACTGCACTTGTCTCATTGGCATGGAGCCAGGAACTCTGGAGATGTACATTGCCCTACTGTAGTAGTGATCTAGTGATCCCTAAGGAAGTACATAAGTATCAGACACTGATTTCTTCCGTCTTCACTGTTAAATCCACAGTGGGGGAATTTAATAGAATTAGAAACTGCACTGGTGAGGCTGGCAAGATTGCTCAGTGGTTAGAGCACTGGCACTGGCTGCTCTTCCAGAGGTCCTGAGTTTAATTCCCAACACCCACATTGGTAGCTCACATCGTCTGTAACTGTTAGTTCCATGGAACCTGATGCTCTCTTCTGGCATGCAGAGGTACATGCAGATAACACACACACACACACACACACACACACACACACACATCTCAAATACATTAATATATTTTTAGAAATTACACAGGTAAAGAGAGCTGCTAACCTTTCTGACCATTCACACGGTTGGTCCCTTTCGCATTTCCTTCTTTCATTGAAAGGCAAAATAAAGGTTAAACATTCTTCCCTGGACTCTGCTTTGCTCTGCACTGCTCTATACTCTGTGATCCAGTTGCTTTAAAACTGCAGTTCACTGTGTGAAAAGCATAAAGACACGGTGTCTGCACAGAGGTATGATGTGGTAGCTGCGAAAGTGATTCCAGTCCTTGTGTAAACCACAAAGCACTGTCAGTCAGTGCCTTTCAGAAGCGTTTCATTGCATCCTTTGTTTCTGTCATTCCTGTTCCCTTACCCCACATCTCCTGTCCCTGCTACCTGTCCTCTTCCTCTTCCTCTTTGCAGGGACCCTACAACTCCCAAGTCATATGTGTTCTGTTACTCGTCCCCTCTCCCCTAAAACCTTTTTCTACTTTCATGGTTCTTCTAGTTTCATGACATGTACACATACCTGCCCCCCAACACACACGCCACACATATATACATACATACATACATACACACACATATACATACCTACATACATAAAACAATTAACATCTTATATATGAAAGAAAACATGCAGCATTTGTCTTTTATAGTCTGCGTCATTTTAATTCACATAACTATTTGTAGCTCCATCAATTTTCCTGAAAATGCCAGGGTTTCACTTTTCTTCCAGGCTTAAGTAAAATTCCATTATATACATGTGCTGTGATTGATCTGGTGATTGGCATCTTAGTGATTGTGAATAATTCAACAGTGAGCTATTCTGTGGAGATAGAAGCCTTTGGAGGCACATTCCAGTTTGTGAGGTCTTGGTGGACTCCTGTCAGGAGGCCTCACCTATGGCTTTGTCCGGAAGTGGTTTTTCTCAGCAGTTTCAGCTTCTCATTTACTTGTTTGCTTTGTTTTTTGAGACAGAGTTTCTCTGTGTAGCCCTAACTATCCTGGAACTCACTTTGTAGACCAGGCTGGCCTCAAACTCACAGGGATTCTCCTGCCTCTTCCTCCCAAGTGCTGGGATTAAAGGCGTGTACTACCACACTTGGCTTGTCATATCTTGTATTAGGGTCTTTGATATATTTTAAACTGATTTGTTGTTTAAGGTAAGAGATAGGGATCAAGTTTCATACTTCTACATGCAAAAACAAAGGTTTTGAAGAGTTTGTCTTGTTTCCTATGCATATTTGTAATACTCTTCCCCAAAACAGGGTGTCTGTAGCTCCATGGGCTGATTTCTGGGTCCTTTATTCTGCCCCATTGGTCTGCATATCTGCTTCTGTCCCAGGATATGCTGTGGCCCCTGCAGCTCTGTGGTGTGATATAAAGTCGGACACTGTGACACCTGACATTTCTGCTTAGGAGTTTTTAACTATTCACACTCTTGTGGTTTTCCTATGAGTTTTAGGCTATGTTTTCTGGTCCTGTAAAAATGGTCATTTGCACTCTGGACTCAGAATCTGTAGAGCACACTTGGTGACCTGGCTGTTTCCATGGTGTCCTGTTACCCCATGGACATGGGGCCCTTCTGTGTCTTCAGTTTCTTTCTTTAATGCCTTAAAGTATTCATTAGAGAGTCATTTACCTCCTTGGTTGACATATTCCTAGGGATTTTCTTGTTCTTGAGGCTGTTTTCAGTGGAATAATTGATTCTAATTTCTTTCTTGGCAAATTAATTGTTGGGATGTAGGAAAACTACTGATTTTTAACACACTGATTTTGTGTTCTGCCACTTGTAGATTTAGGAGTGCTTCAGTGTACTTAAGTAGTGAAACCTTGAGTTCTTTTATGTACAGAGTGGTGTCACCTGAAAATGGGGTTAGTTGACTTCCTACTTTGCTGTTTATAGCCCTTTTATTTCTTCTTATTGCTCCAGATGACTCTGAGCATGATTTTGAATGAGAGGAGACATAAGGCACCCTGTGTCCTTCCAGGTTTTAGAGGAGACGCTCTCTGCCCCTTTAATGTTGGTTATAGGTTTGCTATATGTTGCCTTTATACATTTGGTCTGCTCCTAGTTTCTTTAAGATACCTTGAAGGCATATAGAACTTTGCCAGATACATTTTCTGTGTGTGTTGAGGTGATTAATTCATTTCTGTCTTTAAGTCTGTTTATGTGCTGTCTTGCATTTATTGATTTGCATATACTGAACCAGCCATGAATCCCTGAAATGAAATCATCTTTGTTCTGATGTATGGTCGACAATGTGCTCCCCTTGTTCCTGTGTCCTGGGCTTATCTTCTGAGAGGGTTTTGTTTGGAGTCCACTCCATCAGCTCTGCCAGCCTGTTGATATTTGCTGAGAAGGTTAATTCTACCTTTAACTCAGTTTATGGATAACTTTGCCAGTAAGTTATTTCTTGGAGACAGGAAATAAATAAGTGTGTTTTTTAACCCAGTCAACCTGTATTGTTTTCAGTGGTCAGTTGAGGTTATTGCTTTTAAGCTTGTAATTGAGAGAGGTTTGCTATCTCCAGTGGTTGTTTTAGCAGTTAATCTGGCCATTTGAATTGTTGGCAGTTACTTTTTCCTCTTGTTAGTATTAGGAGTTTGCTAATTTCCTGTATTATGCATAATGAATTGCTTCTCAGCTCTCCTTTAGTCCATGGATTAAGACTGCCTTTCTCCTTCCGCTGTGTATAGTATTTAAGTGATGTATGCAATGCCAGCTTCTTTATCATGAATTGCTTTAGTTTGTGCTTATCTTGAAATGTCAGGAAACAACTTACTGGGTATAGTGTTCTTGCTTGGTAGTTATGTATGTTTAGGGCTTGAAGTCTATCATTCCCTGCTTTCTTGTGCTAACAAGTCTAAGTTATTCTGATATGTCTTCATTGTATATACATCAACATTTTCCCTTATACCTTCTAATACTGTTTCTTAGCTTTACACTTTTGACATTGGGCTCAGTTAGCGTCAGTTGTTAACTTGCCAGAATCTAGAATAGCCTGGGAGATACATATGCCTTTGGGCAAGTGCATGGGAGGTTCCCTGATTGCTTTAATAGAGGTAGGATGGCACACTAGGGGATGGAGTTCTCAGCTATGAAAATGGAGAGCAGGGGCTGAGCAGCAGCTTGTATCTACCTCTGTCTGGTTCCTGCCTGTGGATGGGATGTGACCAGCTGCATCAAGCTTCTGCCATCTTAACTTCCTCTCCATGGTGGAGGGGCCAAAATAAACTCATCCTTTCCTCAGTTTCCTTTGTCAGGTCTTTCATCCCAGCAGCAGGAAAAACCCAAGCAGCATCGCAGTTTAACTATGATATGGCATTGAAAGGTTCTCTGGTCATAGCTCTGTGGGGCTTGAAATGGTTCACTAATTTAATGTCCATTTCCTTCTCTGGCTGTAATTTTATTGAGTTAATAGTCTCTACCCTTAGGCTTTAATTTACCCCCTTCTGCCCATGTTTCAGTTTTCAGAAGACATCCCAGCATTTTTGGATACTGGTCATGTTTACTGTATATATTCCTTGTGTCCCCAGAAGGTTTAGTGACAATAGTACTGGGTACCTGTTGGGGGACTTGAGGGTGTGAGTTTATGAGTTGTGAAATGAGGGGGAATGGGAAGGAGAAGGGGAGGAAGTAAGAGTAAGAAAGAAACAATAGGGTTTGAGGCTCAGTCATAATGGAGTCTGGAGTGGATGGTCCATTGTCCTCAGATGAACAGTAGTGTACAAAAGTGCAAGGATTTCAATAGAAGACTCAGTGGAAGACATAAGGCCTACCTAGTATGTCCTCCTTGTTGGGATGATCAGTCTCCACAGGTGAGGGAAGGGTACAGCCCTTGCTGAACCATGAAAGACCCTTGGAGAACTTAATTGAGGAAAGGGCAGGACATATTGGCACACAGGTGTCCAGACAGATAAAACTCCTGTTTAGTCTTTAAAGTGCAGTGGCAGCTCCCATGCTGAATACTCTGTGTCTCTTCCTCTGCAGATAACGTGATCAACGGGCAGGATTATGAAGTAATGATGCAGATTGACTGTCAAGTGATGGACACCAGGATCCTCCACATCAAAAGCTCCTCAGTTCCTCCTTATCTCCGAGAACATCAGAGGAACCAAACCAGCACCTTTTTTGGTTCCCCTCCAACAGCCACGGAGACGACCCACGTGGTCAGCACCCTCCCTGAGTCCTTACAGTAGTGCCCCAAGCTGCGCTGGGAAGCAGAGTGGGCCTCGCCCAACAAAGGCTGGCGAGGAGTACACCTCCTCGGCAAGCAGAGAACTGCCTCCTACTGCAGCTCCAGGGAAAGGGAACGAGAACAAGAAGCCGCTCCGCTTTTCTCTGTCTGCCCACAGTGTGGAACATGCTAGAGAGACATTCTCTGGTGGCAGTGCAGCCCTGTGGGCAGTGTCACCTGGTGTTGGTTCTACTGTGTCATCTTCAGTGCTTCTTCCATTGTATGTTTTGTTCTCAGTCATCTTCCCTCAGGGCAGACCCACTTTCTCTTCTGTCCACTGCCTGGACACAGTCAAGAGTTTTTATTTAAAGCTTTAGAACACATGCTCATGTGGTTCCCACCAATTGGCTTTCTCTCTCCTTTGATTCAAATCTACACTGAATATTATACTTGAGAAAACACATTTCAAAACACTGAGCAGCCAAAAACATCCCACAAAGAGTCAAAACAGTTTGGAGTTTGGGTAAAGGGATTATCTCCAGTTGGTAGAGTTTATTTTTACTTGTGATTTGTGGTTCAGCCCTAGACAAATAACTGTTGTGGGATCCCAGAATGAGCCATACACTGGAGACAAGGGAAGGGAAGGCCATGGTGGAATGTAAGAGGAGGTGACTCCATTTGCATAGGTGTTTAAATGCTGGGAGTTCATATGGCCTCAGTGTGAGCTCAGAGCCACAGCCACCTTTCTCAGAACTCTGCCAATCAGCAAAGACCTTTAAAGACCTCAGGGCAAATGCTTTCCTCACATTGGGAATCCTCAGCCCAGGACACACTCCTGTGAAACCAGACTCAGCAAAGGAGCTGGAGGTGACTAGATTTAAGCAAGACTTGAGAGTCCCCTTAAGGATTGCAGTGCACAGAGCAAGTGTGGCTTCCCAGAGAGACTGCAGCACAGTATGGTGAAATTCCCAGTTTCTCCCATGGGAAGATGATAAGGAATTAAGCTCTCTTTGCTGTTGCTTAGTGGATTTTCTTTTTAAAGTTATGGCTTCGAACATGCCTTTAACCCTCGCACCATTTGAAAGGAAAGGCGGCCTTTGTTTGATATCAGCCTGGTCTATATATCAAATTCCAGGACAGGACAGCTAAAGCTATATAGAGAAGCCACCTCAAAAACAAATAAGCAAACAATAAACAAACATAAATACAAAAAGCAAAAGTTATGTTCACATCTATTTTATTGTATTTTGCCTGCTTCCTTCACCATAGCAAGCAGCTAAATTTATATTGCACTGTACATTGTGCAAATTCACAGAGATGGGTGTCAGGACTCATGGCATTCCTCACGCACTACCTCCCTTCGTAGGATTTCAGAAGGTTTTGAGAGACTCTTCCCAGCTGCCTTTCGTTGTCAGATGATCCCATTTCAGTGCACACAGTTGCCGCTAAGTCCTCTTCTCCCTACAAGGGAAAAGAAGGCCAGCCTTTGGGGCTGCACACAGTCAGATCATCTTCTGCCTGTGGCCCCATTATACCTGGCCACCTGTTCTACCAACAACTGTTCCCTGGACATTATTACTGCCTTTCAAGCTAGTTAGATGCTTCCAGGGCAGGGCTATTCTTGCTGAATGTGCCACAGTCCATCCTGATTGGCTTTCTGGTGATTTTCAGACAAGACCTGTTTGCCCTTGAGACCAGCCCTCTAATAGGTGCCATGGAGAAGTTAGCAAATGCATGGTATGCCTTTAGGAGTAACCACTTATGGGGGAGGAGGGCTACCCTGTGACCCTGTCCTTCCTGCCTGTGAAGAGGGTGTGGCTGTAGGCAGAGGCGGCATGCTCATTCCTGATGCTGATCAGCAGTGTCTGCAGTGACTCCAGTGTACCAGTGCTTCAGACCGAAGACCTCAATAGTGTCACAGTTGCTAAGGCTGGTGCCTCTCCTACGAAAGAGCAGACAGAAGTAAAGGTGGCCCCAGCACAGGTCAGGGAGCCAAGGAGCTGGGAAGGACTGGTCTGGAGCGAGCCTTCTCTGCCCTCCCTGCCCTTCAGGTCGTCATTGCCACTCTGAAGTCCATCTTATAAAATGAGGAATGAGACCTCCTCAGGGGAGAGTTTCAGAAAGGCAGTTGACAGATACAACAAAGTATCCTGCCCTTTAGCTTGCTGAAAGAGCTATAATCCCTGGGCACAGTAGTTTTTATCTTAATGTTTGTGTGCTAGCACAGGCCCATTGGGAGGGGAATGCTGCTGTTCTGGGAGCAATTAAGCAGCCATTCAGGTCTCATTTTTTATTTTAGTGAGATTGCCTTTTGGTGTTTATAGCCTGGAAATGTAGGAGCTATATGTATATGATATATTTTTTTAATTTATTGAGTTTTAAAATGTGATTTTTTCAAGATTATGAAAAAAAATCAAATAAATTTGAGCTAGAGAAATGACTCGGTGGTTAACAGCACTTACTGATCTTCCAGAATCCCAGGTTAAGTTCCCAGCTCACAACCGTCTGTAACTCCAATTCCAGGGGTGGGATCCTATACCTGTTCCAGGCCTCTGCAGGCACCAGACACACATATGGTGCACATACATGTGTTCAGACAAAACACTAGTACACATTAAAAATAAAAACAAATACATCTGTTTTTATATTAGATAAATTATCAGAGGAAGTCACTCTACCTGTTACTAGATGATGTGCCCTGGGCTGATGGTTCTGTAATGTTGGGAAGTGTTGATAGACACTGGCAGTTTGGTCTTTCATGTGTTTGCAAGTTCCCCGCTTTTAAATTCAGTGGGAATAACTGGATGTTTCCCTGTTAACTACTGAGTCAGAATGGCTTCTCTCTGCAGTTAGCTCATAAAACAGCTCCCTTAGAATAAAATGTAAACCCGCTTCCAAGTTAGGAGATGATGTGAAAGGAAGCTTGAAAGATAAATGTCAGCAGCACAAAGCTGGCCCCCCTTTGTATACTCTGGGCTGGTGAGATGGCTCAGCTCTTGAGAGCTCTTGCTACATTTCCAGAGGACCCAAGTTCTATTCCCACCCAAAGCACACCTCACAACCAACCGCTAACTCCTGTTACAGGCGATCCCTTGGCATCTGTACACACATGGCATTCACTAACACAGACACACATGAACAATAATAATAATATAAATAATGAAGCAGGCAGGTGGTACTCCAAGTTGCATTATGTGCGTCATTCCTAAATTTTCCCAATAACTGTTTCTTAAAAACAGAGGGAACTGACTTTTCTCTCACATGTTTAAGAGACTATCGTGGTCCAATCATGTTTCTCTGACTCTCCATCCTGGGCAAATATTCCCCAGTAGTAACAGCTGGCCCGTGCTGTTAGTCATGGCTGCTGTGACTAGAACCTCTGACCCAGGAAAACGCTCACAGTTCCACAACTGTAAGACAGTATTTCAGTCTTGCTGTTTTACTATGAAACATGACAGAAATGTACCACAGTAATAAAACTAGAAATCGTGTTTGACTTCTCACATCAAAAGCTTCCAGGAGAGCTGCTTTTATATCATATTAGAAGCAGCTCTTGCACTTGTTTAGTGTTCCTATCCAATGGCTCCCCATCCTGAACTCATGGAAGTTCCCTCACTGCACCCTGGGGATAGCTTGCTTTCCACCTCAGCTCAGGGGTACTTACCGCATCCTTCAGCAGATACATCAACCTGAAATTCCACGTGAGACCTGTGGCTCCACCCTAAGAATCATCCTCCCAAGCGCTCCACATATTCCCAGACTTGAGAGTCGCTTATTGCTACTACAAACCCATATTTCTTACCCACCAGTCCTTTTATCAGTTGTAGGCTATTTAAATCTACATAAGTAATGATTTTTGATGCTAATATGAACACCAGTCATATTTTCAACCAAAAGAAAAAAAGTAAGGCCTAGAAGGAAGGTACTGGATTGAAGACATTGTCATTCCCACCCTGATAACACTTGGAAGGAGACATTTCCTCCCCAGTCCCCACTACAGGAATTGTGAGTGATTTTTAAGTAACTACTGGACTGCCTAGGAAGATATTTCCAGAGTCCAAAAGGAACTATGCACATAGAGAAAATACAGTTTTCTCCTGCCTACGGAAACTATTAGTATTCTATTAGCTTATATTTTTAATAACTAGGCTTAAAAAATAGTCTATTTTGGATATTACTAGAACTTTCAGCAATTCTAATATCTGTCAGGTACTCATAGAATCTATGAAAAAAAGATAAGACTGATTAGGAAACCTACTGAGTCATGGCATGGCCTGTGTTTGGATAGCTTTTGCATTACAGATTTAGTGCATGAAAAGACTTAATTATATTGGGTTCAAGAATTAAGGAGTCAATATGTCATCTGTGAAGGTCAACACATACCACACTGGTGTGCATTTTGTCCTCAGTTAAGGTGGTGGCTATAGTTAATTGAAGCAGGAACTGTGGCATGTTCCTCAGGATGCTAATCCCAGACTGACTCAGCAGATTGAATTCACAGCATGTGTGTGTGTCAGTTGAACTACCCTAGTTTATTATCACCTCTACTTTCTGGGCAGTTGCCAGGATGCAGGAGATGATAATAGCTACAAAGCACTGCTAGTCTTTCAGATTCTACAGGTTTTCTCCTCATCATGGTAATAAGGTTTAGCAAAGCCAGTGGCTTAAATGAGCATAAAGCTCATATGGAAGAATGCTTGCTCAGAATGCCTGAAGGAAGCCATGGCTTCCTTCACCACACAAACCAGGATGGTGGAGTGTGCTTAGAATCTTAGCATTTGGGAGGTGGAGGTGGGAAGATCAGGAGTTTGGGGTAAACCTGGGCTACATGGGACCCTGTATTACCATGTGTGGAAGAAATGCAGGAAAATGTATTGTTCTCTCCCTAAATAATTATGTCTGTTTACTATAAATAATGGCAACAGACTATTTCATATTTTCAAACAAGTCTTTATAATGCAATACCTGTTGTTTCTCTGAAATACAAATAAAGAGTTTTAAAACTTTGTTGTCTGTCTGTACAAAGACAAAGACAAATGACTCTTCAACATTAAGTGATTAGTAATGAGAACAAAGGCCTAAAGAGGTGCGTAGCTGTTGGATCTGTGGTAGAAACCCATGACAGAAGAAGCTGCTTATCAGACACTCTTGGCCCACGAGGGGCTGCCAGGGCTCCTCTTGACTCCCAACAACATGGCATCAATAAATATTGCTTTCTCTTTAAAGAAGAAGAAGGAGGAGGAGGAGGAGGAGGAGAAGAAGAAGAAGAAGAAAAGAAGAAAAGAAGAAAAAGAAGAAAGAAGCTGCTTATCTCATGGCAACCAGGAAGCCATGAGAAACTGAGCAAGGGACTGGGATGCAATAAACCCCCTCAAGGGCATGTGCCCAGTGACCTAACTTCCTCCCACTAAGATCCACTTCCTAAGGAGTCTATCAGCTCCCAAGTACACCACAGGCTCGTGACTACACTTTCAACACATGGCCTATGAAGGACGGCCAAGATTCAAACTATATTAGCAAAAACAAAGTAGCATCCAGTTCAAAATATACTTTAGTAGACTTTAGAAAGGTACACCTCATCCAGAATGACATCCCAGATCCCTTCAGAGAAGTTCAACAAAGAGGAAAGAAGTGAACAGCAGAAAAGAATCAAGACCAGGCAACATGGTCTTCCCCCAGGACCCAGGAAGGAGCTCTGGTGACAGAGTCATGGGACTTTTGATAAGCTGTGATGATGAAACCCGCTCCTTTGCCAAACCCTTCGATCAAAGCAGGTGTGCGGTGTTCTACCACTGTTGTTCGGGAGGGAGGGTGGGTGGCTTCAGTGTGGTACAACTAACAAGAAAGCATGCCAACAGCTCAAGAAGACAAAGCCATATGGGGAAGAGTCAGCAGCCACTCAACAATTCTCTCCACTCAACCCCACTATCACCATCAAATTCATACAGGATTGACCCCTGAGGCGCTATGTAGACATAGGTCAAGCCAGTTTTTTAGTCTCAAAGGACAACCACAAATGACACTTGGTTGTGTAATACATGATGTCTTAAGTAGAATCCTCTTCTGGTACAACCCAGCAATTTCCCCAACTGCTGATTCAGATCCCAGGAAATCTACAGCATATTCCTGTGTGTCACACTCAAGAGCTATGCAAGCTCTGGGGAAGAACCCTTCCTTAGTTCCGTTCATGGTAACAGCTGATGCTTATCGAAGGTGTGACTTTCTGCCAGACATTGTTCTATGGCTTCACAAGCATTAGCCATTTAAGCTTCAAAGCTTAGAAAGGCTGGAGAGAGAGCTCAGTGGTTAAGAACGCTTCCTCTTCTTCCAGAAAACATGGTTCTATTCCCAGCATCCACATGGAGAGTCACAACTGTCTCTAATTCCAATACCAGGGGATCTGAGACACACACATATGCACGCATACATGCAGGCAAAACATAAATACTATAAAGTTTTTTTTAAAAGATATCAGCCTAATCATAGATACCATTACCCTCACACATCACAGGTGAGGAAACAGAAGGGATTAATGTATCCAGTATCTCATGACTAGTACACAGTAATGCCTGTAGTTGACATTAAGTCTGATGATTAGAAAGCCACAGCCTTCTTTCTACATTGGCATTCACCCTTTGAGGCCATCCATAAAGGATGACAACAGGTGACAAAGCAGAGAGAAAGAAACCAATCCACACAACATGTGCAGCCGGGGTGTTCGGGAAAGGGGAACGTCACCAAAAGGCAAGTGCTGAGGAGGCTGCTGTAGTCACTCACCCGCAGAAACCCCTCAGACTGCACCGAAAACAGCTGTTGTACCGTCTCCCCTGGATGGCAGCCTTTGTGGTCTCCATCTGTCTGAGTTGCACAGTGGGACATAATGTGCAACACTAATCCCAGGACACGTCTACTGCCTGCTCTTCCGTGTGTGCATAGCTTTCCCCCGACTCAGAGTTTCCCTCACAGAATGAAGTCCTAGTGACAGCGGTGGACTATGAGATGGTAAGAGATTACTAACCAGGCAATACATTGGTCCAGCAGTGAAGAATGTATTTTATAATAAATGCAACACAGTACATTAATAAATGGATCACTTTATGACATGAGGTGCTTTGCAAGACTTCCTGAATCAGATTCCCAGGAAGAACTCAGAGCCTTGGGAGAATTCTCTGACTTTCATTTTCTAGGTGTCCTGCCTGACTTCTCAAGTCTCTGGGGGTCGTCACCATTGTCTGAGCACCAGTGGGATTCCTGGGCTGTTCCCTCATGGACAGTGGACTAGAAGATCCGGCCGTGGAATGTGAACTCTTAACCACAGTCTAAGTGAGGCACCAGGCCCAAGCATCTAGTGGTAGGTCGTGAGAAACTGCACAGGGGCTTTGTCTTTTGGCGATGGTTGGATAGTGCCTGCTCCTGGTTCCATGTGGTCACCCTCTGTCCCCACTGAAGAACCTCTAGAGGTTGGTGGTCAGTCTAAAAGAATAAAGTTAAGACACAAGTTGGTCCCAGGAGGGAGGTGGGGGTGGAAGGCTCACTGGCCAGGGTCTTACCATAACCACAGAGTTTACCTCCCATTTGACTCCTGGTCCCAGGATATAAATGGTGTGTCTACCACATTGCCTCTGGTTTCAAATTGCTGGAATTCCCCACGACTAAGCAACATTTTTCACATCAGACCAGCACATTGCCCCTTTTGAGTCTGGCAGTCTCTTAGAAGACAAAATCCAACAGCCCTCATACAACCAGCCAGGCCCTTTCCACCAAACCACCAGCTGGGAGGAACTGGAAATCCATCTTACTTTAAACAGCCTAGGCAGGAAGGAGGCTGAGGCACTGGGGCCTTTGTTGTAAATGGCTCTGTGGGTGAGCACCTCTCACCCACACTGCACACTGCAACCGGCAGGCTAATCCCTCTCCCAGGAATTATAATCTGTTCAGGTCAGCAGGACAGAAGCCACCCAGAAAGAGGCTTGAACTCACAGAAATTGGATATTTTTCACTTCTCACCATCTCTGAAGTAGATGTTTGTTAAATATTTGCCATTCCTGAGAGTCAGTGATGTTCAGACAGGCAGGAACCCTCTCAGAGTCTCAGCCATTGTGTTAGGCCCAGAAATGCTATGGGCAATGTGCTCTGGATATATGGTTTGGGGCATATTAAACTAGAACAGTATCTTGAGTTGCTTTGTTGAATCTTTACAAAGCCAGATGTATAGATTGTCTTTCCAGAAGAACAGGCAATAAACTGGCATCCATCACATGTGTTTTACATGTCACCACATGCTAATAATCACATAGCACTAACAGTGCAGAATGCATGTCCAGCCACCACCACCACCCCCACCCCTGGCACAGATGTATGTGTGCCAGAGAAAGAGCCCAGCCTTCCCTCAATAGGTGGGCAGATTCCTGGGCCTAGCTTCTCCTCCTCCTCTCAATTCTTCCTACTGCCTTTTCCCTCTGCTTTCAGTCTGGCTAGTTAGGTCTCCAACTATAGCCTGAGATTGCTGCAGCTCCTGAGAACTTACCAGAAACGCAACTTCCATGATTCCCAAACCAAAGCTACCGAGTCAGACCCTGGGTAGTTTGAATGAAAACGGCCTCCATAAGCCCATGTATTTGAATACTTAGTTCAGGGTTGGCGGAACTATTTGGGAAGGATTATGAGGTGCGGCCTTGGCAAAGGAGGTGTATCAGTGGGGGTGGGCTTTTAGGTTTCAAAAGCCAATGCCATTCCCAGTTATTTCTCTCTGCCTCGTGGTAGTGTCTCACGATGTGGTCTCTTGGCTACGCTCCAGCACAATGCCTGTCTGCCTGCTGTCACACTCCCCTCCATGATGGCCCTTTGAAACTGTAAGCCCCACATTAAACACTACTTTTGCCTTTGTCATAGTATCTTACCAAATTAACAGAAAAGTAACTAAAACAGACCCTGAGGCTGGCTCGGCCCAGTAATCTGTTTAAACACGCATAGAGGGATCCACACAGGTGTCTGAGAGCCCTGTTTGAAGATGCCTGCCCAAGCGGCTGCAGCTAAGGACAATGAGACTCTGCCACAGGTAAATTTTCTGCAGCTTCACTATTTTTTTATTTTTTGTGACTGCCATTTTGAAAGTCCAGAGGGGCCATCATGAGCATTCATAGTCTCCCATCCTTGTTTGGATCACGTGGCATCCTGCTGTTCTAGGTGGCTGCATCCTCAGCCAAAGACACAGGAGTCAGGACTTGGTCCTTTACCAGACACACATGCTCAGCCAAGTCAGCAAGCATCTGGGGATTGGGGATCTGACTCGAGGAAGGAGTCACACTGACTCCTTCAGATCCATGGCTTTTGGATGTTAGGCTTCTGAGATGTCCTATTTGAAATTGTACCCTCTGCTGATGAAGCAGGAAGTCTCCTGGGCTGGTCATCAGCCCTCCCTAAGATACAGGTTGGGAGAGCGCAGGAAGTGATTTTTGGACCCTCCTCTCTATCCTCACAGTTCTCCAAGCTCTGTGGAGTATGTCCACTGGACTATGAACTCTCACTTCCTTCAACACAACTCTCTTCATATTGGTGGCTCCCAATCTTTGAGATCTATTGAAATCATTGGGAGTCATTAAAACCTACTGATTCCCACCCTGAGACATTCTGACTTAATTGCCATAGGGGGTGTTACATTTCCCAAGATGATTCTAATGTGTAGACGAGTTCGGGACCAATAAGTTAGGTCTTTTTGAGACCTATATCTAATGTTTATGAGGCAACACAATTCAAGACACTCAGGGTAGAGCAGGGTTCCAGTGACACACAGAGAAAGTTGTGTTTAAATACTCAGAGTCAAGACCGAGCAAACATCTAGCAAAGAGAAGAAAGGCGAGAGTATCTGGGGCGCGTGGCTATTGGATTCTCTTGTGGAGATGACGTCAGACATTCCTCTGCAATGTTAGAACGGGAAACACATGAAAATAACCATGACTGCAAATGGAACTTTCTGGGAAATGGCATGTTCTTGGAAGGAGAACATGAAAAGAGGGAGGAGAAGGAGAAAAGGGGGGGGGAGCAGGGAGGCCCGGGAGAGAGAGACAGAGGGAAGGTGAGATTTGGCGCTCAGGCCTCTGACCTCAGTGGAGCTGATTAGAAGTGATATAAATGGAGGGGAAGAGAGAAGACTTGGGTCGGTGTGAGGAACTGGTGAAAAACGACAGCGACTGACCCAGAAGAAGCAACACAAAGACGTGAGAAGATGGAAGAATTCAAGCACGGTCAGTGGCCGATCCCTCCAGCCTTAGGCTCCTGGAGTTGGAGGGTTTCCGGGGAAGAGACTTAGCACACAGCTTCAGGTCACATAGGTACTCAAGAGAAAGAAGTGAGACCCCACAGCCTTCAGTTCCTTCCCTCCTCCTCAGGCCCCTTGAGAGAAGACTCCATGCCTGGTGGTGGGAGGCCAAACCCTCCCTCTTGGAAATCTGGGGAGAGAGGGCCTGTGTTGCAAGAGTAGCCTAGGAATGGTGCCCGAGGGGCAGACAGGCCAGCTTCAGTCTCAGCTACCATGTTTGTTTATCGGGGTGCAGGAGAAAGCAGCTCAACCCCAAGCCCCTCCAGAATGGAAATGTCAACCATGTCACATGGAAGAAGGCTCTAACTTCCAGCATGCCTTGGCACAGACAGGGAGGTCTCAATTTCACCAGTGAAACTATCCAGGGAGACGCTGGTATATGACATGAACACACTCCATCCCATTCTGCTCCCTATCATTTGGAGATGCTCTCGGGAGGTCCAGGATTGATGCTCAGGGAAGCACATGGCCTTGTGGGGAGCCCATCATCAAATGTGTCAAGATACTGAAAGTATCTACTAGGCAGCATCACTCCTCTTGGGCACGGTAGACCTTCCGCATTATTACTCAGGCCACACCCTCCCCCTGGCCTGGCCTGAAAGCTATGCTTGAATGCTCTGAGGATTCATTCTATAATTCTTTGAGCCTTGTAGCCAGGAGTTGCCTTGGTGGCCCCAATATTTCTAGTCAGCAGTTTCCTGTGAGAGAGAGGTCCAGTTCCTGCCAGACCTCCCAACTTTCTGTGCACCTCCAATTTATCATTAACACTGGCCTGGGTGTCACGGAGAAACAAAAGGTAGACTGGTTTCCTCAGAGTTCAAAAGGAAGAAAGGCCTGGGGGCCATAAATAGTCACTTGCTCTGAGATTTTAAGAGACAGGAGAGAAACAAAGACCCTGGCCCCTTGGAGTCAAGAGCCACAGAGAGCAGGATGCTTTGTCCTGTAAGAATGCCATAACCAAAAAGGGCATCCCTGTGAAGGCCCTTTCTGTTCTGCAAGTGCATCATGGAAGAAAGCTGACCCTCCATCACAGAAGCAACCATTGTGAGGTGGAGGAGTCAGCATGGCTCTCTGGAGGCAGAAGGGCAGGAAGGGCAGAGTAACCCAGAGGCCATTGGAGTCTGGTGGGTACCAGGGCCATTAAGAGGGTGAGATCACCAGCCTGAAGATCTGGAATCAGTCCCTGGGATCCTTATGGTGGGAGGAGAGAAACAACTCCCACAGAGCTGTCCTCTGAACCTCCATGCCTGTGCATTATAGCACATGTGCCCACAAATAAATGAATAAGTCTATTTTTTTTTTTTTTTTTTTTTACAATGTATAGGTCCTATTGACCTCTGGCAGAACCAGAGCCAGAACATCAGCTCACTACTGCCTTTGCTGAGTTCTGGCAGGAACAAGAAATGTTCTCCAGAGACCACCAAGCCAAGGAGGAAAGCATGCAAGAACAGGAGGTCCTGACGTGGCCTGAGAGAGCATATACTAAGACACACGTGAACAGAATTGGGGGTCTCAGGGGACAATGAGGGTCTTGTGGGAGGGAGGTTTGAATAAAGCCTTGTGGAAAGGGGGGGAATTCAGCCCACAATTCCTAGGAAGGACAGTTGAGCAAAAGCAAATAAGCTCCCACAGGGGCCAGGGCAGCCTCATGGTCACAGGTCTGTCGTGCTCAAAGAAGAGTCAAACTGGCTAATAGGTACTCTTACACCAATGGTGTCATCTCAGCACTAAAACTGATCTTGAGCAATCATGAAGGGTTGAGGTGGCTCCTTGCACTTAGCCTTGTTTCAAGATCATGGTCAGGGGCCCCAGGATGGAGTACCCAGGAGTCAGCTGGCAAAAAAAAAAAAAAAAAAAAAAAAAAAAGAAAAGAGTTCTTTGAAGGGCTCAGGGTGCTGTTGTGATGGCTGTTCTTGGTTGTCTACTTGTCTACATCTGAAATTAGTTGACACCCAAATGGCTGAGCACATCGGTAAGGGATTTTTTTTTTAATTAATTAAATCATTTGAAGAGGAAAGACCCACTTCTAAGATAGATCTCTGAGGTGGCAAGATACATCTTTAATCCGGGTCTTCTGAGGAGGGAAGATCCACCATTGATCTGGGCCATGCCTTCTGCTGGCATCCTCTATAAAGGATGTGGAGGAAGGAAGTTGTCTCTCTTCTGCCAGCTTGCTCTCATTCTGAACAAGAACCTGTTCCCTCGCTGGCATCAGGATTCTGGTGTATACTGAAGACCAGCTGAGACATACCAGCCTCATAGACTGAACCTTCTGTTGATTAACAGCCATGTTGGACTAGCTGGGCTACAGCCTGTAAGCTATTCTAATAAATCCCCATTCTGTAAGTTATGTTTCTCTGGGGAACCCTGACTAATATAACTGCTTTCCACCAATGGTCCAAACACACCTCTTTTTCTCAGAATACTGAGCCTATGGCCCTGGGTTACAGGAATCCCTTCCCATTTGGATCCAAGAAAGCTTTGAGGGCTCTTTCAGTGACCTTTCAACTAAAGGAAAAGGCCAGTGCTGACACCCCAATTGAATGAATATTTATTGAGTCCCTCTATGATCCTAGATGAATACCCAAAGGCTTTCTCCTAGCCATGGCTAATGAGAAGAGGGGTGGGCGTGGTCAGTCCATGTGCTCAGCATGAACAAGAGGCATTTGGCCAATCATGTAGTTTGAGCTAGAGAGGCCGAACTGTGGACACTCAAACTTAGAGAGCTGGAAAAGGTTCCTTGTTCAGCCATGTGGGACCTCATGCAAGAGGAGTGAGCAGAGAGAAGGGGAACCTCTGGGGGACACTATGAGGTGCAGAAGGTCAATACAGATCTCCCATCTCCTGCCCTGGTAACTAAGAACATAGCCACTCCTCCCTGGAAACTGGTTGATCGCCTGTTATATCCTAGCTGCTGCCCTCTGTTTGAGCCAGGCAGAGTGGGTGGGGGGCTGACCCCTGCAACCAGCACCAATGTGAGAAGCGCACCACTCCCAGGTCTCTCCCAACCACAGCATGCAGGCGAAATGCCAGTTTATCAGAGATCAGAGGGTGGAACTGGGGTTCTTTAGAGAGCAGCAGGCACACCTCACATCTTTCTCTTCCAACCTCAGCCTTGCTTCTCCAGTCAAGAGCTGGTTGCTATGGGACTCTGGGAAGTTCACCAGAGTTCTCTGGCCCATTCTTGGCTCTCTGGGCAGTTGGCTGTGTTTTCACTCTCCCAGGCACTGCCAGATTTCCCTTGGTGCTTCCAGGCCAGGCCATCTTCTCCAGAAAGAGAGCTCAGCTGAGGTCACTTGGAAAGTAACCCGGACTGGGGCCCTGCTCCACATTGTCTTTGTCCCTGTGCTCTGTCCCTGCTCACTCTCTCCTTACTCTGGTCTGGCCTGTTACCATAGCGTCATGCTGTGGTCCCCAAACATAGGAGTACTATGCAGCAAACGTTTGATACAACTTGTTTGCATCTAGTGACTGTAGGAAAGCACTAAAAATGGACCACCCCTGGGACTCTGGGCCATGACATCTTCCTGACCATTGGACTTCCAACAGACTTCCAACTGGAAAACCCTCAGTATAGGTGAGCTGATCCTATAACATCACACATTATACACACACACACATACACACACGCACACACACACACACACACACACATACACACATGCACACATACATATGCACACACACACACACACACACACACACACACACACACACACACACACATGCTGCTGCCATGAAAATCCCACACGTTTCCGAAGACCCTTAAGCTTTCCCACAGCTAATGTGAAAAGCAAACTTTGTATGAAATAAACTTTGAAAACTGCTGCTGATTCTGAATGTATTAATGAAGGTTGTTATAAAATGTTTATCGTGGACATCTGGTTTTGTCTTACTTTATTTTGTTTGTTTGTCTTTCTGCTCTGCAGTGCTTTCTAAACCACCCACCCCTTCCTACCTTGGTATGATGAAGGTGGGCTGTCGGTCAAACTCGACCCTGGGTATGAAGTACTGACACCCAAACTCATAGTCAGACACTCTCAGGGAAATCTGAATCTTGGGTAGAGGCATGGGAGCTGTAGGTGTCTAAATCGGAGGCTCCTGTGGAAGCCCCATCTTCAGGGGACAAGTCACAGAGTTCTGCTGTCCAGAGCTGGCCCGCTCTGTCCTTACATGCTCTGACTTTCCACATTTGCCTTGGAGACTGTGAACTGCTCAGCATCTTTCCAATAAATTCCTTTTGGCTTAAGGATAGCACAAACTATTTTCGTGGCTTACAACCAAGGACTTCTAAAAGATATGAGGCTAATAAAACTTTGTGCAGAATATGAGAATGCCCTCAGAAAGCAAACGATTCATTCTGTGTTGGTGTCTTAGACAGTCACAATCCCAGAGTTTTTATTCATGTCCGTTTGTGACTTCACAGGAGTTGGGGGCGGGGCAGTCAGTGAAGCACGTGGACAAGAGGATTTGGGTGTTGGGTTGCTCAGGGGAAGCCAAAGAGAACTCTGTGGTCAGGAGAGCTAAGTTCGTCTTCGAGTAACCAAGGCAGAAGCTTCAGAAGATAATACTGACACTGCTTTCCTGTGCTCAGTGAAAACCCCAAGTGAGCCCATTTCCTGTACGTTATTTCACTAGCTGAACTAAGTAGATTATGCTGTTTCCCTGGATTTCCGGAAGAGGCCACTGGTTCCCCTCACCCAGGGCTTGACAATGTAGGATGAACGTTATTATAGGTCATCTGGAAGCCTTCTCTCAGCATGTCCAGAGCCTGTCCTCCTTGAGCCTCAATTTCCCCAAGTCTTATCATGACCACATTCTACCCTGCCTGGTCTGAGGAACATTTATGAAAGGCCTGTGGGCAGGAAGGCCAAGGGGAGAACAGCGTTAGAGCACTCGCCGCAGGAAGCCTGGTGACTTTAGTCAGGGTGCACTTCGTGAAGTCCCTTATTTGACTTGGCTTATTGTGTGGTCAAGTCAACTTCATATTCATGGAACAGATCCCTAATGCATTAAAAGTTAGACTCAGTGCTGAGAGGAGTCCCAGATGAAATGGGCCTCTTCTCTGTCTAGGGGAGAGAACCCTCCCTGCAGAGACCACCTGTTCACAAACAAGATGGAATGCAAGCTCAGGCATCGCTGGGCTCTACCTTTGCTGTATCAGAAGGGGGGAAATGGGGATGGATAAGGCTTACATCAATTTAACACACAAACCAGAGGTATCTATCTGAAAGGAAGGAACCTCAATTGAGAAAATAACTCCATAAGATTTGACCATAAAGCATTTTTATATTAATTATTCATGGAGGAGGGCCTAGCCCATTGCACGAGTTTCCAACCCTGGGCTGGTGGTTCTGGGTTCTCAATGAAAGCAGCCATGGGAAGCAAGCCAATAAGCAGCATCCTCCATGGCCTCAGCATCAGCTTCAGCCTCCAGGATCCTGATCTGCTTGACTTCCTGTCCTGACTTCCTTTGGTGATAAACAGCAGTGTGGAAATGTACGCTGAATAAACCCTTTTGTCCCAACTTGCTTCTTGATCATGGTATTTCATTGCAGCAATAGAAACCCTAACAAAGGCAGAGGGCATGACATCACTTGGACAAGACCTTGAAGGCAGCCCAAGTGTCAAGGAAAACAGGACACAAGGTCAGGGAAAGTGTCCTGTCTGCAGGGAACTGGGGAAGTATCATAGGATGTGAAGGTAGGAGTTTCAACCAAGCTGTCTCGAATTCCAGGGAATGGATCTCCAAGCTTGAGCAGCTCCACAGCCAGAACTCAGCAGGGAGGGGTCCGGAAACTTTTAAACTCAATGCTAATGTGAAGATTATAAAAGTATTCAGAGTTGGGGAGGAGTTTTTAAGAGGATGTTTGAAGGATTCCTTTGGGAACATTTCTGCTGGGTCCTGCTGTCTCTCTGGGTGGGGTATGCTTCCTCTTCATGCAAGGCTGTGGGAGGATGATTTTAAATACACATCTGGGGATACTTAACCCATGTTCTTGTTGTCTGGGTCTACAGTGGACTGGAGATTGACACCCATTTGGGTAACCCTAGATGGGAAGATGGGCTGACAGACTATGTCTCAGTACATATACATGCATTCATGTACATACCACATATACATCAGATACATATACATATATGTATACATATACATATACAATTATTTAACTGGGATGAGCCTGCACTCACAGACTTTGTCAACATAAATACTATGTGAGAGTTTTCTGTGGGCTGGATGTGACCAAATATGACATCATCATGGGTCCTGCCCAAGTGGACCATCAGAGGGGCAGAGGAAACAGCACTAAAATTTTCCGGGTTCAGGAAAGGAACATGGCCAGCTGGGCTAGAGATTAGTCACATGAAGACAACATGGAAGAAACCACTGGAATGCTCAGGAAAGTTTCTGAACCACCTCAGAGACCTGGACCTCTGGGACCTAAAGGACAGACCATGCTTTCCCACGCTTGCACGTGACCTCCCCGCCTCTCCCTCCTTCCCTTCCTTTTTCTTCCTCATCTCCCCCACCTCCCTTTCTCCATTCTCTCCTGTAACAGTGACCTCCTTAAGATTCCAGCACTGCTGCCTACAGCAGGCCCAAGTAGCTGGGACAGCAAACTGAATTTAAATTCAGTGTTTTGATTTTGTCTTAGTCATTGTCTCTATTCCTGCACAAAACATCATGACCAAGAAGCAAGTTGGGGAGAAAAGGGTTTATTCAGCTTTCACTTCCATATCGATGTTCATCACCAAAGGAAGTCAGGACTGGAACCCAAGTAGGTCAGGAAGCAGGAGCTGATGCAGAGGCCATGGAGGGATGTTACTGGCTTGCTTCCCCTGGCTTGCTCAGCTTGCTTTCTTATAGAACCCAGGTCTACCAGCCCAGGGATGGCACCACCCACAATGGGCTGGGCCCTTCCTCCTTGATCAGTAGTTGAGAAAATGCCTTACAGCTGGATCTCATGGAGGCATTTCCCCAAGGGAGGCTCCTTTCTCTGTGATAACTCCAGCTTGTGTCAAGTTGACACAAAACCAGCCAGTACAGATTTCCAATTCTTTTTCTTTTTAAACACTTTTTCAAATTTTTTTTTTTATTTTACCTTATGTGTATGGGTGCTTTGCTGACATGCACCTCTGTGTAGCCCGAGCATGCCTGTTGCCTGCAGAGTCCAGAAGAGGACAGCAGAGCCTCTGGAACTGGAGTTTCAGATATGGTAAGCCACCACGTGGGAGCTAAGAATTGAACCTGGGTCTAGGAATCACAGTTGCATTTTGGGGAGTGCTGAGCCATCTCTCCAGACATTTGGTGTTTTGATTACAAAGACTGATTGACCAGTCAGGCATGGTGGCGTATATCAAGTAATTCCAGCACTTGGGAGGCTGAGGTAGGAAGGTTGAAAGTTCTAGGCTAGCCTGAACTACACAGTGAGACTGTGTGTGTGTGTGTGTGTGTGTGTGTGTGTACATATATACATATATAGTGTGTATATGTATATACACACACACACACACACACACACACACATACATATATAGTATGTGTGTCCCAAATTAATCACTCAAGTGAATCTGTGTTGTTGCTGCTGTTTTCTGAGTGGCCTTAGGACTTGTTACAATCTAAGAGTTTTCAAAGAGGTCTCTGGGCTCGTCTAAGCTCTCCTACAGGAGAAACAAAAACAAAAAGTGAAGCCACCAAATAAACTGTGGGATATTGCAAGGAAAAATAGAATTGCCTGGTGACCATCCACACACTCAAAGCCAGGTCTATCTCTCAGCAGCAGGTCAGGGAAGGTCCACAGGAGGGTGTGTCTGCATACACCATCCCAGCATGGCAGGGTGACCAAGGGGGCTGGGAATCAATGGCTGAACACAGAGTTTATAGTATCACTGTGAAGTGTTCTTCCCAAAGCAGCTAGCTGGATCTTTAGAGCTTATTTCATCTTTAAAGGGAAGGTAGGGCTGAGAGAACCATTACATGGAGGGAGGGAGGGAGGGAGGGAGGGAGGGAGGGAGGGAGGGAAAGAGGGAGGGAGGGAGGGAAAGGGGCTTTTCCACAGGAAACAGAAGTCTTTTCAGCAAGACCATGGCGTGACAGAAGGTGGGCTGGAGCTGTTCATGTGAAAGAGACTTGATCAAGATGAACCCAAGGGGCTTGCAGTCTGGGGATCCTGTAAGGTGTTAATGTTGTGGAAAATCGGGTAAACAGTGTGCAGGAAATCTCTACTGCTTGTGCAACTTTTCTGGGAATCTAAAATTAGCCCCAAATTTAAAAAATTGCAAGAGAGGAAAGGCTTAAGCTATGAAACCCTAAGTTCAATATGTGGACACAGATTGTCCACACCTCCCAACTGTACAAGATGTCTCAGACCACTGGGAAATTAAATGTGGGTCAGTGGTAATGATCTCTAAATATTGCCTTAAACGTATTAAGTGGAAGTCATGTAAAAAATACCCATCTGGTCAGGGAGGCTTACAGAATGCTGGTATAGAATGTCAAGCTGACTTAGTTCAGAATATACCTTCAGAAAAAGAAAGTCAAGGCAAATAGAACAAAATACTCATGACTGTGTCATATGAATATGGAAATTCTTATACTTTCTACCTTGAGGCAGTTGATGTGTGTGTGGAGGGGTGTGTACATGTGCCTCTGTGTGTGGGTATGTATGTACATGTGCCTGTGTGTGTGTGTGTGTGTGTGTGTGTGTGTGTGTGCGTCTGTCTGTCTACATGTGTGGAGGCCAGAGATTGGGATCAGGTGTCCCCTTCAGTCAGGCTCTCCCTTACTTTCCGAGTCAGGGTCTCTCACTGAGCCTGGAGACAGCCACTTCAGCTAGATCGTCCAGTCATCAGGTCCCTAGGATACCTGGCTCCTCTCCCTACAGGCATGTGCACTGTGTTCCATTTTTTTATTTCAATTTATTAGATTCAGGGAGCCCAAATTCAGGCCCTCTTGCTTGTACAAGTACTTTACCCACCAAGGCATCACAGCGCCCTGGTTAGTGCTTTCTGGTATTATTTTTTTCATAATAAAAATCCAAACTAGTAAATGCTTGCTTTTTCTTATGCCTTAACTGCTTTATCGTGTCTCCAAACAACACTCTAAAACAGATCATTACTGACATTTTGAAAAGGAGAAAAGTAAGGCTTATAGAATCCCAATGACTTGTTTAAGAGCACAGGGCCAGCTCACAGTGGAGCTGGGAGTTGTCTGGGAGCCTACTGTCTTCCAGAGTGCTGTTGTGGAAACTCAAGGAGATAGGAGGAGAAAGGGCCTTTGGCTTGTATCCCAGGGGACCAGGAGACTATCAAGGAAATTCAAAGGAGAAGCTGGCTTGGGAAATCAAGGTAAGGAATGTATCTTTAGACGACAGTGATGGCTAATATTGCAGCTGCTTTTAAGACAGGGTCTCATATCCCAAACAGGCTTTGAACTAGTTTTGGAGTTGAGGACAGATGGCTGACCCTGATCCTTCTGCCTTCCTCTTCCTTAGGCTGGGATTACAAGTGTGCACTGCCTTGTGTAGCTCTCTTTTATGTTATGCTGGGAATGAAACCGAGGACATCATAGCTGCTGGGCAAGTCGCTCCCCACTGAGCCCCACCCTAACGGCTAATGTCCCTCACATACTTGCTTTACCTTCCTTGAACATTTCACAGTCTGCCCTCCTCACAGACAAAGGTAGGTCCATGTTTCAGAGACAACTTGACTCAGAGTAGTTGGGAGACTTACCCAAGATAGCACAAGTGCTAAGCAGGGAGCCAGGACTCAGACCCAGACCAGAAGAAAGTTTCCTGCACCCAACATCCCTCCCTGCAAGTTGGAAGCAGATGGGAAGGAAGCATATGCAGTCACCTGATGATGTTCCCAGTGCACTGGCAGCAGAATGCCACCAGCCTCACCAAGTGACTTCTGTCATCTCTGTGGTCTGGGATGACACGGGCCTCAGGTGGTCTGTGCTTCTGCTCCTTGACGCTCTGCCTGCTTCTGCATCTGCGTGTTCAGACCCTCATTCTTATCCTCTGCTCTTTCCCCAGTGCCTGAATGCAGACTGGCACTGGACTGTGCCAGCAGCCCCTCCCTTCCCTCATATCTATCTCTTCTCTGCTTTACTCTTTTGCCCTTATCTCAGAACATTCCATGAACTGTTCTCTGTTCCCTAAAGAACGGCTTCTTACACTTTCTGTTCAAAACACCTCTCCATCTGAGAAACTTGAATACATCCCTGGGTACATGGGTACATACTATAAGAATACAAATGAGAAAGTATTGATAGTAAGTCATAAGTTTGTCTTAAAATCTTTACAGAACATATAATTTACCATTTGAGATGGTTAGTGTTGATTCTCCACTTGACAAGACCTAAAATCATCTGAGAAGTAGAACTTTAGGCCCAGCAGGGATAATGTGAAAGGATGAGAAGACTTGTCCATTGTGGGCGGCACCATTCCTCATGAAGAGGATCCTGTACTGTTTCAGAGTGAAGGAACTTGACTGAGCATTAGCCTGTGCCCATTGATTCTGTCTCTGCTCCTTGACTAGGGATGCAATGTGACCAGCTGTCTTGGACGCTTCTGCTATGGCTTCCCTGAAATGACGACTGGAACTGGAATTATGAGCTAAACTAAACCCTTCCTCCCCTAAGTTGCTTTTTCCAGGACATTTTATCACAGCAACAGGGAATGAAACATTTATTAAAGATGAAAGCAACTTTCAAACTAATGAGATGGATTGCTAGTTTATTTACATCTTGCCTGAATATTGGATACTCCAGAATGTAGAGCATCTTCAGTGTGGTGGTTTGGCCCATAAAGAGTGGCACTAACAGGAGGTATGGTCTTGTTAAAGTGGGAGTGGCCTTGTTGGAGGGGGTGTGTCACTGTGGGGGTGGGCTTTGAGTTCTCATATACATATGCTCAAGTCTAGCCAGAGTGAGTTTCTTCTGGTCGCCTTTGGATCAGGATGCAGAACTCTCAGCTCCTTCTCTAGCACCATGTCTGTACACTGCCATGCTTCCTGCCAATGAGGACAGTGGACTAAACCTTCGAACCTGTAGGCCAGCCCCAGTGAAATGCTCACCTTTATAAGAGGAGCCTTGGTCATGGTGTCTCTTGACGGCAATGGAAACCCTAACTAAGACATTCAGTGTTTTCAAAGTTGATTCACATTTTAATATTATAGTCATTGATGCTGAGAACACTGCTTAGCAGAAATACATAGTCCGAAATGGCAGAAGAATATTTAGGGCAATTTTAGAAATAGTTGGAAATTCTAACCTCATCTCAAGTCAAAATTCATTTGTTGATTACCAAATTCAAGTCAGTAACTCAAAACTGCAATTTGTGAACTCAAACATTCTAATACAATCTAATCCAAAACTATACTAATTTGACACTTACATACTGGGGAATAGTGGTAGGAAAATAGCAAAAGGTTTTATTATCTATAAATGACCACATTTCTTTCTTTTAATTGGTTATTTTATTTATTTACATTTCAAATGTTATCCCCCTTCCTGGGTTTCCTTCCGAAAACCCCTATCCCCTCTCCCCTCCCCACCATGACCATATTTCAATGAGAGCAGAAAGCTTTATATATGTGAAAGGAATGCGGCCTATAACACACGGGTCTCAAATCTGAGCTGCAGTGCTCACAGTACACAACTATTGTGTGCAAGCTGCTCTCGCCCCACCCCCACCCCACAGTGCTTACTAGATGAATGTGCAAGTGCAGGGAAGACTGGGAGGGGGAGTCGCTAGTTTCCTCTGCTTTTGAAATGATACTGTTAGGAATATTTTAGTAGGGAAACAACAAGCATAGATCTCTCATCAGTTCAGATGCCCTAGGTTTTGTACAGGGTGACAAAGTGAATCAATATTCAGGCAGTAAGTATGGGAAGCTGAAAGTACCCCTTCATCTGACAGGAGCGGTCAGGGAGAACCGGGGAGGCCCAGGAAGAAGGGATGTACCTTATGCCTAGGGCTAGCAGCAACAAGGGAAGGCACTTCTGGTTTTTGAGACACTCAGTCTCTCGGTCTTGATGTTTCCAAAGTTTTATCCCAGCTGAATATAGTCAAGGAGGGCATTTCCCACCGTCCAACCTCAGACTGCTGTTGTTCCCTCTGAGGTCGTCAGCTCCTTCCTCTGCTTCTTTTTCCAGCAGGTGGAAGGCACTAGACCCATGAATAGTCCTTTTGGGAGTAAGGCAATTAGTTCACCCAGATGCAGGGCTGGGTTCCCTAGAGGGCTGTTCCTTGAGGCCTTCCCCTGGTCTGCAAGGAGTGGGAACACCCTGACAAGTTACCAGTCAAGAGGGGGCGGGGAGAGCCCTCTCTCAAGCTCCTCTGCTGCTACCAAGCCAAACAGTTCTTGCATCTGCTGTGAAAGACTTGACTACCTGTTAACTGAAAAGGTGTTGAGTGCAGGAAGCTAGCAGGTCTAGGAGTGGAGGTGTGGGCTAGGGAGCCACACAGGACGCACACACTGAGCAGCCATGGCAGGTGGGCATGGGTAGGAGGCTGAGGCCCACAAGGACATATGAGCTCCAAAGAGAATGGGATGGATATGACGTCATCATCACCCCACCTCATAACCACATTCTGCCTCCTCCCACACCATCGCCCATGTTTCTCTGGGTGTTCTGGCTTCTGCCTGTGCACTGGGCAGAGAACTACACTGTGCACTGCAGGGACCACAGAGGGCTCAGTCTGAACTAGGAGAGGATGGAAGTCTTCTCCACTCCCTACTAGGGAACCTTGTGCATGGTGGCTTGTGCTTGGAGCTCAGAGGATGAGACAAGAGGCTTGTGAGTATAGGGGAAGGAAAAGGAGAGGGCAGGGGAGAAGAGAGGGAAGAGAACACACTATCACTGTCACCCCAAGGAGGAGAAAGGGGATATCTTGTACCTCAGCTTGGATATAGGCAGTTTGGCAACATAATATTCTCCTCTTCTTCCTCCCCCTCCCCCTGTCCCTTCCCCTCCTCCTGTCCCTCCCCCTCCTCACCCTTCTCCTCCTTCAGATAGAGCCTTGCTAAATTGTCTGGGCCAGTCTGGAATCCACACTGTTGTTGGCCTTGAACTTCCAATGTTTCTAAGATCTCAGGTGCACACCACCTCTGAAAGAAAGCTTCTGAAAAACACCCAGTGTCCTTCAGGAGCAGAAAGCTAACACCTAGGTAAATGCGTCCCCAAGAAAACAAAAATAACCCAAGAAAGGATTTTAAAATATCTCCTTTATTTATAAAAAGTTTTTTTTTTTTGAGTTTTAAGAACTTCTCTGATACATAAAAACTTTGCCGCCACTTAGCTCTTCTCTCCTGAGCCCCACACTCTGCTCCTGGCTGCAAGACCTGGGGGAAGCCCTCTGACCCTTGAGCTCAGGAGCTAGAGGTTCAGAGCATGAAAGAAGGTAGTTACTGGTCAGAAAGAGAAGTTCATTTGCACAAAAATATAAATTGTGAAGGATGAGACCAGCACATACACGTATGGATTGATCTACAATCCATATTAAAAAATATAGACCCAAACTGTCACTTTACATTTGTAATATTATACAAAATAATATATTTTAAAACGACACATACCCACCTGCACAATCTCACACACAGACATGCACACAGACACACACAAGGTGCTAGCGGCCCCTCTGCGCTTCTTTTTGCAGGGTCAAGTGTGTCAGTAGGCAAAGATGACATGGTAGGTGACCTGGTGGCCATTGTCCCAGGCATAGAGGAGGCGGTCCTTGGGGTTGTAGTCTATCTGGGTGGTGTAGGAATACTCATTCTCAAACAGCAGCCTAGGGACAATCTGTGTGTTGGTGTGCGTGTCAAAGGCATAGGAGATGTTGGCGTTCCTCTGGTTATAGCTGTCCACAGCATAAAGTACCCCGCAGATGACAAAGCAGTTGCCATAGAGATTCCTCCGGAGCCCAGTGCGCCACGTGGTCTCCTTCTGTGTGCTCAGGTCCACGGCATTGAGCTTGCTCAGGACAATGACCTCCTGGCTGAAGCCTTCATCATCCAGAGCTGGGTAGATAAGCCACAGGCCGTTCTCATCCACAGCAAAGTCCACATCTGAGTGGCCCTGCCACCGCCAGGGTGTGGTCTCCTCATAGGCCACATCGTGGAGCATGGCCCAGGCAGCCACAAAGCGCTGCTTCAGGTCATACTTGATGATGTTTCGGGTGAAGGCCCGGTTATAGTAGAAGGCACCATTGTATACCACGTGACCCGTGCCGATCCAACTGTATGGGAGCTTGTAGGAATTGCTCCAGCGACCTGTGGCGGCAAAAAAAGTGGAAAGCTTCAGGGCAGCGCAGCCTGTGATGGAACCAGCTATTGACTAGGGTCTGCACAACTGGGATTAGTACCTTGGCTCTACCACTTTTTAGTGTCCTACAGCCTGTTTCTTACAGTTCTCACCAAGCGTCCTCGGCTGGTGAAACAGCAAGAGCAATCTCGCTCGCTTCACTTGGGACTTGAGCGCTCCAAGGGCCCCACACTCATCTCTCTGACTGTGATTTGTAAACTGCTGGGGGCCATGGGGAAAAAGGATGCTTAGCTGTCTATCTGGATTGGTTCAAGGTCATCTCATCTATATCATATCCCAGGAGCTGGGACAGAGTCAAGAGAGCACAGTGTGGAGGAGCAAATGGTAGAGGTGACCACCCTTCCGGGAAATGCCCTTCTGCAATCCATGGGGGATGACCTGCTTCTCGCGTAGCACCCCTGTGCCATAGTCGGCAGAGGGCAATGAGCCTGGGAAGGCCCTGCCACATCAGAGCTGACTTACAAACCTTGTTTGAAGTTCTCCAGATTTCGGAACTCTACCAGCGTGTTGCCGTAGTAATAGTTGGTTACGTAAATCCGGTCATCCTTGGCTAAGGGGTCCTTCATCCAGGCCCCTTCATTCCGTCCGTATGTGTTCTGGGTGGTTGGTCCCGTGATTGTAGAGAGGGTGTCCTTGCACCTTCCTAATGGAGAAGAAGCATTGAAGGGTTGGAGTGATCTAATGGTGCCCTCTTTACTCCTTAAGATTCTCCTGGCCCCTCCAGTTGAAGTCTTGGCAGGGTTGAGCAGCCCTGTGTAATCTGACCTCTAGCATCCCAGCACCATCCAATGCTAGGCCCATTGTGTAGTCTGCATTCTACTCCCACAAAACTGCCAGCGTCAACATGGTGGGCCACTGTGATGCCACCCTACCTCCATCTCTTTGATCCTACCCTTTAATAGGCAAAGATCCAAAGTCATTTTTGGGTACCATACCATCTCCATGAATGTCATTCTGTCCTGTTCTGTCTGTTGAGCTCTGCTACCACAGTACCATGAACATACCTCTATTATAGAACATGCTTCCCCCCCCCCCATGTGCATGTGTGCGTCTGTATTAGTTACTAGGAACTGAACTCAAGGCTTCATGCACAATAGGCACACACTCACTGCTAGTCACCAGGCCAGTATGTACCTCTGTCTGTCTGTCTGTCTGTCTGTCTCTCTACTCTGCCTCTGCCTCTCCCTGTTTCTATCTGTCTGTCTGTCTGTCTGTCTGTCTCTCTCTCTCTCTCTCTCTCTCTCTCCTCTCTGTCTCGCTCTGTCTCTGCCTCTCTCCTTCCTACATCTATCCTAATAAGAGCATAAGAACCAAGGAAGCAAGGGCTCTTTGCTGTTCCATAGGGACGTGAATGCCTGCCGTCCAGTCAGAGCTGCCCCAGGCTGCTGGGGTACAACTGTGTTTCTGGCTGTCCCTGTCAGAGTTCTAGCTGCACACACTTCTCTCTGTTCCCGATCCCCACGCCCAAGTATTAGGCCATCTGCTGGTGCCTGAGGTGTGCCAGATACTTTGTGTCCTGTGTTCCCAGAACACAGGAAAAAAAAACTACAGCAAAGAGCTGTATTTAGGAGTATAATCTAGACTAAATTGAAAACACGAACGAAATGCTTGGTATGGGGTATGACTGAACACGGGCTTGAATGACACTGAAGTCACATGAAAGTGCTCAAACACACACTTCTATGCCTGGATTAGCAGGCCCTGGTCAAAGAGAACAACAGGAGAACCAGATGTCCCTTGTCTTCAGAGATTTCTCAGGGCCTTTTGACCACAGGCATGAGCAAATACTGTCCCCCATGCCCAATCCCGCCACCAAGACCTGTGGGTCCTGGAAACAATGGTGTTGAGATGAATTAGTTCTCGACACTCGGGGGAAAAATCACATAGCTCTATAACCCGGAATCAGGGTTTTCTAAACTCCAGGTGACCTCATGTCCAACGGCTTGAAATCCATGTTCCAGCGATCTAAGGCAGGAGGGACCCAAGATCTAGGGCTGGCAGTGTGGGAAAGGGCACTTGTGCCTTGACCCTGGCTCTGGGGTAGACGTGGGGTAGAACTGGGCTGAGCAGTTTTCCAGGCAGGCTTCACTTCAGGTGCAGATGGCTGGCTTTAAGCAGCGCTGTGTGGGGTTGATAGGGTTCTATTCTGACAGAGTGGGGAGAGACTCTGTCTCCATTTGACAAACAACAGAAACTACCCACCAGTGCCTCATTCCCTCATGTCTGAGCTCATTTGTTCGAGACAATAAAACAGAAGTCCCCAGCCGAGCCTGGCAGCGGTGAGACGGAAAATAATCTCATTTCCTGGCGCTCAGCAGGACCTTGACTGCCAGTGGAGAAGCCACACTCCCCCGCACGCTGAGGTGAGCCTTCTCGTGCCATCCTTAGGCAGCCTTCTCTTATGAACTTCTTTCCTTGGCAAAGTCCTACAAGGACACTACCTCTCTACCATCCATGCCTTGAAGCCCAGTTGCTGTAGCCACGCCCATCTCTCACTACACAGTAGGGTCCAATCTCAGCCCTGAGGTACTCAGAGGCAGGACCTTGGTGTAGGACTATCAGTGCACATGGGCTTGGAGCCAATGGCCTGCCTCCATTTTGGTCCTACCATTAACTCCAGTTTGGCCTGTTGTCTCCATAATGGCACTGAGCCACAGTTCTTCACAATGTACCTGGAGAATTCACCTTGACGACTGAGGGTGACTTAAGTGGCTGCTCTGTGATCAACAGTGTTAACTGTCAACTCGGCAGCGAATGGAATTGTATGGGAGAGGGACCTCTGGGCGTTCCTATGGGGGATTATCATGGTTGTTGAAGTGAGATGGCCTGCACACAGTTGGCCATTACCCAAGCTTTCTGATTGTGGATGTGTTATGGTCAGCTGCGCTGAGCTCTTGCTGCCTTGATTTCCCCTCCATAAAAGGTACCTTGCATCATATGCTGAAATAAATCCTCTTTCCATTGAGTTGTTTTTGTTAGAGTAGTTTGTCATAGGGACAGGAAAAATATGCTAACTAAGACAGGCCCGCAGAGATATCCAGGACTCAACCCTCTGGACTCATGAAAGTGACCTTCTATGGCCAAAAGGATGTTGTGTGACAGAGTCAGTAATCTTGAGACTAGCCTGGATTATCTAAGTTCCAAATGCCATCCACATACCAGAGAGGACGGGAAATAGCCTACAAAAAGGAGGAGGCGTTGTAATGATGGAAGCCAAGACTGGCCTGATATGGCCACCAGCCATGGAATGCCAGTGGTGAGTGCACTCTGGAAAAACAAGGCATGGGTTCTCCTCCCCTGGAGCCTCTGGAAGGAACTAGACTTCTGACACCAAAGACTTAGCCCTATAAAACTAGTTTGAGACTTCTGGCCTATAGGAGTGCTAGAGAGTAAGTGTCCACTGTTTTTAGCCAGGAGGCCTATGGCAGCTTGTCCGAGTGGGGGTGAGTATGGATGAGGTCAGTTTCTGCAGCAAGGGGAGGTGTTGCTGCTTCTGCAGCGAGAGGAGAGTGCCAGCTTACAGCTGTGCAGTGCAGACGCCTGAATCCTCGGGACAATTTCCACATGCCACCGAGGTACTGAACAGCTTACAGAATGGACAAGTCCATGCAGGAGGGCAGGACTGATGTGTGTGCCTTCACTACATTTGAAGACATCAGGAAAGTTAGCAGCCTGTGGGACCCCAATGCATCCTCATGCTCAGATGAACCTAGGATGGGTCTCGTAATGGTTAAAATGGTCAATTTGAGGGGATCTAGAATCATGAAGGAGACAAGCTTTAGGTAAGTCTGTGAGGGATTATGGGAAGGGTACCTTAGTTGTAGGCAGCATTATCCCATGGGCGAGAATCCTGGGCCAAATGAAAAGGAGAAGTTAAACATCAGAGTGCCTCACCCTCTGCTTTCTGACTGCAGATCCTGCCATCAGTGCTCCCTGACACCCCATGATAGATTGCACCCTCAAATGTGAGCCAGAATAAACCCTTCTTTCCTCAAGTTTGCTTCTGGTCAGGTATTTTGTAACACAAATGAAGCAACTGATGTAGTTTCAAAGCTGCAGCCCGTGAGCACAGAGCAGCCTTAGAAAGAAGGCAAGAGATAGTGGGAGGGCCACAGAACCCTGGGGAAGAGAGCTCTGTCTGTGAGCCTCTTGTTCTCTGCAGACGAAGCACGGCTACCATAGACGATGCTGACAGACACTAGCATCCACTGAGGACTTTCTGTTCTAAACTTGCTCCTCAACAGTCCTTCAAGGCAGAGAGCCCTTGCTATAAAGGTTACCAAGACCTGCAGAAAAGGATCCTTCCCATCAGTATATACACCTGCATGCATGTCATGTCTTAGACAAACATAGCAGCAAATGCCCCCTGACCCACTGTCAGCTTGCCAACAGGTCCCTGTGTGAGGTACTCCTTCATCCCATGGGGTGTTCCCTTCACTGTGCCTACATGTTCTTAGCCTCTCGCTACCAGCTGCTTTGCATGTTTGCCACTTCCTGTCAGGGACATTGGCATCCTCCTCCTGTTCTATCCAAGCCTCCGTTCAGGTCAGCCACTAAGGACCATCTCGGGAGGTGGACCCCCCTCCCTGGCTTCCACTGGCCGAGTCTCAGAGTTCCCACCCCACTCCCATGTGCACCTTCTTAGTGCTCATTCCCCTCCCACTTGCTTCCTCTGCTCTCAGCTCTTACAAAAGAGTCACTGCCCAGTCTGGTGCATCCAGTGGCCTACTTAACATCTGTCCCTGCGTGTCCTTCTGCTTCCTCAAACCTGGTTACTAACAACCATATTCACTTGTTTCCATTCATGTCCAACTGCATCTCTGTCTCCTGACATAGCAGGAAATCCACTAACCAAGCCAGAGGCTCAGGTTATCCTGAGATCTTCTCCTCCCATCTTTTTCAAGTGGTCTTTGAGTGAGTCCATCCATTCTCCATCCTTCTCACCCCTCAACCCTTCCCCTCCACAGACTTAGTTCAGATCTCGCTGCTGGTCTGGCTCAGGCCAGTGACACTAGCTCTTGTCTTGTGGATTCACCTCTGCCTCCTTCTGGCCTGACTACCAAGGACGGCAAGAGCTGCCTTCCCACAACATACATCTGCTGAAGCTCTTAGGAACGTGTCGTCTCTAAGTACCGCGTGAAGCCCCAAGTCCCCATAATAGCATCTCAGCCCTTCCAGCATTCAGAAGTCTTCACCCAACTGCTCCTGAGAGGTAAGCAGACACTAAAATGAGCCATTGGGCTGAGAATGTGACAACGGGCTGCCACAGAGATGGGGGCACTGAAGAGCAACTGACCCAAAGGCACTCAAATGTAAGAGCACACACACACAACACACCACATAGTGACCTCAGCCCTAAGATTGCCAACTGGAGGCCTCTCACCCATTTCTAGCCACCTGTGCCAAATAGCCTCATGCTCAGGGATGGCTTGATGATCTGTGTAATAATATAAGTTCCTTATTCTATTCAGAGTCTGCTCCACGTTAATGTTCTGAAGCTGCCATTCTGAAATTTTTAAGGTATGGTGGTTTGAGCAGAAAAACCACGTTCTCCTCTGCCACCATGGGCACATGTATCATTTGCAAAGGTTATGGAACCTTTAAGAGGTTCACACTTGCTGGAAGAAGTATGTCACTGGCAGCAGGCTTTGAGAATCCCCCTGCTTCCTGTTAAGTCTCTCTCCTTCCTGTGTATGGAGAGAAAATGGGACCAACCAGCTCCCTGCTCCTGCTGCCTGCTGCTGTGTCTTCCGAGCCATTATGGACTCTAGCCCTCTGGAACTGTGAGCCAAAATAAACTCGTTCTTAAGTGGCTTTTGGCTGTGGTGTCTTATCACAGCAACAGAAAGATAACTAACACGGATGTGCGACAATTTTTCCTGTGCCAGTCTGTGTCAGAACATCCAGGCTGTTTTCCCTCCTCTGCCAAGCCTGGCTCTTACTGGTACTTCTGTGGTGGGTGGGGCCCCTCTCTGTTCTGTGAACCTACAATCCATGGCTGCCTTTGGATACAGAGAGCCCCACAGCAGAAATGGGCACATGCATCTGATGCTTGCTCTAGACAAGTTTGCCACCCCTCCTATGGTCAGCCCCATTTCCGGAATGATCATGCCTTGCTCAGTCTGGAACTTCATGGCCTGGCACCAAGGGGTGTAGCTTCATGAACAAAAGGATCTATCTTCCTTGAGGGCCTCAGAATTTGCTCTGTATACATCTAAGGGAGCAACTCCACTTTATAGACTCATTTCTGGGGCCCACTTCAGGAGATGGCCAGATTCCCTGTGAGCTGAAGGCTGGGTTACAGTAGTTATTAAACTTTGTAGCTGGTGGCAGGGAACTGTCTGTCTTGTAGGGAGAGTCTTAGAGCCACAGAGGCTCTGGAAATCACAGCCCCAGCCCACGTCAGCATCTTTCTCCCTGGGTGTCCCTGGAGCAGCCTCCCTGACCCAAGGCAGGCAGGCCTGGCCCTCACACCACTGCCAGAGTAGTTGGCCAAGCCCTGGGTTTTCTCAGGCTCTGTGCTCTGTGGGGGAGACATTCTTTACAGATCATGATAGATTTGAATTCAGACAAACGCTTGCTGCTACTGCTGTAAGCTGACTGTCCTCTTTGTCCTTCCTCCCCCGACACTGCCCCTAACTGGCCCCTTCTAAAAATCACATTAGGACTTGGCATTGATAAAGTCTAGGAATCTGTCGAGCTGTGGCCACTTAGCACAAGCATCCTAGCTCTCCATAGCAGCTGGCGTGGCTGAGCACTGGGCTCTTGGGTCCTCAGTCTCTTTGGAGCCCAGGGTGCCCTTGACACTGCCCAGATCTCCCCTCTCCCTCTCTTTCAGCTATACTTCAGTGTCCAATAAAAACCAATCCCTGTTTACTTGTGTTAGAAATTTTCTGGAGGATAGTTCTGGGTACGTTAGGCCATTACAAAATCAGGTCTAAAAACCTTCGGTAAGATATTCCTTTTGGAGACTATGGAATGTTGCTCATTATGTGTGAGACCCTGTGTTTATCCTGAGCACTACATAAACCCCAAGTTTATTCACTCCTATAATTCCAAAACTCAAGAGTCAGGAGGACCGGAAGATGAAGGTCGAGGCCAACACTGCCTTTAAAACTACATGGTTCAGTTAGGCATGGTGGTGCATGCCTTTATTCCCAGCCCTTGGGAGGCTGACAGGGGAAGATCTGCATAGAGCAGATTGGGGTACACAGTGAGCTTAAGGATAGCCTGGGCTATGTAGAGAGACCCTGTCTCATAGAGCAGACTGGGGTACACAGTGAGCTTAAGGATAGCCTGGGCTATGTAGAGAGACCCTGTCTCATAGAGCAGACTGCGCTACACAGTAAGCTTAAGGATAGCCTGGGCTATGTAGAGAGACCCTGTCTCAAAAAAAAATAAATCAAAGCAAACCAAAATAGAAAGCATATGGTAGTTAGTTCATCCATGCCTATAAATCTAGCATTCAGGAAACTAAGTTAGAGGGATTGTGAATTGTAGGCCCAACTGATTTTTGTTTTGTATTTTTAGAAAAAGAGAAAAAAATACATCTTAAACTGCACAAAAAACAAAACAAAACAAATAAACAAACAAAAAAAAACCTGCCAACCCTCCTCCTCAAACCCAAACAAACAAAACCAACAAAACAAAACAAAAAGCGAGCAAACTACCTTGGCCAGCTGCAACTCGGTGGCCTGTATCTGCTTCAGCCAAATGACTTACTTAGTTAATGACCTGGAGGTATCAGCACATAACTCTTGCCTAGCCAGGCACAGAAAAGTCACAAGTTTGCAGAGAAGGTTCTAGCAACAAGACCTTATCCATACTAACAGCAATAGTGAGAGGCATTTGATGACAAGAGACAAGTAGAAGTAATTTGCCAAAGAGCTGAAAGAATTTAAGAACCAAGAAGCTAGGAAGGACTGTCACAAAATGCCGCCATCCAAATGTGACTCGACCCCGGGGAGCCATGAGCACACAACTGCTGTTAGCCCTTCGCCATTTCATCATGGATAGAGGAGGCGCCCATGGGACTCTACCTCTCCCGGAAGAGCTTTTGGGGGAGGGGACTAGTCAGGAAGAAGGGTTGAGAGGGGAAGAGGAATTAGGGAAGGTGGTGAATATAACCACAATACATTGTATATATGTGTGAAAATTTTTCCCTAGGTTACAGTCCTGTCCTGTTCTTGGCACATCTATGTCACTGTCTATGTTTTTAATCTGAGTAGATAGAAGAGGCAGGAACCCTCTGCCAGGAGTTATAAGACTCAGTCCAGTCAAACAGAATACTGAGCAACAGGAGAACATGTATCCCCAGTCTCCATCTTCTGTCACCAGGCACACGGTTGTCAGGATACAGGGGTTCTCCACATGCATGGAGCAGCTGAGCTACTGAGAGGGCCAAGACCTGAGAACCCCAGAAAGGTACCTATTGTCAGTTACAGTGGTTTAAAAGTCTACAGGAGACAAAACCTGGGAAGGCAGGTAGGAGAGGCTGGTGTAGGAGTCAGCATAGAGACTGTGGGGAGGGGGCTCCCTTTTTGCTCCTTAGTCTATGGGAGAAGAGGCTCCCAGCCTCAAACCCAATGGCCTTATGACCAAAAGTATATGGACCTCATCTGCAGAGTGTCTTCACTGTGGATTTTCCAGGTACCTGCACAGGGCAGTGGCGACAGACAGTGGAATAGCTAAAGGAATTCCCCTCCTACCCAAGGGTTCCAGGAAGCTGAAGGGTGGAATATAGACCAATGAAGCTGGGCCTGGTGCTGTAGGTTCAGGTCAGCCCTCAGCTAGGGAAAAGAGAGCTCTCTACTTAGAGTCTAGCACATTCTGCAAACATGAAGGAGGACCCAGGTTTTTGAAAAGGTAGTTATCCATGCAGTGAGGAACTGGCTATTGGCTTTTTCACTCCATGGAAGGAAAAAAATAGAGTGGAAAGGCAGCATGGGAGAGAGGAGAGGAAAGAAGGGAAGGCAGGGTGGGGAAAGAAGAAGTAAGGAGGGTAAGAAGGAGGGGACAGGGAAGAAAAGACTAGAGAGATGATGGGGAGGTAAAACACAAGTGAGAGGATTGGGGTTCAGGTCCCCTGAATCTACTTAAAAGTCAGAGTGGCACTAGTAGTCCCAGCATTCAGGAGGCAGAGAAGGGGATTCCAAGAGCAAGCTGCCTAGCTAGACTAGATAGATGTCACAAGCTCCAGGTTCAGGGAGAGACCCTGCCTCAACAAATAAAGTGGAGTGATATCAAGGAAGATTTATTGTGTCAACTTTGAACTCACACACACACACACACACACACACACACACACACACACACACCAGAGATGGAGGAGGCAGACAGACAGAAAGCAAAACAAAACACTTTCTCCTTCTCCAGCCCAGCCTCTGCCATCCAAGAGCTGCCTTCTTGCTGGTTTTCCTGAGAGCAAACCTTGGGAGTCTTACTACCTGTGGTTGTTTGAATGATAATGCCCTCTGTAGGCTTAAATATTTGAATACTTGGTCCCCAGTTGGTGGAACTGCTTGGGAAGAACTAGGAAGTATGGCCTTGTTGGAGGAGGTGTGTCATTGGGGAAGACTTTGAGATTTCAAAAAATGTATGCCATTTCCCATGTTCTTTTTCTCTCTCTGCCTCCTGTTTAAAGAACAGGCTGTGAGTTCTCAACTGTTCCTGCTACCATGCCTTTGCGCCACCATTATGGACTCAAACCCTCTGAAACCACAAGCTCAGTTAAATGCTTGCTCTTATACACTGCCTTGGTCGAAGTGTTTTGTCACAGCAACAGGAAAGTAACAAAACACTACCCGTCTCCTACCTCCACTCTGGCATTGTTCCAAGATTTTCCTCCCGGATTAGCACCCCCTACTTATTGCACATCCTTGCTAATGTCCCCCAGAAAACCACAGAACACAATGGAAGAAAAGATACTTGGCAAATTGCTAACTTCATTGAAGACTCAGAGAAAGGTGGGGCTTTGACAGGAGAGACGGTACAGAGGCCAGATGTGTGGCCTTCAGCAGGTGCTCCCTGTACCGCCTTGCTCCTGGAGCCAGCAAGACATGCTGTAGAGGGCCTGGGAATAAGGTTATCAAAGGGATGGGAGCTGGGAAGAAGAGAGTGATGTTGAAAAGACAGACCTTGCTCTCTGCCAAAGCTGTCGCTTTCCCAGATATTTGACAGAGCTGCCACTCAACAGCACGCTATTGCAGTTACTCTTAATGCATGGCGACCTAAGGAGCAGTTTTCTTAAATTTAAATTCCCTTTAACTCTTCACACAGAGCCTTGCTCTACAGTCCAGCTAGATTCAAACTTGAGCTCCGCATGCCTTGGCCTGGCAAATCCTGGGATTTCAAATTTATACCAGCACACCCGGGTAGTCAGCTGTTTCCTATAACTTATTTCTATTTTCTGTGCCAGTACCACACTCTCCTGTCTCCTTCTCAGACACACCCAGAGGCCATGCAGTTCTCTGGAACAGAAGGCCTGTCTTCTCCATGCTTCTAGAATGTGCCTTGTACCACCGGATCTGTCCGTCAGAAGGTGACTCTTTTTCTGTATAGAACATTCTTATTCTTCCTTTGAAACCAACTCACATGACAACCCCTTTTACCAACACCTGCCATGTTTACAGCAGCTGCTTCTGCTTTCAGCTCTGGTTCCCACCTCTCTGTCAGAGCATTGCTCAGTGATTCCCTAGCAACCCTGTGCTTCCCAGTTCTGGGTTCATTCAATTCTACACAATGGCCTATGCTACTACCCAGTCCCTGATTTCTTAGTTAAGGTTTCTATTGTTGTAATAAAACAGCATGACCAAAAGCAACCCAAGGAGAAAGGGCTCATCTGGTTCCTCATTATGAAAGCCAAGGCAGAAACCTGGAGGCAGAAACTGAAGCAATGGCTATGGATGGGTGCTGCTTACTGACTTGCTCAGCCTGCTGTCTTATACAACCCAGGGCCCTCTGCCCATGGATGGCACCACCCACAGTGAGCTGGACCTTCCTATATCAATCGTGAATCGAGAAAATGCCTGGAAGATGTGGATGTGCCTATAGGTAAATATTGTGGAGACATTGTTCTCAATTGAGAGTCCTTCTTCCCAATGACTCTCGCTTATGCCAAGTTGATGTAAACTAATAAACATACCCGGCCCTACTTTGCTTTGACTCTGGGGCCACCCGTATAAGAATCCTCTGCTGGCTTGTGGCCTGGTAATCGTACTGTGGTAAACTATTCAGTTGCTGATGGGTCCACTATAAACTCACTGGATAAACTCCTACTTGGAAAAGTCACCCATGCCGATACAGTGTTCGTCTTATCCATTCATATGTATGTCAGGAAAGAGACTGATGCTCTCATCACTGACACATTTACATAGGAAGTACTTCAGAAATGTTCAAACAACACCCTATAGATAAATGTGGTTATAACCGCAATCCAATACAAAACTATAAAATCAATTAAAATATAAGATATTTTTAAAAATAGGTTTTTCTTTTCTAACTCTATGGCATAATTCTTCAATATAAACTCTGTAGCAAAAATGTCATGTTACAGCTTCAAAATGGTGGTCATGCTGCTAAATGTGAAAACTAACTTTTGGCCAGAGACAAGCCTCCACTGCCCTTTCCTGTGCTGTGTTGCTTTGGAGGAGCGATGGGTGAGAGTCAGTCTTCCTCAAGCTGGTGCTCTAGCCCAGCTAGAAGCCTGGCTTCCTAGTTCCTGTCCTTTACAAAGCCCTCTACCTTTTACCAAAATGACCAGAAGAGCACCAGTCCAGGAAAGAAGGACTTACCTATGACATTCCGAATGTCATCTTCTTCTTCTGGGCTCAGAATGGGACCAGCAGAGGTGGCTTCCTGCCATGCAGTCCCCTCTTCCTCTGGCATGTCTGTCTCCACTGTGTCAGGTGACCCAGGGACCAAGTGTAGAGCTTCCACATATATGTCCCCAGGAATCATTGCTGGAGGTGGCTGGATGGTTGTGTGGGCCACGGTGGTGGGTGGGACTTGAGTAGGAGGCATCACCCCTGGGGGCTCTGAAAACACTGTGGTAGTCTCCGGGGTTGCCAAGAGCTGTCTATCTGAGGCCTGTGCAGACTCTGAGGACAAGGCTGTGGCCTGAACGCTTGCGTCCGTTGTCACAGCAGCAGCATGACGAGTGGTTGCTGGCCTCCGGGTGGCACTTGACAGTAGATCTTCCTGCCTTAGAAGCTGATCTTCAATCAGCAAGTCCATGCTGCTGTCGCCACTGAATAGCTCATCATCTGTGGAACAAACACAAGGTTCGTTCATGGCACAGTACAAGGAACACTCTGGCCAAGGATGGGTAGCAACTTGCAGGCTCCTTGTTCCAACACGGCAGTGCGTTTGGAGATTGAGTACAGCTGGGATTTTACTTGCTCACTTTTATTTTCTCTTTAGAGGTGTAATCCAGAGCTTTGAGCATTTTATACAAGCCCTTTAGATGAGGTCCATCCCAAACCCTTCTGGCTGGGGACTTAAGACATTGGCCAGGAGCATGGGGCAAACAGTGTCTTCCCCTGAGAGTCTCTGAAGAACTTGCTACTATCCTTGTTGGCACTAGGATGGCTCCTACCCCTAGTGATGGTGCCACCCACAAGTGACAGGGACCTGGTGCATCCATTCCCATGGAAACAGCCAAGCATTCCTGGGATACACCGGTTCAGATGCCCACCCACACCTGGGAGCAAGTGATGTCACTACCCCCATAAAAGACCAGATCCCCTCCCTCCACTTCTCTCTCTTCTTCTCTTTCGACCCCAACCCCTGTCTCTATTAAACCTCTCCACATGTTGGTTTGGTGTGGTTTGTCCACACATGAGCCAAGAAATCTATCCCAACAATCCTTACCCCAGCCTCATGGGGTCCTGAGTAGGAGAAATCATGGGCTATGAACCTGGGCAGCTCACACCCACAGTGTTAGCACTTGGGAAAGTAAGACAGGAGGATTGTGAGTTCAAGGATAGACTGGAAAACAATAGTTAAGAAACATTTAAATGAAAAACAATAAAACCCCTCAGGAATGAATAGAACGGTCAGTCAGATGAGACCCACCGAGCTGGGTGGGCAGAGGAACCTGAGAAGTTAACAGTAGACCAAGCAACATGGAGGTGGGCGATGGGACGATGGTGGTGGGTAACCATAGTGTGAACCCTGGGGACCAAGCCTGTGCGGAGGCCAGTGTGGACACATGGGAGGCCACAGGGCGAGAGTGGGAGGTAAGGTCAGAGAAAGCCAGCAGAGCTTAGATCATGAGCAGCTCGGGGGTCTCTCTGCTCAGAGTTCGGTTTTAATTCTGAGTAAAATGGATAAGGCTGAAGGCTTCTGAGCAGACAAAACGTGAAAGACAAAGATGTATTCAAGGGGTCACTGAATCCTAAGTGCAAAGGAAAGAGCTAGAAAGCTAGTATTCAGAGTTTGCCTAGAACACCAAGAGGGAGGTGAGGCTGCAAGCAGTGGGCAGAAAGAAAACACCCTAAGGGCTGGACTGGACGCGGGACAGAGAGAGCTTCCGTAGTCAGAAACGTAGAACACAGTTAATGTGGGTGCAATGATTCTGCAGCTGCAGGTTGAGCATGAAGCATCCTATCAAAGAACGCGGTGAGGCAGGGAGGCAACTTGGAAGGCTGCTTCCTGAGACCAAAGGGAAGGAAAGGACTAGCGTGGGGAGGGATGGGTAAGGGGTGATCGGGAAACAGTGGCTTCCAGAAACTTTGGGCAAGGAAAATAAAGATGACAGGAGACAGACAAATACACAAGTAAGCTTGTCTACTCTTTGTGGAAAGGCAGGAAAGGCGAAGGCTGGGGAGAGAAGGTGTTGGAAAGTCAGCAAACTTGAGGACCTTAGAGAGAAGCAGATGGCACACACTACCCAGTATCTCCAAGAAAGCCTTGGTTTCCCTATCTGTAAAGCAGGGGGGCGAAACAAAAGGATGCAGATGTCCCCCCAGCTCATCCATCCTTTGCCACAGTGTCTTCGAAACCCAGAGAGGTTAAGTTCCATGACCAAGGCATCTCAGCAAACATTGGAACCCAATGTCTGTAAGATCCAGATGGCCGTTTCCTCCCTGCCCTGCCTCTGGGGCTGTCCCTCTGACCCAGACTCACGCTGCTCTTCTATGTCATTTTCCTCCTCAGAGACCTTGGCCTTATAGTATGTGATTCCCCGGATGACGGTGGGCTTGGAGGCCAGCCGACCTCGCAGGTGCACCTGCCTCTGCAGGGGCTGCGGCTGCATCACTGCCGGCGGGACCTGTGGCTGCGTCCGCAGGAGTTCGATGGAGTTGATCTGCTGTGACACAGTTTCCTCCTGCAGAAACCGCTCTTCGTACTGTTCCTCAGAGGGGACAAAATAGGAGGTCAAGTCACTCCCTGATCAAAGAGATGGGACAGGATGAGCAGTGAGGGAGTAGAGATCACAGCCAGTTCCGAAACACTCCCCAAGAGGGCCACAGCCTTAGCAACACAGGCTGTAGAGATCCAGTCCAGTCATCGTGGTCAAACTGCCTCATACCACGTCGGTGTGCACAGAGCAGGGAAAACAAGGCTTTCCTTCTGACCTGTAGGATCCAGCCTGGAGAAAACCTGGCCTGCTCACTTCCAGTGAAATCTTAGGTGGTCTAGGCTTGTTTTCCCGTGAAGAGAGTTCGACCAGACAGTGCAACAGATAAGGCCATCCTGGAAAATGGCTGTCTCTTTGGCATGAGGTAGTGATGGGCAGCTGGTAACGTGTGTACACATCTTTGCCAGTCTCCCTTCACTGGGGTAAAAGAACTGCCTAGGAGAACACAAAGCATCCTAGTATACCAGCTGTGCCCTCGGTGGTGCCCAGCCTCCATGCCATCCCCGTGCCTCCCTCAAGCCTCTTCTGAGGCCTCTACCAGAAGTATGGGGATGCCTGCTTGTTGGTGCCATTTTAGTGAGCACCTATTATGTCCAGCCCACCATATATTATTTCTAACAATCCCCATAACAATGGAGCAAGGTAATGCTACCAGCATTTCATGGATAAGGAAATAGCCCTTTAGTAACTTAGCTGAAATACTACCCAGTGAACTAGCTGAGAAGGATACAAATACAGTCACTCAATCATCAAGTAGGCCCCACTGTTACTTCCTCAGCCTGTGTTCCTCCTTACACTAAGCCATGTTGGTTGTGACCTGAGGTCTATTTATTTGCCTTCCAAAAAGTGGTCAACATCTCCATGTCCTCGGGGCCGTGGTCTGGCAACTGCCCAGCGGGTGGACGTGGAAGATGTTTCGTTTCCCAGTGGAAAGAGCTGCCTGGGAGGCTGACAATAGGCTCCTGCCGCAGCCCCTGCCTCACATGCCCAGGGGCATCCGATTGCTGGCTCTGTTTTCTCTCTGTGTCAGAGAAGCCAGCTGTCATTTCTTTGTGGCAAACCCCAGGAACCGACTTTTAGTTCCAGGCTCCCCGGACAGGGCAGGGACTGCAGTTCTTTGTCCCGGCCAAGGATATGGAGCAAGAGCAAGACGAGGACAGCCTTTGCCAGACAACATATAATTTCCTTGGATTCGCTGGCGACAAGTTGAACCGGGTGGCAGCTACCCCTACCGCGCTTTGATTGCTTCTCTGTTCTTCCAAGAGTCTGCCAAATGATTTCATCTCCTGGCATCCAGTGTTCCCACACCCACTCTGCCTTTTCCACTACCAACCTAGTCTCTGGGCCTCCCTGCCAACCTTCTAGACAAGGACCTTGTTGGAAGACCACCTTACAAATAATCACTTGCCATTCCAAGAATTGTCTGACATCATCTTCGAGAACCAAAAACAACCAGCTAAAACTGTTTCCCCCTGTTGCAGTGTGGTGCTCACCAAAGACACGGGGGCTGCTGCAGACACACAGAGAGAATGAGCCTGCCTTCGGGCTTCCTGCACCTCCCTCTGCACCTCTAGCCTGGAGGGGTAGATTGTGTTAACTTCAGCACTGCGTGCTGTGGGGACTCAGGGAAACACCAGGAAGGACTTTGCTGAGCAAGGAAAAAAAAAAAGAGTTTGATGTGTCTGATTTGGTTTGCAGTTTGCCCTCGGGAAATCTGAGCTGGGTTCCTGAACATACCACAGAATGTGTCATCTAGACAACAGACCACATTCTCCAGCTTAGCTGGCTGACTGGGAAGCTGGAAGCAGGAGGCAAGGAATTCTGGCTGCACTGGGAAGTGGAGGCTGAAATAAGAGGCATGGGACCCAAGCGTGGGGCAAGTACCTTTAAGTCCCTTTCTGGTTCCCAGGTTTTCTGTCTTTGGGGTGATGATTTCAGGTTCCCTCAGGGGTGACCTACCACACAGGCTAAACACTTTTTAGCCTGTTTTAAGGGCCAACATATAAGGGACACTCAAAAATGAGAGAAATTATTTATGAGGGAATATAATGTTTTAAAAACATCAAAAGCCAGGTAAATACTACTTACTGTTTTTTACTTTATAGAATGGAATTGCTTTTGACTTCTTGGGGACGTCCACACACCATACTTTTCCAGTGTTTGTCTCAGAATCCCCACCTTGCCTTCAGAACACATGTACCCAAATGTTCCCAAGCCCACCAGGTATACCTCCTTGGCCCCACTACAGTAAGTTTCTTTACCCAAGAGTTCTCAGCCTGTAAGCAGGGAATGTAATTCGGTTTGTAGAGTGCTTATCTTGCCTGAAGCCCTGGGCTGAGTCCCTAGCAGCGCATAGACCAGGCATGGTAGTTACACTTGTAATCCCAGCATCTGGGAGTTGGAGGCAGGAGAATCAGGAGTTCAAGGCCATCTTTGGCTACATAACAAGTTCAAAGCTAGTGTAGGAGAGATGACGCCCATCAACCAACCAAACTAAAAGAGTTCTGAGCCTACATACAAAGCCTTTTGTCTTCTCTCCAAATTCACGATGACCCAGGCAACAGAGTCCCACAAAGCAATGCCACCTGCTATAACTGGAGTCGTTAAGTTCTCTAACGGTCTATTTATTGGAGGCTTGGTGTCTAGCTCATGGTGCTATGAGGTGGTGCAGGCTTTAAGACATGGGGCTTAGTGGAAGAAGTTAGGTCACAGGGCCCTAGCCCCTTCTTCTCCTTTGCTTCGCCATGCCCTGGGGTGACTGGCAGAGCTCTACCACGCACTCCCCACCCAAAGCAATGACAATGAGCTGAAACTTCTGAAATCAAGTCTTTTGACCATTCCTCTTTTTCAGTTGACTATCTCAGGTGATTGGTTACAGTAACAGAAAGCCGAGCAACACTTCCCAACCTGTTACATATCACAGCACACAGAAGAACCAGCTCAATATCTAACTAACTTAGGCTCTGCCCAATACATACCCAGAACAATTACCCAAGATACCAGTGTGTCTCATCCCTTCCATCCGCCACAGACCCAGAGAGGCCAGTTAAAGTGAGCCTGATCTCAGACATGTTGCTGTATTGCTATAAACACTATATTGCTGTAAACATATTTAATCACATAGAGTTTTTAGCACCATCTTCACCATCATCATCATCATCACCACATAGCCCTGTCTGTCCTGGAACTATGTAAATCACACTGGCCTCAAACTCACAGATCTAATTGCCTCTGCCTCCCACGTGCCAGGATTAAAGATGTGTACCGCCAAGCCCAGCTGGTAAGTTTTAGGAGGAAGTCACCAAATGAAGAGAAAGTTTAATGTAATCAGGTCTTATGGCATCACCCAAAACTGTATTAGCCATCTTATACAGGGCTAGCTTTGTGGTAGGGACACAAGTGGCTGGAAGGTTGAAATGCCCTGCTGTTACTCTCCAGCAGATGCCGGATCAACATCCATCTATCTGTAAGATGGGGATACTGACCTATATCTGGTCTGCTCTCCAGAACTGCAGTGATAACCAGACAGTGATGAACATGTCTAAACAAGTCCCTTACAAACAGGGGGGTCACATCGCCTATTGTCTGCAAGCTGAGGCACTTCTGGGAGAGAAAAACATGTGGTGTTAATAACGATGCTAGGAGAGATGCAAACATAGATGGTCCCAGGTAGGAGCATGTATATCCTGTAAGGGATGCTCAAGAGAGCTCCATGGGCTGTCATAAAAACAATACCAAGGCTCAGAAGACCCAGGTTTGAGTACCAACTTCTACCCTTACTCACTGAATTTCCCTGGCTGTCCATGTTGAGTGAAGCTAGGCCAAATCCTACCCATCACACCTTGGGGCTGTTACACAGAAGTGAGACCCTGGCTGTGGGAGGTTTCAGCCCTGGAGAACCCTTCCTCGAGTTGATCTACCTCTTCCAGGCCAAGGAGAAGTCATGGGGCGATGTGGCCATACCTCGGGGTGGGCATAGGCTGCGGCTGCATCCCTCTGCAGGGCTGAGCGGATGTCTGGCATATTCTCTAGGATGCTGTCAGAGCAGTTCTCTTTGCCCCGCTTATTCAGCTCCGTCCGGATTTCTTCCACGTCTTCTTTGATTTGCTCGTTCTCCTTGGTGAGGTTTTTAGAAACTTCCTGAGAAGAGAGGTTTTGAAAAGGGGTTACAGTAAAAGGTTTTGAAGACAGACAATAGGTAACTGGCAACCTTGAGATGTTCAGAGGCGGGATGGCTTGGAGTGTGGAGATTCACAGCTATGGAAATAAGACATTCGGATGAGCTCAGAGTGGGTGACACATAGATGTGGGGATGTCTGAGAGGATGGAGCCAATGACAAGATTGGGGACCATACATGTGTCTAGCTAGTTCTGTTCTGGGAACCAGTGATAGGCACCCAGGAGACGTTTCCAGATACCCAAGAGCTAGAAATACCCAGACTACCATAGCTTCCCTCCTAATACCACTGCCAGGGTTGTTTGTATATGGTGTTCTTCCCAAGCAATGAAGAACAACGCCAGCGATTCCATTCACTTGCACAAGTGAGTCAGTCATTCAGTGTATGAAAGAAGGGTATTGGGGTGATTTTAAAGACGTGAGTTTACTTTGCTTTTCTATGGGCCCCAGCCACTCATCCCTGCCCCTTTGGATCACTCACATAGAAAATGGGTAGGCCGACCTCAAACATTCCTCTCTGTGCATGAGGTCAGCTGCCTGAAATCACCCCATATTGGCAACTGCCAGGTACTACCCCTGGTTCACACCTAGAAGAGGCAAAGCCACATGGCACAGAGGGGGACAGGAAAGGCTCCAAATGCCCCCAGAGCCCTCATCTCAGGAGGTGTCTGTTGTCACTGAGGAGAGTCACTGGTGCAGAATCTCCACATGTCTGACATGACAGTCAGGACATCCAAGCAAGGGGAATGCGACAGGCAGGGGTGGGGGAGAGGGGGCAAACCTGCTGAAGGTAGCCATAGGTGGGATCTGAGTCACAGAGAGTCCCTCTGTCCTATAGTTAATTTTGGAGAAAGTGACTTTGTAGAGCCCTGACATTATTTGACTGTGGTCCTACACTAAGAGTTTCACGAGTATCTAAAGTTTTCTACCAGGGCTTTTACAGAGAACTCGAGTTCAATTCCTAGCACCCACGTTGGGCTACTCTGTGTTCTGTATGATTCTGAAGCTCACGACCCCCTGTAACTACAACTCCATGGGGATCTGCTGCCTCCACTTTGGATTCCTGCATTCACACACCCACACACAGACACACTGGCATACACATAATTACGAATAACAGAAGTAAAATCCTTTAAAATGTCATACTGTGGAGCTAACAACATAACTCCAGAAGAAAAGTAGCTTGTTGATGACCTGGGTTCAATTCCTGGGCACTGTGGAGGAAGAAAACCAACCACTCTAAGTGTGTCCTCTGACCTCCGCTTGCATGCTGAGACACGTGCACATGCGTGGGAATGCGTGGGTACCTATGTATGTCCCATAAACAAACACACTAAATAAATGGCTTTTAAAAGTCAATGTTTGAGGACATAGCTCAGTGGTAGCAGAAGCTTTTTCTTTCATAAAGCCCTGGGTTCCATCCTCAGCTCTTTTTGTGTCTTTTATTTTGACAGTAAGTTGCCAATGCTGGCCTTTAGCTTGCTCTGTATCCTAGGCTAGCCTTGAACCTGTTCAGTATCCCAGGCTGGCCTCGAGCCTGTAGTCTTTTTGTTATAGCCTTGTTGTTGTTGTTAAATGTATTTATTTATAACCCAATATTAGCCCTTCCTCTCCACCCGGCACCCCCTCATGCAAGTTCCCCCCTCCATCCTCCCTTCCCTTTCTCTTTTGAGAAGGGAAAGTCCCTCTCTAGGTGTTAAACACCCCCCTCCACTGGCACATCAAGGGACTAGGCACATCCTCTCCCACTGAGGCCCAGACAAGACTGTGTCCATTTAGGGGTACAGGATCAACAGGCAGACAGGCAGGCGACAGACTTAGGGACAACCCCTACTCCAGTTGTTTGGGGGATCCACAAGAAGACCAAGTTACTCAACTGCTACATATGTGCAGAGGAACTAGGTCCAGCCTGTGTTCACTCTTTGGTTGGAGGTTCAGTCTCTGCGAGCCTGTAGTAGAACACTTGCCTAGCATGTGTGAGGTCCTTGGTTCAATACCCAGTACCACAACCACAGGCATGCAAGATCAATGAAAATTAGATGCTGGATGTGTTTACCTTTGGGCCCTGTGTTTGAAGTTGGTAAGGTTAGTAGAGAAAGATGCCAAGTAAAAGAGAAGATGGATTTGCTCTCCACCTTGTACCAGAAATGGGAAATGCAAAAGCTCAGATATTTCCAGGCACAGCCCTGAAGTCTGGTGATGGTGCTACTAATGTCCTAGAAGGAAGCCTGGGTGGCTCAGAGCCAAGGTGATGTTCATATATCCAAGAAGATGGTGACACCCAGACACTGTGGCTCCAGGCTCCTATGAGGGATGCCCAGGAGAGCCCAGTTAAATTTTCCAGACTCCAGAATGGTCAGCACAGCACGCTCGGGCCATTCCATCTTGAGCCCTCAAATGGCTTCACCGTGTTTTCTAGATCTCAGCCCAAGCCAGACTTTAAATTGCACAGAATCCGCTGAGGAAGCTACAGTCTGCGAGAAAGGGTCTTGTTTGGAGAACTCACTCTGAGAGAGTGTGTGTGGTCTTTCCTGACAAGCTTTCAGAGGTGCAATGGTTAAAACCATAGGTTAAGGAGGAGGGTGTCCGGCTCTGGCCCCACTGTTGCTGCTCCCAGCTCTGTGATCTTAGCAAATCATCTAAACTCCCTCCATGGCCAACTCCCATTAATTAAAAGTTGACAGTACTGGCACATTCCCTGTGCATGATTATGAGGGTTGAATACATCTGAACACATCAGGGAAATACTTGGTTGATACTGTTCATGGCATCATCGTTGGAACGGATGCCAGCATTCAGGCCTAACCTTTCATATTACGGAGAGGCTGCTGAGGCTGACAGTAATGGTGAGATTTGGTAACTGTCATTTTAGAAACAACTGGCAGAGAGCTGGTAAGATGGCGTGAGGGTGGATGTTTCAAAAGTAACATAAGTTCAATTCTCGGAACCCACAGAAAGTCAGAAGTAGAGAACCAACACCACACAATTGTCTTCTACATGTGTGCTGTGGTGTGCAGACACTTATGACACTCACAATAATAATAAATAAAACGTGACGGAGCTGACTCATCACCAGCCTGCTGGACTTTGCTCCTGAAGTTCACTTACTGGACCACTACAGGTAACCAGCCAGTCCAGCCAGCCCTCAGCAGTACCAAGCACCTAAGATGCCAGAGCACCCTTACAGTTAGCTTTCAGATGCACAAAACTTCTTACATTCCTGCATCAGCTGAGCAACCCAGTATGCTGGATTCCCACAGATCCTTCCTACTCAAAGTACGGACAAGAGGCCAGCACCATCAGCACCACGAAGGAACTTGTCAAAAATGCAAACCCCAAGGCCTTTCCCGGACCTGCACAACAAGAACCTGTATTCTCCCAAAATCTCTAGGTGTGCTGGGTCTACCTCGGAGTTTGAGGAATGCTGCCCTAAAAAGAGGCTCAAGGTAGCTCTAGAATGAGTGAACGGAAGTGGGAACGAAGCTGTTTGTGTCGGCCAAGGTCATCCTGGGTGAGAGTGGAAAGGTTCCTGGTCGCTGGGACCCATATGAACCAGCAGAGAACAGCTGTCCCTTAGGATAAGAAGCTATGGAAGGGACAGGAGTGCAATTTCTTTGTTGGTGCATGGATGCTGAGGGCCTTGAAGGGGCTTAGTGAGCAAGACCAGTGAGGAACCACCCTGGGAAAGATCACCTTCAGTGAGGGGAAAGTAAACAACAGACCAAACAACGAGGAACCAACACCAAGGAAAAGAATTGGGCAGACCCAATGTAACATAACAGAAGGCCAGGACTGACCCTCACCGAGGGCAGGGACAGCACTCCCATGATGCTGAGCTGTGTTCTCAGCCCCAGAACTCCACCCAAAGTGCTAATATCTTGGAGTACTCAGGATGGTGTGCCATGTGGACCTGAGTGTCTATTATGTGAAAGGCAGCCCCTCTGATTTCTGAACACCCCTAAGCAAGGGCAAGTACTGTGTGGGCGGTCACAGCAGCCCACAGGTGCAACTCCTCCCTTCTGCCTACTGGGGTCCCAGGGCTTTGCTGCCCATTGATTTATAGTCTCCAATCCCCTTTCTGAATTCAGCAAGGCCATTATTTGAGATTTCCACAGAGGAGGGTTTGAGGTAGGCCAGCTCTGAAAACCCAGAGGAGCTGTAGAGTTAATTTCCCTCGTGGGGACAGCAAAGCCTGCTGGCCGCCTGAATAAACATTAGGCTGGAGGTGGCATCACCCTCCATCAGCCCCATTGGGCTGAGCCAGCTGATGTCCTCAGGGCCAGAGCAGCAGCTGCTGGCTACCTCCACTCAGCCACCTCCCAAGCATGGCTGCTGGTCCTTCCTAAGGCTCTGCTTTCCTCACACCAAGGGCCTTTGTGGGGGTACTTCTTGGAGGTGTGGGGCATAGCATTTACCCACTCAGAGTGCTTAGGATCCTACCCAGGCAAATAAGTGAACTGCATGATCTCATGCCTTGAGCTCTTTCCCTCTGGGACAGCTACGACCATGACATTTACGATGTATACAACTCGCCTCATAGAGAGTGCACTGAAGACAGCAAGAAGGGTATCCGTCTGGTCTAAGCCAGCATACTCCATGGTCCCTGCCAAGGATCCTGGCACCGTACAGTGGAGGGTGGGGAGGGAACTGAAAGAGCAGGCATACTAGAGGGCTGGAACAGAAGGCTGATCACAATTAAAGATCTGGATGCTTGACTATGAGTCCCTAGACTAGGCAGAGCTAGGGGACTGAAGACGTGCCACATGCTAGAGAGACATGCAGTTAGTCATGGCAGACTATCAGCTAACAGCAAGCCCATGTGATCGAATGGGTGAAGGTACCAGGGCTAGCTGTGGCTAGAGGTACAAGCAGCAGAGGGAGGGAGCGCGTGAGTTGGGCAGAGTCCCTGGGCAATGCAGGGAAACAATGCATAGGTGGAATTAGGCTCAGCATGGGTGTTCATGGGCACACAGCTCAACAACTGGTCAGCACACTGGCGGGGCATGGGGAAAGAGTGTTCTCAGGTGCAAATTCTCCTCTGAACTTTCATAGTTATTGGTGGGTATGGTGGGTAGAGACAGAAGGTACCATCGAGGCCTTGTTTACGACGTAAGAGTTAGGCGAGAAAGATGGCAGAGCTCTGGCAGCTCTCTATGGTCTCCCTTTTCTAACCAGAACCAAGAAGAGGGTGCATGAGGAAAGGCACAATGAAAGCCGCCAGTGAAACCTCTCCAGGCCATTTGGAGAAGGAATGAAGGCATCCACTGCACCCAAGCTTGTTACAGAGACTAGACAAAGAATCGTGTGTGGCCTAGTGCTTAGGGTGAATCTGGCCTGGAGATGTATAGAGGATGCTGAATGGCCCTTACAGTCAGATGCAGATGTGAAGGAGAGAAGAGCTATGGTTGCTATGGCCCAGGCAGGGACGAAAGAAAGAACCCGGGATACATAAGATGCTTGTAGGAGGCAGCTGGGCCAGACTGCATGGAGCCAAACTCTGCTCCCAAGTCATGCAGCAACTACCTGAAAGATATGGATAGGTGCACTCCAGGCCTAGGTACTGGTGATAGCTAGCTTGACGTGGTCTTGCAGCAGTATCGAACACATGTGCTGGGGTGAAGGGGTCTAATTTCTTCTCCCTCTCTAAGCTTTCCGAGATACAACTTAGAGCAGATGGCCAGGAACAGCCACCCCAGCTGACAGCTGTCTCCCAGCTCTTAGTGAGAGAGTTGGGGCAAGTGGGAAGAGCAGCTGGGAGCAGCTGATGCTCCTGATGGCAGGACCAAGAGGCTATGGCCCAATCCCTCTGACCACAGCTGGTGGAGCAGCAGACGTGGGGTAAGGGAGCCACCGGCTGCTGCTCTAAATCCTTCCCCAACTAAACAGCTGCTGAGCATCTTGTGTGTATCAGGTGCTGCTGAGCCAGGACTGGGAAACAAAGAACATGATTACCTAGCTGCCCTCGGGAGATCCCAAACTTGGAAAGGGAATCAGACCAGATAAGTCCCAGATCCTGGGGTGAGTTTCTATGTTATTCGGAAAACTTAGACACCCCCCAAAACAAACCATATCCTCCCTGATATCCTGGCAAGTATGTCCTCTTCCTAAGTCAACATATGGAAGGCTGACTCCTAAACCTTTAGCCAAGAAGTAAGGCTTGCATTCCACAGTAGCAAATTAGATTTGAAGCATATCTAACCCCAGGAGAGGCGGTACGTTGCCTTGAACTCATATTAAGATGTAAATTGAACTAAGGAAAGCTGAAATGTATATTGGAAACATCACTGACCCTCTCTCTGCCTTTTTAGAGTGTATTCTGCTGGAGATAGAATGGACCTTTCTCTCCAAAGCCACACTTAAGGAAGCCACAAGGGGGAAAGGACTACAGAGAGCCCTTTGAAGAGGCAGTTTTGAGCAGGAGAGTGAGCACTTGGGATGTTTTGGTGGGTGGGAGGCAGGATGAGAGGGTCACTTGGAAAGCACGTTCCCTACTTCACTGCCAGCCTTGCACAGGTGAAAATTACATTTTCCTATTAGTTAGTGTAAATATATATCCCCCGAGTAAGAAACACTCCTCTGATGTTGCCTTCTGAGCCAGAAACACAGAAGCCAATAGATCTTCAGATTTCAGGGAGAACCTCATCAATGTCTGAGCCAGGGTATCCTAGGGAAAGGACTAATTCTGAGCCTGGAAAACCCATCAGAGACTTTACTCTTCCTCACAGGCAATAGTATCTGGAGAAAATGCCCCAGCTGACATACAGTGCCCCCCCCCCATGCTTATCTGTGCACAGGGTCAAAGGAAAAGCCACACACTCAGCCACAAAAATTGTGCTCCTAAAACATGTAGGCATGCATGTATTTGGTTTTGTTTCTTTGCTGTTGTTTGAGATGGCATCTTAGTTCAACTAGGCTGGCCTTGAGCTCCCTATAGCAGGGAATTACACCGAATTCTTGATCCTCCTGCCACCAGCTAGAGGCTGGGATTACAAGTGAATAGGAAAGGTCTTTGGGGCTCAGATGGTTTCACTACAATATATTCCTATTCCCCAAATTAGAAAGCCTGATATTCTCAAGTGCTGGTGAAGGTTCATATCTGTTTGAGGCAGTATAAACATGTAGTCACTTGGGGGGACAGTTTGACAATACTCCCTTAATGTCTGAGACAGCCATATCTGTTTGAGGCAGTATAAACATGTAGTCACTTGGGGGGACAGTTTGACAATACTCCCTTAAAATCTGAGATAGCAAGTGGGCCACAACCCCTGGGGTTGCGTATCAGATATCCTGAATCTCAAATACTTACATTATGATTTATAACAGTAGAAAAATTACAGTTATAAAGTAGCAATGATATATTTTATGGTTGGCAGTCACCACGACGTGAGGAACTGTATTAAAGGGTGGCAGCATTAGGAAGGTTGTGAATTGCTGGTCTAAGATAACTAAGGAGCCATTCACTCCATCACTTGTCCAAAAAACTGCAAGCAAGCATGTGCCAGGTTACATGTGCAAGGCTATTCATACACAGTGGTGTTCCTGGCCTGTTATGAATATGAATCCGGAAATAAGTCACGTTTATCATTCCCAAATGAATAGAAAAATCGCATTATATCCATATAGTAAAACAGGACACGGGGATTAAAATGAGTGAATCATAAGACACAAAACAATAGTTAAATATTAAAAATGAGAAGCTGAGTGACAGCTGGTCAGCATACACACATTCGTGAAGACACACACGTTCTGTAGGATTCTATATCATCAAAGTTCAAACATAGATGAAACACTCATATGTAAGGACTCAACCTTAGAGAATAAACCTATACAGAAAAACAAGGAGGGGGCTGGAGAGATGGATCCGCGGCTAAGAGCCCTGACTATTCTTGCAAGAGGACAGGATTTCAGGTCCCAGCACCCAAACTGTGGCTCACAACCTATATAAATTCATGCAGGCAAACACTCAAACATGTAAAATGGAATAAATACATCTTTAAAAAATATTTTTAGAGGAGAAAGAAAACAAGGAAGATGATCAAGCCTCCCTGGGTGAGCCTGGGAGGGCGAGGGGCAGGGGCAGGTTGTAGGTGTGTGCTGACATCAATGTGTCTTCAGCTGGATGGCGTTTCCTCAGTTCTCATTGTAGTGAGGTGTCAAGCTGGATGTTCACCATGCATTTTCCTAACCGTGTCTCTTTTCCATCACTTAAAATAAAATGTTAAACTCCGCCCTCAGGCAGAGCCGCCAGGAGGGATTTATTGAGAGTGGAGAGGCTCTGAACCAGGGTCCAAGTCTCTCTTCTTCCTTCCTCTTTCATCTGCAAATGAGGTTCCCATGCCTACATTCTCCTCTATGCCCGAGACAGAAGTGCACACAGGTGCCACACCTTACCCTTAGAGGACGGCCCCTCCAAGCTGACCTCCTTTAGTCTCATCTGACCTCCAGAGAGACCCCTTTGGGACTCAAGAATCTGCAAGGAGTGGGATCAGAATTTTACTTCCATTCCTCCCACAGAGCTGGAGAGGGAGTTTGTGTGTGTGTGTGTGTTTTTTCCATTTCCCAACATTCTGCCTTTTCAATTACCACACGGCCCAGACAGATAGCCTGCACAAGCCTGATTCCACTGCAGTCTAAGACACAGTGCTTCACTTCATGGGTCAAAAGACTCCTGTCAGCACAGTGACCTGTCGCCTGAGATTGTCTGGGTTGGGGAAAGCTCCATGGGGTGGGGCCTCCATGCACATAAGATACAGCCACAGTTCTGCCTAGAAACTCCCTTGGAAGAGCTATTGTTTTTAAACTCTGGTTAGGAAAAACTGATGCCTTACAGGGCAGACAACAAGGATTCGAAGCAACTTCTGAGACTGATTAGAAAGAGCCCTGGACCAGAACCACAAGGGCCTGAACCAGAACCCAGCCCTGGGCTTCTTTTTTTTTTTTTTTTTTTTTTTTTGATTTCAGGCAAGCCTTGGAATTTCCTGAGGTCTCACATCCTGCCCAGCTCACAGAAACAAATCACTAAATGTATATGGAATGTTAAAAAAAAAACTGTAAAGTGCTGTGTAAATACAAGGATTATTATTATAAAAGTCCAACGCTGGCTACTGAGCATGCCAGTTTTAAAAAGAGATACTCTTGTCACTATGACAATTGAGACAAAACCCCAGTGTGACTCAGTGCCACCCTGCTGAGGTACTGTACTGCCCCCCAGACTCCTCCCACTTCTAACCTTGGCCAAGGAGGGTCTGAGGCAGGGGGAGTGGGGGAGGGGGGGAATGGGCTTGGCCATTTTTCAGAGTCCATTCCACTGGCCTTCCCTGAGGCTGGGTATCTGACCTTGGCCTCTAGTATCCTCACACAAAGCTATCTTTCCCAGGCTGTGTGTGCCAGAAGGAATGGAAACTATGTGGCTGTCAAGGTCAAATAAAAGTAGAAGAGGTGGCTGTCAATCGTTTCCTTAAAGGGATATTTCACATTTGGGCAGTTCCAGGGGACTCTGGCAACAGGGTGCTTCCAAGTTCTGGACCCTGGTTGGATCTCTTCAGAACCAACCCATCCAAAAGAATAAGGAAGCAGTCATAACAGGGAGGGTGCTGGTCCAGCATGAATTCTATTTGGAACGAGGTGGTAATGAGCACTGTCCCCTCACGCTAGCCCTTCACAAGCCTCCCCAGGCAGTCCCTCTGGTGGGAGAGGGCAGGGGGATGATGTAGTGCCTGTGGCTGCCTCACCCTGTCTGCAGACCCTGGGCCCTTCGTAGCACTCTTGGCATGAGAGAGTCTAAACCTACAGGTGGTGGGAGGAGAACCGGGGTTAACTTTTCGGGAAAGTGATTTGAGACAAGTCTTGCTATGACAAGTCTTGCGATGCAGTTCAAACCGGCTTTGAATGATCCTCCTGTCTCTGCTTCCCAAGTGATAGGATTAGAAGCATGGACTACCTTGACTAGCTTTGGGGGAATTAAAAATATCCCCCACCCCCATGTGTGTGCCCCAGTGTGGAGATCAGAGGCCCCCTTGAGAAAGTCTGTTTCACTGTGTGGGTCCCAGGGATTAAACTCAGATAAAGAGGCAGGCATCAAGCACCTTTACCAATTAAACTATCTCACAGTCTCACAGGTCCCTCTGGGAATATTTTTTCAGAGTGAAGGGAATGTGAGCTAGCTAATCATGAATGCTGCGGTTCATCTTCTCTGGCCCAGCATTCCCAGCAGTGCATTGTGGGAATGTTTATCTTCATCTCTCTTTGGTCATGATCCAGATGCTGCATTTAATTTAATGAGTTTTGAAGTCATTCCACCATGGCCAGTGTGCCTTTTGTCCGCTGGACAATCATACAAAGTGGGCAGGATATCATGAACGGGGTGGGGTATAGCTACTTGGTAGTGGCACGGACCAACTCACTCTGCTAACCCTGAGTCTGCTGTTCTTTCCGCATAAATGAAAGAACCTTCCTTTCCCACATTCTGTCAGTCATTTGCCAGAGAACCTCAGATTCACCATGTTAGAGCCCTCAAAACCTATGTATTCCATGAGGAATGTTGAGATGCTCATGGTCACTGCATTAAATCCATCGCTTAAAGCAGTGGTTCTCAACCTGTGGTCTCAACCCCACTGGGGGTGAGTGACAAACAACCCTTTCATGGGGGTCACATATCAGATACCCTAGATATCAGGCATTTATATTATGATCCATAAAAGTAGTGAAATTACAGTTATGGAGTAACAACAAAAATAATTTTGTGATTGGGAGTCACCACAACTTGAGGAACAGTGTTAAAGTGTCACAGCGTTAGCAAGGTTGAAAGCCACTGACTTAGAGTAACACTCCAAAACTGATGTTATAGGTTTGCGATTGAAGGAGCAACTGTTTGGGCATAAGAGCTAGATGCCAGTCAATAGCACTGCTCCACGGACTTCTTAACAGTAAAGAAGTGTATCCTTTGGGGGCTCGATTGCAAAAATGACAGCAAGACTGGGATCTTCCTTACCTCCTCTAGTTTATCCACGCGACCCACGAGTTTAGTGGTAACTGAGTGCAGCTTTAGGAGATCCAGGCCGTAGAAAGCCCCTTCCAGCATGTCTATAATTGTAGAAAGCTAAGAAGCAAGAACAGAGGGTTAGTTAGTTCAGGGCTGGCCTGACAGAGCCCCGGGGAGGGCTTTTAGATGTCCATGTCAGAGGCTCTACTGGGAATCCACTAGGCAGGAATTGAACGGTGCCCTCAGAAGCACATCTGTGAAGGGAAGAACTTGGACCGGTCCCAGTGGTGACATTCTGCCTTCAAAATGAGACAAATTAGATGACCTTCCATGAACAAGTGAACCTGAGGTCTAGCTACTTTTGTGGGCTATTTGTGTCAGTTACAAAACAGGTCAGCCTTTCTTACTAGACTCTGAGGTCCTCTGGGGCCTTTCCACCTCTGTTCTCTCAAGATCTGTATCAGACATTTTGCTAACAGACCCATAATACTCAGCATAATGGCTACAACTGTTCTAGGGTGTGCTTCTGAAACCCTTAACTTTACCCTGGACTAAGGGCCCTGAACGGCTCCCAGTCTTCTCAATACAAAAAACAAGCAAGCAAACAAACAAATAAAACACCCCCCAAAAGACAAACAAAAAACCCTAAGCTTATCCTGGAATATAACCAGCCCAGTGGCCCATGTTTGAGGTGGTAACCTGCCCTAGGGCATGCAGCCTTCTTGTCTCTTCCAAATTACCACCTTCCCCTGATGATCTAGGTTCTGGCAGCATCCAGGATCGGCAGAGCTCAGACTGAAGTACAGGCGAGACATAAAGAGAGCCTTCCTACCAAAAAACTGTGCCTGGGAGATGCTGGTCCATGCCCCTGTCATTGCTACTTCCCATTCCCATGAAGAACTCCATACTGAAACACTCAACGTTTAGGTCTCCTTTCAACCCAGGGATTCCACAGCTGGCTAATATGGACTACCATGATTTTTTCTGACTCCTAAATCGAAATTTTGCCTGCTGTGGTCCTAAGAATCTCCCAGATTCCAACCCTAGAACTGAATGACTGTGCTTCTGGGTACCACTTTGAGTGACATGGCCAGAAAGCAGTCAGTGGCTGCCAATGTGGATGCCAGCAGAAGCCATATCTATCTCCCCTGATCTACTTAGTAGGCACCACCCACCAGTGTTCTCTGACCCTCCAGGGCTCTTCACATTGTAGTCAAAGAGGCTGAGCTCAGAGACGCGAAGGTGGATCGTGAAGCTGTGACTGGAATACAAGTCAGTCTGTACACACAAGTGAAAGAGGAAGGACAGGAGCAACCGGAGCCCTTTCCTGACCATGGGGCTGCCCACATAGGCCTACATTTCCCTACTCTACAGAATGCAAGCCCAGAAGCAGTGTAGAGACCTGACCAGAGCAGGTCATTCCGGTGATGTATCAGGACCAAAGGGTCCCCTGCTCTTTGCCTCTTACAGCTTCTATGTACACAGTAGAATGACAGTAATTTTCCTGGAGAACACTGAGTTCTTTTAGCCAGATGGTCCTGGCAGCTCCTCCTAGGCCTGGCCTCTCTGGTTCCACTGGCATAGGGCATCACTTGCTTCCCCTCCCCCACCCCCAACACGTTTCCCACTGACTTCAGAGCTTAGATCTACACAAAAGACTCCAGGGGCCAGGCCTGGCCCTCTTCGAAGCCTTTCCATGCCCGTCTATATGGGTCTGTAGTTTCCTAAGGCCCAGAAGTACCCTCTCACCCCATGAACCTCTTCCTACCTTCAAATCCCGGCTGTCAGCCTCCCGAAGCTTCTGGAGCCTGAAGTCTCCCTCACAGGGATTGACAGCAGAGGGAGGAGCAACACAGGCACATTTACAGGACGAGCCCGAGGTGATGGTTTCCACGGTGTAGAAGTCTTCCTTCCTGGAAGCCCCCTCGTTGATCCTCTGGCAGGCATCACGGCCCAGGGGTCTCACCACACACTTGCACTGACAGTCAGAGCCCTCAGACACAGCCTTGACCTTGTCATAGTCTCCCAGCAGCTGGACACACAGAGAGAGACTGAGCTGGAGGTACGCAAACACACGCTCCTCAAAGAAGGGCTTGTTGTTTTTGTCATATGTGCTGCCCTAGTCAGAGACCTGAGCCCTGAGATGTGGAGCGAACAAGTCATAGCTCGTAAGTCGCTGACGCAGACATTTCCTCCAGTGTGCTAGCATGAAAGCCTTTTACAGCAGGGCCTTAACCTTTTAGATTAAAAAGGAGAAAAAGAAAAACAAAACAAACTGACAACAAAAACCCTCAGCTCCAATCCAGGGTTAGATTAGAAACAGATTCATTCATTCATTCATTCATTCATTCATTCATTCAGCACTTACAGAGTACCTCCTCACATCAGTGCAAAGTACACTGAGTGGTAGTGATGGCCAGGCAGAGAGACTGTTCCTAAGGAGACCACTGTAAATAAACCACACAGACTAGACAATGCTACATGAAGAGCTGGGAGCTGAGGCTCTACCTGGGATCTAGGGAAGACTTCTTGGAGGAAGTGTATTTGATGTAAACCTTCAAGGATGGCTTAGATTGACAGAGAGGTGGTAGAGACAGAAAGAAAACAGGTCCAGGAGTCTGTAACGTTTACGTAGTCCAAGAGTTCCTTTGGCTCCTGAACCAAAACCCCAGGCCAAAACCAGGACAAAACTAGCTGTGCTTGCCTGCTTCTACAATGTTAAACATTTCCTTCTGGGTACATGCTCCTCCCAGGCTCCTCATTCGGGCTTTCTGTTGCTCCTACCCCTGGAGGAAAGTCCCCAACCCCTGCCGCCCCGGCCCCTAAGCCCCATCAACGTAGGTCCCCAAAGCCAAGGTTCCTATCCTAACCAGGCAGAGGGGTTCCTTCATTTGACTAATGATGGATGTGGGTGGGTAGGTTTGGAGCCTGCAAATTTTCCTTGGGATGCTGTCTGCAGGAAGAAGGCATGTAATGTTTTCCTCGAAACGGTTGGGTTTCTTCTAAGCTAATGTTTGCTTTAGGATTGTTGTGAAATATAGCCGCTGCCAGTGGAAGCAGGAGGTATAGATGGTTCAGGGTGATGTAAGCAGCCAGTCTCCCCACGCTGATAGTAAGTCGTTCCTATCTCCTTTCTGAAACTGCCTGATTCCCATGCAACCCTTCTCAGAGAACCCCGGATGGGTGTCTTTCCTTCAGGGGGCTCCGGTTTCAGGCTTGCTTTTGTTTACGGCTTTCCAGAGTCCCAGTGGGAGGGATTTTAAGTCTTTTTCAATTTAAGGGTCAGTGTGAGGCTATGAGTGGGCACAGGACGTATGTTAGCATAATTATTAAAAGAAGAAACAAGCGTTTGATCAACCCCAAAGTAGGGCTGACAGCAGCTCTCTCTACGGAGAGAAAAGACCCAGACTGAGGGCCTAGAGGAGGTCCAGGCAATGAGCTCAGCATCCTTTCTCTGACATTACTCGCCCTGAGGACCAAGGAGACGCCCACTGTACATCAACACGCCAGCTTTGGAGAGCAGGAATACCACAGAAGTGTGAGAAAGCATCCCTTACAGTCCTGAGAAGCAGGCTGGAGTGTGAGGGAAGCCAGGCTCTCCCTCTTTCACTTTTAGCTTCCGCTCCTCGTTTCTGAGAGGGCTATCAGGGTGTTCTAAGGAGTGAGTTCATAAATGGACATGCTACAGCATTCATCACTGTCCTGGGTCACTTGGCCCCCACTGAGAATCAGCCACAACTGTGTGGATCTATACTAATACTCTTATTTCTGGTGCACCAGCTCTTAACACAAATGCCTCTGTTCTAGGGTCCCCCTCCTATGTATGCATCACACATGTAGCCCATCACACACTCTGTCTCCACCCCGTGCTTGTGTCCGAGTGTTTCATCCGAGGCCATAAAACATCTCCCATGGCTTTTGCCATCTGCCTCCTGTCCAACGTGCTTACCTGTTTACATAGCCCAATTCTGACAGGCAGTCTCAGAGGCAAGAGGGACTTTTCACAACTGTTACATCAACACACACACACACACACACACACACACACACACACACACACACACCATTCTTCTCAATGAGTGTATGAAGTCTTCCTTTCCTTTCCTTTCTCCTGACTTAGTAAGCCTGAAAAACCCCACAGTTATGGGAGCAGGACCCATGCCCTTACTTTTAACATAATACTGTAACACAACAAAACTAAAGTCAGTGCAGTAGAATTTCCATACTTGAGAAGTGGAGTTAAGAGGGACCAGAAGTCCAAGGCTAGCCTCAGCTACACAGTGACCTTGGAAGACAACCTGGTCTACAAGAAAACCTGCCCAACACCAAATAAGCAATATAGTGTGATAAACTAAAAGCAAACATCCTTTTCACTAAAAATACAGAAAAAAACAGCTGTTCATAAACACTCATCTAGGGCCAGCTTCAAGTCCCTGCCGTCCCCAAAGGCAAAAGGGGTGGGTATGAGATTCCTCATCCTACCTGAGATAAAACGTTCTCCTGGTTGTCCGCCTCGTTTTGCAGAAAATCATCATCCGTGGGCGCCACTGTTTGCACATCAGGGGGCTCGCTTGTCCCCGTGGGAGGTGTACCGGACCCTGAGACCCATGACACTACCAGACCAAAGCAGAGAACCAATGGTAGAGTATAAGCCATTAGAGATGCGACAATAGAGACCTTAGTCTCTACAGAGACCACCTTGGGTCTAGGGTCTCAGCAAAGACAGGCTGGAAAGCGTCTTCGCTGGAGTCCGGAAGAGTAGCTGCTCGGAGAACCGTCTAAAGCTGGGTGTGGCTGAGTGGAGCAGGGCTGTTCTCCCCAGAGACCCTGAACATCCCCTCCCAGACCCCAGCAGCCTAGACTGTGCAGAGAGGTCACAAGAAAGAGGTGACTGAGGGAGCGGAGGAGGGCTCCGGCTTGCTGAAGGCGAGCCGCTGGGTGAGTTCAGGTGGAAGCCCGGGACACACGGGGACTGGGCGCAAGACGGACAGTGGCCACAGTGCAGGAGGCGAGGGAGGGCTGCTGGCCCTGGACGCCGCGGGGCTGGCGCGGAGGGAGGGCGGAGCCTCTATTGTGCCGGGGCAGAAAGATGCAGCCAGTGACGGCGCGGAGGAGGAGGACCGGGAAGCGCACAGACCGGGGCTCTGCGCCCGGGGACCCCGCCTCCTCCCAGCTTCGGCCTCTGCGCTAAGCAGGCGCTGGCCGGCGTGGTAAGGGCTCTGCTAGCCTTGCATCTGACTGTAGATGCTGACCTGAGAGGAACTTCGTGTGCCTTTTCTCGAGTTTTCTTCGCGCCCGAGTCCCGGCAGAGCCCTAACTTGCCACTGAACTGCAACCAGGACAGCGGAGAAATGTGATCTCTCCCCTTGAAGTGTTGTTTGTTTGTTTGTTTGTTGTTTTCCCGGACTTGACTCCATCCGGAGTGAGGGAAGCTTTAAACTTGAACTTGTAGTGCTTATGTCTGCCACAGCCTTAGAACCTGATGATACCTCCACCCAGAGGATGCATCTTGAATCTCTGACAGAATGTGGCAGAGTTGGATACATTTTTAAAATAATGAGACTGACTACAGGTCTCTGCCGCTCTGCTCGTCCTGGTGACTTCCCGGAACTAAACGCCTGCCACAGGGAACACCTCTTACAATCTCTGCAGTTTGGGACAGACTGGACAGGCCTCTACCTGGCCAGGTAATCTCTATAGGGTATATACTTGCAACAGCGTGATCATTACGTGCTCTTTAATTAGTGTCCTTGAATGTGCCTAGGCTTGCCCTTCTCCTAGACCATCTTCCTTGCTAAAAACCGTTAGATTACATTCCTAAAGCTAGCTACCAAGATCTAACCACTTCCTCTCCCTGGGGCTAACTACAAACACACAATTAAAAGCCTCTTCCTTGGCTGCCCTAATTAATCCGTTCAATCAAAATTAAACCCCCCATCCTAACACGGGCTCCTCCTCCTTTACCTTTCTAAACTACCATTTACCTATGCGCCACATCTGTCTCCTCTCTATCCAGAGGTCCTGTGTCCCTCCAGGACAGAGATCTCTTCTGCATCTCCCTTGTTCCTTTTCCCCTTCTCCCTCATCCTCTATCTCCTGTCTTTGACTCTTATTCCCTGTCATTTGTTCCTCTGGGTGGAGAACTGGGTCTTGGAATGTCTTGTTCTATCAGTCCCTTCAAAATCAAAGACCTAAGGGTATCTACCTCCTTGAGATATCCGAATACTTTGTTCCTAACGCTAAGCAAAGAGGTTGGAATAATTCAACAAATAAACCAAGCAGAAGCAGACTCCAGCTTAGATATAACAGTTGACGGAAGTACAGTGTTACCATTTATTATTATTATTATTATTATTATTATTATTATTATTATTATTATTATTATTATTTCAGTGATAGGGCTACAACTCAGAGTCTCCAGGATCACACCATTGACACTGATAATAACAAGTATTACTATCTTCTTAAAACGAAAAAAAATTTGTGGAGAGAAATCCAAGTCTCTCGGTGCCTACTTTTGCAGGAATGTCATGCACATACCTTTCTGCGAACATGATCAAAGCTTCTACAGAACTAGATGGGGTTGGGGTGGTTCACACTATAAATGCAGTTTTCAAGTCCAGTTTAAAAAAACTGTTGAGGGCCGTCTAAGGCCAAAGAGATGGTCAGGAAGCCAGGTGTTTCCGGGGGAAGATAGGAAGGCCTTGCAATGGAAGAACATGAACAGGGGAGCGCTACAAAGAAGCAGGGGAACCCTAGGCAGCAGAGGACCAAATCCTGCATAGCTTAAAGAAGCAAGTCATGGGGCTGGAGAGATGGCTTGGTGGTGAAGAGCACTGGGTGTTCTTCCACAGGTCCTGAGTTCAATTCCCAGCAACCACATGGTGCCTCACAACCATCTGTAATGGGATTCAGTGCCCTCTTCTGGTGTGTCTGAGGACAGCGACAGTGTACAGTGCACACACATACATAAATTAATTAATTTAAAAAAGAGAAGCAAGTCATGTCTAGCAGAAAGCCAGTGAGGGTTTCACGGAGAGAGTAAGACTGAAGATGACCACCACCAGTGAGAAAGCTTTGTCTATGGAGCAAGATGCAGGGAAGAGCTGGATGCATGTCTGGGCAGACAGCAGCCTTAATCTTCACAGTCCCATTTCAGACTGTAGTCGCCTGTCAGGAAAGCCTTCTCTGACTGCAGCTCTCAAATGGTTCCTCTGTGGTGTGCTCCAACAGGGCTGGCTGTTGGGAATTTGTATCTGTCATAACTGCCCTACTGCGGTCACATGGGGTTTGTATCTGTCATAACTGCCCTACTGCGGTCACATGGCAGGGGCTGTGGCTGGCTTTGCCCACTGCCACATCTTCAGAGTTCCATTAGTGCCTAGTGTGCCGCTTTAGTTACTTTTCTATTGCCATGACAAAACTCCACAATCAAGGCAACTTATAAAAGAAAGCCTTTAAGTAGGACTCAAAGTTCCAGGGGGTGGGAGAGTCCATAGACATATGATGTCACAGAGGAGATCATAGCAAGCCTGGTGCTGCAGCAGCAGCTAAAGGCTTGCATCCTGGTTTGCAGGCAGCTGGCAGAGAGAGGAGCTGGACCTGGCATAGGCTTTTGAAACCTCCAAACCCACTCCTAATGATATGCCACCGTCTCCAATAAGGCCACACCTTCTAATTCTTCCCAAACAGTTCCACCAGCTTTGAAGCAAACATTCAAATACTTGAGCTCCTGGGGTGGGAGGAGCATCCTCATTCAAACCACCACAAGCACAGCAGCCCCTCAGTGAATATTGTTTCATTGAATGGGAGCTACAAGCAGCCTAACTGGATGTAGTCCCCATTACCTTCATCAACAGAATCTTTGTATCCACTAGGGTGCATTTGACTGGAGTGCCAGAGGCTCCTACTAGCAACAACCTAATCAAATCTACGTTACAACAATAGAAGTCAGCTTCTGAGCTGCTCAGTCTGTAATGGAGGAGCCAAACTCTTCTCATTATCTACTCTATTATTGCTAAGATTGGCATGCTGGCCTAATCATAATTGATTTAAGTTTGATTTGGCTACTCATAGCCAGATACTCAATTTTCTTGTTTCCTCTTCAGCTACAGGTAGCCAATAGAAAAACAAATCTGCAGTGAGTTTCTGAAAGAGGTATTGGATGCCTAATGAGAGGCCACTGGGGAAGTGAAGCTTTCTGATGTCACCTCTCCCTCTTCTTTTTGAATATGGTCATGGCCCTTGGAGCTGTCCTTGAGACCAGGACTCTTCTGTTTCTCATCTGGAGAGCTCTTTTAAAGCATTCTTTAAATGTTCAGCCCTATGGCCCTAGATAGAATATGGCTGAGAGGGTTCCCACCAGAGGGGAAACCCATTTTTTTCCCTGTAATGATACAAAGTAACATTTTCTAAAGCACCTCATTATCTGACTAGGTACACTGTTCTACTTTCCTCAGACCATGTGGTTTTCCAGATGCTCCATTACTCTGGCTTTTTATTTGTCTGTTTTTTTTTTTGGTTTTGATTTATTTTATTTTTTCTCCCTAGAAAGACCCCAGTATGAAGATGGGTAGAACACAGAGAATCCAGTGGTTTTTTTTTTTCTTTCTAAACTCAGTTCTTTTTAAATGGTTTGATTTTGTTTCATTTTGGTTTCTATTTTGAAACTCTGTAGCCCAGAACCATTCTGACCTGGAACCCATGGCAGTCTCTGCATGCAAGGATTACGGGTGTGGGTCACCACGCATGCTCTCTGGTCCTGCTTTTTCCTTCATGCAGCATGCAGCCACCTCAGCAATTCTGGAAAGCACACTTCACATTGATTTATGTTTAATGTACTTTTATTTTTCATATGTGAGTATTGAGTGGGTTTCCTCTGTTCTCTGAACTTCTTCTTCTTCTTCTTCTTCTTCTTCTTCTTCTTCTTCTTCTTCTTCTCCTCCTCCTCCTCCTCCTCCTCCTCCTCCTCCTCCTCCTCCTCCTCCTCCTCCTTCTTTTTTTGCCCAAGTATGAGCTTTTATATTCTTAACCACTGAAAAATATGATGGGTTCAGTCCATTTTTTATTCTGTTTTTTGTTTGTCTGTTTTGTTTTTTAACCTTTGTTCTAACTTTGAGTAAGTTCCAAATTCAACAAGCACAATATCTGTCTTTATTCAAAACATTTAAAAAAATGTTCATTTAATGGGGGTAATTTTAGAGGCCTACACCCACAGTAAGAAAAAATCCCTCCTCAACTTTTCTTCCCTCCCTTCCTTCCTTTCTCCCTTCCTCCCCATTCTCCCCTTCCTGTCTTTTTCTCTTGTTGGATGCTGGGCCACCCTCTGGCTAGGCTTGTGCTCTCCCACTAAGCTACTTTTACTATACCCTTTACTTACTGGCACTGGATCCAGCAGCCAGAGATGCTGATACCACCTGTTTTTAGTGCATCTACAGGCATTTCCTAGAAATGCTTTGGGATGCATCTTTCAGAAATCTATGTCCCAAGGCATCCTTCTATATGCTAATCTGGCACCCTGACCTGAAGATACTAGGCTAGGTTTCACTGGGCTTTCAAACAGCAGAGTTACTTACTGTAGACGCCCCAAATGCCTTACCAAGAGCCTGTTGTCCCCTACTTTCAGCATGTTAGTGTAAAGTAAATACCCCCCCACACACACCGTGCCTAACCAATGAAGTCACCAAGAGTCCGCATGATGGCAGCTCCGCAAGAGTGCTAAGCTTACGCTAGGTATCGAGTGATGTTCAGTCTCAGAATTGGTGACATCATTTCCTCTTACAAATGCGGAAATGGATTTAGAGTGGGGCACACTGTGAAAATGTTCAACAGGGTCTCTGAAGCCCTGAGTGTGCCACTTGGGCTCCCAGAGACCTGGGACCTTTCCAAGTTTTGCCTGCTAGCATATTGCTAGATGCTGGGGATTACCTAGCTACCTCAACCATCACCCCCTCCTCAGCCAAGTTTGCTTCTGGCAGGAGCATCTGTTTTCCAGTTTACCCAGAAGTCCCCTGGCTTTCCTCTCAAATGTCTGTCTGTTGCCAACCAAGGCTTCATTTGCCAGGTGGGGCTGGTGGCTAGAAGTGACCTACCACCTCTGTGTGTAACTTAGAAAAAACCACCTGTCCCACAGCAGCAGAATCAAAGAGTGGAGCAAAGTTCCATGAGCAACATCATTCTTTCTTCTCCCTTCGCTGGCTAAGAGTGGGAGCCAGGCCAGCAAACTCCAATAAATGCTGGGGAGGCTAGGAGGAACGCTCAGCTGAAGGCGAAGTCTTCCTTCCCTGTTCGATGTGCTTCTGTCTTTGTCCTGCCCTTGATCTTCCATATTCTCTCCCCTTCTAGATGCCTGAACATATATATATATGATGGGCAAGGTGCTCTGACTCACTGAGCATAGCACACAGCAATGGGTATGGCCTCAGACTTCAGGGTTAGGAACATAGAGGCCGGGAAAGTGGATTGGAAGATAAGTACTTCCTGCACGAGCAAGAGGACCGGAGTTTAGATCCTCTCACTCACACAAAAAGCTGGCACAGAGGTGTGTGCCTAAAACCCCATCGCTGGGTGGTAGAAACAAGAGGATCCTGAGGGTTTGCTGGTTAGCCAGGCTAGCCAATGAGTGAGTTCCAGGTCCAGAGAAGGACCCTGACTCAAAGCATGAAGCGGAGACCAAGTGGATAATGGAGGAAGATGCTCAGTGTCGATGCCTGGAATCGAAATATGCATTCATGGGTGCACGCACACAAATTATACATGTCGGGTCCTAGGAACAGGCTCAAAAGAGAATGTTTTCACCAGCATTTTTGGGGTTGTTTTTTGTTTTGTTTTGTTTTTTTAAAGTCAAGTAGAAGTATGTGTTTCTTCTCTGGATTTCCCCGGTTTTAAAAGGACAATTTATATTTCTTTACTATACTAACCCTGGGGATTTCTCTTTTTATTAAACCAAGTTTTATATAGCAAATGTAGATTTTAAGCCAATCAAAGTAAAATCACCATGTGCCTATCAAAGTACGAATTATGTTTTCAATAAAGACTTGCTGTTTAGGTTCTAGATTCTGAGCCAAAATATGTTGCTGGGATTTCTATTTTCTCACATTTTCTATGTATTCCACAAAAGAACATTATCCCTCCCTACCCCATGAGACTTGGTCAACACGTCCAGATGTATATTATCTTTGACAGCCTCGCCCTCCCACCTTGGTGAATCTGTTCCCTGCTCGGTGTCTCTCTGCCATTCTGGGCAGCTCTGATTTCATGGAGACTCTAGAGCCAGCTTCTGCTCCGTTGGTGATCTTGGGGGCACTTAGCTCAGAGATGCAACTCAAATACCTGCCCAGTGAGGTCCGAGGCAAAGCTGTGACAGCAAGTGTGCTGGTCAGGTTGCTCCACAGCCCGGCAGCCTGGGCTGAATAAAAAGGTGAAGTGGAGCTGAGCATTCATTTATCAGTCCCGGGTTCCTGGCGGTGGGTGCCTGGTGACCAGCTGCCTCTAGCTGCTAAGACTTTCCCCCTATAATAGACTATAACCTTCAACTATGAACCAAAGTAAGACTGCTCTCATTAAGTTGCTTTATTGGGCAGTTTTTCAAAGTACAATTAATACACACTCCAAGGCATGTGAGGTAAAGGCTTGGTCCCAGCCTGTGGCTCTATTGGGAATCAGTACAACCTTTAAGAGTCGGACCTCGTGAGAGGTCTTCAGGTCAGTAGAGGAGAGGGGAATCCTTCAGACCCTCTTGCTTTGATCAGCTACATCTCTTGCTAAACTCAGCTGCGGCCCTCAAGTGCATTTCTACCTACTACCCACCAGGTAGCACACGGTGCTTGAATACTGACTTGGCTCCTTGCTGGGCTGCAGAACAAGGAAAGCTCTGGATGGAGGAACCTGCCTCTGTCTGGCATTCCCTCTGGAGAACTGTACTAGAGCAGAGATTCGCCAAAATTTATGAGTTATGAATGGGCTGGGTGTTGCGCGATCACACTTTATCTTACAAGGAGACCATTTTTGTGCCAACAGGACGGACGGAGGCTGGGGTGGGGTGGGGCGGTGAGAGGCAGCAGTCACATGACTGATCCCGGGAACCTGGACTCCAGAGACCAGTATCAGGGTGCAGACTGAGTTTATTACCCAGCAAATCAGCTTAGATGCATGTGTGAGCCAATCCTTGCCCAATTGTATCTAGTCACACGGTCACTGTGCTCCAATGAAAGCCCTGCCTGATGAGGTAACTCAGGAGTGGGTGAGTGTCATCACCTGTGAGGACCTCTGTGAAGACCCGGGAAGTGGAGCCATCTTAGATCTATGTCCTGTAAGGCAGGTTGGAGGAGTCGCAGGAGCCTGTGGAACCTTGCCCTCCATCCCACCTTTTCAACAAGGTTGACCATCACCCCCTCTGCCCCCATTTTCACTATTGAAAGAAGCTGTTGCTACTACTTTCATTATTGAGCGTTTGTCCACTGGAGTATTTTTGTTTGTTTGTTTGTTTGCTCATTTTATCATCCCTAGGTGGTTTTTTTTGTTTGTTTGTTTGTTCATTTTTTTAAAGCAGCTTCGAGCAAGGGATGAATTTCTCCTGCAGTAAGAAGAGCCATTTTACAACCTTCTTTTGTCTAGCTTCGCTACTTTCCCCCCCCTGTTCTTCATCTTCCTTTGTGGTTAAGTGATTTGTTCTAATGGTACATTTTGATTCCTTGCCGATTCATTTTGGTGTACTATTGCACATTTCTGTTCATAGATGTCTGAGGCTTACAGAAAATGCCTTTTGATTCTAACAAGCTCTCAAAAGGAGACATAATATGATATGATCTTAAAGAAAAACAAGAGAGGAAAGAGAGATGAAATACACTAATAAAACACCACACTTGCTTTCCACTCCGCCCCTCCTTTTGACATCCCATTTTACAGCTTTCTGTGTGGCCCATGTCTAAGGCTAACTTTGGCTCCCATACGGCCATATCCTGAATGCTTGGTTGGCTTTTAAAAGCACCTTGCCCACCTGCCGTCTCTCTTTCTACAGTTCCACACTGAAAGGCATTCTAACCACTACATGCAAAATGTACATAAGAACTAAGCAGCATAGCTGACTCTAGTCTGTGGTAATAAGATAGCAGAGCCCCGGACACTTGGCATCTGGTCTCAGCATTGCTACTTCAGTTGTGTGGACCTGGGAAGGCACTGGCATCTCTGGAAAGCCCTGACTTTGGTTTTGTATACTTGCCATGAAATTGGTTTGACCAGATGATTTCCAAGTGGTTCATTTTAAACCTATGATTTCTTCTCTCTCTCTCTCTCTCTCTCTCTCTCTCTCTCTCTCTCTCTCTCTCTCTCTCTCTCTCTCTCTCTTTTGGACAAGATATCTCTGTGTGACCTGGCTGTCCTACAAACTTGCTCTGTAGACCAGACTGTTCTTGAACTCACAGAGATTCTTTCTGTGTGCTGGAACTTAACACATGCATAAACTTGAGCAAAGCCAAGGAGCTGGATCTGTGAAAAGAATGGATATTGTGTATTTTCATGGTATGAGTCTCAACAACTCTGCATCCTGTTTCCTTAAATTCTAGTTTAATGAGTATTCATCAGTTAATAATCCTTAAATTCTAAGTGGATAGCTACTGTATGCCAGGCACATGTGACAGGGCACAGGGTAGCCTGGTTAACCCAAGGCTGGCTGCAATGAGTGAATTTGCTGGTCACTCTTGGTGGCATCTCCTGGTCTCAGTTGAGCCTGGTGGTTGAACTGTAGCCAGCTGTAGGATGAGGACAAACTAAGCAGGGACAGTGCCATGCCTGACTATTTCACTTCTTAGATGTTTTACAACCTCTCCCCATTTCTCTAAGCCATGCTGGGAAACAGACATCTTTTCTGTCACAGGAGAGAAAAACTCACGAGTGTGAGTCATCAGAGCATAGTTTTTAGTTCATCCTAGGTTCACGAATCACCCTTCACATGTTCACACCTGTGAAGTGAGGCCCCTCGGCTCCCCAGCATGTGACATCCATTCTTCCCAGGAGCACTTGATCATATTTTAGATGCTAGATGCTCACTTTTAATTTTAATCGCTCTTGGTCTTGTTTTGTTTTTCATTTTGAAGTGTGTTAGAAAAACAACACATGGGGATGGGGAGGTGGAGAGATGACTCTGTGGTTATGAGTACTGCTCTCGGAGAGTCTGGGTCCCAGTACCCACGTCAGGCATTTGCAACTTTCTGTAACTTCAGATCCAGGCTCTACACTCACATGACCAAATACACACACACACACACACACACACACACACACACACACACACACACACACAAATCCACACAAATGCACAGTTTAAAACAAGCAAACAAAAACGCCCCCCCTGTAATTAAATTAAATTTTAAAAATGTAAAACTCATAACTCCATGGTTATTGTTCAAGTCTAAAAAAAATTTCAAAGAAAACTACTTTAAGATTTAATTAAAGAAAACCCAGTTTAGATGGTATGGGAAAAATGATATAAGCATTTGACAAACCTTATCAAACCCCAACCCCCTGAAGTTTTGGGACAGCTGAACTCAGGTCACATGCTCCAGTGTCTGCTGGCTTCATGAAGACAAAGCTGGATTATGGTCTCCCTAAGCCTCCTGCACTGTGTTCTACCGCTTGGGCAATTGGTACCCTTTGGATGGGGAAGAAGTGAACGATGTCAATAGAAGATGCTGCTTCCAGCATCTCTAGCTCTCTCCATGTTCTGGGCACGCAAGGCTTGCTGTCGGGTATTTGCCTACCCTTTTCCTGAACGAATGGCTCACCGTAGGCTGCAAAGTAATTGCTTGCAGATGTGTTAATTAGGCCAGTACTATAATTTTTTTTTTGGTTTGTTTTAGTTTCTGAGAATGTCTTTAGGTAGGGTATGCCTTAGTTACTGTTCTGTTGCTGTGGAGAGACACCATGGCCAAGGCACTTTATAAAAGAAGAGTTTAACTGGAGGCTTGCTTACAGTTTTGTGTGCTAATCCATGCCCATCATGGTGGTGGTCATGGCAGCAGGCAAGCATGGCACTTCTGCAGTAGCTATGAGCTTATTTCCTGATCTGAAGACAACAGGCTGAGAGAGAAGCTGGGCCTGGCATAGACTACTATTGAAACCTCGAAGCCCACATCTTTCCCAAGAAGGCCACATCTCTTCCAGCAGGGCCACACCCATTAATCCTTCCTAAACCAACCACTGACTGGGAAATAAACATTTAAATATTTGAGCTTATTGAGTGGGCTATTCTCACTCAACCACCACAGGGTGTATACTCTAGTTTGTCTAACCTTTTTCTTTCCTTATAAGATCAAATTTGGTAATTTTCTTAGAGCACGTTTGCAAACCCTGGCTTAAAGGGGTTAGCTTCCCCGGTGGCTCAGAGGGCTGACTTTTCCATCATAGAATTTGATGGCATACAGCGTGGATTCCTAGGGTACCATCCACAAGTGTCCAGCATGCTGTTAAATCTCTAGCGTAGGTAGAATTTCTGTGACAGCCCTGCAGGAGAGAGCATGGCAGGATGGAGCCCAGCCAGCAGATGGCACTCACACAACTTTGGAAGATTCAGTTTTTCAGACTTGGGGTATAGTGACACCTGGTGTCTGGTGTCATTTTCCAAAAGTCAGCAAATTACTATCTGAGTTCATTTTCTCCAACTCCAACCAGATTCCCCTCCTTCCCTCTCCTTCATCTGAGTAAAGTCTGCTACAAGGCAGGAATCCTCCCAGGTATCAGGAAAATTCCAGGTCTACCAGTGTGATTGTGCTATTTAATCAACGTGCCACTTCCTACCACTGCCTTTCAAGGGTTTAGAAACTTATCTCTCATTGTATAATCTTCTGAAGAATGTCCTGCCATTTAAATGTCTCCCCCAAACTCTGGCTGAAATTGAACCCCCATTGTGAGATCTTAAGAGGCAGGGCCTCCTCCTAAAGGTTCCACCGTCTTCCAAAACAGAGCCACTGTCTGGGAAACAAATGTTCAAAGATGTGAGTATGTGAGGAGCCATCTCCCATCTAAACCATAACACTTCCACTGTACCTTTCAAGACGTGAAGGTTGCATGTGGCAGTCTTTCTCTACAGTTACACATGTTCTACAATCACTTTCAGAATGTAGCATTGCTTTTGGATCACCATTTTCCTAGACAGACACATCTCTAATGGAGAACCAATGTGTGGATTCTGTCAGAGTCTAGGTATGTCTCGTCTAACCAAGTACTAACACCCAGAGAAACCACCACAGGAGTCTCAGGATTCACCAGAGCAACTGTGAGTCAGTCCTAAGGTAAAAACTCCCTTGGTCACATGACCTCCAGAAACCTTTTGAAACTGACTAGAAGGCTACAGCAACATTTTGGGTTTTCTAAAATCAATGCCCCTTAAGAGGCAGAGGCCAGGCTTATTTGGGTCCCTTTCTCCAGGGTGCAGTCACCTTTGTAAAAAGGCCCTGTGGGGAGAGGTAGGGAAGAGGGGATCAGACAATCTTGGGGAGTATACAGGATGTCTTCCTCACAGGGGCACTGTAGGCTTAGATTTAAAAATAAACCTACTTTTAATAAGTGTTCTCAAATTCTTTGAACCCTCTTCTCGCTCACCACCCAAAGGTAGGGGAGAAAAGATGGTAAATAGGACAAGGGATGTGCACCTGTTTAGAAGTAGTTCCTTTGATTCGATCTCTGTCAGGGTCTGAGCAGTTCAATTCAGTAGTGTCAGGATAGCAAGCAGGAATCAGTAGTGGTGGTACAATCCAGTAGAAACCACAAGGCCTTCACCACAAGCTAGTGGGTGTAACCAGGTCCAGCCTGGACATCAGGAGAAGTTCTTTACTGTGTCTCTCTCAACAAAGTGAAGATGAAGATGAGAGCTCAACAAGGTGTTGCCAATCTAGCTATGCAAACCCTCCTTCGCTGCCCATTGGATCCTACTTAGACTCTCCAAACATCATACGTCCTCCAACAGGTCTTGCCTCAGCAAAACGCCGTGAAAGTCTGCATCACACGACATATCCAGAAACATCCCCCTCATCCAAAGTACTCTGGAACTGTACACCGAACCAAGTCTGAGAGTTCATTCAACATCTGTGACTTTACTTTTGTGATGAGTTAAACTTTTGGTTTGTTAACCCAAAGATTTCTTCTTATATAAGTCAACTAAAAATGTAATAGACTTTCTATGTCTTTCACTTCTAGAAACTCCTTGATTACCAAGCATAAGTCAGGTCTGTGGCTATTGCTTAGTCTCTGCTGTGTATTATGGTAGCAATGCCTACCTTGTCTCTGGTGGGTTCAGCGCTGACACTGGGGTCCTCTCTGTTGCATTAATTAATAAAAAGAGCACCAACTCTCCCCATCTCCATTATCGTAGAGCCGTAAGGCATCTGCAGGGTATTTCCATCTAGCAGTGGACACCCTCCTTCGACTCTGCCAAGAACTCCGCTCACATCCCCAGCAACTGCCCTCTGTGGTTATTGTCACAATTCCCACTAAGCTGACAAAATCAAAACCCTAAAAACCTATAATTTATCAATCACATTTATATCAATAAGCTCTCACCCCACAGACTTATATGATATTCATAGCTACCTGTGGCCAGTTAAAGCCACATGAAGATTGATACTCCTCATCTCCCTCCATCTTGGCTTCCCCCTCTGGTGGTGTCCTTATCCATTTTAAAGTCTAGTAAGATTAGAAAATAAATTCTAGGAACTACTAAACCAACTCAGGAAACTTATCTGAACAATTGTAGTCTCCAGAACTCTCCTGGTACCAAATCTGAACTAGTTGGGATTCTCCTGAGAAGCAGAGTCGGTAGGCTAGATGGGTGCGAGAGGGTTATTGGGGGAATAAACCCCTGTTATGGAGGCTGGGCTGTCCCATGCTAAGCCACCTGCAATTCGGCTCAGTCTAAATCCAACGTCTTGGGAACCATTGGAGCCAACAATGACTTTCAGTCTGAAGTCAAAGGTCTGAAAGCCTGGGGTTCTGGTGTGCAGAGGTCAGAGAATATGGAGTCCCAGCTCTAGAAGAGATGAGGCTTTTTTCTTTTCTCTGTTTACTCTAGGCTGAGGGGAGATCTTGCTTCCTCTGATTGTTGTTCCAAATGCCAGTGTCTTCCAGAAACATTATCACAAATAACCAAAAATAATGCTTTATGCTCTCTGTATAGCCATGAGTGTGATTCCCCTGACAATCAAAATAAAAAAGAAATTTCAGACAGCTGTTCAGGGTGTAAGAAAGACACCGACAGGCTCCTGACTCCAAGCCTAGCAACCTGAGTGGTCAGGAACCCATGCAGTAAAATGAGAGAACCGGCTTCTTCAAGTTGTCTCCTGACCTCCACATGTGCACACACAGAGGTTCTTATACAGACCTGACTCCATCTTACAAGGGCCTGAGGATCAAGAACAGTACGAGCTATTGAGAAGAACATCAGCTAAGCCAGGTCACTGAGAATGGGGAATCCTCACTGTGTTAGAACAGACATCAGCTCTCAGGAGCGCTCAGCCGGGAAGGTCGCTCAGTAATAGAGTGTTTGCTTGGGATATGCCAGGCCCTGAGAGCGAACCCCAGCACTAAAAATAAATACAAAAATCTAATGTTACGTTTGTTATTTTTTGTGTAAAATATATAACATATAAAATAATAAATCACTTATTTTCATATGTTGGGATTAGTTGATACTTTCATTTAATCCTTACAACTCTGATGCAGTCTTTTCAGATGTTATAAATAATTCTAGGTCCAGTGGATCCCATCTAAACCTATCAGCCAAGGCTGTTTTTGGAGAGGGTAAGCCAGGAATAAAGTGTCTCTTGGACTTGAGTTTTGTGAAGGGTGATAAGTATGCTTCTGTTTTTATTCTCTTTCATGTAGCCATCCAGTTCACTCAGCACCATTTGTTGAATTTTTTTTTTTTTTCTTTTTCTCAACATGTGCTTTTGGCTTCTTTGTCAAAGGTCAGATGTGCATAGATGCGTGGATTTATGCCCGAGTCTTCAGAATTGATTCCATTGAATAACATTGATTCCTGGTCTGTTTTTATGTCAATACTATGATGTTTCCATTACAGTATCTTTATAATATAACTTGAAATCTGGATGGTATTTCCTCCGATAGTCCTTTGATTACTTGAGATTGTCTTAGCTATTCTGGTGTGTGTGTGTGTGTGTGTGTGTGTGTGTGTGTGTGTGTGTTTGTTTGTGTGTTTCCTATGAAGTTGAAATTTTTATGAAGAATTGTGTTTGCATTTCGATGGGGACCACATTGAATCATGATATTGCTTTTGGTAAGAGGATCGTGATTCATGAGCACGGGTGATCGTTCCCTCTCCTGGTGTCTTCTTTAATTTCTTCGGTGTCTTAAACTTTGTGTCTTTAAGTTTGTATTATACATGCAAATCTTTCACTTGCTTGGTTAGAGATATCCCAAGACTTTTGTTTTGTTTTGTTTTGTTATTGAGGCTATTATGAAAGGTTCTTTCCTGATTGTGTTTGGTAATGTGTACATAGGAAGGCTCCTGGGTTTTGTGTGTTAATTTTGAGGTGGTTAATGTTGTCTACATGTAGACAGGAGTAAAATCTAAAGATTCAGATAAGAAGGGAACAGACACAACATGAAGACGGAGACACCAAACTTTTCATCACACTTGGGTGACTAAGCAGATCTCTCAGCTAAAGACTTAATTAATGCATCCGAGTGCGGTCTGCATGTACACCTGCACGCCAGGAGAGGGCACCAGATCCCACTACAGATGGTTGTGAGCCACCACTTGGTTGTTGGGAATTGAACTCAGGACTTCCAGAAGAGCAGCCAGTGCTCTTAATCTCTGAGCCATCTCTCCAGCCCCTCACCTTATCTTTACTGCTGAAGTGAAGAACCGGTTGTTTTAGCCAAAGCGGCCTTTACATTTTCGTCAGAAATGGAGGCAGTTGTTATAAGCCACACAGCCATGGTATAAACACTAGCAAACTGGTGGGAAGTTGATAATGGATTGTTCGGCTCTGCAACCTCCAATATCAAGGATTTGTAAGTAAACTAAGAGCAGATCTTGCTGATCATGGTGGTTCACACCTGTGATTCCCAACACTCTGGGGGCAGAGGCAGAAGGATGGACATGAGTTCTGGGTCAGCTAGGGCTACACAATGAGCCCTTGTCTCAAAAACCAGAACAAAACTTGAGTGAGTGCTGCGATCTTGTTCTGACAGATCATCTGTCATCTGAGATGAGTGTGGCCCTTGCCAAGGACATTTTATGGGATTCAGTTTCTCCTCAGTAATGAGTTGTCTGCTTGTCACTGTGCAGTCATGTTGTCTGCGTGGTGCAATGCAGCATGCCTGACCTGTAAATATTCTGGATTTGTGACCTGTCTTGTGTTTTAAGACGATGCTCACTAAAGGATGCTTTTAATGAGTCAAGGGTCAAGGATTCAGAATTGTTTTGCATTTTTCCCTTTCTGGTGGTTCCTAACCATCTTACTTCCAGGTTGCAGAACGTATTGATAGGCTGAGGAGCACACAGGTGGAGAGGGTATGGAAGCATGGCCCCCCACGTGACTTCCCATAAGGTCTTCCTTTACTCCTGACGTCAGCAAAGCACTTTCTCAGGTCACACTAGCAATCATAAGCAGAAATAGGGTGGCTGGGGATCCCTTACTCTGGTACTTAAGTTGGATGAACCATGACTACCTAGGGACCTGGTGATAAAGACAGGCACAGAAAGTGAGTCCAAGATTGTGGGACTAAAGGCCTGGAATTAGAGTTGGGACACTGGTTGATGTCAGAATTGGCTGGTGGAGAGAGTTTCAGGACAGTGAGGGCTACAAAGTAAGGCCCTGTCATGAAAACAAACCAAAGTTTAGACCATCGCTAAAGGAAGCTATTGATATACCTTCACAGTGTAGTACTCTGAATGTTCAGCATCTAACAGAAATATTACTAAGCGCATGTGTGTGTGCCTGCATGCGCACAAGCACACACACACACACACACACACACACACACACACACACACGGAAAAGGTGGTTTATTATCAAAAAAAGCATCAGTCTGAGATGTAGTAGCCAAAGCTCTAATCCCAGCACTTGGGAGTTTGAAGCCATCCTGAGGTACAGAATGAGACATTGTCTCAAAAGTAAAAAACAAACAAAGAGCAAAACCAGTCAACAGAGATGGACCCAGGTAATTGAAAAAGAAGTAGATAGTATAACGTTCAACAGTAAAGGAAACCTTAAGAATTTGAATGCAGGGGCTGTGATGCGGCTGAATTGGCAGCGCTTGTTATGTGTAAGGCTCTAGGTTCACTGCCCCAGTACTGGGGTGGGGAGTGAGAGGGGCTGGTGCATCAGGAAGGTCATTGCTTCTTCGTGGGGCTCCAAAGACCAGGCTAAAGTGAACAGGCAACAGCTCATGTCCCACTAAGCTGTATATCTGACCAGCACAAGAAGTCAAGGGTAGAGAGATAACAGCTCCATTTCCCAAACAGGGCAGTTGCTGTTGGCATGATAAGAGAGTGTTTCTGACGCAATCCATCCTAACCTGGCCATTTGGTTATTTTTAAATTCTCCTTCTCTTACCCCAGTGTGTGTGTGTGTGTGTGTGTGTGTGTGTGTGTGTGTGTGTGTCTTCCCCTTCCTCTCTGTCCCTGTTAAAAATACTGTTTTATGCTGTTTTAAGAATACTGTTTTATGCTGTTTTAAGAAATGAAAGTTACCTGACTCCAGGGGGGGGAAATAAATGCTTTAAATGCATGTAATTTTGTTCTTTGACAAATAAAAAACATGAATATGAGAAAAAGAAAAAAGCAGAATCACTAGAGCTTAAAGAACAACATTTAAAAATGAAAAAAAAAAAAAAAGACCTACTAAGCAGCATGCTAGGTATGATAGACAAATGATGAATTGAAAATGCAGCAATGAAGACTGTCTTAAGAGCCTGTCAGAGGAAGAAGAACTTGGGGTGCAGGGAGGGTAACAGAGTAACCAGTGGCTTTTCCCAAACACTGGGAGCTGCAGGACAATAGCGAGTGGAGCATGCCCAGAGCTGGAGCCATGTGCTGCGGAAGAACAACATCTCAAACTGCAATGACTAAAAATTCTCCATGTGGATCAAAACCATAAAACCAATGATCTGAGGTGCTAAATGAACTCCCAGTAGCACATACATATGCATACCAAACAAAAGAACGTGATAATTACATCAACGAATAGTAAAGAGAAAATCCTGTAAGCAACAACCAGAAAAGAAGATACTGCAGTGATACAAAGATTTTTTTTTTTTTTTTTTTTTTTTTGGTGATATATTGTCTTCTGTGTCCCAGGCTGGCCTTGAGTTCTCTTTGTAGCTGAAGGTGATCCTGAACTTCTGATCCACTTCCCAACCCCGAAGATTACAGGCATGAAAGCATTCCTGGTTTAAGGTAGTGCTGGGAATCAAACCCAGGTCTTTGTGCATGTTAGACAAGCACTACTCACTGAGCTAGGTAGAGAAATTTTAATCCCCCAATTTGGATCCTCCAGCAGGAATCACGTCCAAAGACCTTCTAGGACTGTATGATCCAGCTGAGGTACAGACACACCTCTTACCTTTAACTCTTCTGGCTGGAATACATTAATATGCACCTTTAATCCTAAACAGTATAGGCAAGGTTAGTTTGTAGAAGGAAGCAGCCATGTTTGAAAGGAACATTTAATTGAGGAGCAAACAAAGTGATGAATCAGAGAAAGATTTGACAGAATGAGTCAGAGATAGGATTCTCCCAACTCTTCTGAGGACAGGAAAGAGAGGCTACTTACAGGCAGCATAGAGTTGGTGAGGGATTGAGTTCAGTTAAGTTCAGTACAGTTTGGTACACTTTGACTGAATGCAGCTGAGTCTGTGCAGATGATGTTCAACAGCAGATGTTCTGTTCAATTCCTGCTGTTGGTGCAGATAAAGCAGTCCAGTTTGTGGAATTCAGAGGCAGTTTTTCCAAGCAGAACAATTCAGAGAAAAGCTGAGAAAAGCCTAGTTTGAGTCAGTCAGCTTGGAGAGAGGAGTTTTGAGCTGGAACAGCTGAATTGAACCAGCCAGCCAGAGTTCAAAAAGAGCTAAAAAGGATGAGTTTATTCAGCACTAAGCCTTCCAGATGACAATAACATCTGGCCAATAAAAATAACTTTTACAGAGCTACATCCCCATCCCCTAAACAAGTTGACTCTAACTTCTGATAATAAACAATACGAGCCAGGAAATGATATAATACATGGCTTAAAGTACAAAAAGCTGTATCCCAATCTAAAATTCTGTATTAGCATGAACAAGAGTGAGAAAGATAGGGTGACACACACACACACACACACACATACACATGGGAGTTGGGAGTGGGAGATGGAGAGCAATGACTAACATGCTTGAGGGTTGTTGTAACAAGCTACCACAGGGTCCTGCCTTACCTCTCTGTCTGACTTGCAAAGGAGGCCAGCAATCTGATATGCCTTGGATTGCATGACTGGTAACTGTGTCACATCAGCCTCTTTATCCATTGCCTGGTATTCTCCTCTTGTCTTCTCTCACAGGAGGGGTTCTTAGTAACATCATTTTAACTATATTGACAATGACTGTATTTCTAAGTAAGTTTACATTCTGAGTTCCTCCTGTTTAACATTGACTTGGAAGTATGGAGAACACCAGCCTCCTATATCTAAGAGAAGAAAAATGGAAATAATGGTGAATTATAAAAATAAAGAACTATAATGGAGTTGCCAATTATTAGGATTCAGACCATCTCATTGGGTGTTAGAGTGGATCTGGCTGGGGTTAGGCATTTTCCAAAGAAGATAACAGTTTGGTTACTGATGCATACCTAATACTCATTTTTCATTTCTTATCCAAGTGGCTTGTCTCATGATAACCCCGTCTGCTGCTCAGAGTTGTTTTGATGGTCTTCAGCCACTGTGGATGGTTCCTTTTCCTTGCCAGTCAGTTATATGAGCAGGTAGTGCACATGTGGCCAATGAAGCATAGGGGAAGAGACCAGGAGCAATAACATACACACTTAAAAAAAAACAGCAACCCCCCAAAGAAAATCATTATGGTTATGTGTGTGTGGTGTGGGTGTTTGAGCAAACCAATGCACATTCACAAATGCCATGGCCTGACGGTGGAGATCAGAAGTCAGCTCATGGAAGCTGTTTCTCTCCTTCCATCACGTGGGTTCAAGAGACTGAACTCAGGTTCTCTGGCTTGCCAGCAAGTACCTTTGTGCACTGAAATATCTTGCCCCCAGATAGCAATAACTGTCTACGTTAACTGTCTCTTGGCCACAAGGTTAGCCTATTCCTTATCTATACTTGTGACTTTATCAGTTACACAGCTATTAATAAATAAATGTCTTACCAAAACATCTTGCCAATGGGTGATCATGTGACCTATGACACATGTATCTACGGAAAGTAAGATGTGTATAAGACTTGTATTATGATAGTACTAATGTCATCTTCGTGAAAGATCCAAACTGCTGCTTATGGTGTCTCACACTTGTAATCCCAGCATTTGGGAAGCCGAGGCAGCAGGATTGGTGTGAGCTTGAGGCTAGCCTGAGCTACATAAGTGAAACCTGCCTCCTACAAAAATAAAATCGCAGGAACCAAAAGAAAAAAATTTGCTGGCATTTGAATCTCATCAGAATTATTTAACCTTAGTATTTTTGTTCTGAAGATATTCCAAAGGTCATGTGTAAGGCACTCTGAAGTATGTAAGGCTTCTGTGATTTTAGGGTTCTCACTCACACTTACGGTTGTGAGGGTCCTAATGATAAGCTAATTGACATTGTTTGACTCTCTGTTGTCTTTTATTTATTTGTACTTTATCTGCTTATTGTTTTATTTATTTGAAACAAAGTCTTGCTACATAGCCCAGGCTTGCCTCAGCTTTACAGCAGCAATCCACCTGCCTCATCCTGGCCCCTGAGATTACAGGTGCTCATTACCATACCTGGTATAGTACTTGATTCTTACTGTGTTGGTGAACAAGTCAGACAATGTCCTAACATCAAAAAGACAATGACCCACAGCTGTGGAGTTCAGACTACATCCTTTGAACAGTTCAAGGTTTCCTTCTGCAACAGTAACAGGCTGTGACCCACTTGTGTTTTCTTTAGCACAACACCTTGTTCATGTGTTTAAAAGAACCTTTTGAAAACAGTATTGCTGCCAAGATGCAGATCATTACACATTCAGTTCACCTGGGGATAACTCAGTTCTCCCCCACTTCCCTCTGTTTGAACTACCAGGGTCCTCTCCTGCATACATTGTTGGATTATGCCTGTGGACAGTATCAAGCACAGGCCAAAGTCCTGAAATCTATGGCAGTGTAGTTTGTTCTTTGTATTAGATATTATTTGGTTATATTATTGATCATATGTTGGTGTCCTGGATTAAGCCAAATATGCTTTTCTCTGTGTGCTTTGTCTTTAAACCTGAGATGGAAGCTTGGGAAGTTCGATACCGACTGGCTAAACTGTGACCAGAAGGGACGCATTTGAGCTCATGACATGCTGACGCTCCAGTGTGGCATCATACCAGCTCCATATCTGCTCGCCTTCCATGACTATCGCGAAGAGATTTACAGTCTATCAGCAGCGGTTGGCCAGTTAACTTGCATCAGAACATACAGCTTTAGAGAGATGGAGCCGCAGCTAAGAGCACAGACTGCTCTTTCAGAACCAGCACTGTAGCTCAGAACTTTGTTAACCCCAGTTCAAGGTGGTCCAATGCCCTCTCTGGCCTCCATGGGTACTACATGCAGGTGGCTCAGACATATGTGAGGCAAAGCACTCATAGATACTAAAAAAGTAAAAAAAAATTAATGAAAATATAAGTTGAGTTTGTTTTTTTATAAAGATGTGTTTATTATATATAAGTACACTGTAGCTGTCTTCAGACACACCAGAAGAGGGCATCAGATCTCATTACAGATGGTTGTGAGCCACCATGTGGTTGCTGGGATTTGAACTCAGGACCTCTGGAAGAGCAGTCAGTGCTCTTATCCACTGAGCCATCTCTCTAACTCTGTTTTTCTTTTTTGTTTTTGTTTTTCAGGACAGGGTTTCTCTATGTCTTTATTTGTTTTAACTTGTTACTGATTATTTGTGAATGTACCCTGACCCCACCCATCTACCCTTCCCTTCGTATCCACCCTTTGCCCTTGCAACACACCCCCAAAGAAAATAAAAAACAAAAACAAACAAAATAAAACATGCAGAACAAAAGTCTCACCATGGGAGCTGTAGTGTGTCACGTGTGGCACACAGGGCACCCTGTCATCCACACGTCTTGACCTGCAAATGTTCATTGCAGTGAGACACCGGTCTGCTTCAAGGCCTCTGGCTTCTGCCACACTATCAATACTGGATCCTCATGGAGATTCCTCTAGGATGTCCTGTCGTTGCTGTCATGGAGATTCCGCAGATTTGGATCTGCAGGACTGGCCCCTTTACATACTCCAGCAGTTCATAGATGGGGGTCAATGTTGGGGTGGGTCCACCCAAAGCCCTGGATCTGGGGTGGTAGCTGAGTTGGTCATCTGCCTTTCTCATGTGCCCACCCCACCAGGGCTCACCACTGCCCCAGCTCCCTCACCCAGTGCCAAAGCTGCAGGGGGCAGGGCCAGTTCTCTGACTCTCATGTCTCTGGGGCCAGCTCACCAGTGCCAGCTCCACTGTGCTGTCCAGATGGGTACAGGGCTCTCCTGAGTGCTGCAGCGGTGAGGGGCAGGGCCAGCTCTGCACAGCTCATGGACATCCGCACGGTCCCGGGCAGCTGACCGTACCAGGGCCATCTGCATGCCCTTTAGTGGTAGTTTGAGCCACAGACATGGACACAGAACCGTGCTTCTGCATGCGTGCCCACGGGTCCACACATAGCCCTCGGTGGCAGCCTGGGCTGGGACTTCGCCATGGCCTCAGGTGGCAGGCAGACACACACACCAGGCTGTTCTCTCCGCCCTCACGCCTCCAGTTCCGCTCACGAAGCTCTGCTTCTCTCTCTCTTCCATCTCCCCACCACATACCTGCACACCGCTGTGCCTCCCACCGTGGTGGGCCTCAGGGAGTTTTCTTTCTTTCTTTTTTTAATTTTCCCATTTTCATATGTGTGTGTGAGGTATGAAAGTGTATGTTTATATGTGTGTGTATGTGTGTATGTGTAAGCACATGTGCATGGGGTGTACATGTAGGACGTTCATGCATGTGGAGACTCCAGGCTGAGGCAAAGTCTCAGTCAAACCAGAGCTCACCTGCTTTCCTGTTCTCCCTAGCCAGCTTGCTCTGAGGATCGATATTTTGCTTTCTGGGGCTAGAATTACAGGCAAGCCACAATGCTTGCCTGGCATTTATGGGCCCTAGGGATCCAGACTGACAGCCTTTATATTTGCTTTATACTTTATACTTGTTATAGTTGCTTTCATTACTTATCCATCTCCTTAGATCCCCTTTCTATTTTTACACACATATCTCGAGTCCATATATGAGAAAAAAATACAAGGCAGAAAATCTAATTAATTATATATTCAAACTTTGGTTTCTCAGATCTTGCACGTCAGGATAAAAGTAGATAGCGCCATAAAAATCCACCCTAGGACACATAAACCAGGATGTGTTCAAGCAAATACATCAGTGCTTCCAATTTTGATCACGGAGCCTTCCGATGTATAAAATCATTGGTGTTAGAAAATGGCACAGAGCAGTTATATGGCTTCTCATGAGCGCATGTGTCCTTTTCAGTAACGCATTGAAGCATTTCTTCTGGAAGTGCTGTGCTGTTTGCAAGGGGAGTGAGAAGACGCATTTCTCATCTAGACTTTACTGCAGTGGTAAGGAAAATTTACTCCCTAATATAAACACAGGAAAATCTTTTCTACTAGAGATCTCTAGCTATTCACCAGATTTGTTTAAATTGTCAACCCTGTTAAAAAGAGGCCAGTAAATTCTTGAGTTTTTTTTTTTTTATTTCTTCCCGATAGTAACCAAAACTCCAAATTTTTCTTTTTTCTATTGAATGGTGATAGAAATCATTTTTATTTTCGGTAAGTCCAACAGACTGGCACTGGGGACATAGCCCAGTAGGTAGAGCACTTGCTTATAATGGATTGAAGCTGTAAATTTCATCACTAGCATCATAAATCCAGGCATGGGGCGTTGTCTGCCATACCAGCACTCGGGGTGCATAAGCAGGAGCATCAGAAGTTCAAAGTCATCCTCTGATGACAGAGTGAGTTGGAGGCCAGACAGGCAATACTCAACTATAAATAAATAAGTAAATAAACAAAACCAAAAGACGTCATTTGAAAACTATCACCTCTAGAGATAGGCAAACTATATCTCACACTAGAAAAGTTTTCAAACTGCCTGTTAGGCTTCATATTTTAGGGACGAGATAGACACCAGAGGCCTCAAATTCAGTTCTTTGGGGCTAGTGAAGGCATCAGAGTGGGTAAGGATTTACTTCCCCCTCCCCCAAGGTGATTCCTCACACGGCACATTCCTTTAGTATCCGAGGTTCGTCCAGTTATCTGTCCTCAGCTCAGAATTCCAGCCTGGGGAGGTGGCCAATTGTGATATGCCACTGTCCTTTGCTGTGTAAATCTATAAAGTAACAGAACTGTCACCAGGAAAATATCAATTTGCTTTCCAGATTGCCACAGAAGTTTTCTCTGTCCCCCCTCTCCATCTTTTCAGTAAGCCTGGAAAGGGAGTTTGGTCTATCTCTTGTCCCAATATTTGTAATTTCAGTGCCTGCTCTATCTTGCCTAGTCCTGGACTGTCTTCTGTGTTGTCTGTCTGTCTGTCTGCTTACCTGCCTACATACCTTCATACTTATCTATCTACATTCAGACAGGATCTTATATATACTAGGCTGGAACCTTGAAGTCATTACTAGCCAAGTATGATGTTCATTTCTGAACCTTCTGCCTCTATTTCCCTAGTGTGGGGATTAACAGGTCAGAGCCACCACACCCCGTTTATACGATGCCGGCAATAGAACCCGGGCCTCCTTATCCAGACCTTCAACTGAACCATACCCCAGACCCAAACTATAGTATATGTATGTCTGTAAAATGGTGTTCTGCCTTAGGCAGTTATAGCAAACATCTACAATCCTTCCAAATATGAAGAGTCCCTGGACAAACAGCCATCCATCCAGAGAGTCCAGCTTCAGTGGCCGGGGCACATAAGAGGGATTGGGAGACTGATCCGCACACAAAACCTCTGCACAAAGGTGAAGTGTGTTGCTGACCTGAGGGGACTAAGTTCTCTCCTCCCTGAAAAACAGTCCCCTGAGAGGATCCAGAGAGTCCTGTGGAGATGATATATAGTAGGAGCAGCTTCCTGAGTCATCATTTATTTCTTTAAAAATGAAACAAACCTTATTATATTAAAAAACTTTCAAATAAAAAGCTATCACACATTGATAATTATTAGCACACCCAAAGCTTGTACATCTCAGTGAACTTCTAAACCAGTGGTTCTCAACCTGTGGGTTGTGACCCTTTGGGGAAGTCAAACCATCCTTTCACCTAAGAACACCGGAAAACACAAATATCTACGTTACGGTTCCTAACAGTAGTAAAATTCCAGTTATGAAGTAGCAATGAAAATAGTTTTATGGTTGGAGGTCACCACAGCTTGAGGAAGTGCTAAAGGGTATTAGGAAGGTTGACAACCATTGTTCACTTCTCAGTTCTGCCCCTTGAGGGCACCAGAGACTGCCCTGCTTTACAGAGCACTTGAAGACCAGCTAACAGTCAATTGTGCATCTTCAAGGAGGTCAGTGTGAGCGCCCAGAGCTAGGCAGAGCAATCCTCACTGCCAGCCATCACCTCAAGGGACAGGGACAGAACCCAAGAAGCAAGAGTTCTAACTTTCTTTTGCTATGGCTTAGCTGTGTGGCTTTGAGTCCTACACCTGGAGCTCTGGGCTTAAGCCCATGTAAGATAGTGCTAAGAATACTCTCCGATGCAATGCTTCAAATTCTCGAACTAATAAGGAAAGCCAATCTGGGTGGCACAGGACTAGATTTCTAGATACTCAATAAGGAAGCTTAAAGCTTGGAAGGCAACTTGGTAAGACCTGAACTCAAAACAAAAAGTACTAAAGGAGTCTAGAGACACAACTCAGCAGTTCGATGATTACTTACTGAAAACAAGGTCTTGGACTCAAGCCCCCAGCGCCAATATAGTTTTAAAGATAATAACAGTTAAGAATAGCTGCAAATGATTACAACACCAGCATAGTCTGATTTCTTGAAGCCTTTGAAAGTGTACTTGTCCTGGGCACAATCTCGATGTCACTAAAAATCAGATATGGCCTGGGCGGCTGGGCTGGAAACAACGAAGAGGGGAGATGAGAGATGAGACTCAGGAGGTAGATTAAGGGGAAAGCTTGGAAGATCTTAACAAAACAAACAGAGCCTAAGCAGACCTTTTGGCCTCATCTCCATCTCATGCTCCCTTGAAACCCGGACATTTGTCTCACATGAGCTTTTGCTTCACACCGGAGTTCCACACAAGGCTCTGCCTCACAGTGACTCACTGGTGTGAGAAGAGAAAACACATGTATGCAGTAGCTCCTGAGCACGTCAACCAAGAGAAAGCAAACTCGGAAGCACGCACTGGAGGACTGGCCTGGGCTGAGGCTGGAAAAGGAACACGCAGGCACAGGCTCAGGCTCAGGAGGGAACTCTTTGGTGCAAAGAGAATGTACCCGCTTGCAGGGGACCTCGGTCACCGTCCCGGAGTGAGCTCGTGCACAACTTGGACTCAGAATCCAAGTCACTGCAAAGGACTCAAGACAGCAAGTGAAGAGTGGGAGAGGGAGTGGCCTTCCGTGCTGTGATCACCACACACCAGATAGGGAGAGGAGGTGTAAAATTCTGAATTTTGTTGTCATTGTGCTGGGGACAACATGAGCATTGGGTTTCTTGTCAGGTGACGCATGGACCAGTGAAGCAAGAACGATGTTAAGAGATGAAAATTGCTCAGAGACCTCAGAGTCAATGGGGCCTCTGGAAGCCTTTCTAGAAGGTTCTACCATCCTAGCTTAGCCAGTACCATTCCACCAGGGGAGCCGCATGGAGGCAACTTATGTTTCCTATGGTCTTGGTTTTATTTCTCCTTCCAGAGAGCTCTTTCCACAAAGGGAAGGGCAGAGTGGTTTACAGAGCAGGTGATGGAACTGGAAGATTAAAGAAGAGGAAGCCCTGGAAAGGCTCCTGTGGCCATGTATGGCTCACCTCCAACCTTGACCTGTTATTAAATCTACCTACCTGCAGAACTGGCCTCCAACCTTGAGCCCACCGTTACATCTACCTGATCTTGGAAAATCGTGTAACCCATCTGAGTCTCAGTTTCATTGTCTACAGGGATGGGGGAGGGGGTGCCACGATCTCCTCTCCTTCAGAAGGTTCTCAGGAGGATCAGCCAAGGTAATAGATTACAAAGGACTTTGTAAGCGGTAAGGAGTGGTTGAACACAAGGCTCTCTAAATGACAAACAGAAGCAGGGGGTATGGATCAGAGAAGCAGAATGATTACTCCTCCCACTCTATGTTTTGGAGATCCCTGAGGTCTTGCCAGAACTATTTCTAATGGGTGACTGCAGGTGCTGACAAACTGGGTTTGTAAGAGGCTCAAGAGTACTTTGTGTGTGGTCTAAACCCTTGGGCTTGTCTTCTGCAGTCTGGATGGTTGGCAGAGATGACTTTGTCATAGGCTCTAGGGAGAGGGAGTGCTGAAGGAAATCTACACATGTTGTGTGTAGTTCTATACTTTGTATAGGAGAACTCCTTCTACTTGGTTTGGTTCCCTACAACTTATGACAGCCAACAGTAGTGACTAGGAAACCAGTGGGCCATAAATATCTCCCTAGAATACCAGGCAATCCCACCTACATATTGTAGTTAAAGAGTCAGGTAAAACAGACAGTCACGGGCAAGTCTAGTCATGGGGCCTAGGAAGATATATCATTGGGGCTATATTACCAAATTGCTACATCTGGATTTTGTTTGTTTGATTGGTTTTGGGGTGTGTGTGTGTGTGTGTGTGTGTGTGTGTGTGTGTGTGCATGTGCATGCATGTGCATGCAATCTGAAAAAAGATTTTGTGGTCAAGTGGTCTTGGACTTATTATGTAGCTGAAGATAACTTTACTTAGGATTATCTGTTTCTACCTCCCAAGACTAGGTCACAGTATTATGTACTTTGTCAGGTTTTAGATTGGATTGGAACCCAGGAACATGCTTGGTAAGCACTCTGACAACTGAGCCACATCCAAAGCCCTAAAATACATCTCTGAAAGATGGGGTGATCCTTGTATGCATGAGGTTAACACTGTGCCACTAGGCTCCGCCTCCAGGCCCTCAGTGGGTCCTCTTATGTAAGTGCACCACTAAAGGCATCATGATGTACCTTTGACACCAAGTATCTGTTAGGAACCCAGAACACGATAGAACGTGTGCTACATACTTACAAGTAAGGCATGATGTCGTTCTAAAACATTCATTTTGGTAAAATTTATTTAGCAAAATTTGTTTTAACCTTTTCCTTTTTTTGGAAGATCAGATTTATGTTTATCAAGAGGAAAAAAGGGGGAAAGAAAATCCAGTTTTCTAGATTGCCCCAGCATAGCACAAAACTCCCAAGTATCTGGCCTTCAGTTGTGTGTTGGGGGCAGGGGCGGTGAATGGAAGGCTTTGGTTCCAATGTTTGGAGAAAGAGGCAGAAGACATAGTCCTCCCCATCACAGGCCCCAGACTCAGCCCACTCTCCAGCCCAGTGTGCTTCCGGCCCAGGTTCCGCCTCTTCACCACAAACACCCTCTGTCCTGACAGGGTTAGCAGAAACATGTGTTCTCCACAGACCACAGACAGGCACTTGAAGCGGTGCTTGTGTTATGCTGAGATGCAGCCAGAAGCCACAGACTAACCAGCTCCAAAATTGTGCTGCCTGCTTGCTCAACATTGTCAAGAACCTAAGTACCTGGGTCGGTTTAATACCTAGCATTCCCAAGGTTTATCCGGGTATCAATTTCTTTCTTCCTTTCTTCCTTCCTTCCTTCCTTCCTTCCTTTCTTCCTTCCTTCCTTCCTTCCTTCCTTCCTTCCTTCCTTCCTTTCTTCCTTCCTTCCTTCCTTCCTTTCTTCCTTCCTTCCTTCCTTCCTTTCTTCCTTCCTTCCTTCCTTCCTTCCTTCCTTCCTTCCTTCCTTCCTTTCTTCCTTCCTTCCTTCCTTCCTTCCTTCCTTCCTTCCTTCCTTCCTTTCTTCCTTCCTTCCTTCCTTCCTTTCTTCCTTCCTTCCTTCCTTCCTTCCTTCCTTCCTTCCTTCCTTCCTTCCTTCCTTCCTTCCTTCCTTCCTTTCTTCCTTCCTTCCTTCCTTCCTTCCTTCCTTCCTTCCTTCCTTCCTTCCTTCCTTTCTTCCTTTCTATGCTTTTTATGTTTTGACACCTAAAAGGGCCTCACAATGTAGCACAAGCTGCCTCGGAAACCTGCTAAAATTGCTATCTAGAGCAGGCTGGTCTCGAACCTGCAACGATCATCTCCTCTCTGCCTCTTGAGAGCTGGAGTGTTGGGTCTGCACCACCACTCTCAGCTAAGAGTTGTCTTCTTTTTCCTATCTTTTCTCATTATTTTATTTTAATGTGTATGGTTGCTTTGCATGCATGTATTTCAGTGGACCCCATTCATGCCTGGCACTCACAGAGGCCAGAAGAGAAATCAGATCCCCTGGAACTGGAATTACAGATGGTTGTGAGGCACCATGTGGGTTCTGGGAACTGAAGCTGGGTCCTCTGGAAGAAAAATGTGCTTTTGAAGCAATCTCTGCAGCCCCAAGAACTATTTTCTTCTTGTGCAAATTATGTTTATACAACATATTATGTTTATCTTCTTATAGATATTTGAATTGTTTTTACTTTTTGGTTATTATGAATAATGTAGTTTGACACATTCTGATATATATACATATTTGGAGGAGTAGGGACAGGGCATATATGGAAGTCATAGGATACCTCATGGGAGTCAGTTTTCTCTTTCTACCATGTGGGTTTCAGGCATCAAACTCAGGGTTTCAGCCTTGGTGACATGTGCTGTTACAGCTTACTATCTTGGCTTAAAATGTTTTCAAAATGGAAAATTCTAAACATGTGAAAACATAGATGGCAATGACAACAAATGTAATGAAAAAGCAAAAACAAAAACATGAAAACAACCCTTAAACTCAAATGACCAAAGGGAGCCCACATGCAGCAGCAGCAGTTCAACAGTCCTAAGGTTCAGTGTTTCTACCGGCTTTGCAGCACCTCATAGCATTATGAACCGGATAATACCCAAACAATAGCTGTTTCATAGTCTTTGGAAATAGTGGGTTGAATTGAGTCAGTTGTAAACCAGTTCGGCCTCCAGAGAATGGAGCCTAAATGAATAAAGGTTTCACTGCTCTTTGGCTCAGCGGAAGCTCACAGAGTCTCCTAACACGTGGCATATCGGTACATGTCTTCTCCCTCCCCTCTTTGTGGGGCAGTCACTTCTTCCCCCCACAGAAGCAAAGATTAATAACACTAATCTAGTAAAGTGTGCCCCTCAGAGCTCAAGGATAGGCTTGTGCTGTGAAATCAAGGATTTGACCCTTTTGTTTTGAGATGCAGTGTGAGTAGAGCATAGGTGTATAATTAGCTTTTGCTGTTGGAATTGTGTGTGTGTGCATATCTGTCTGTCTGTCTGTCTGTCTGTTTTTGCATTGTCTGTGTCTATTCTATATGGGTGTACAGTGTAACTAGTGCTTATTTCTACACAAACAAATGCAGAAACAATCCCATGGACAAGTTAGAGTTTTTTTTTTTTTTGTTTTGTTTTTTTCTGTAAAGAATTATGATCTCAAAATGAGGAACCACATTTTTCTTTCTCTTTCTCTCTAATAGTTAAAATTGGATGGGAAGGCCTTTTTGGAACGCTCTTCCTTTTATGGCTAGAGATATATAGTCATAGGCCAGAGCTCTGAGTTTAGGATAGTCATGAAGCCTGGCTCATGTCCTCCTAAATATCTATGCCCAAGGTACTTGAGTTAATTTGGGAAAAGCCCAAGAGCTCATTGGACAACTGAACATACTCAGCTAGTAAAGCAAAAGTCAACAGGCATTTGTACAAGAGGCTCTGGTCTCAAGGACACAGACCAATAGCAGCAGCCTGACTGGCTCTTCTCTCTGTCCAGAATAATCTTTTCTGTTCTTGCTTATAGAAGTAATGAATTATTCAGTGCTGAGCTCAAATACTGCTTCCTCCACGACATTTTCCCTACCCTCCCACCCCCAGCTGCTACACAAAATACCTCTCCCATTTTTTAGTTTCTGGAATCACTTTGACTCTATGCACATACCTGGATACCAGTCCTCTCTGGTTATTTAGAGGGGGTTTTACTATGTAGCCCTGGCTGGCCTTGAACTCATGGCAATTGTTTTACTTTAGTTTCCTAGGTGTCGAGATTACTGGCATGCACTACTATGCTGGGGCATGATGTCAGTCTTAACTCCTTGTTTAGATCAAGATGAACTTGAGAAGAGAAATTATCTCATGTTTTTATTGTTCAGTACAGAGTTAGCAACTAGCAAATATCTATTTACCATGATGCCAGAAGTCTTACATAACAACGGCATGTGTTAGGCACTCTCTAAATTCATGCAGAATGAAATATCATCGATCTCCAGGCACTTGATAAATACAAAAAAATTTGCCCTTTCTTTGGAAATCAGCTTGAAACCAGCTTTATGTAATCTTTCAAGCAGTAAAACCTGTCGAAACTTCCATGGGAAGAACTATGACTGTGCCTTGGGTAGCTATGGCCCAGACCTCAAAAGGAGTCTTAATATGCCCAAAGGTAGCATTCGTTTGTTATTTCAACTGGTCTCCAAAAAAACTTGAATGTCACTAAATAGTATGTTTGACTTCAAACTGTCTCAGTTAGAAGACAGAATCGCCCAGGAAATTTCCTCTCATCAGCAGGATGAGTATTGATTTGACATCGATTGTGGCCATGTGTACCACAATGCTATGTGGAGGTCAGAGAAGAACTTGTAATGGTTGGTTCTCTCCTTCTCCCACAAAGGTTCCAGGGCTCAAACTCTGGTCACCAGGCTCTACAAGTCCTTTTATCTGCTGAGCCGTATTGCTGGCCTGAGTTTTTATTTTATCTTTGACACAGGGTCTTGTGTAGTCCAGGGTGACCTCAGATCCACAATGAACCTGGAAATGATCTTTATTTAGTCTCTGGTCAGCCTGCTCTACTGCCCATGTGCTGGGATTGCAGGAGTTGTGTAGTACCACAGATCAAACGTAGGGTTTCAGGCATGCTATACAATCAGTCTATGAACTGAGGGACATCCATAACTTGAGGTCAAGGGACAAGGCTGTGAAATCAGTTCTGCCCTTCTACTGTGTGGGTCTTGAGGACTGAATTTAGGTTGACCCTTATTGTAGGCCCATCCCTACCGGTCTCTTGAACATCTCCATCATCCTGAACAAACACTTTGTTGCCATTAAACTGTATCTTATTTAAGGGGGATAATAGAGTATCTGTCTTTTTGCAACTTGCTTATTTCACTTAGTTTAAGTCCTCAAGGTTGATCCCTGTTGAAGCAGCAGCTAAGATCTCCCTCCTTTTATAAGGCTATAACTCTGTTTCCTGTAGACACCATTTTTTTCTAATATATGTACACACACACACACACACACACACGTCAAATAAATACCTACCTGTTCTGAGAAGCGTATGCTTGGATCACCTTACTCACATGCTCCTTGGCAAATCCTACACCCATAGCATTTTCCACTTACTCACATATTTGAGTCATTAGCAGACTCCATCCCAGCATAGGAAGGACTTTTGGGTTGCTGTGTATAGCAGATACACAAAACAGGAAGTGATAGGATTTATGATGTCATCTTGGGAAAGGTGATAGGGGCCGCTGAGACAGGAGTGAACTGTAGTGGCTCAATGTGTTCATGTGGACAAAAATCAAGGTTTTTGTTTGAGATCCCACCGGGTTCCACCCCAACCCTCATCCTGACCCTCTCACTGAATCAAACTTGGCTGCAGTCAGGGTGCTATCATGTGCATGGAGCTCGGATTACAGAGGTTGCCTTCAGCCAGAGAACAGCATGGGGAAGTTTGTACGGTGAAGTTGCTCAGAGAGGTGGAAAATTCTGAGGCCCCTCCTGTCTGATTGCAAGAAAAATGCTCTGAGTGGTGTGGAGAGGGGCCAGCTGGGGATGTCAAGGGATTTATAAAAGAGATTACAGAGCCTTTTAAGGGAATGAGGCAGCTGTTAATGATGGAACACTGCTACGGCTGAATCTAAATGCCTGCTTCATTGGCTGGTTCTCCTGAGGTGCCTGCAACTGTGGAAAAAATGTATCATGGCATCACCTTTGTACCAAGTTCAAAGACACACAGAAGAGTGTGGGGAGCAGAACCTGTTTCTGTGTGATCCCCAGGACCCTCAGAACACATGGAGCCTTAAGTGGGAACACACCTGGTTGTACTCCACACCTGTACCTTACTTTCTTGTTTGCTTTTAAGTTTTTATTATTACTTAGCATGCCACGGAATCTAGGGACTGGCTTACACTAGGCAAGTATTCCATCACTAAACTCTGCTGTTGGTCAGCTTTCTCGTGTGTGTGTGTGTGTGCGCGCGCGCGCGCGCATGCGTGCGTGCATTGGTCCAGGGGAAGTCTGTTTGTTTAGCTAGTTTGTGTTGTGGTGGCCAGAATCAAATCCAGCACCTTGCACATGCTAAGCAAATATTACACCATGCAACCCCTTTATTTATCCATCTATTTAAAACTTTATTATTATTGTGAGTGTGTATGGTAGGTGCAGGAGACATGCGCGTGGAGGTCAAAAGACATCTTTGTGGAGTTGGTTCTCTTCTACCCTTACCTGGACTTTGGGGACCTGTATATGTCGTCAGGCCTGAGTATTGCGTCTTTTTACCTGAGCAGGCTCTCACTGGTCCTATCTGTCTATTAAAACAGCAGCAATGACAAAACAGCTTTAAGCTGTCTAAAAGCTTTATACCACCAGAGGTTTTCAAATAAAATAATATGTTCTTTATTAGTATCATATTCCTAATTGTCCCTATGGTCTTTTTACAACTTGAGTGTCATCTTAAGATTATGGGTTTTATAAAGAGAAACCAAGATCCATTACAGTGCCATAGGATAGATATGGTCCAATAGATAAACCCGACTGTTTAAATTTAGCAGCTGGCTTTCCTTGTGTTTTAAATAGATAGCTAATGAAAATAGTCCTAGATTTAGGAACATGGCTTGAGAAGTTTAGAGGGCCAAAGGAGAGGACTTAACATCAATTTTCAGTAGAGGAACTAAATAAGGAAATACTTTGTTAAGGTGTGTGTGTGTGTGAGTGTGTGTGTGTGTGTGTGTGTGTGTGTGTGTGTGTTAGGAGATAGGGACAGGCAGGATCTGTCAACCTTTAACCTCAAATCAGGAGTTCAAGGCTAATCTGGACAACTTAAAAAAGACACTGAACAAATGACCACACAAATAGAACTCAAATTGTCATAAAAGAAAAGAAAAGAAAAGAAAAAAAAAAAAACCCTAAAAAACCAAAGCTGAAACAGAATAAAAGCAAAACCAAGATCTGGAAGCAAGCAATGGAGAGATACTTTGGAGGCCGAGGTACTGAACTGAATCAATTGGAATGTTCTTTTCATCATCTTCCATCTGTAGACACAAAAGACGGTGCGAAAAGTGTCTGGCCTACTCTGTACCTTTATAGAACTGAAAATCCACTCATTCCTTAACTGTCAGACCTTTTGTCAGTGATGGTGGTAGGTATTGGGAACCCAGAGCCTGGTGCATGTTTGCCAAATGTATCCTTCAGATGCCTTTGTTTTTTTCTTTCCCTTTCTCCTTTTCTCCCTCCTTCCCTTCCTTTCTTATTTCCTTCTGTCTTTCTTCCTTTACTTCCTTCCTTCTCCTTCCATCTCTCCTTTCCTACCTACTTCCCTTCCTCCCTCCTTCCCCTTTTTTCTTCTTCCCGGGAGAATGGTTGTGGGGTGTGTGTGTGTGTGTGTGTGTGTGTGTGTGTGTGTGTGTGTGTGTGGTGTGTTCTGGAGTCCTCCCCCTGGCTGTTTCTAGCCGCTACAGTTTTATCACCAGTGGCTCCCAGGAGACCCCTCCTTCCTGTGAGTTTATCTTCCCACAGCCCCCTAAGGACATTTTGCAGATTAAATGTCTCCAAAGACCGGGTCTCCATGTCTCCACGTCTGCTCTTCTGCTCCGTTACCAAATTCCTTTCCCCCTTTCAAATGCAGCTCAAGCCAGACCTGTTCTTTGAACCTTACTTGATCATGGGGCCCTAATGATTTTCTCCCCTTCATGCAGAGGAGAAATGTTACCGTTCCCTTTTGTGCTTGGACCACACACCACCTTCTGTGCACTCCAGGGTCTTCCATCAAGGGTGCAACATTATCTCATGCCCACTGCTATTGTTGGGAAAAATCTTAGAGCATGAACACTTGATAAGAGGAATATTACTGTTACTGATCCCAGACTAGTGGATCAATAAAAATTTCTTGCCTGAAATACAGAGATTCAAAAATAGTAGAGCCCAGGAACACAATTATTAAGTTAAATGTGAAAATTACACTTGTGAGTTAGGAAGGCATGGGACGGTTATACTATCTACAAGAGAGCATAGAATAAATCCACATAAGGAATGGGATTCTAAACATGCTAAGAACCTAATTTTATTCTTCAACTCCAAACTCTTAAGACCTTGTCCCTTTTCTCACCTCTCCAAATTCCTTACCACTGTTAGGAAGCTGGTCTCAAACTCTGGGACTTAGGTGTCTTCTTTCTGGAGCGTTTTGAGTTGCTGGAGCCATAGTTATGCACCACAGGACCCAGGGCCATAACCTCTGATACACAGAGCTTGTGTCCGGTCTTTCTGGTCCAGGGATGTGTGTGGGAAGGCACTGCAGAAGGAAGATGCTTCAGCCAGGCATCTTCTCCATGTTTCTCATTTAGTTAGCCTTCACCCTTCTTCCTGGACCCACAGGCTGTTGGGGAAAGCTGAGTGTCTCAAAGGCATTTCCATCAGGAAGTGAGGAAGTGGATCTGACAAGTTATTTGGTTTATAAAAATAGAATATGTACAAACTTTTGTAGAAAGAAACTTACTACACAATGTATGTTACCATTCAGGATTCAACTTCCTTTCCTTTTCTTTCTTTTTTTTTTTTTAAAGGAGTCTCAGCCAAGTAGCTCCAGCTGGATTTGAACTTTTTCTAACCTTGCTGACAGGAGCTGAGGTTATAGGCATGAGTTATTATACCTGGCCATTTGTTTCACGCTTTCCTTTCCTTTCTTTCTTTCTTTCTTTTTTTTTTTTTTTTTTTTTTTTTGAAACGAGGCCTTGCTATGTAGCCCAAGTTGGCTCTGCACTCCTAGTAATAATCTTCCTGATAAGTATGTGCTCTACTACACCCACAAAGTAATCTTTCTTATTGGGAAAGCATCTCACATAGCTAAGAGCATCATCGATCAAACTTGGATTAGAAAGGATTAGTAAGACAGGTCTCTTTATGTAGCTCAGGCTGGCCTGGAACTCAATATGGAGACCAGGTTAGCCTTAAACTTACAGAGATCTGCTTGCTTCTGCCTTCCACGTGTTGAGATTAAAGGCATGTACCACCACACCTGAGTATGCTATTCTTTTTCTTCCCCAAAGGGAAACTACTTAATATCCTTTTAAATATTTTTAATACTTATATAACTTTATGCCAGCATACATACTATTGTGACTGTAGTGTCTTCTCACATATATCCCTGGACCAGAATGACCCGACACAGTACTGTGGATCAAAGGTTATGTCCCCTGGGCCCCGTGGTGCATATCGGTGGTCCCAGAGACTCAAATAGTATAAACACATACCCGGTATCCATGAACACCAGAAGAAGGTGTCAGATCCCCAGGAACTGGAACTACAGGGGATTGTGAGCTGCCTTGTGCAGCATGAGATTTTGCTACCCTTCTTTGTGCTCCCCGTAGGTAGCGCTCCTCCAGCCACCTGCCCAGCATCTCCCTGAATGAAAGACACACACACATTAGCTTATTTTTAATATACCTTCTAGATCAATGGCTGGGCAGTTCTAATCCTCTACCTGCTATCCCATGCCCAATCAGGGAAGTAGCCAGTGACCACTCAACTGAATTCTTACATGGCTTGTTGGTTCTTTCTCCTGCAGCTCTAAATATGGTCTCCCACCACAACATGGCAACGCTCTCTACATCCTAGCCCACACAACTCTAAGGGTCCTGACATCTCTCTTTGCCCAGCCATTGGCCACTGGTATCTTTATTGATTGATCAAAAAAACCAATTGAGGACAAGGACCTTTAGCATTTGGACGTGCTATGAAAACTAATTTGAGCATTTAAAGCCTAAGCACTACCCAATGGTAGCAAGACTATATTGACGATGTTTGATATTTTATTTATGTAATTTTTGTTTTATCCATTCATGCGTGTATCTGTTACTTCACTGCTGCTATGATAGAATACCATGACCGACTCGCAGAAGAGTTTATTTGGGTCGATGGTACCAGAGAGATAAGACTCCATTATTGCAGAGGCCTGGCAGCAAGCTGCAGGAGCAAGACACTGAGAGAACACACCCTTAACCACTAACCAGAAACAGAAAGAGTGAGCTCGAAGTGGGTCAAGGCTGTGAACTCTTAAAGTCTGCTTGTTCCAGCAAGCCTCCATCTTCTAAAGATTCTATGACCCCTCCCCTCCCAAACACAACACTGCCGTGGAACCAAGTGCCAAGTGTGTGGCCTTCAAACTACCACACATGGTCTCACTCAATAGGCCAGGATAGACTAGAACTGACAACAATCCTCCTGCCTCAACATTACAAGTGGTGAGATTACAGGCTTATGCCTCCATACCTAGCTGCCGACCATATCCAGCTGCCGACTAGAACATTTTAAGCTTTTGTTATGCTTAATGCATCTACAATTGGGTTTGTTTGTTTGTTTGTCAAAAAAAAAAAAAAAAAAAAAAAAAAACTAGCTAGAATCTGCAGAGTTGTTGCATGGATATTTTCTCTGGGCTTGATTTATGAATGATCATCATGAAGAAAGGCAGCCATGGTGACCCCCAGGGGCTGTGGTAGCCCTCATGGGAACAGAATAGAACTGGGCAGCAGATAAATTAGAGTGTGAATATGTCTTTTTGAAGAAGGGGGAAGAGCCACGAGACCTCCCTAGGATCCTCTCTTTATGGTATAACTACCACTGTTTATGCTCCAGTACATGAAACCTCCCTTGGAACACTGAAGTGTCTAAGGTATAGAAAACAGGCTGAGGTGGATCCCAATAAACTGAACCTCAAGGATCTTCCTTCTATCTGTGAGCTTCTCTAGATAAAATTTTTGATGAATAAACACATATTTTACATCTCCTCAGAATAGCCATGATACCATGGAACTTCACCAATGTGACTAGTGTGTGTTTTAACATGGGATCATTTATTCTGTGGTTTTGAGTTCATATCACCTTTTCCATTGCAGAAAAATGCCGTTTGGGTGACTTCAGTCCACATTCCTTGGCCTTTGTCACTCCTATTTAGCTGAGAGTAAGCTATGTTCTGATTTCAGGATGCTGTCTGAGTATTCCAACAATGGCTGCCTCACACTGGGGAGGATGAGAATTGGTAGTTGTTCAGTCTACAAGACTTGATCCCAGTCTGATGCTGGGGATCTAGAGAGTTGCTGGTCCCGAGCTTGTGATGGAAACCTGAAGTTAGTTGACAGAGTTATTTGAAATATTGATGAAAGATTGCTGCAGCAGCAGGATCGATGGATTTGCCAGCAAGAGTGAAAGCAAAGCCTGGTGGTGGTGGTCCACACCTCTGATTGATCCCAGCACACTGAAGTGCAGAGGTGGGTAGATCTTTGAGCTCGAGGCTAGTCTGGTCTACAGAGTGACTTCCAGGAGAGCTAGGGCTACACAAAGAAATCCTGTCTGAAAAAACAAAACAACACTAAACAAAATGAGCAAGGAGCAAGAAGACAGGGAGGAAAAGATCATTCTTCTATACTCTTCTATCCGGGCTGCCAGGGGACGGTGCAGCCCAGTTTTTAGGTGGCTGTACCTTGCTTCAAGAAATCTGATCAAGAAGATCCCACAGGTTTTATAGTACTGGGATTGAACCTAGGCCAAGTCCTCTGGGAGCTTGGAGTTGGGCTGAGTCCCTGCACAGTCAAGTTGACAGCCAAGATTAGCCATCATGGTGTGTCTGGGCGATACTTAGCAAGCTAACACATTTTCCATTTTTGTTGGCTATGGTCATGTAAGGATTCCAGGGGAAAGCAAAGATTGCTGCGTTTCCACCAATACAAAGGATTTCCTCCTTTTGGCCTCAGTTTTCTCATCTGCCAAAGGAAGACATGAACTGGAGGTAGCTCGTGTGGTCAAGAAAGACTTCATGAGCAGGTCAAAGCTTATCTAATTACTTTTGTAGTCTGGGGACTGAACCTAGGCTATATCCCCACAAAGTAGAAATGTGGAGCAACTTTGCTTTTTGAATTCTGAATGGTTATAAAACAACAACAAAAAGTTTTGCTGTTAAATGTCAACTCATTTATCACGTGTGATGAAAAAAATTTTATGGAGCTGCTATGCAGGTGTTCTATGACTGACTATAATCCCAGCTCCTTTTAATTAAGTATTTTTTGTTTTAATTTATTTTCAGTCAGGGTCTTACTTAATATGCTGCCTTGGTTGGCCTTGCAGATCAGGCTGGCCTTGAACTCACAGAGATTCACCTGCCTCTGCCTCTTGAAGACTGAGGTTGAAGCTGAACATCACGACACCCAACCTGATTTTGGTCTTAAAATTTTTTGTTTTATGTGTGGTGGTACTTTGCCTGCCTGCATGAAGTGGAAACATAAGGGTTCTTTGGAAAGTCAGTTGTGTTGGATGGTGTTTTGCTGGGGCAAATACATGAAGAAGTGTTTCCTTAAAGTGGATACAGGTGAAAGACTAGGACAGACTCATGAAGAAACATTTCACTGAAGCAGGCATAGGAGAGAAGATGTTCTGCTACAGCAAGCACGTGAGAAAACATGAAAGAGCACATGATGAAAGTTTCTTTGCCAATGACACACACATTTATTGGTCTGCCTTACATTGAGTAGTTGAGCTACATTTGTTGGGACTCCAGGAGAGAAATGCACCAAAAATGTTGGGGTGTGATGGAATTTCTTTCGGCTTCCTCAAACATGTTTGAGAGTCACTTTTATGATACCAGATGCCCATCAAGGCCAGAAAAAGGGATCAGACCCCCTGGGACTGGAGTCACAGATGATTGTAAGCCACCATGTGGGTATTGGTAATGGAACCCAGGTCCTTTGGAAGATCAACAAGTGCTCTTGACTACTGAGCTATCTTTACTATTTTGATTATTTTTAAACCCAGGGTTTTGCAACATAGTTCAGGCTGGCCTTGACTTTTTGACCCACGTACCTCAGCTTCCTAGCCTCCTGTGTGCTAAAATTACTGGCATTTGCTACCACACAGACTCTCCAATTAAATTTTAAACAAAGTTAGGGTTCTGGTGCAATGAGTCAAAGGTTCAAATCACTGGCTGTTCTTCCACAGGACCCAGGGTTGGTTCCCAGCATCAAGAAGGCAGCCTACAACTATCTTTGATCTTAGCTCCAAGGCAAATATGCATAAGCATGGTGCATATACATACATGCAGGCAAGACACCCATGTACATAAAATAAAAATGAATAAATCTTAAAAAAACAACTAAAAGTTAACCTAGCAAGAATTTTTATGAATAAACAATTTCCACTTAAGTGAAATGTAGCTTAGATTAAGTTTTATTATGCAATGATTAAGATACAGGTTTGGTTGTGGGTATTGCTCAGAGGTACAACAGTTGCCTAAGGTGTACACGGCCTTAGATTGAGTTTCTTCACACTGAAAATACATTTTTTTCTTCATGCAAATATATAGATAACAGTGACACAAGTTCCATGCAGTCATACACACAACCCCAGCATTTGGTGAGGCTTGAGACAGGGGAAACATGGCTTCCAAGCTAGTCTGGGTTGCACAGAAAGAACTTGCTTCAGAAACTAAAACAACGTGGGCTTGGTGGCGCAGGTTGGAGTTGAAGCAATTTTGCAGACTGGATGAAGCAGGGGGAACCCAATACTCAAGCCCTGTCTGGGCTACAGAATGAGAGAGAGGCTATCTTGAAATAGAAGCATAGAACTAAACCAACTCCGTCCCCCACCCCCACCTCCCACCTCTACCCCCTCTTCCCTAAAAATCCCAGAATGAGAGAACCATGCTTTTTTTTTTTTTTTGTCTTTTTTCTTAAATGGACTTGGAAATTCTGAGATAATATTCAGTTGTATTCAAAGGTGTTTAAAAAAAGAGAGATTGATATCACTTTAAAAATATTAAAAAAGGAAATCACTATGGATGTCCATTGTTTTCCGAGAGTAGGCTGCTTGCATGCTTGTCTGCTGCTGACGTGATAGACGGCAGGGGCCAAATCAGACCAGGCTCCCAGTTTTGGAACGTTGCACCTCACCGAAACAAAATGAATAGAGCAGCAATGCACACTGAAACAAGCCATCAACCCCCAGTTCCACATGTGGCTTCTCTGTAAGCAGAAGCACTGCAGAAGCACTGCCAGGCCAGTCTCTACACTCCGAGACAGGGTCGGGCCGGATGTGAGTCTGGCTCTTCTCCTTTGTGCCTGTGACTTTGGCGACTTGTGCAAACCTCTCGGTGCTTCAGCTTGTTTCTTCATGCAATCTGCTACATTAGGGCTGGTGTATATATCATATGAGGCAATGCTAAAACACACCAGAGAACTAACGAATATTAGCTGCTCTTCTTATCCAGTCCCACAAATACTGGTGTCTCCCATGGAGTCCTCTCTATGTCAGACCCTGACTGATCTTTAAGACCATTTTGTGCCATATCTTGACACAATGTGTTACAATCTTAGTTATGAAATTCTGATGAATTCATCAGTCCAGTGAGGTTATAGGTAATCTAGAAGAAAAAGGCCTCTTAGAGTCTGGGAACACTATTAATTTGGGATAGAATATGAGATGTAAATAAAATAGTTATCTAATACCTTGCCTTTAAGTTGTCGAGTTACTCTGCCAGGTTTTACAAAGCTCATTTCTGATGCATATTAAAACCACGGTGACATTCAAAGAGTCAAATATGCCTGATCAGAGCTTTGGGTCTTGTATTTATAAAAAGGTTACTGGTGCATTTCCTCTGTGCAAATTATTTTTGGCTCTTACTAATATTTCCAAAGATAATAAAGTCTGTGCCGAATAATTATGTGATTAATTTGTCCTAGTCATTGGGTTGCTTTTTTACTTAGGGAGATACCCCAGAAAGATGTTATCTCTTCACAGGAATTCCAGCAGACAGGGAACAGCAAGGAACAGCAAAGGGCGGCTGTACTCTCGGCCTTGGAGACAAGATAAGAAAGATCATCGGGGCAATAATGTGTTCGATTGCATGAATGTATTACTGAGATGACATAGAACCATTTCTTTGGGGGTGTTTCATGGAGACGTCAAAGGTAGCCTATGCAACAAATAATGGTCTAAGAATGGTTTGGGTGGATGTTTTCACAGCATTACTGACCGGGTTATTCTGGGCTTGGCTTGGTTATGCAGGTCTGTAATCCCTGCCACTGAAGAGGATGAGGCAGGAGGACTGTAGGGTCAAGGCAAGCTTGGGCAATTTAGTGAGACTATTTTCAAACAAAAAGTAAATGGTAGATTTAGTCCCCAATGCTGGGAGAATAAACCCAAGACTAAACTAAGACAAAGCGGGACAAAGCAGATGTTCTCAGTACTTCTCTCGTTGCTGTGATCCATCTCTGACAAAGTGAGACCTGAGGGAGGAGGGGTTTATTTTGCGTCACCATCCCAGCATAGTCTGTCATGGTGGGGAACACACAGTGGCAAGAGCATGTGGTGGCTGCTCCTGTGGCATTCACAGTCAGGAAGCAGAGAGAGATGAAGGCTGGTGCTCTGCTCGTTTCTCCTTTCTATCCGGCTCTGGACCCAGCCTGTGGAATGGTGCCATCTTCCCATCTCAGTCACCCAACGTAAAGCCTCCCTCACAGACACTCGCAGACGGTTGCCTCCTAGGACATTCTAGAGCTTGTTCAGTTGGCAATGTAGGGATTTGTATTGGCGCAGGACACCCCAAGACCAAGTTCTTAGCACAGAGGAAATTCATTTGCCCCAGAGAGACAAAGGGCAGGAGATAAGAGACAAAGACAGGGGATAGAGAATGAGGGAGAAGGGGAAGGGGGAAAAGGGAAGAAGGAAGGGAGAAAGGGAAAGAGAGAAGAGGGAAGGGGAACGTAGGAAGGGGTGATTGTTTTTGGGGAAAAGGAACTGCCTCTGGATGGAGAGGAGACAAACGTATCATATAGCCAAGCGTGGTTTATTAAGGTAAAAGGGGAAATGCCATGTAGGATGAGGTGTTTAATTTTGATTGGACATGGTAATTAGGCGAGTCAAAGGGGGCTTTTCATTGTCAGACTTCAATTCTTGGATAGCTGGATCTTGGCAGTCAGCTTCAAGAGGAAGAAGTGGCCAAATAACGGAATATAACTTGGTGGTTAGCTTTAGGAATGCATTCTAAAGGTTTTTTAGCAAGGCATGGGGAATGAAGAAGGACAAAGCTGGCCAGAGCCACGTTTGCTATGCATGGGCTAGTAGAGTCCCTTCTAACAATATCAGCAATCACAACAGATTTGTACAACAAAAGTTGATCATTTTTGTCTCAGGGGATCTCAGCTTTGACACTAGCTGGGCTAGCTACTATTGGGGAGTCTAAGCTTAGTAAAGAGGTAGATTACAGCTATGTATCTGAATGTTGTGTGTCAAACTTTTCCTGGGGAGACACAGCAAACATCTGCTCATCCCAGATAGGAAACTCACTGCAGACCAAAGTATGGATACTACCAAAGTCCTACCTGTTTGAACCAATGGGTTTTACTGGTGTTACTTACAGAAGAATGGGTGAGAGGTTATTTACAGGACCAGAAATGACTCAAAAACAGCTGCATTATCAAGACCTAGCCCAGCCCAGCATTGGTGACAAAAGCTGGGGACCTGGATTATACTGTGAAGCCTGCAGGCAGCTCAACAGGTTGGAGTGTCCTTTCCAAGTGACTTTCATCTAAACCTCTTCCCGACAGCTTGGTTGGTTTCTGCTGCTTCTAGGTCTGGTCTGAATCTTTGTAGTTTATTTTCTCTGAGTGTCTGCTTTTGCAGCTCAGCTTCAAGTTGCCCAAGCAGCTCTGATTTTATTGTTTACTCTGGCAGGGAGGGGCCTCATGGGTCTGGCCAGTTTCAGGAACTTCCTGAAGCTACTTTGAGCTGTTTACCTTCCTGCTTAAAGACCTTTCCTGTTGGATGCTGGACAGAATGTTTCAATCTCAAAGGAAATTGTTACACAATACTGTATCTATGAGCTTTAGAAATACAGGTCTCTTAAGTCCTCTTACGGAGCCTTCCAGGACTCATCAATAAGAAGAGTCACAGAATTTTGGAGTTCTTTCTCCCTCTCCCTCTCCCTCTCCCTCCCTCCCTCCACTTCTTTTTAAAAAAATCACTAGCCAGTTAAAAAAGTTTAATTAAGGACGTAAGAACATTCTGCAATTTCTTGTCCCTTGTGCAGCCTACTCCAGTCCTCCAAGGTTGACGACTTTTAAATATTTAAATTCTTCCCAAAGAAACCCTGCTGAGCCCCCGAATGCAAGCCACACACCCAAAGGGACAAAAAGCACTGGAGACAGTCCTCTTATTTGGCTTTCGCCTTGATTCTAAGGAGAAGCGGAGATCTCTGAATTAATGCGGCCCAGACCCAGGGTATCTGGGACAGATCTCTGGCCTTCTTGGGAAAACAAAACCCAATAAACAGCGCTGCTCTTCTCCGGCTCCCCTAAACAAAACAAAACAAACACATGCTGGGCGATGCCGTTTAGCCGCTACTAGCTGAGCGGACTGCGCCTGGATCGTCACGGCCCAGTGGTCCGGCCAGGGCGAAGTTCTTCGGTCCCGGCTCGACGCTGCGGGGACTTTCACCTGCGGGGCGCGCGCGGGGAGCGGGGCGGACCCGGTGGCGGCGGGCGGGGCTCTGGCGCGCGGGAGGAGTCGGCCCGGGCCCGCCCCGCAGGAGGAGCCGCGGGCTGGCAGCCGATCCAGCGTCTCCGTGACAGGCACCCTGCTCCGCCGCCACCGCCGCCGCCGCCGCTGCCTTTCTTCCTCGTCCCGGGCCATGCGCGCCGAGCTCGGGATCGGGCTCCCGGTCTAGCCCCGCTTCGGGCCGTGCACCCTTCGCTTGGCGTCCCGCCCCGGGGCTCCGCGCCGCCCGCTCCCGCCTGCCCGGCCGCCTGGCCGCCTCCCCGTAGTCAGAGCGCGGCCACCGAGCTGCTCGCGCCAGCCGCATCCGCGCCGCCCCTGCGGATCGGCCCTCCGGAGGCTCCGCTCCGGGTCCCCCCCACCCCCGCCACCTCCTGGCACCCAGGCTGCCCACCTCGCGACCCGGGTCCTCGCTGCCGCCTCGCCCAGCCCCACTGTTCTCTCCACCGGGTCTCGCCAGCTCTTTCTTGTCGCCACCACCGCCGCCCCCTTGGAGCAGCGGGTCCGCCGCGGGTCACCATGCCCAGCAAAACCAAGTACAACCTTGTGGACGATGGACACGACCTACGAATCCCTTTGCACAACGAGGACGCCTTCCAGCACGGCATCTCTTTTGAGGCCAAGGTGAGGGGCCACCGGGAGGGCAGTATCCCAAGGGGGGCAGGTCTGGGTGAATGGGATGCCACCGGTCCTGGACTCAGAGCAGGTGGGTTAGGCCTTTCTCAGCTCTTGCCAAGAACAGCTATAAAAGAGCACCTGCAAAGTTTGAGGTGTACTGTCCCATCCCCTTCTCCTACCTGCAGACACCTCATCCTTGCCCGCCAAGGCTGGATTGAGTTACTTCCCGGAGAAGCCATAGTAACACAGCCTGGAGGTCTGGTTCTTTAGAAAGCTTTAAGGAAGCGCTGGTGTTATTTACCTGCCGGCCTCCCATGAGAGAGGTGCTTTCGGGAGGTCTTTTAAAAGAAGAATGCCCGTCTCCTGACCGGTTTAAAATATTATATATATTCCAAGTAGTTGGGTGTAGGTGTTAAAGTTACTTCGCAAATGTCTGCTTTTGCACGACGCTTTAGCGTGTGCCAGTCATTGGTGTAGTGGTGGGGTGAGACCTGTTTTCTAGTTTTGTGGTGCACTGTTAAATCTCAGCAGTTGCTGATGAAGAATTTAGCCCAGACGACTGGAATTTGCAGGGCCAAGGCCAAAGCCACCCCTGGGGGAGGGGCGGAGTGGAAACCTTCTCCCTGGACCAGTGGCTGTGCATGAGACAGGCAACCCTGTGACCGTGTGCTACCTCTCTGTGTAAGGAATTCCGGCTTCTGAGACTGCAGCGGAGTTTCCCGGAATGGTCGTTTCAGTGGAAAAGGCTTCTACTAGTGATTGGTGCCCTGTCCTATCTATAACTTAAGGAAAGGAAGATGTTCAGTGTGCTTGTTACTAAGATTTAAGGGAGCTCTGTATAGATTGGGTTTGGATGGTTTTGAGAACAAGACTTGTGACAAGAAGGCAAACTTGCTCCATTCTTTTCTTCAGAGACCCGCAGCTTAGCATGTTGTGCAAGGACTGCTGTCAGGTGTCAATTCCCTTCAATTGGCAAAACATCATTGGAGTGTCAGTCAGATGCCCAGAGGTCATTGGTCTTTACACTTCCTCCCCCCTTCTCATGCAGATGTATGAATTGGTGAATCATACCCTCCCCCAAATCCCAAGTTTCTCATTCCTGTATTTTAGAACTAGAGTTGTTACCCCTTCACCCTATTGATGTCAAAGTCTGCCTTGGAATGCAGAGCTGGATTGCTGAGTGTAGTTAGGACTAGCGGGGAGCTGTCAGTCAAGATCCTACCTTATTTCTCTACCTCAGAATAGATCTGGTTGGCCTGAGATATGGAATGTTTGGTCGAGTATATGTTTGGCCCTATGGGTTTGGTAAAGCAGCTTGTTAAAAATGTAACTTTTTATTGTGGTTAAGATTTAATTGTCTTGGATACATATACACTAGGAAATTGACTTTCTCTTGCTTCGGTTCCTCAGTGTTCTATTAAAAAGATTTCTTATTATTTTGAACTGTGTGTCTCTGTGTGTGGTTATGTGCATGTGAACAAAAGTCCCCTGGAGTTGAGAGGCACTGGGTCTCCCTGGAGCCGGAGAAACAGACCCCTCTGAACTGCTTGACGTAGGTTTTGGGAACTGAACTCAGATCATCTGCAAGAGTAATGTGTGTGTTCTTAACCACGCACTGAGTCTGAGCTGTCTCTTCATCCTGATCAGAGCTTTTTTCCCCAAGAACTAGAGGGAAAAGACTAGTAAGATCTACAACTTTTTATTTTTATTATCTTTATTCTTTCCTCATAGGCCTCTGCATTTGGTTGCAGCTAGGTGTCAAAAATCTAATGTTTATACATACAAATTGCAAGAAAAGCCTAATTCTTAGTATAATCTGCAGTTGGAATGCTGAGGCAGGAGCATTGCCATGAGTTGGTAGCTTGCCTTAGACACATAGCCTTATTCAGAGAAAACCAACCACCCAGCCAACCAAATAATAGTTTTAGACAAAATAGTCCAATTCCTCTATGGCTAATTGTAGCTTGATATATTTATGGGAAATGCGTAGCTTTAGTGAGTATTCAGGTGACCTAACAAGGCCGTTTGCAGTCCTTAAGAAATACTGAGCTTGAGGCTTGGTTCCAGTTTGCTAGATCCCACTCTCCCTCCCCCCCAGTACTAAACATGCAGTTTCTTTTCTGAGCAAATGTCTGGGGGCTGCGTGGTGTAGTTTCTATAGTAACTCTCTGGATTCACAGACAGTAGTGGTCAATAAGAGGAGGAGCCATGACTGGTCTGAGTTGTTTTCCCAACACAGATCTGAAACACAGGGGGCAGGCGCTCAGCATTGACAAGTGTGGAGAGGACATACAAGGGTAGGTGAGGCTTCTGTAGGCCTAGGCTGACTTTAAGGACTGGCTTCTGATTTCTAGCTCTGGCATATTCAAATACCGTGTCAGCTAAGACCTGTGCAGAGGTGGAAACAGAAGATCATCTCTATGTCTGCCCCCCCCCCCCACCTCCTGACCTCAGCCATGCCAGTAAGTGCCACCAGTTAGCACCCTCTGTTAGCTAGATTTCACCTTTATTGAGCAGTGTCTATCCCTAGGAATCTGCCATCACGGGGATTTCAGGGTTAAAGCCAAAAGGCACACTTGCTCCTTGTTTTGGAAAAACACAGACTGTAAGATGCAAATGCAGTGTTGCCTTGTTGGGTACCTTGGAAAAGGAGCCCAAGACTCCCTTTTCCAAGGGTTGGCAGCTTATCAGAAGCAACACTGGATGGAGCAATTCTCTGGATGTATGCCTCTCCTTTTTCAGAGTTCCATGGAGACACAAAGATTTAGGGTTACCTGGGAAGGCATGTCCCTGGCTGAACCTCCGTGTACTTAAATACACATACCTTTGGTTCCTCGGTTGGTAGAGTGCTTGCTTGCCTACCATGCAGGAAGCCCTGGGTCACATCCTCAACACCACAGGTCTAGGTGTGGTGGTGTATGCCTGCAATCTCACTACCCAAGAAGTGGAGAGAGGAGGATCTGGGTACCAGAGACTCTGGCTTTGTGCACACACCCCACCCCAAATGCATATCAGGACGAAGCCCGAACTATGTGCTTACCTGCAAGGCCTCACTTAGGTCTCTCCACTTTTTTTCTTAAACCAGGCAAGTCTCCATATATCTGTTTCTGTGAGCTAGAATATAGTCTCAGGGAGGTTGCTGCCTGCCAGGGTCCGAGTTGACAAAGCTAACATTTGGACTCTTACATCCTCCTCCAAATGCTTATATATTTGGTAATTTCTCTTTTTATGTCTTACTTACATGCTGCTGATTATTACATTGTAAAGTACTAATCCCAAAGACTTTTCATACAAATAGCGTTGGGTATTCTCTGTTTCTCAGGTGGAAACTCAGAGATGAGACCCACAGAGGTTGTAAGCATTGGATAATGAAAACTATTTTACATCAGTTGGGCTTTGGTCACTCTGGCGGAATACCCAACTCATGTAACTTAAAGAAGAAAAGGTCTGTTTTAGCTCATGGATTCAGATGGTTCAGTCCATGATGGACTGGACATGGTGGCAGAGGGGGACCTGCAGGATCACTCACATACCTGACAGGCAGCCCTCGGGAGGGCAGCATTCAGGTGTTTACTTGCCCACAGAAGCAAATTCTGCACTTGGATGGTGGGAACCTGGGGCAGAAGTCACCCACCTCATGGCATAACAGACTTTCAAAGGCGGAGCCTCATTATTTCCTTTCTGGAGCTAATACCCACTTTGTGAAGTTTCTACTACCCCCTGAGATAGCGCCACCTACTGGCGATACGTGAGTCTGTGGGGACCACCGCTGCTGTAACTGCAGGCTTTTCCACCTGAGCCAAAGTTCCTGAAATAACGACTCTGAGATTGAATACTTATGACTAATAGCCTAGGCCATGAACTTGAGCTTGTTCCCTGACTAGCTCATGACTTAGCCCATTTATTCTATTCTAATGTCCGCCAAGTGGCTAGTTATCTTGCATTAGTTTCATGTAGCCGTCTTTATCATCATGGTGAATCTCATCTATGCCTGACTCTATCCCAGAATCCTTACTCCTTGAAAGGCCTCCCACCTCCTATTTCCTGCCTAAGCCAACAACTTTTTTATTAACAGGTGAAGCTTCCATAGAGTACACAAGAGATTTTCTCTACATATTGCATTTCCAAACCATAATGTATTGAACACTTATGGGTCCTACATTGTTCAAGCCCCTATTTCCTTTGATCAGTACCCTCCAGGGCATTTGATCCCTAGACTGTGGCTACCTAACCTACCCCTGAAAGAGTTGTTCCTTCTGTATGCCTAACAGACACTGCCTGAACTATGGCTCAGACTGTCAAAACTGAAAGGCACCGTAGCTATCTAGTGTAGACTTACTTTATGGATGGAAATTGAGGTCCAGAGAGGAAGTCTTGACCCAAGGTGCAAAACCACATAATAACAGAACTACCCCTAATCTTTGGATACAATTATCTGTTGCTATCTAATAAACAACCTTAAGACTCAGGCTAGGAACAACAGCTGTGTATTTTGCTAATGATCCATGGCTTGGGATTCAGGTAGGGCTTGGCTCATCTGTGCACACAGTGAATATTTTGTTGGGTTCATTTTATTATTTATCTATCTATCTATCTATCTAATCTATTTATTTATTTAGGATGACCAGGCTGGAAAGTCCTAGACGACTTTACTTATGTGGCTGGTGCTTTAGTGGTTCTCTTTGTGACTGTTGTAGCTAATGTCTGGCTTATAGTTCATTATAGCACGGTGGGTCTTTTGTTCGGTAGCTGGCTTTTGAGACGGGGTGTCGTAAGAGAGAGGGCACAGCTAAGGTTTGGCCCTGTGAGTTTTACAGGATCTCTTCTGCTGTCTTTTGTTGATCATAACTGACTACAGGGGTATAATAACTGACTCCATTTCTTTTGATGTGTTGAGGATGTGAATGTGAGTTCATATACTTGTACATGCATGTGGAGCCCATGGGTCAACCTAGAGTATTGTTTCTCACGTGTTGTTTACATTTTCCCCCCTAAGATTTATTTTTAATGTGCATGCGTGTATGTGTGTGTGTTTGCTTGTATGTGTCTGTGAACCACATATATGCAGTGTCAGCAGAGGCCAGATGAGGGAAATGAATGAATCCTCTGGAGTTACAGACAATCATCATGTGGGTGCTGGGAACTGAATCTGATTACCTGCCAGAGAACTTGTGCTCTTAAAGCTGAGACACCTCTCCAGCCCTCCACCTCATATTTTGGAGTTAGCCAATAGACCAGGTTGACTCATGGCCAAGCCTCAGCAATCCTGCTGTCTCTGCAGCCTCATCATTGGGGTTACAAGCATGTGTCACCATTTCTGTCTTCTTAAAATGGGTCCTGGGGACCACACTGAGGTCTTTATGCTTATGTGGCAAACACTTTGTCAACTGAGCTCTCTCCCAAGTTTCCCAAGCCCCACTTCTTAATGAGGGAGTGTCAACATCAAGTTGCAAAATTGCACGTGGGGGCGAGTGATACTACTGATGCATAAAAGTAGATGGGCCAAAGTCCTAATGGACAAATCAATTTCTTTTCTTCTCTCTCTCTTTTTCCCTCTCTCTTTCTTTTTAAAGATTTATTTATTTTATGTGTATATTGGTACACTGTAGCTGTCTTCAGACACACCAAAAGAGGACATTGGATCCCCATTACGGATGATTGTGAGCCACCATGTGGTTGCTGGGATTTGAACTCAGGACCTCTGGAAGAGCAGTCAGTGCTCTTAACCACTGAGCCATGTCTGTACCCCCCCCCCCAGCCTATTTCTACCTTAGTAGTAAATTTTATGATTTAAGGGCATTTGGTCATGGTTCATTTGCCCTAAATATCTTAGACCTTCTTAGTGGCCGAAATTATGCAGCCATGCATAATGATGGTTGACCACCTATATATGGGACTCAAATTAGACTCAACTTACTGTTTAGTGTTGCTTACTCATAATGGTGCTTCAATGCACAGGAACAGTCAGTGCTGTTGCTGACTATAATTACCCATGTCCTCTTCACACGTGTCACCTGGGTGCTGCCTATAGCTTCTTGGGGACTTGTTAGTTATCCTTATCCTTATGCCCAAGAAGCCTCCTGCTTTTTTTTTTTTTTCTGCCCTACAGTGAAAACTTGATTTCGGATACATTTCTTTTTTGGGGGTTGGGGGGACCTTCACTCTTCATTGGTGCAGTGTATGTATTTGTGTGCATATGGACTCTGGGGTGGATGCCCTGTGTATGTGCAGCAGATGCCGGCTGCAGAGGCTAGAGTTACAGACAGATGTGAGGCATCTGGTGTAGGTGCTGGGAACTGAACCTGGGTCCTCTGCTGTCACCTGGGCAGCTATCTGTCCATCCCTCCTTACTGCTTGAGACAGGGTGCCCCACACTGAATTTCTAGCTCAACGATTTAAAGAGCCGTGCTGGTCAGTGGCTTCCACGGATCTGCCTGTGCCTGTTCCTGAGGACTAGAATCCACATGTGTGCTGCTGTTCCTGACTTTTCATGATGGCCACTGGTTGATCCAGACTCAGTTCCGCAAGCTTGCACAGCCTGAACTTTACTGACCGGGCTATCTTCCAAGCCCCCTTTCTTCTTTCTAGTAGCGTTACTGGATATGATTCATGTACCGTATAATCCACCTATTTAAAATGTACAACTCAGTGATTTTTTTTTTTTTAGTATATTTACAGACATCCATTGCTGCACTCCGTTTTAGAACATTTTCACCATCTCAAAGGGACCCATGTCTCCAGTTCTAAACCATCACTATTCTATATTCTGTTTCTAGATTTTTCTATTCTAGACATTCGACAAGTTTAAACATATAATACATATGATCTTTTGGGTCGGAAACCGTCTTAGTTTCTTTTTCTGTTGCTGTGACAAAGTGCTTGACAAGAGCAACTCAAAGGAGAAAGGGTTTGTTCACAGTTCGGGTGACAACCCATGGTGGTGGGGAGGACAGTCACAGTGGCAGGGGCTTGGGGGAACTGGTCACACTTCCATCCAAAGATGAGAAAGAGGAAGCGGTGGGTGCATATGTGTTGTGCTGCTTTGTGCGTGCTCTCTCTCTTTCTCTCTCTCTCTCTCTCTCTCTCTCTCTCTCTCCCTCTCTCCCTCTCCTGTGAGTTCAGGACCCATGCACACAGTGAGGGCTGTGTGTCCTGGCTCCATTTCAGTCTCCACAGGGTCTTTGGGTCTGCATCCCTCTGTCTCCTGTGTTCTCCACAGATATGAACACAATGTCCTACATGCATAAAATGTGAATGAATGAATGATTAAATGTAATTTCTTAGCTGTTCCGTGAGGACTGCCAAGGTCCTCCCTGGCCAAGCCTCCATGGGAGATGCCACGTTGGTGCTAGGCTCTTCCTGATTGCTCCTCTTGCTTTAGTCCCTCAGTTCTTGGTCCCCAGTAACTTAGGCACTCTGTCATGGTGTCTAGTATTATCCTCCCCACCCCCATTTTTTACTGTGCCAGTTCTCAGTAAGCTTTTGTTTTTTTCCTGAATGAAAGAGAAAAACCCCATGATTGATGTGCAGTGGGGTATTAGAGTTTGAATTAAAACAGATGTTTGATTTCAGAACTAGGTAATTATCATTTACTAATTGTTCTTTATGTTTAATAAATGGATCCCCCACCCCCATTTGCTTTTTTTTTGTTTTGTTTTGTTTTTTTTTTTTTTTTTTTTTTGAGACATTGCTTCTCTGTGTAGCCTTGGCTGTCCTAATACTAAGGGACTCTGTAGACCAGGCTGGCCCTCAAACTCAGTGGTCCACTTGCCTCTGCCTGGAAAGTGCTGGGATTAAAGGCATGTGCCACCACACTTGGCTTACTTTGTTACTTTATGTCATATAAATTTGGTTGGCAAGAGTGCCTAGCTTAGATTCAGGAGCTGGAGCTATGTGGTTTCGAACCCTAGCTTTCTCCCTTACTTGCTATATGACTTTGTATAAATTCCTTAACATATCTCTTCTAAAAGGGAGGTTCCACATACTGTTTGCCCCATAAGGGGCTGGGAGGGGGAAGGGACTGTCCACGTAAAACCCTAGCACAGTGGGTACTGAGTGGGCTGCTGTTATCATCGAATTAAGTTCTACAACTTGCAGTTTGTTTCATTTGATTGATCTGTAGACAGTTTAATCCACACAGTGGCCGTCCAATGTTGTCTTTTCTAACTGTGGGGTTTGGTAATGGATTATCTTTATTATACACGCCCGCTTTAAAAAAGAAACCAATCTAGCTGCGGAATTAGTCTGAGTCTTCAAGTTGCAAATCAGACATCGAGACTGCTGCGTGGGCTTAAAATAGCTGTCAGCTTTCTTGGAAGGGGGCGGGGAAGGGTTAACCGGGTTCTGGTGTAAACCCCCATCACATTTGTTCCAACCTTTTAATCCCTGTTATGATTAGAAATCACTGCTCTTAAGTATGGCAAGCTGTCTGTCGTCACTTGCCTTTGAGTTTCTTGGGTGAATATTTTTTTAAGCAGAGCTAATCTAGGCAGAAGGAATCTTGCAGCCTGGGATTAATTAATACCTTGCGATGCTTACATTTCCCTTTTCGGTTTTCATGCTCAGCCCCATGTTTACTTTTAGTAAACATCAGAGCAGCTGGCTTTCGAGTTAAGAAGGCGCGTCTAGCAAGTTCCGTGCCCACAGAAAGCTAAATCCCTATATCCTCCCTCCTGCGTGTAACCCAGTTGGTTTTCTGTGGTAAGATTTGGGTGTCATCTGAGAGCTGAGGGCAATGGCTCCGCCTACACAGTCTTACTATTAAAACTAATTGTGTGCTGTGCGCGCATGCGTACATTCACTTGCACTTGGCACATACAGGCGTGTGCTGGGTCTGTGCATCAGATAACAACTGTGGGGAGTTGGTTCTTGCCTTCTACCCGGTTGAGGCAAGGTCAGTCTTGTTTCTGCTACTTACTTGAGCATTCTCCTGGTTAGCTGGCCCACGGACTTCCGGCCGATTCTCCTTGTCTCCACCCCTCATCTCTCCGTAGGAGGGCTGGGATTATAAATGTGTGCCACCAAGTCTGGGTTTGTATGTCAGTTCGGGGAGTCAACTTCCTGTCTGCAGGTTAGTGCTGCAGTCACTTTTACCTGCTAGGCCATCTCCCAGGCCCAACCCCCACTTATTCTTGAAGCCACCACCTGGATGACAGACTTGGGTGTTGAAGGAGACAGTCCTCACGTTAGAGGTCCATTGGGTGGAAGGCGGAGGCGGCCAAGAATAGAGCGTGTCCCACCCACGCAGAGTGAATCGAGAACATACTGATTTCTGTTAGCTTATGATCAATAAAGCAGCTGTTCTCAATCGTGGGCCTCTATCAGAACAATCTGATATTAGAAAGTAAAGAAGAAAGCCTCCAAACCCAGGTTCTCGGAGGTAGCACGGGTGACACTGTTTAACGTTTTCTGTGCTGTTCTGATCGAGTGTGTGAGCCATGGCGTTAGACGGTTGCTTCTCAGACGTACTGCTAGTTGCAATATCTGGGCAGTGAGATAAAACAAGAGAAAAAAAAATGACGGTTGCTGCTAGGACCATGTATTAAAGGTACCATGAAGAGGTAGTGGGTCCTCTTGGGGTGGGGTCTCCTGGAAGTAAGATTGCCGGGAAGGTGTCTTTGACGATGATACAGGAACCCGGGCTCCTGAGTCCTGCCCGGATGAGAAGCCCTCCTGAGCCACGTGTTCTCATTGTTCCCATGTGCTGTTCGGTGCCAGTGCGGACCCTGAGCAACAGGTCGGGCCAGTTGACCTTGGCCTGAAGCTGCGACTGGAATGAAGACCTTTGGATGCCTGTCCTGAAAATGCCAGCGAGCAACAGAGGCAGGAACACATCTTAGGTTGTACTGTGAAGGTGGCAGGTTAACACCCTGGAGACAAGGCCTTCACATCCTGTCTCCAGCTGGCTGGCTCTCCAGGGGACCTGGGCAGTCATTCCAAAGCTCCTCCCACTCAAGGGGCCGGCCCAGGTTTTAAGATGTGTGACGTCTTTGTCTCTCTCTCTCTTTTTTCCCCATCTTTGGTACCTTTTTCTCATTTTCTGCGTATTTGGGCTCAGGTGCTTTGGCATCACTAGTTTAGTCACTGCCCATGGGTATCAATCCTGTACTCCTCCAGGTGCCCCTTTAACTGGAGAGTCAGAACAAAGAAGTTACTGGCACTGTGTATGTGTTAAATTAATAACAGCACACGTGTGCAGATTCCTTTCTACAATATGGAGCACAAACGTTTCTCTCTCCATCTCCAGTCAAAACTTCTGAAACTTAGAGTCAAGAAAAAGTGTTTCTTTTTTTAAACAGTTGATTATCTCAGGTATTTTGTAACCTCGACAGAAAGCTGATTAATGTAGCCGAGTAATCCTAGAGATTAGTTCATAGTACGGGCCTAGCCTGGGGCACTGCGATTTTTGTCTTTTATTTACTTATTTATTTTCGCTGCCACTTTGTATTTTTCATTTGTTTTAAAGGATTTTTATAACTGTGACCTTCCTGTGTGCTATGACTTTGAGATTGGCATCTGTTTTATCTTTCCATATTTGTGTTGAGAATTTTTGGTTCCTTGAATGAGGACAGTGTTGTGGAAGTGTTTTTTTTTTTTTTTTTTGTTTTGTTTTGTTTTGTTTTGTTTTGTTTTCTTCCTTTCTCTTTTATATGGGATTTGGGGATTGAACTCAGGCATCAGGCTTCTATGACTTTGCCTGCTGAACTGTCTTGCTGGAACTCAACTTTTTATTACAGCAGTAGTTTTTGCTTTGGTACCGTATCCCTCCCTGGATGGTACATTTCCAATGCACAGAACGGTGCTTGATGTTCTAGAGACATGTGTTGAATGGGCAAAAGACCGAAAAAAGTTGGTATCATTGAGTGCCTGTGAACTCTTCAGCACATTCTCTTGGGTGCCCTTGTCAGGAGTGGGATCCTCAGTGTGTCTCTTGTGATTTTATGTATGTGGGTGTTAAGTATGCATGCCTGGTACTTGTGGGATCCAGTACAGAGAGTTGGTTCCCTAGTTGTGAGCTACCATGTAGGTGCTGGGGCTAGAACCTGGGTCCTCTGGAAGAGTAGTCATTGTTCTTTTATTGTTGTGTTCTGAGTCAGGGTTTTTCTATGTAGCCTTGGCTGTCCTGGAATTCATTCTGTGGACCAGGCTAGCCTTGACCTCAGAGATCTGCCTGCCTCTGCCTCTTGAGTGCTACTATGTTCAGCGGAGTTGCTGTTCTTAACCAGTGAGCCATCTCTACAGTTGCCTAAGATGGCTCTTTTGCAGTGTCATAATTCCATCTTCTGTGCCCAACCTCATTGTCATCCGATGAGGCTTGAGTTCAGTTTACACAAATGGTTTGTGGAGAGGAAGCAGTGTTTGACTTCTGCTCTTTGACTTGCCCTTGGCAGGGTGGTGAGGCTCTTTTTGGCAAGGCTCTCCCTGTTGAAAAGGTGAGTTAGTTTGTGACCTGAGGCCAGCTTTGTTGTTGGAGGCCTAGGATGATGAGTATCCCAGCTCCCTGGGGAGGTTTATGAAGCCGGTCAAATACCGGCATCTCTCCTTCCTCCATCTATTGCTATTGCAGCATTCCATTTACACTCTTAGATTCCCTTATGTCTTTGTGCAGCATAGGCTCATAGAAATGGTTCCACTTTCATGCCTCCTATAGCACCGACATGTAGCAGCTGCCAAGACACATAGCGGTGGCTGAGGTTCAGCGAGGATCTTGCTTTTCTCAGAGTGAAACCGACAGGAAAGCTCTCAGGGTGTCAGGCATCTTGTGACAGTGATGCCTCTCCCTGGTTCCTTATTTCCCTCTCCAGCAGTAGCTTTTCCTTAAAAATAAGCCTGAAGCACACACTTGAGGCTACTGACTCACCTCTTCTAAGGGAGGAGTCTCCTGCCTGGGATGTGGCAGTTGGGAAGGCTGTCCAGCCAGGTTTACATTTTCCTCTCTTTAATAAGAACTCTCAGCAGGGAGCTGGGTCTAGAGCGAGGGCACGGAATCCTTCTGAACTCGCTGCAGAGCCCATCTCTCCTCTTGTTGCCTCAGCAGCCTTGGACAAGTCTCTTCAGTTCTTTGCACCCCAGTCCCCTCATCTGTAAATGATGGAGTAGAGTCAGTACCCTAGTCTCAGAGTGAGGCTCTAAGCCCCTCCCAACTCCACTTCTCTGGGGCTCTCTTATTCTTCTGCGTGCTCTGCAGATCATGCGCCCTGGCCCCGGCCAAGTGACATCCCCATAACTTCAAGCTCACATATTGGTTGACAGATCAATTAGAACAAACAGCCAGAGTCCAGCAAAGCTGCTCAGGGCTCACAGCGTGGGTTCTGGGTCTGTGTACCAGGCCCTCAGGGATCAAGATGTAGTGGAGGGAAGACTGGTGTTTTTTTCCTCTGGCTCTTTGTCAACACGTGGCTCAAGTAGAAGTACGTGCAGGCAGAATGGATTCTCTACGTAGCTTAAGTTCTTTAATATTTATACCTTTTATTGCTTTGTGGTGTATGGTGCTGTGCCTGTGTGTGCCTGTGTGTGCCTGTGTGTGTCTGTGTGTCTGTGTGTCTGTGTGTGTCTTGTAGGCTTCAGTTTTGTCCTTATTAGAGCCAAAGAGAGGATTTGAAAAGCAGCAGAACACTATATGGTCAAATTCCACAGAAAGTAAAAGTAAAAAAAAAAAAGTTGGAGATAGGATCTTGAATTCTAACAAGTTCAAGCAAAAAGAAGCCAATGTGCGTTTGCCACCCCGAGGGGCTGCCCCAGGGGCAAGGGCTTGACCTTAAATTGGGCATTTATGTCCCACAGTTCAAAAGTCTCGCTCTTAACCTTGTTGCTCCTAAACCAAAATTTTGTCTGACAATGTTTGCAGTCTAAAGGAACCTTATGTTCATCCAGAGACCTTACAAAATATGGTCTCCTTACACCCATGGCTTCTTGTTTCCTGCTTAGCTTGGAGGTGGGGCTCACATTATAATTTTTGAAAGGTTCCAGTGTGATTTCAGAATGCATCCAGATAGCTGCAAGTGTGCACGCACACAGAATAGGGGCCTTTATGCTCAGATCTGAGTTATTGAGGTTGTCAAACCTGATTTATTAGTCCAGAGTGCCCTTTTTATGAATTTACAACGGGATGTATAATTGACTGAGATACTGGATACACTCGGTGGATATGAAACCAGCTCTTATCTCCCTGCAAGTATGGGGGTAGGGGTTAGAAGGGGGAATGAGACATTTTGGGGAATGTCTAATGGCAGCTGGCCAGAGAAGCTTGATGTATTCATTGTATAGACACTTTCCTAGTTAGAATCAGTCTTCAAAGTCTCTAGGTCAAAGCTCTCTTCTGCAGTTTTGATTAGGTACTGCCAGATACTAACCTTTTAAAAACATGTTATTGATTGATTGATGTCTCACAATGTATACTACCCAGGCTGGCCTGGAATTTGTGATCCTCCTGCTTTAGCCTCTGGAGAGCCACCTCTCCCTGTTCTGGGTCTGTGCCTTTTGTGCAGGGTTGAGATCTGCTCCCTTTTCCCTTGGGATAATGCCTGCTTTACCCACCCCCGATTTAATGCTGGGGATCCCGTCTAAGCTCTTTCTTATGTCTTTATTGGTGTTTGTAAGTATATAGCTTAGGAACTGGTTTGTCTGCTGGGTGGGGGCATGTCTCCCTCTCTCTCCCTCTTACTCGTTCTCTCTTGTTCTCCTTCCTGTTACTTCCTATAGACGTTGTACATGTTTTTGCTGCAACTCCGGAGCCACCCATTTCTCTAGGAAGACCTGGTATCTTGTTCAACAGTGGTGCGGAAGCACCATCCTTGGCACCAGGGGTGCCCATTTTTACTGCATAGCCATTGTGTGGTGGTGGAGGAAGAGGTCAGTTTTCAGAGATAGGCTGGGAAATTATATAGATGGGTAGTATGCTAAGAAGGGTCTTGGTTAGGGGACCCCGATGTTTTCAGATAGAATTTGAATCTAGACATTTAGTATTCTTTTATACTTAACTGGGTCTTTTTTCCATACCAAGAATTCTAGTGTTTGTGCACATAGAAGGAAGCAATCACTCTTTTGTTTTACCTTGTAACGCATAATTAGAACTCTCAGGCTGATTGGACTGATCTCAGTGTCAGTTATGATTACTGAAAAACAGTCTGAAGACTTTTCTTTTGCAATTGCCATCTGTATTCTACCGTCTAAAGGTGACTGTATGCTGAGCTGCCTGGTGTAGGTCTGTAACTCCAGCAGATCTGAAGGCTGAACTAGGGGCATTGCAAGTTCAAGGGCAGCCTGGGCAATTTAGGGGGACTGAGTCTCAAAAAGAGAAATAAGTAAATTAATAACTGACTTGGCATATGGTGTATCCAGAGTACTTACTTAGCAAGTGTGAAGCCCCGGCTTCAGTCTCTAGTACCATTAAAAGGAAAAGATGAAGAGAGCAGTTGTTGAGACAGAGGATGTCTCAGTGGTTAAGAGTAGATACTGCTCTTGTAGAGGACTTCAGTTTGATCCCTGGTGTCAGCATTGTCTCTAACTCCACACTTTTGGGGACCTGTCACTCTCAGCTCTGTGCATCTAATGTACATCTTGGCACTAATCTGCAGGTGGCCGCACTCTCACACTTATGTCCACATAGTTACAAAGTAACAAAAATAAAAAAGATTATTAATGGGGTCTGCTGTAGTTTAGCTGAGGAACGACCCCCTAAAATTCACTGCTCAAACAGTTTGGTGGGGGAGATGGCTCGATTGGTCAGATGGCTGTGCGAACCTGAGGACCTGAGTTTGATCCATGTAGGAGCCCGGTGCTGGGGAGGCAGAGAATCCTTGACGCTTTCTGGCCAGGTCGTCTGGCTGAAAGAGTGAGCTCCAGGCTCAGAGACAGTCTCTACCAGAAAATAAAGCAATGGGCAACTGAGGAAGACACCCAACGTGAACCTCTGGTCTCCACATGTGGAGTGGCACTGATGGAAGTTGTAAAACCTTTAAGAAATGGGACCTCCTTTGGAGTGGTGTCCCACAACTAATTCTAACCCTTGGGAAGCAAAGACAGGAGGGTTCAAGGTCATTCTAAGTCTACATAATGGGTGTGAAACTAGCTTGGGCTAGTTGATATTATAGAGATGTTTCAGTGATTAAGAGCACACACTGTTTTCAGGGACTCAGAACTCAGTACCCAGCACCCATGTCACATGGCTCACAGCCACCTGTAACACTAGTTCTAGAGATGTGACATCCTTTTCTGGCTTCTGAGGGCATTGCACACATGTGGCACACATTCACACAGACACATACACTTACAGATAAGCATAATAAACCCAAAGACTAAATAAATAAGTAAACAAATTAAATAAGTAAGTGGGGTCTATCGAGAGGCGTTCAGTCATTGCAGAAGTGCCCTTGGAGGGGGTCTCTGGGACTCTTGAGTTCCTGTCTGTTTTTGTACCCTGAAGCTTTATTTGCTTTTGCTGTGGTATTCATCTTTGTTCCAGGGTCCAAAGTGGCAAGGTCAAATTATTTCGAAGGAAACTTCCAAGACTGCGAGCTGAGTACTGTTTAATAAGAGAAAAGTTTGTCTCAGGGATGTTTTACAGAAATAGGATGTTAGCAGGTTTGGCAATTACGAAGGGCAGACTAGAGAGTGGCTTTCTAAAAAGTCCCCACTCTTTACTCCCTAGAATCTGTGACCGTTACTCTGCACAGAAGACTTTGTATGCATGATTATGTTGAGGATCTTGAGAAAGGGAGGCCACTCCTTATTATCTGGGTGGGCCTTAAATAAATCATAGTTGTCCTCACAAGGAAGGCAGAGGGAGATTATACAGAGAGAGAGGTAACCATGGAGACCGAGGTTGGGGTGGTTTTGTCACAAGTCAAGTTGCAGGAGGAGAGGCAAGAAATGGACCTTCCTGAAAACATCTTCTGATAGTGCAGCCTGCCAGAACCTTTCCATCGGTCAGGTAAAATTGGTTTTGGATTTCTGACCTCCAAGTGGAGAAAGGATAAATCTTTAATGTTTGGAGTCACGGATTTTATAATCAATTGTGACGGTACAGTACTTGCCCAGCATTGCCCAAGACTATATTTTAAAAAATCTCCTTTTTAACCTCATTTAATTCTTCAGCAATTACATACTTAATACTACTAAAACTTGGGTCTGTGTGTAATCAGTTTGCTCCTGTAAAGTTCTTCTCTGGTCTCCATAAGAAGGGATCATGGGGATAATAATCCTTTTATTTTCCTGCATCTCATTAAGCTTTTGTCTGTGAAAAGTCGAAACTACTGTGTAGTGAAAAGTTTGGTTTCTTTAAAGACACAGTTATGTAATGTGAATATGTTTTTTGTTTTAATCCAAGGTGTGGGATATGAGAGTGCTTCAGTTTGTCCATGGCAGCTGACTATGATTTGTCTCATGCTCTGGCAGGGGCATGATTCTGCCTGCTGAAGATAGTTTACATATGGAATTCTGGGAGCTCTTGAGAGGGTTAAAAAATTTTCAGAGCTCCAGAGGCTACTGCTGCTGGTGCCTGCTGCTGGTTTGGTTGCTGGCTGCTGGCTGCTGCTTGCTGCTTGCTTTTGATGGTTGATGATATCCCAACAATGAAGATTGAACTTGCCCCCAAGAAACTTGATGCCCCCAGTCAGCAGGAAATTGTCTGAAGAGATCAATGTCCCCTTTTCCCCCATCCTTCTTTCTTGCCTGCCTGGTGTTGGGGATTTGGAAGGGATTGGGGTGGAGAAGGGTGATAGGTCTAAGAACCCAATAAAGTAGCCAAAAGGTATGGTCACACTACTGGAGGCAAAGTCTTTGGTTTACATTTTCTTTAGTAATTCTTTTTCCTCAGTTGATAAAGCTTGCTGTACGTGGACCTAAGTTTTCCTTATAATTCATGAACTTTGAAAATAAACCCCAAAACCAAAAAGGTATCTACAGGGTGGTCCCTAACGTACATTAATTTTACCAGAATTTTTTTTTTCATTCTATTTTGAAACAAAGGCTCACGTAGCTCAGGCTAGTCTCAATTTGCTATGTAGCCAAGGCTAGCCCAGAACACCTGACCTTCTCAAGCATTAGAATTACAGGTGTGCACCATCACACTCAGTGCTAGAAAACACCTGATATAGTTGTTCTAGCTGGTACGCAGGTGTACAGCATGCTTTTCTTTCCCACACTGGAGATTAAACTTAGGCCCTTACCGGTTAGGTAAGTCTGTACCATTGAACTCCACAGCCAGCCACAATATGCTCTTTTTAATATGACATTTCAAATCCTTTTATTTATTTATTTGAAAAACATTCTCAGATCACTGTGAACTTTTGTTCAGTCTTCTGAAGTCTCTTTCCCTCTTCCTGTATTTCTCATTAAATTTTTTTCTAAGATTTCTAAGATATCTGTTAGATTTGATTTTTCTTCACATTTATTCTATCTTAATCTTCACTTCCCTGCACCCTCCCACCCCCGCAGGGAACCAAACTCAGGGGTTCATACCGTAGGTCTTAGTTTTTATTTCTAAACTAACTGTTTCAACTTCCATCTATCTTTTGAAACCTGTCATTTCACTTTGAATTTTCCCGACTCTAATTTATGTTTCTTTTCCTTCCAAGCCTTGCATAATTTAAAATATTTATAGGCTATTTTGAAATATGTTATGTTTCATGTGCTTTTAAAAATGTCTTTTTGGCTTGCTTTCATTGTCACACACTCTAGAGATGTAATTCCGTCCCTTAGCCTCCCCTTTTCCTATAGAAATGCTTGTAGACTTACTGCTTTTCTGCTAGTATTTATATAACTAGTTTTCATGGAGTTTAAAAAGGAGTCTTGAGTTCTGGAGAAATCACTCAGTACTTAAGTTGTTGATCTTGCAGAGGACCTGGGTTTGGGTCCCAGCACCCACCTGGCATCTTGTAACCATCTTCCATCCTAGGTCCAGAGTTTGTGATGCCCTCTTCTGGCTGTCATGGTCATTGCATACACACGATGCACAGGCATACATGCAAGCAAAACACATACAGAGTAGGAGTCTGGTTTGATGACTTTTCTAACTTAACGAAGCTCCTTTTTCTTCATATCAGTTAAAAAAAATGGTGGCTATAGCTCAGTTGTCTCTCATGTATAAAGCCCTGGGCCAGTGGTTCTCAGCTTTCCTAGTGCTGTGGCTCTTTAATACAGCTCCTAGTATTGAGGTGACCTCCTTAACCATAAGTTATTTTCATTGCTGCTTTGCAACTGTAAATTTGCCACTGTTAGGAATTGTAATGCAAATGTCTGATATGCTAATGCTCTCAGGCGACTGCTGTGGAAAAGTTGTTCAGCTTTCCAGAGAGGATGTGACCCAAGGTTGAGAACCACTGCCCTGGCATCACCATGTAGAGCTTGGGAAACAATAGAAAACAGTGGTCCTGCTTTCATAGTCTGTCTCCTGCTTTTATCTGTCTACTTACTCATTCTCTTTTTACTGTTGCCTGGTTTGCTCAGTTCTGATTCTGTCCCTGGCCATTTCTCCTCAGAGTGGTGTTCTGTCCTAGGGCATTGGTTCTGAGGACTCCAGTGAGTCTTCCAGAAGCACTGTTGGTCCCTTGCAGTTCTGTGTGGAGCTGTAGCTCTCCAGTTCCCTATGTTATAAAAATAAAGAGAAACCAGAGATATGTTTGGTGGAGGCACCCTAAGGTGTGGGAGAAGGGGGTGCTGAGGCATCCCTCCCCACTCTGAGGCACCAGCCACACGATGTATAGTATAGAATAGTATTTATTCAGGGCATAGGGAGCTGAGTTAAGAGAAAGGGGGGTGGAGAAGAGAGAGAGAGAGAGACAGAGAGAGACAGAGAGACAGAGAGAGACAGACAGAGAGACAGAGAGAGAGAGAGACAGAGATATACAGAGACAGAGACAGAGAAAGTGTCTAGGGAATTAGAGGCCAGCCATGAGCAGGAAGAAGGGGGGAGGGTAACAGGAAGAAAGGAGGAAGAGGGTGAGGAAACAAGGGCAGGAGACAAGAGAGGAGAGAGGAGAGGGCAAGCAGCCCCTTTTATAGTGAGTCAGGCACACCTTGCTGTTGCCAGGTAACTGTGGGACGCAGACTGGATTAAATGCCAAGTTTCCTTTATCCAGATCTTCATGTGCCCATCATTCTTTCCCCCTTTATCTTTATCTTAGTGTTTGTGGTGCTGGGAAAAAGCCCACTCTAGGCTAACGCTCCTCTACTGCACTGCACCCCAGAGCTCCTGGCCTTGGTTTCATCTGGCACAGACATCAGTATCACACTGGCTGCTGCTGATTTGCTTTGTAGTTTGGGAATTGTGGTGACACCTTGAAATGTTGCTGAATGTTGCCTGAGCTTTTAGTTTTGCTTAGTTGCCTTGTTAACATCTTTTGTAGGGATGCAGAAGCCCCTCCCCCAAAGTACAATGGCACATCATTAAAAAAATTTTTCACTATAGCATGGCAAATCATTGTTTTGAGTTTTTAAATTCTTTCCTTGTTGAAGCAGCAAAAGTTGTCAATATTTATGAAATAGTGTTTGTAAATCCAATCTGCCTAAATGTACTTCCCTTTTCTGTTTGATCCATGGATTGACGAGCTTTTGAAGGGAAGATTACAGGTGCCCTCCTTCCCAGGCTCAGAGGGAGCTTTACACAGCTAAGAACCCATAGAGTTCAGGAGTCCTGCTGAGCTCAGGCTCTTTGCTCTGATTGATTCTAGTTTGGGGCATGTTGATGGGGGTTAACTTCACTAGGGCAAGGGGCCATGGTTTACAGAGAACATGAGAAGAAACTGAGTTCCAGAGAAATAGAACGGTTAGGGAGTACCTCAGAGCCTTATTCTAAGATTCAAGTTCCAAGTCAACCCCATTGTTTATAGATGAGCACACGTGGGTAGAGAGAGGTGAAGGGGTCTTCTTCAGGGTTGTTAGTGTACCAGGCAGTAGGAAGGGCTCTTCAGCCATGCTAGCTTTCCTTACTTGTTCCTGATGTGCAGAACCCTGGCTTCTTGTTGAGGAGTTGCTAAATTGAGCATTGCAAAGAGAAGAGGGCTTGGGCAGAGTGGATTGGAGGGTCCTTACTCTTTTGTTTTAAGAAGTTCAGTGTTTCAAATAGTGGGTTTGCTTAAAACAGAGGCTATGTAATTTGGTGTTTGCATGGAGTAATTATGGAGTAGAATGATGGATATTCAAAGCAGTCTCACTACTTGTTCATCATAGAAGCAAGGGCAGGACTGAAAAGCCTGGGTTGAGGGAGTCCCAGATAACTTTCACTCCACCAGGTGGCAAACATGGGATTGGGTACCTTTCCAAGAAAGAGATGAATGGTTCATGACAATTGACTATTGTCTGCCAACAACCAGTCTATCTCAGTGGTTTTCTTGTTTCCTTGGTCAAGAGGAGAGGGATTAAAAATGACACTTGTGCTATGGTGGAGCATGTCTTTAGTTTCAGCACTCAGGAGGCAGAGGCAGGCAGATCTCTGAGTTCTAGAGCAGCTTTGTCTATAGAGTGAGTTCTGGGATAGCCACGGCTGCATAGAGAAACAGTATCTTGAACCCCTCCATCCCCAAAAGACAACCAAGAAGATAATTTGTGTTTGTGTATCAAAGCCCAGTAATGTTATATATTCAGTATATATTCACTGAGTAAATTTGTTTAGGCAAAAGGAAAAGATGAATGGAGTTACTGGCCATGAGTACATTATTGAGTATTAAGTTATATGATATGAAGGCTGAGAAGAAAGTGTGGGAGGCCTTTCTTTATATAACATGGCAAGGAAGATTTGGTTATTAATCCTCCTATGCTCTCCAGTGCATCATTATAGTAGAGCCATCAACTGAGAGAGAAGGTCATAGAAGTGTATTTACCATTAGAGTAAGATGATTCCACTAAAGGGCATATGTTCTGATGCTTTTCTCTCCTCTTCTGTTTCCCTCCCCCTATAATTATATCTGATCTTTTGCAAGTTTTCAGAAACTTGGACTATTTGATCTCCAGTTCCTAGGGCAGTTTGAATGAGAATGAACCCATAGGTTCATATGTTTGAATACTTGGCGTCTCAAGGTTTCCATTGCTATGAAGAGACACCATGGCCAAGGCAATTATAAATGACAACATTTAATTGGAGCTAGCTTGCACTTTCAGAAGTTCCATTCATCATCATGGCAGGACATATGGCAGCATGAAGACAGACAGCATACTGGAGGACCCAAGAGTTCTATGTTTCTTTTAAAGGTTTACTTACTTTATGTATATGAGTGCACTGTAGCTATTTTCAGATGCACTAGAGGAGGGCATGCGATCCCATTACAGATGGTTGAGAACCACCATGCAGTTGCTGGGAATTGAACTCAGGACCTCTGGAAGAGCTGTAAGTGAGCATAGCTTGAGCACAGGAGACTTCAGAGTCTGCCTTCACAGTGACACACTTTTTCCAACAAGGCTACTCCTGCTTCAGTAAAGTCACATTTCCTAATAGTGCCACTCCATATAGGGCAAGCATTCAAACTCATGGATCTGTGAGGGCCATACCTACTCAAACCACCATATTCAACCATCATGTACTCTAACCTCTGAAACCATAAGCTCAAATTAAACACTCTCTTTTATAAGTTACCTTGGTCATGGTGTTTTATCACAACAATAAAAAAAGAATACAAATTTTTAACACAACAATACAAAATTTTAAAATTTGAAATCATGGTTATCTTTCATCTGTGGATAGAACTAATTTTTTAGTGGCTAAATGTTATAGTGTCCCTTAGCTAACAGAACTTGGACTCTGGAGCTTCTGACAGAGTGAATGGTGCTGTGCAGAGATGGCCTTGATAAAATTATCCTTCATCTCCCAGCAGAGGATAAGTAGAGAGCTGTGAAATTTGGAAGAGAAATTCATTCATGTTCCAAATGCTTTATGTGTACTATGTAAAACCAGGTCTGATGCTAGATGCATGTCTTGCAACCTTGAAGATAAGGTTATCTAGGACCCTGTGATATAGTTCTGGAGTCAGGCAGGGTTGGATGCCCTGTAGACCTTGCTTGCTTCTCCATGCAATAGGTGGGGAAAGAATGCCTTTTCTTATGCTTAGCAAGGCACTATGCATGTGTTTGGCATTTGATAACTCTTTTGGGCTACATACAGAGTAGAGGAGATACCACAGCCATTCTTGAAATGTAGAAGCAGTACAAAAGAATTAATCACTATCAACAGAGAGCAAGGTATAGTTTTTTGTTAAGACTTGCATTCTAATGATGGTGACCAAGAAGATGAATTCTTGATTTTTTTCAGGAACCCCCATTATTCAGTCTGTGAATTAGTAAGAACTTGGAATATATAAAGTACTCACCTGTAACCTCTCTGGCTTTCCTCTCGGCCTGTTCTGTCAGAGGTCATACCACAGGAGACACTCAACTGATGGCAGACAATGACTAGACTCTTGAGCTGATGGGTGGCACTGAGGGAGGAAGGCCTTTACATTCTCTTGCCTCACCCTGGAAGTAGCTATGGCTATCTGATGAAGTGGTCTCATGGCATCGAAAATGCCCCATGCTCCTAAGTCCATCATCATGACAACAGCTCGATTGATACAGAGCATGACATTTGCTTCTTTTGCAGATCTGGGTCTCATTTAAATATTGGTAGTGTGTGCCAGGTTAATTTATTCTTCCCCTGAAGCTCACAAAACCTACAAAACAGAATTAGAGAACCACCCCTTAGTCATGCTTGGTAAGGCTAATCATAAACACATTCTCACTGATGGATGAATGGTTAAGTACATACCTGTTGAGTCTATAGGCATCTGGCCTTGACCTGGCTGGGAGGTGGACATTGGAAGATTTCTGTGCATTTAGACGCTTCTTCCTTTTTTTTTTTTTTTTTTTTTTTTTTAATTCTTTTTCACTTTGTTCACTATTTGAGGCTTTGACTTCAAATAGTAAAAATGAGTTTGGCAGTTTATCCAGGATGATCCAGTTGCTTTAGGGGTGAACAGAGAAGACACCTGTTTTTTGTTTCGTTGAAAGTCCCTTCTAAACTGTGGTTTAGGTGTCAAAACTAGGAGCTGAGTATTCCATCCATTCTAGCTCTAAAGCTAGTACTATGTAGCCACAGGATATGCTTACACCTTGTAGGCAAGTCATGTAGTTCTTATACAAGTCTTTTCTATTCATGTTCCCTGTGGAAATTTTATAGGTGTCTCATGTCATGAGCATGAGTCTGATGTAACCTTCTGATTTCCATATTCCAGTGAAGCACTCACTAGTAACCCCAGGGTTGGGGAGTACAAACTTCTTCAAACAGACCCTTCGATAATGACTTAAAGACAAGGCGCTATGGACTGAATGCTTGTGTACTACCAATCCCATACATTGAAACACTGATCTCTGGTTTGATGGGGTGTCATTAAGGCAGGGCTTTTGATAATTAGGCCCTAAGTGTAGGGTTGTGAGGATACAGTGAGCGAGCGTGTGTCTAGAAGCTAGGAAGAGCCTTTGCTAGAGAGACCGAGTCTGCTGGCATCTTGATCTTTGACTTTCTGGCTTTCAAAATTGTGAGAATCAAATGTCTGCTGTGTAGACCACAAAGTCTGTAGCTAGAACATCTAAAGCTAAGATGGGGTGGCGCAGATATACTCCGGCATTGGAAGAGGAAGTTGGGAGATGAGGCAAGAATGCAGTGATGGATAGTTAATTTAGAATGTTCAGTTGTCATTGTCCTGAGCTTGTCAAATGCTGTGGAGGCTATTTTAGACTGACAACACATCTGTGAATGGGATCTCTGTATCCTGAACTTGTGGTCATGTGTAAGATGGAAGATTTTCAGTGTCTGGACACCTGAGTTAAAAATCCAGGCAAGTCACCATTTCAACTTTAGTTTATTTCTTCTTCCTACTGTTTATTTTAAAAAGCAGGGAATTTAACACAATGCCTCATGCACAGTAGCCAAGTACTCTACTACTGAGCCTCAGCTTCCTCACTGATAGAACAGAGTAATAAACTGTGCCTCACAGAGTTTTATGAGGGCTAAATAATTTGTTAACTAAAATATTCCCTCATCTTCCCCCCTCCCCAACATTCCCCCCCCAAGATAGTGTTTCTTTGTGTAGCCCTGGCTGTTCTGAATCTCTGTAGACCAGACTGGCTTTGAACTCCTAGAGATCCACCTTTATCTACCTCCTGATTGCTGGGCTAAAGGCCTGCACCACTCCCACTCCCCCTTTTTAAGGCTTTCAGGGAGTGCCTGCTGGCTTTGCTTGCTTTGTAACTTGCTATATAACTAAGGGCACTCTCTTTAATCTTTGTTAGTGAATGTCATTTGTTAGTGAATTAATATTCTTAATTGTTAGTAAGTGTTAGGGTTATATTTCATTCTTTTATTTCAGTTTTCTTCTGGCATTTCAAGAGACAATTAGTGGTTTAAAATTTCATTAGTCAGTGGTATAAATCAAGGGCTTCAAGCAGAGACAACACATTAGGGTTGTAATTTATTTCTTGCAGGGAGCTGACTTTTTTGAGACAAAGTCTGTTTTGTAACCCAAGGTGGTCTTGAACTTAGGACCTCCTGCGTTGGCCTTCTGGGTGGCAGGGTTACACATGTGTACCACTGTGCCTAGTTAGAAGATAGAATTGTCAATGGAAACATTAATGAGCCTTCCCCCTTCGGCACCTTATTTCTATCTATGTAAATCCAGGGATGGCAGGGTTCCCATTTTCCACAACAGAGCACTTTACATAGAGACAGCTTTCACTGTTAGAAGATTTCTCCCTTAGTTTGAACTGGTGACTCTGTAGAACCTTGGTAGTTAGAACCACAATTGTGTGTTTTGGCATGAATTTAAATTTTTTTGATATTAGGCATATGTTATAGATAAAGCTATGAACACAAAAGCTTAGTGAAGCACACCTCGAATCCTAGCACTAGGGAGGCAAGTGAATTTTAGGCCAGCCTGGTCTAAATAGCAAATTATAGTCTAGGCAGGGAGGGCTGCCTAGCAAACCTTTAACAAATTAGATGAAACAGAGGAAATCACACACCCAGAAGAGAACATACATAGTTTAAGTCCCTGTATATTCAGTTTGTTTTTATTCTTTTCCTTTTCCTTGGAAGTAACCAGCACCTTCAAGTCATCATTTTATTCTCTCCTTATATTTATCATTTTGAAAAAACATGTATAAATTTGGCATGATGACATGTTCCTATAATCCCAGCACCCTGAAGCAGGGATATGTGAGTTTGTGTTCAGCCTATGCTTTGAGGTGAGACCCTTACTCAAGAAGTTTGCCATATTTAATTATCTAACGCCATTCATAGGGGCTGAAGAGATGGCTCAGAGGTTAAGAGCACTCACTGAATGCTCTTCCAGAGGTCCTGAGTTCAGTTCCCAGCAACCATGGGGGCAGCACATGGTGGCTTACACCCATCTGTAATGGGATCTGATGATCTCTTCTGGTGTGTGTGAGACAGCAACAGTGTACTCATATAAATGAAATAAAAAAATCTTAAACATTCTTAGTCTTTTGTTTGTTTGTGTGTGGGGGGTTTGGGGAGGGTATATGTGTGGTGTATGCATGTGTTTGTGTATGGGTATACACACATGTATATACAGGTGTGCATTCCTCTCTCTCTCTCTCTGTGTGTTTATGTGTATGTATGTATGTATATATGTATATATGTATGTATGTATGTGTGCATGTATGTATGTATGTATGTATGTATGTATGTATGTATATATGTATGTATGTATGTGTGTAGGGCAGAGGTCAACATGACTATCTTCTTCTATTATGTCATGTTCTCTTACCTAACCTGGAGCTCCATGATTCTCTCAGTCTAGCTGGCCTGTGAGCTCTGCCTTTCTCTTTCCTACCCCCTGCGTTGGGGTCAGAGGTACACACCACCACACCTACCACCACACCTAGCTTTTATGAGTAACAGGATTGGAATTCAGTTCCTCATGCTTGCACAGCAGGTGCTGTGCCGACTAACCATCTCCTCAGTTTCCAACAGTGAGCTTCTGAAGTTTAGCTTCATTTGTTTTCATTGCTAAGAAGTATTCCATTGTGTGGGCATACCATCATTTTTGCATTTCTCTATGACAGAGTTAGATTATTTTCAGTTTTGCACTGTATAGAATTCAGCAGTACACATTTAAATCTCAGCATCTCCTTGAGCACCACTGTAAGCTAGTCATAGAATGCGAGGGAGGAATGGGCACATCCTCCACTATATCCACTTGGGTGATTTCTGGAAGAATTCAAGTTGATGGGACACACATTCTCTGCTGCTTTCTGCCAGGCACATGCCAACACTTGGTTTTGTTAGCCTTTTTTTTTTTTTTTTCTTTCTTTTCTTTTTTTTTTTTTTTGGCCAATATGCTTGATGTGAAATACCCAAAAAAGTTCCTAGTTGTCAGTTACTGGAAGCATTCATTCTTATGTTTATTGGTTATTAGAATAATTCTCTCTCTTTCTCACTGTCTTAATTGAGTCTTCTGTCTTTTCTTGACCTGTGTCATTTCTTAATTGCGTTGTTTTGAGGTAGGGTCTCAGTGTCTAGTCCTGACTGGCCTGGATAGATCAGGCTGTTCTCAAGCTCTTAGGGAGCCACCTGCCTCCCCTTTCTCAGTGCTTGGGATTAAAGGCAGGTGCCACCAGGCTTCTTAATTATATCTTTATATGCTTTTAGTTGGATTTGTTTTTATATGCCTTCCAGTTTTGGTTGCTACAGTCTCTGAAGAACTTAGATTTTTCTTACTGTTAAGACAATCTTAAGAGTAAGATTTTTCTTACTCTTCACTGGTGTTTGGCGACTTCACCCTGAAGCCTCTAAAGTACTTCTCATTTTTCATGTTCTACACACATGCTTCTGTTTTTCTGTTTAGACTGTTGAACTACAGACCCTTCAAGTTAAAATTAGAAAAAATGAGGGCCATCTAGGTGGCTCGGTGGGTGAGGGCCCTCCCATCAAAGCTGGACTATCCAAGGTCCCTCCCTGGGACATGGAAGGAGAGATTGGAATCTCACAAGTTGTCCTCTGATCTCCACTGGTGTTCCATGGCATGGTGTGTGCACAGATACACATGCACACAGAATAAAAATACAAAAATCATAGAAACATGGGTTATCATGAATGTCTCATAGCCTTGTGGAAAAAAAAAAAAAGCTCAACTTGACTCGGAGTGATCCAGATCATACAAAAGCAGCATTTCTCAGAAACAATGGAGAGGGGCGACTGGAGTGCTTGCCAAGTATGCCTTGACTTCAAGCTCTAAAGCACTGTGTGTGTGTGTGTGTGTGTGTGTGTGTGTGTGTGTGTCTGTTGTCTGTGTTGGGGGAAGGAGGTACCATATCTGCAGTGGAGTAATCTCTAGACCATGTTAGGTGAAAGCAGGAGATAATATTTACCTTAGAAGAGACTATATGTCTTTGTTTCCTTCTTGTTTGTTTTTAAGAAATGGAAGAGTGAGTCATGTAGTCAGAATAATAACAAAAGGCCGTTTATTTTTAGGAGAGAAGAGCGAATACCCTGGGGGGGAGGGGAAGCCATGATGCAGTCTTTCTTTAACACACCTGGTCTTAGTGACTTACTGTTGGAACACTGTAAAATTATACAGTTTTAAAATAAAAAACCGTCTCTGAGAAAGCCAAACAAGTGTAACTGTTTTGAGGTGTTTGGCATGCCCTACTGCATCAAAGGGACCCGGCCACCTGGCTCCTTCACACCTTTTACAGTGGTCTGTCTCCAAATAGCACGGTCAGGGTGGTTATAAAAACACTGAAAACATTTTTAGACTGTTCTTCAGTTGTCATTTTTGGTGGTAAACATCTAATTACCTTGGCAGGAGGAAGGAAATGCTGACATAAAGACAGTGGGGTGATGGAAATCCCATAGTCCTGAGTTTTCGTGGCTCAATGGTAGGCACTTGGACAGATTTTATTTTTTAAAGATGTTGGAGTTCTGGTTACCAGTGAGGCTCCAAATCACGACTCTGTAGTAGGAAGCCTGCCTTTGGGTCAGGTTGTGATTGACAAGGATCATTTCCCAAGAAAGGCAGCTAGGGGCTCTTTGGAGAAAAGGCAGCTTTCTGTTCTGGGACAGGAAGTAGGATGTCCTGGAGCTTCCTGTCACACTAGCAAGCAGGGAATCCATCCAGGACTTCCAAGGTCGTGTTGAAGAAGGCTTTAAAACCAACCTGGAGAGATTTCTGCTGGCCAAATGGGGACAGTTTGGACATCATTAAAAATTAGCATGGCAATGAATTGAATGATAACCAAGGAAAAAAGTCAGTCATTTTGTTGGATACTTGGACAATAAACCCATTACTTTGACAACAGGCAAATAGAAAGAGGGAGCAATAGAATCTCTGTGGCTTCTGATCTCCGTGATGGATCCATTCTAGGTGGTAGTTTGAGGACACTGGCAACACAGAGGGATGCTAGTGTTAACCAAGCTGTCTGTCTGTGTGTGTGTGTGTGTGTGTGTGTGTGTAGAGGCCAGAGAGAAACTTGTAAAAAGGTCAGTTCTCTTTGTCCATCAAACGAATCGCTGGGAATAAATTCAGCTCATCATGTTTGGCAGCAAGTACCTTTATCCACCGAGTCATTTTCCTATGCCTCTAGATTTATCTTGACCCCAAAATGTTTAATCTAACCAAACTCCAGATTTATGTTTTAATTTAAAAAATGTTTATTTTGAGACAGTCTCATTTAGCCTATGCTGTTTTTGTACTCACTGTGAGCCAAGGCTGGCCTTAGACACCCGGTAATTCTACCTCTGGTCCAAATGCTGGGATTGCAGGTGCATGCCACCACACATACTGTTGAAAAGATATACAAGGGTCAAAGGGCATGGTCAATACCACCAAGGGAACACAGTCAGCAAAACTCAGGCTATAGAAAACCCACAGGAAAATGATCTGGGCTTTCTAGTACCGCTTAAAGTAAATTACAGAGAAGAAAACTCAAGACGAGCCAGAGCATTAAAAACAGATGAATCAAGCAGTTGTAGTTCGGACTTCATTTGAATATTAATTATAATGAACTATATAACAATGTCTTTGATGGGGTGAGGGGAATCTTGGGCACTGACTGATGATAAAAATCAAGGATTATGGTGGTAAGGTTAGGAGATAGCTCTCTTGGTAAAGCATTAGCTGTGTAAGAATGAGGACCTGGGTTTGATATCTAAAATCCACATCAATGGCCGGGTATGTCTGTAATCTCAGCATTGGAGAGGGGGAGATGCGTGGATTCTGGGGCTGGTCAGCCAGCCTGCCTAGCCAAATGGGTGGACAGCACTTGAGAATCATTGCACTTTGGCCTTCACACACGTGCATGTGTCTGCATTCCTAGGTGCGTGTGCACATATACACTTGTGCATTTTGAATTACTTTGGAAAAAAGTTGACATCTGGGGTTTTCTGTAGGTGAAGGGCAGATAAGTTGGGAGCAATGTAGAAAAAGCCATGTGGCACTGACTGAAATTGGGTCACCCCTGGGGACAATTTACTGCATTTTTCTCTACTTTTGGGCATGCGTAGGGTTATCCATGCTGAAATACAAAATGAAAAAGGAACACTTGGCACGGATCTGGCTCAAACGGGGGGTATCTGAAAAGTTCTGTGTGGATGATATAGAACTTCATTTCTGTGTTGTCTCTGCATGTTAGAGACAAGTTCCTGGGGGGCGCAGAGCACACGTGGATGGCTCAGATTTATCCCTGTTTGAATTCACTGGTTTAGTGCTCAGGCTGTCAGCCCATGCTGAGGGAGGCAATCCATGCTTGCATCTGCAGGAGGACTTTCACTAGAGGACCTGTCACTCTGGATTTTGATTCTCCATCACTCTTGTTTAGTCTTCTGTTGTCCCATCTAGCCATCTACAAACTCCCGGGTCCTCTGGGTTGTTTCACCATCCCCACGTTTCCCAGGTCTGTTGAGGGGCTGTGACTTTGGAACATCTGGGATTTAATTCTTCCACCACCCTGCCCTGTTGCTTTGCTTTCAACAGATTAAATTCTGTATGTTGTCCCATATAGGGAGAGGTGCTTGTATTTTTTGTTGAGCCTCTAGGGTGCTGTTAGAGTTTTGTGCTAAGTCACTCATGGCCCACTCTCTGTCTGGGCACAGTCACTAGCTAGCCCAGATCCCATCCCCACGCCCCTTTTCAGTACAGATAATTGAACTCAGGGCCTCCCACATTCTGCTACTGAGTTTCATCTCAGACCCAGTTTCTTTTGATTTTATTTTAAGACAAGTTCTTTCAGAGCTACCTAGACAATCCTGGAATTCACCATGTGTCCTTGAGTGGGCCTTAAAATTGTGATCCTTCTATCTCAGTGTCCCACCAGTCATGGCATCCAGAGCTTTGAACATGTCTAACGTGGTAAGCAGAGCCAGGACAACCCAAAGAATATTAAACTATAGATGAGGGAAGTTTTTGTATTGATAAAACCCTTAAATTCGGTGCTCTGGAGTTCAGGGAGCTTTGTACAGAAGTGGACCATCTCCCGAATTCCTCGTGCATACACCTGTGCTCAGTGAGTAGGTGGTTAGTCATGTCTGAGGTTCCCAGTCATCATTGTCTTGAAGATGACCTTCTTGCTGTCTCTGTTTTTGTCACACTACCTCCTTCCTTTAGCAGAAGTTAAAAATACCCTAGGTGATGCCAGTGGCAGATCATTTTTATGGCACAGGCCACCACAATTACTGTCATGGCCAAAGAGTAACAATTGCTATCAATATCAACTCAGAACATAACTGTGCTCCAGTGATTCTGGGAGCTTGAGTCTTTAACTCCGATCCTAATATTTAGAAATAATAAGGCTTAATTCTCTTTCAAATGCATATACATATTAAAATTAAGGAGCTGGATATGATTCATACATCTGTAATCCCAGCATTCAGGAGGAGTGTTAAGATGGAGGTTAGCCTGGACTATGTAGCCCACTTCAAAAACGAACAAACAAACAAACAAACAAAAACAAAGACAAAACCAAACAAAACACCCCACCACATAGTGTTAGATTTTTGACTTTAGGTAAGATGAAATACTTGCTCGAGTCATGGTACTAAAGAACATCAGAGCCAGGATTTGGTATCTGATGCCAAGGCCTGAGCTACAGCCATGAAATTACTCAATGGACGTTCATTCAGATAACATCTATTGAGCATCTGTCTCCTGAATGCCAGGTACCAGGGATGCAGTTGTGAGTAAGACAGATAGTCTTTTGTCCTAAAATAAATCCAGAGGCTGATAGGAAATGATATATTTTCAGGCAAGAATAAGTAGTTTGAAGGAAATAAAAATGGGGCCAAATAATACAGAGTATTCAAGGTATATGACCGGGCTGCTGTTTCTGGCTCATTGGGGCTTTCTAAGTTAGACAGGACTTAACAGAGGATCAGGTGGGGAAGAAAGTAGATGAAGAAGGTGAAGCTATTGAAGTCAGGGTCTATGGTCCAGTGATGAGGGATTCTCCTGAAGTAGCTGTGGCTGTAGTGAGGATTACCACCTTTGACAACGGAGGAGAGCTCGCTGACCTACAATGAAACTCATTTCTGAGAAAAATACTCCATCCCACAAGGACGACTGATTTTTATTTTATTTACTGTATTTTAAGACTTTTGGAACTCTAGTCTCAAAATGAATAGGATGGTATTATGAACAGTGGAGAACCCTGGCATGCTTGCAAGTGTGAAATCTGTTTTAGGGTCTTAAATGATGTCAAGTGAAAGCAATGTCAACAGAGTGACTTCGTTGCCAGCAAGCTGTTGTAGTCAGAGGCTTCCCTGATGGATGGGGTACAGAGAGGACGATGCCTGCCAAGTAGGAGGATGATGTTCCTGGACGAAAATGGACACGGGGTTTTTTGGATGCTGCCGCAATCCCTCGTGGTTGGCGAGAAGTTGCCCTCTTCCTTGGCAGGATGAGTCAAACCTGACTAGAGTTGGAGGAGAACTTGGACCAGTTGATTTCTGAAGTCTTCCAGTCTGCAGACCCGGGAGCCTTATTGCCCAGGTGTCAATCCATAGGCAGTAGACATGGTAGTAAGGATTCAGGGAAGACCCCAAATGATGTCCCTTTCAGCCTGGCAGTCCATGGCCTTATCTTACCATACTCTTTTCACTGTCTTGCAGCTAGGGAGGCCTGGATTATTTTGGGGTCTCTTATTTATCCTGGCACCTTATTTAAAGTATTTCTAAACTTTTAACCTAACTGGTAGTTAGTAACTGTATTTCTGAGAGATGTCTCCTTAAGGAGCCTGCCTGCCTGCCTCTTTGGCGGTTTGAGAAACGCAGTGGTCTCTGAAGATGTGATGTACTTCAGAACTCTTTCTTGGTGTGGCTAAAAGAGGTAATGTGTAGTGACTGGGTATCAGCAAAAACTTCAGAAGGGAAGGCTTGAGTTACCGTCTCAGGAGCTTCTCATGAAAAGTACATGAGAATTTGACACTGAGTTTGATTCCATAGTCTAGGTTGCTTCTTTCAGTCATCTTGGTCTCCAGTTGATGAATGTATAAACATGTTGGGGAACTTAGAACAGGGACACGGAGGGGCCGTCCCTATCTCAAGTCGTCCTTTGCTTGGGCTTTTAGCATCAGTGATGCGTATGGACTTTTAGATAGGATTTCTTTCTTTAGAGCTTGTGATCTAAGACATTCTGACACAGATGCACATTTGAAAGAGAGGCATCCTGAAGACTGTTGAGTAATTTTGTCAGGTGTGTGTTAAAGCTGTTGTTTATGAAGAAGAAATGTTAAGTTTCACTTAACTTTTGTTCTTTAAATCACTTGTCTAAGAACAGATGTACTTATACCATGGGCTGCATGAATTAGTGTCTAAACAGATCAGGGGTGGACCTCAGTATTAATTACCTTTCCCATGGCTTGACAAGACCCTTGACAAAAATGAACTTAAGAATCTATTTTTGGCTTGTGTTTGAGAGTGTGTCCCTCATGATGATACCATGGGTGTCAGTCATCTGGTCACTTTGTGCCTCTAGTTATAAAGCAGGGACAGATGAATGCTGGTGCTCATCTTAACTCTTTTTCTCCCTGCCCCCTCTACTCAGTCTAGGATGCCAGTCTGTGGGAAAGTGCCACCCACATTCAAGATAACTTTCCCTCAGTTAAATCTTCTTGGAAACAAACCCAAAGATCAGCCTGAAAGTGTGTCTTCCAGGTGACTCTAAATCCATTCAAGTTGACAGTGAAGATTTGCTCTCCTTCCACACCCTGCCTACAATGTTTGCATCCTTAATAAAACTATGGATGATGTGTAGGACTCCAGTGTGTGTGTGTGTGTGTGTGTGTGTGTGTGTGTGAAGTATCCTGAATGTTTTACCGTGCCTGGTGCATTGTTAGCTTTTCTGTGCTCCATTCCTGCAAAGGCATGTTGGGCAAAAAAAGCAAGTTGACAAAATCCTGGTGCCCACATGAGAGCACACATACCAGTCTCTTCTTGAAGGCCTTGGAGGAGGTGACATTTGGGGCTGGCAGCAGGCCTGTGGTGGGTGATTTTGGTTCCTGTAGTGAGCACAGTTACTTCTGAGGAGAAGGACTGGCAGATGGCCAAGCATGACTCAGTTGGCAGGACTTCCACATATCAAGTGCAGAAATGAGTCTGCGTGGCTCAGCGGAGTCCTGTTGGTGGGATATGGTATAGTGTGTGGTTTAGGCTGTCTGGGAGGGTGTCTTCTTCTACCTGTGCACCCTTTTACTCTTCAGAGGCAAAACAACCACAATAGAATGCATGTCTGCCCCTAGTTTTAAGTACTGGAGTGGTAAATATGGTTTTGTTTACTAGTCCATAGTCCTTGTTTAAGGTGTCCTGGTGTGTACACATACACAAACAGTTTAAGTGGGAAAGACTGTGGTGGCTTTCATTATGGGTGCAGGTGGTAGAAGAGGCCATGTTATTGCTATTCTTCAGCAGGATAAGATCATCCTGCTTAGCCAGCATATCAGTCAGGGTTCACCTACAGAGATGCACCAGTGGGTAGTGTCTAAGGAGAGAGATGTACAGGAAGGAGCTGGCTTTTACAGTTGTGGGAGTTCTTAGACAAGGCACAGGACGGTGTGTTGTATGGGAACATTGTGCAGGAAAACAAGCTCTTGTCCATAGGTGGAGTTCCTTCAGGGGCTTCTCATTCTGCTGTGCAGGTCTTTTGACCAAATCAGTCCAATCCAGACCACCTGGGTGAATCTCCTTCTACATCCATGGCATAGGCATCTAACCACATGCATACACATCTTCATACTCCTAACTACATTCATACCCACAGCAGTGCCTAGACTGTTGGTCTTGTTGGATTGACAGAGGGCTGTACTTTCACCAACTGACCCAAGGACATCCTCATACCTTGCAGTAGTAAACTTGAGAGTTGGATGTATTCCTGGAGTCAGTCAATTCCTCCTTCAACAGCTCTCCTGTATGACAGTTCCACCCATCTTACCTGTCTCCATTCACCCAGGGCATTGTGGGTTTTTCCCAACTTTATCAAGTTCATCCTATTTATTTGTAGTTTTATACAAACAAATATGGTGAATGGGTGGAAGGCCCTACCAAGGTGATATATTAGTTAATTTTCTTGAAAAGAAGCAAATGAAGAAAAGAATTTATTCTGGTTAGTTTGATGGGATATAGTCTGTCATGGCGGAGAAGGCATGGCTCCAGGTGGTTCCTCAGTGGCAGGAGAATATGGCTGGGATCCCCCATCTCATGTGTCAGTGGGTCAGGCAGTAGAGGTATCACATGAAAGGGGACAAGACTATAAGCACCAGGGTTCTCCCCTGCATCCATTCACTCCTTCCAGCTATGCCCCATCTCCCAAAAACACCACATTTCCCAAAAGCATCCCCTCACCAGGGACCAGCTATTCAGATTGTGAACCCATGGGTACATTTTGCATCCAAACCATAATAGATAGGTTGGCATCTTCTGCACGTTTGTCCCTTGCTAATTCATGTCTCTTCTGTATCATTCTGAGCAGCTTCTCAGAAACTGGTGGCTGATACTTAGGATTTAGCCTTCCAGAGGGCTTCAGTTCCTCGTCTGTCTCTTTATGGAAGCAACAGCCATACATTTTATTTGTTAGCATTTACTCTTTCATTCAGCAGCTATTATCCCTGCCCCACTGTGAGATGAATATTGTTCTAGCTTACATCTGGGGATATTACAGTGAAGAAGACAGAAGTAACCCTTGTTAGTGCTGAAAATTACAAGCTAGCTTCAGTGTTACTCATATGGGCAGAAGGAGAGAAAGAAGACTGATATATATATATATATATATATATATATATATATATATATATATATATATATATATATAATGGGAATAAAGTGAGTAAGGTAGTTTCAGGCAGAGTTAAGTGCATTGAAGAAATCACAGCAGTTTAATGTCACTCCATATTTGGTAGCTACCTTCTGAATGTAAATCTTTCCTTGGCTGTATGATACGGGGCAAATAACTTCTGCCCTCAGAACCTCAGCTGCAGTATTTATGACAAAAGACAGGAACCCAGTGAGAGGTTGCGGGCAGTTTGGATTCTGGTAGAGTAACTTGGGGCTAAGACATTGGATTTGGGTGGAAAGTGGGTGGGAAGTTCGTGGGGATGGGCAATGTTGGGCTAAAAGAGCCAATGCTAAAGGTATTTTCTTTCTCCCAGAGTGAGGCTAGTCCCTGAAGAATCGACTTAAAAGAAATCATGTTGTGGGGCCGGAGGGATGGCTCAGCTGTTATGAGCACTGTTGCTCTTGCAGAGGATCCAGATTTGGTTCCCAGCACCCACATAGTGGCTCACAACCATCTATAACTCCAGTTCAAAGAATCTGATGCCCTTTTGTCCTCCGCTGGTACAAGGCGTGCATATGGTGCTGTGACATACAGCAAAAAACTCACACAGGTGAAATAAAGAAACCTAACAACAACAAAGTCAGCTTGTTTCCAGGATTGCGGGGCCACTGGATCATAATGGCATGCGTGCAGTTCTTAAATTCTGAAGAGTTTTTCTGTCTTTGCACAGGGTGCTTCTCTCTGAGTCGTCTTCATGACAGACGATGATAGATTGAAAGAAGCAATAAATTGAAATCAATTGACACCAGAAAGCCTTTCTACCTGCTGTTTCTAGATAAGTCACTCCATGTCGGGAAGTGTCTCCTCTAAGGTTTTTGATCGGCCTTCACGAAGCTGAGCCTGTGACCTGGGAACTTGGGTTCTGCTCTCTCATCTGCATTACCCTCTGCAGAAGCTGGGAATTGGCAGGCCTCTGTCTGCCCATCTTCCTTAGTAAATACCACTCCAGCGACTGTTCTTCTCATTTTACCCTTTGATAGCAGATCTGATCATCACCTCTGCCAGTGCTTCAGAACACGGTGCTTCCAGAACATTTATGGGGCAGCCAATCTCATCCGTGGGGTGGAGATTCTTCCGTGCCTCGTTCCGTAGAGGGTGGTCCTGTCCCTTGGGTTCCTCTTTTGTTCTTTTGAGACTTGTTAAAGTCAAGATGTTCACTTCTTTGAACACCATCTTTGTGTTCAGCATTGCTCTGGTCCACCACATTTCCTTCTAACGACAGCTCACGAGGATCTTACATTGAGTTGGTAGCTTAATATCCTATAGTCCTTGTGCAAGACCTAGGGATCAGCCCTAAATATGGACATCTGTAGATATGAGAGTTCTCACTCCTGTAATAGCAAATACAGAAGACAGGTAAAAATCCAATTTTGGTACAGATTTGCAGTGGGTTGTGTCTTAGGAGTCAGGGGAGGCTTCACTTGGCTACCTTCCAAGTGCCCCAGATACTTTTTTGTAATGTGGTCTTCTCAGAAAACTTCCAGTTCAATTTTCTTTGATGTTCCTATATATAAATCTGTGTTCTTCTAGAGGATGGGGGAGCCTATATTTCATCGGCTTTGAAAAAGAGACAGCCTTTGGTCTGTTGTCTGAGTCTGAGTTAAACTCATTTAAAGTAATTTGACCTCTTATGATGCTCTTTGCACATCTGTGTCTCTCTCCAAGCACCAGGGGATGAGGAGCTATGAGTGCCCCATGGATGCATTTAGACACTTCCTTGGGCTTACTCTAATAATCAGAACACGCTGGCTTCAGTTTCCTGAAGCTAGGAGCTCATTTCGCGCACTCTGTTCATAGTGGCTGTCTCTCCAGATAGCATGGGCTTCCCTGCATCTGTCCTGTCATCAGTGGATTAATGCTGACCAGTTACGTTAGCTTTGTGTGTGGATTTACTTGATGCTGCGTAATAGAGTACAGCCTGTGCCTGACACTTTACCACTCCCTCTCTGCCCTCACACTAGAGAGAATTTACCACCATCTTTTCTTTCTCCAGACAGGAAGCACGAACAGAGCCACCCTAGCTGTTCTGCTGTTGAGGGGAAAGCAGAGAGGCATAAAAACCAGGGGTCAAATAATATATGTCCTGACAGAGAGAGCTCAAGGGCTTCCAGGGGTCTCCTACTACCCTGTAGTCTGGATGGCTGGCCTCCTTCCTCTTTGAATTTTAGATATATTGCTGAGCCCAGTGGTGAAGGAATGTGCCCTTGTGCATCCCATAATATAAAGGGCTGGTGCCCTGCCAGGCTGCAGCTAGGATGCCCTCTGGTTCTTCCTGTGAAGAGCCCAGCTAGCCTTCCAGCTTTTCCAGGAAGGCTCTGAGCAGAAAACTGTGTGTGTGTGTGTGTGTGTGTGTGTGTGTGAGAGAGAGAGAGAGAGAGAGAGAGAGAGAGAGAGAGAGAGAAAGAGAGAGAGAGAGAGAGAGAGGGAGAGGACAACAATCTCACTCCACCGTTGGATTATCATGCTCATGCCTTCAGGCCTGGTGGCCAGAGCCCTTAGAGCCCTTACCTACTGAGCCATCTCACCTGGCTCAGGTATTTACCTATTAAAGAAAATGCTAGAAACCAAAGCACTCTATTGCCATAACAACCTAAGAGAGACGGCTCTGGGACTTCTGGCTGGAATTATTCTAGTAGCCTGTGGAGCAGCCCAGCCAGTCTGAAGAGTCTGTGGACGCATTCCAAAAGGGCTTCACTCTCCTGGTTTACAGACACAAGCCAACGTGAAACCTGATTAACTGGGAAGGATTTACGAGACATAGGTATGCCGGCCTGAAGCCCGGTGCCTGTGTTACCCTGAGAACTGCGGGGGGGGGGGGGGATGTCTGTGCTTTCAGCTTCTCTCTTGGTAAGAGTGAAATTTCTGCTCAGTCTACTCTACATCCTACCAAACCCCTGGACAAAGCACAACAAAGCCGACGAGTGGCGAAAATGCAAGCAAAGGACTCGCGTTGTGACTGCTCTTTTTGCTTTGGTACTTTGTTTGGCTTTGTTTTTAAACATTGTTTAGAAGTTGCCAGTACAAAGAGGACTCCGTGTAGGACTCCGTGTACTCCATTAAAATTACATAGAGACCCACTCAAGTGGCTTTTCTCCATGAAAGGGTTCTGATGGTCTCCCCAGTTTTCTATTCCCTTGAATCTTGGAGCATTTGGCCCACTGACTTGGGACCTCGATCTTGTTTCTTAAGGTACTGAAGGGCAACAGCAGGGATGCTTAATGAATGAGAGGACTTCCTGGGATCCTTGAGTTGTCTGGGACTGGCTTCTGGGGACTTGGAGTGTGAGCCGTATTAGGGATCTTTGGCTCCTTGTGACGGAAACGGATGTTGAGGAGGAGGCAGCATGGGTGGCAACAGTCTGTACGCAGCCCAAGTGACAAATGGGATCTGATGGGAGTGGCGAGATGTCTTCATGCTGTCAGGGGCAGCGGAAATTTTCCTTCCACCTCCTACGAAAGCTGCTGGCTTTAGGCACTGGGCACATGCATGTGCAAGGGCTGCGTGTGGGGATGCATGCATGTAGCTGTACAAATGAGCCTCTCACACCCTCTCGGGAAATTGCGCTGTCATCTGAGGACCTACCTTAAAGAAAGCCTAAATATGGCTCACTGCTTTGTGCTGTGTTTGTTTACATCCATATGGTTTTATCAGCGTGGAAGGGGAAAGTGGAAATACAGCTCGAATGTTCACAACCGAGGAGTGATTCCTTAAGTGAAAGTGCTTTTGCTGATGAAAATCTGTGCGGCATTTAGCTGATTGGCAGGTAGGAAACAAGGTCAAAATGGGCGATCTGGCCCGGGAAGTAGGCAGAGGATTGTTTTAGATTTTTCTCCTTCACTTTTCAACCTGTTCTCTGGATGCACCATGTACAATTTCTCCAGTGTCACCTCAGTGTTTTCCCCACTCCTGATGGCCTTTCTCAGCTCTGTTGCTAACCCAGAGTGTCGATACCTCTGCTCCTTCCCCTGGAGTTTGTTTCTCTTGGATATGGATTTTGTGCTGACCGGCTTAATGTCATCTTGACACAAGCTAGATAGAGTCCTTTTAGAGGAGGGAACCTCAATTAAGAAAATGCTGCAATCAGATTGCTCTGTGGGCAGGCCGATTGGATATTTTCTTGATTGATTTCCGTGAGAAGGCCAAGCTCACTTTAGGCTGATGATCTCCGGTTCTATAAGAAAGCATGCCGAGTAGGCCGTGGGGCACATGCCAGGAAGCATCAGCTCTTGCCTCCAGTCTCCTGCCTCAGCTTTCCTCAGTGATGGCCCTAGGAGTTTAAGATGAAACACACTTCTCCCTCCCCAGGTTGCTTTGGACATGGTGTTTATCACAGCAATAGGTATCCTAGCTAAGATTCTGAAAAGAGACCCACACTAAGCTGGAGACATAAGCTTAGTTGGTAAAGTACTTATTGTAGAACCAGGTGGACCTGAGTTTGGCAACTGCAATGCATGTAAGAAAGCTGGGCATGGTGGTGCATGTTTGCAATCCCAACCTTGGGGAGTTGACCAGAGGTGTATCCCTGAGGCTCAACTGGCCAAGCAGCTTGCTGAGAGAGCTTTTACTAAAAAGCAAGGTAGGGGAGGGTGTGGGAGACTGATGATAAGGCTCAGTGGAAAAGAATATTGGCTGTTCTTCCAGAGGTCCTGAGTTCAATTCCCAGCACCCACATGGCAGCTCTATTCCGTCTATAACTGTAGTCTCATGGTACCTTGTCTGGTGCGCAAATGCATATGCAGACTAAACACTCATATACATAAATAAATAAATTATAAACAAATTAGGTGGGTATGCTCTGAGAATGACCATTTCTGGGGCACATAGTCACAGACACACACAGACACACAGACACACACACACACAGACACACAGACACACACACACAGACACACACCCTTGCACTGGGATTCTTTTTTACCCACATCTCTTCAGGAGCAGAGCTGGGAGGTTTAGTCCAGCACCTCCACTTTGCTGATGAGGAAATGGAAGCCTTGTGACTTGCCCCCGATCTCCCAGCTGGTGGTCATAGGATGGTACCCCCACTTTCAGAGTAGTGCAGTGAAAATGTGGCCCTGCCCTTAGTCAGCTCTTTAGCTACACAGGGTCTTAGCAGGTGCACTTGTAGACTGAAGTCATCCTACGGGCACTTGTACTGTGCCTCTTCCTGTGTGCTCATAGATGTTAGTGAGTAGCAGAAGGAACAACGGTGATCGGGAAAGTTATTAAGAATTCCTTCTTCCCTTTCCTACTGCTGAGGAGGAACTCTTCGGTCGTTGTCTGTTCTGGACTGTGTCAGGATAGCACCTCCCTGCCGGTGTGGGATAAGAGCTTAGATACTATGTCCACACAGGGGACATGAAGCAACATGGTGGCTAAGGCAGACTAACTCGATCATGAGAAGTTAAGGACACCCGAAGCAAGCATATTACAACACAGGTGAACGTCTGCTTTAGGACAACTAAGTGTTTAAAAGCTGGAGTTTGTGGACACATAAACTTGGGTGAGTACCATAATTACGAAGTTGTCTCTTTCTTTACAAAACAATTGGATTCTGGGTATATTTAAGTAGAAAACTCCAATGAACTACTATAAGATTATTTGCTGATATTTCCTCATATATAATAATTAGCAAAATAACATACATATATGTGTGTACATATGCATATATGTGTATATATATGTGTGTGTGTGTACATATATATGTGTGTGCATGTGTGTGTGCCTGAGAGCATGTATGTGCCCCCCCATGTGTGTGGTGCCTGTGGAAGTTAGGAGAGGACATGAGATCTGTATCTGGAGCTATGAGTAGTGGTGAGCCCCTTGCCCCCATTGCAGGTTCTGGGAACTGAACTCTGGTCCTCTGTAAGAACAGCAAGTGTTGTTAACTTTTGAGCCCTCTCCCCAGCTCCTTCACGAACCATTCAGAACTGAGGTGCTTACATGAGTTTCTTTATCCCTAAGCATTTTGTGCAGCTTCCCAAGAAACAGAGAGTGTTTTGTTTTGTTTTTGTTTTACACACTTACAGCACTGCTGTCAACTGAGGAGATAAACAGTGACACAGTGACATGTACCCACTGCTCGTGTTTCTGGTGGCTTCAACAAGGGCTAGCAAGATGGCTTAATGGGTAAAGGTGCTTGCTGCCACGCCCGAGGCCCAGAGTGTGATCCCCAGGGCCCCTGTAGTGGGACAAGAGGACTAACTTCAAGTTGTCTTCTGACCTCCACACATATGTAATGGCTCATATGCCCCCTCTCCCAAATACGGAAATTAATTAAAAACAATTAAGCAGTATCTGACAGAGGGAACTTAAGGAAGGAGAACTTTATTCCGGCTTCCAGTTCTAGGGGTCACACCAGCATGGCAGGGGAATTACAGGTGACTGTGAGCTGTCTAATGTGGATGCCGAGGACTGAGCGTAGGTCCCTTGCAATACCTGGGGTTAACCACTGAGCATCTCTCCAAGACACCCCTCACTCCCACACCCCCGCACCCCCACACACTCCAGTCTAAATTATATTTCTCAGAGTTGCAATTCAGCTTTTCTGGTAGTAGTTGCTACATTAATTTTTCCTACTTGTTAGAAACACAAGTTTTATTATATACTGCATTTCCATACAGAGGGTTTTTATAGGATCCAGTTACAGTGTCTGCCCTCGGAGACGTGTTCACTCAATTGAATTGAAAATGCTATCTCTAGTCTCCCATGGTTAGCTCTGATCACAGTCTCCATTCCTGATGCACATTTACAAAATGTCATCTTTCCATACTGAAATATTCGTCCTTATATTAAATATTAATAATCAATCATCTTCATCATTATTCTACACCTTTTTCCCCCAATTTTTTATTGGATATTCTCTGCATTTACATTTCAGATGTTATCCCTTTTCCACAATCCCATTTCTCTCCCCCTTCCATTGCCTCCATGAAGGTGCTCCCTCTTCCAGCAACCCTCTTCTACCTCAGCACCTTGGCATTCTCCCTATACTGGGAAAACGAGCCTTCACTGAACGAAGGGCCTCTCCTCCCATTGATGCCAGAGAATGCCATCCTCTGCTGCATATGCACCTGGGGCCATGGGTCTCTCCGTGCGAGCTCATTTATTCCACACCTCTTAATGAAAGCGCCTCGTATAAACGTCCCTGCTCTCAGCCGGTTTCTCTGTCTTTCTTCAGCGAGAGTTAGCTCTCCTCTTCTTCATTCTCATTTGTGTCGCGCCTCTCTTATCTTTACTCACAGTGCAGACAGTTAAATGACAGCACACAGGTTGTCTAAGTGGAGGAAAGTGCCCCATGGCTGACCCCTGTCTCCTCTTATTGCTCGAAGAGATGCTTCTGAACCTCCAGGGATCTGCTGCAAGCCAGAGCCTGGCCTGGGACTGCTCTACTTGCTGGTCAGTTTGTGGGCTCTGGAGTCACTCCAGGCTGGGTCTTATAAATCCTTTGATTCTTTCTCTGGAGAATGTCAGTTTTTTCTTTGATAACCCCCAGCTTGATTTCTCCTTTTCTCTGCAAACAGAAATTCATGAGGACTTAGATGAATTACATTTTGTAAGCTGAGTTGACCAATTTTTGTGCATTTAAAAATTAACCAATTTTAGACTTATTTGTGTGTATGAGGGTTTTGTCTGTACATATGCACGTGTATCACTTGTATGCCTGATGGCTGTTTGGATCCTCTGTTGGTAGCTGCTATGTATGTACTATGTATGAACTGAATCCCAGCTCTTTGCCAGAACAAGTGTTCTTAACCAATGGGTCATCTCTCCAGCACCTGTATTCCTTCATATCTGCCTGCCTATCGATCTAATTTATCCATCCATCCATCCATCCATCCATCCATCCATCCATCCATCCATCCATCCATCTATCTATCTATCTAGTGTTTGAATTACAGGTATGTACCACCGTGGCCAGCTTTATACAGTACCAGGGATCTCATCCAGACCTTTTTACATGCTTGGCAATCACTCTACTAATTAAGCCACATCTCCAGCCATCTGAATACTTTTGAGACAGTGTCTTACTCCAGGCTAGCCCGGAGCTGGTTATGCAGTCCAGCCCCCTATGAATCGTCTCATGCCAAGTGCTTTGAACTCGCAGCTAAGCTTTTTCTGCTGTGTTTTCTGCACTTCCTATGTACACACTTCCCCTGCCGAAGGCCTTAGCTGACAGTTCTGGCCCTCTGTGGCCTGCCTTCCAGTCTTTTCATTTGTCACACATTGCCTCATGTCAGCATCTGGCTGTTTTCTCCAAGTGACAGCCCCTTTAGTAAGCAGAGCAGGTGTCTGTGCTATCCTACCTCATTTCGTACAGCGTTCTTCCCTTGTTGCTCATTAGCCTGTAGTTAAAACTTTGTATGCTTCTCAGAACAGTCTTGCTGCCTCCAACGGCTCATGTCATGATTTCCTACATTTAGGAATCATGTATTAGGCTGGCATGTTCTCCCAGTCCTCTACCTCAGATCAAATGGCGCATCTCTGACATTGTCTCTGAGATCAGCCTCCTTCCAAGGTTATCCCATCGCTTCCGGGTCCTCAGCGTACTGATGCCAGTCTTTGAGGAGCCTGTAGCTCCTTGAGGTTGGGAATCCTCTTTATTAAGCTTCTGTCCCTCTTGGTGAGCATGGCATTGGTTCCATAGCCACACGTGTGTGCTGAAAAATGAATGGATTCACACATTTTCCAGGCACAAGTGTGACCTTTTTTCATTTGAAAACCCAAACAGTGCTTAGAGAGCTTGTAACACTACAGAACACAGATATCATGCTGATAATATCTATGATTTGATTTATCATATTAATTATTCCTATCTAAATTGCATGTCACTTACGGCCAGTGGCCTCTCTAACTCCCACAGTAATGAATTTGATTAATAAATTGCTTGAGCCTAACATGCACTGCTTAGCTTTGTTGTGTAGTATAAGCTTTCTGGAGTGAGGCTAAATAAAGGGTACTTTATTTAGTCTAGTACTGACATGTATCCTAGGCATGTGGGCTCAGGCCGGCAGAGGAAGATGGATTGAAGCATCTGAGCATCATGGAGGATTATAGGAAGGAAACTTTTGAGAGTGGTTGTTGGAAGGTGAAGGTGATGGAGCACTTGACTCTGCCAAATACAGTGTGCACTGTGCCAAATGCATTACTCCTTCTACCCAATGGCTAGTGATGAGATCCTGGGCTTTTATGGAAGGAGAGAGTATACATCAGTATGCACTGGTTATACCTCCCCAGGCAAGGGACTCTCCTGAGGGCAGAGGTACTTCTGGGGAGGATAGGGCCGGCGGATGCAGAGATAGTTAGTATGTAACTCATTTTCTAGCCACCTTGATCACAGCTTAGGGAAAATCAGCTTGAGAGAGAGAGAGAGAGAGAGAGAGACAGAGACAGAGACAGAGACACACACAGAGAGACAGAGACACAGAGACACAGAGAGAGACAGAGACACAGAGACATAGACAGAGAGAAGAAAATCCAGAGTCCTCTCTGAGTCGCCGACATGATGGAACTAGAAACCTTACCTTTTAATTACCCACTGACATGAGCTCATGGGAATGTGACAATTATTATTCAATAAGATAACTTCATAATTATTCCATTGAGTTTCAGCTCGTTAAAGGAACATGGAAAGTGATGGTAACCTTGTTCTGAAGCTCTGTCATGGGTAGAAAAGACCTTCTGATGTCATAGCAGAAATTCAGATCAGAGTGTCCTAGACCACATCCCCACTGTGAGGCCTGAAGCTCTGTGATGCTGAGGGTAGCCTCTAAACCTCTTTAGTGTTCCTTGGTTACTAGGGCACTGGGACCATGATGCCACAGGATCCATTTCCAGAACTGGTACTCCATTCTTTCTGGGACTCCCTGCCTTCCCTGAATGCTTAGTTCCTTGTTTGCTCTGGTTCTTCTCTTTGAGCTATGTCTCCCCCCCCCCCGACCCCCCGTGCTAGCTTTTGGTTGTCATTGAAACTTTTGTGTCAGTGCAGTCTAATGTGATAATACTTGATGCAATGTAGTATTATTGCCTGTTGTCTTTCTTAGTGAGGGTTTTATTGCAGTGAAGAGACACCATGACCAAGGCAACTCTTCTAAGGACAATATTTAATTGAGACTGGCTTGCAGTTTCAGAGGCTCAGTCCATTGTCATCATGGTGGATAGCAGGGTAACATGCAGGCAGACATGGGGCTGGAGGAGCCAAGACTTTTACATCTTGTTGCAAAAGATGCCAGGAGGAGGCTTTCTTCCATACCAGGTAGAATCCCTCAAAGCCCACCCTACAGTGACACATCTGTTCCAAGAAGATCATACCTACTCCAACAAAGCCACTACCTCCTAATAGTGCCACTCCTCATAGGCCAAGCACTGAAGCACATGAATCTATGGAGGTCAAACCTATTTAAACCACCACTCCTGTTGACTTTGGTATCTGATCTATGGCTTAATGTCCTTTTGAGTTCATTGTGTAGTAGCTCATGGGCCTAATTTTTTTCTAGGTGTGTTTAATTAATGTATTTATTTTTGATCAGAACCAAGTCTGGTACGTTTCATGCCGCCTCCTCCTTTTTTTGGTTACCATTGTGCCTGAATTCAGAGACTATAGTTTTCTCTAGAGATATATAAAGTCATATTACACCAAGTGTTTCCTTGTTCTAAAATAGTTGTTCTCAACCTTCCTAATGCTGTGACCCTTTAACACAGTTCTTCATGTTGTGGTGACCCCCTCCCCCAACCATAAAACTATTTTTTTGTTGCTACATCATAACTGTAATTTTGTTGTTATGGATCATAATGTAAAAAAGTTTTTTTTTTGGAGATAGAATTTTTCCAAAAGGGTCATGACCCAGAGGTTGAAAACCACTGTTTTAAAGTATAATGTAAAATTTGCATTACATTTGGTGCACACACACGTGTGTGTGCATGCCTGACAGGGCACACACACAGAGATCAGAACTCAGTTTACAGAAATACAATTACGTTTCCGGGTTGTAGAGAATAAACTCAGACCATCAAATTTCATGGGGAGTACCTTTATCCTCTGAAGCATGTTGTTGGCCTCAAGTATTAGATTTTATATGAACTACAGTTTGGGGGGGGGGGAATCTCTCTTTTCTTGCATTAGTAAAATTGTTGATGCTTCTTCTCCTCTCTCTTGATGGATTAACCTCTTCAATTTTAGTCTGTGGGTGACTCAACCATTGTTAGTACTCTGATGTGGCATTGGGCAGCCTTTAGTATTTTATGGACTATTTTATAAAATACCACCCGAGAAACTTATCGGAGCTGGTATTTATTGCCTTAGTCTTGTTGTCTACATTGGGAAGTTGCTAACTAAATGTTTTCTGGAGCATTTCCTTAATTGCAGTGTGGTTAATTTCTCCCAACTGCCGGAAGCCAAGGTATTTATAGATTGTTATTATTTTTTTGTGGCTGGTAGAAGTAATCAGCATTCATTGGGTGCCAAGAACACGCTTGGCATGAAGGAGAAATAGAACCGTATCTCTTCTTTGACCTGCGAACTTGATATAGCATGAACTAAGTGGGGTAGAAAGAAGGAGAGCATACATTTTCACGAATTTGTTTTCTAAAAGCGGAAAAATAAGGAACTTCAGTTCAAAAGGACACGGACATTTAACCACAGTCTGAAACTCAGGTGGCAGCAGTTCTCAAACTAGTTTTTGTGGTAAATCTGACAGATCTGATGTGTGAGTCAGAGCAAACCCAGGAACAACCTATAACCGATAACTCACCTCAAAGCAAGACCATAGAAGTGCAGGTGTGGGAAGAAGAGAGCTGAGAAGATGGATGGTAGGCCTTTGCTGTAAGGGTGAAGAAACCCTGAAATGTTCGGTTCTTCTCCCTACCTAGTGGGTACTTTGTTGAACTCTCTGACTTTCTAGACATCCCCTCATCCTGTTCTCGACTGCGTCCTGGTTTAGAGCCTCCTTACTTCCTGAGGGTCTGACTCTCATTTTGCTATCCCTGAGCCACCATTCACCAAGTAGCCAAGATACATCTGGCCCAGATGTATTGCTCAGGGCTGAAGAGATGGCTCAGTGGGTAAAGCATGACGACCTGAGTTAGGCTGTTAATACCTGACTCGCACAAAATTTGTTGCACAAACACTAAACAGCTACACATGATTTCAGTAAGGCTATTAGACTCCCCTCCCTTGCCCTGTCTGCATCCTGCCTCATTTCACTGGTGGGCCAAAGGCTGCTAGCATCTAGACACATAAGGGAATAATGCTGGCCTAACTTTTGTTTCTGTGTGTACTGTAAACCTGCCTAAAATGGGCCCCTCCCTCTGTTTCTACCCAGGAGCTCTTCTACTCATCTTTCAAGTTCAAAGGCCATCTCATGGAGCACTTCTGGCCAGTGCCCAAGTGAATTAGGTGCTTGTCCATCTGAACTTGCGCTGGACTTTGTAGATATCGCTTTATCACAGCTGTGACCCTTGCATGCTGTTACTTTAGAAGCACGTGTCTGTCTCTTGTGTGCTATTAGCATTTAAAAGACTAGTGTCTTCTTTTCCTGCTTTGTAGCAATCCTTGCTAGCTCCAAGGAGGACTGGGTCACACCAGACTGGCAGATCCTCAAGGACACAGTGTGTTTTGAGAATCTGCAAAGATTTTCAACTTTTAGTATATTGCAAGGAGAATAGGGCTCTTGGAATCATGAGAGGATGTATTTATCTCTCATTCTGGATGATTTCCAGGACTGGAGGACAGGAACAGTTGGTACAAACGTCCTGGATTTGTAGATGTCATTCTGATGTGGGGACACCTGCTCTGGGTACAAAACTGGTATTTTCTTTGGACCCTGAGAATCAGAAGCCCTCTCGTCTCCTACGGGTACAGCAGAGTCTGTGTAGGACATGGCTGTTCCAGGTTTTCTTTGTAATGCAATTACTGTGGCCATCTGGGAATCTGCCCGAGAGCATGAGGATGTCTTGGGCACTTCTGACTTTTGGAAACTTGGATGCTGGAACTGATTTCAAGACTAGTGGGAGACAGGCAGACCTACTTTTGAGAGCACTGCAGGCATCATAGTGAATGAAGTTTGTGGGCCACATATTCTTTGATCTGTGTAGCTTTTCTAAATATGTATAGGGAATGATATAAATAGATTGTTTTTTTTTTTTTTTTTTTTTTTTTTTTGGAGAGAGGGTTGTCCTATGTAGTTCAGTCTTACCTCAGACTCAGGATCCTTCTGCCTCAGCCTCCTGAGTGCCAGGATCAGAAACATGAGCCAACACGTCCAACGCAGCATTGTCTCATATGAACCTGGGCTTACGATCTTTCCACCCCTTACTCATGCCTCGTTGTCCTTTGTAAACCCATCATACCTAGGTTGAAACAAGATGCAGGGCATCATCATCTTTCCCTTATAGACCTGAAACCTCACTGATTACTACATTGAACAGAAAAGCCAAGAACTAGTTGTGGGCTTCAGAAATGAGAATAGAAAATTAGAGTTTGAGATTCTGTTCAGTGGTCTGATCCTGGGCTTCCTTACTCATTTTTTCCAGTTTTCTCCTCTCTCTCTCTCTCTCTCTCTCTCTCTCTCTCTCTCTCTCTCTCTCTCTCTCTTTCTCTCTCTCTCTCTCTCTGTGTGTGTGTGTGTGTGTGTGTGTGTGTGTACCTTCTCTCTCAAATGCAGAAGTGTATACAATTTCTCTCTTTTTCTTTGATTACATCTGGTTATTGGGAAGTCAGTTTTAGCTCTTCTGGGATGAAGACTACCTTTGGACCATGCATGTCCTGCTGTGCTAAGAGATGTGGATTCTCAAGCCAACTAGAGCCAGGCTGGAGTCCAGCAGATCTGGGTCTGCTGCTGAGGGATGGGTGACTAGTGTGTGCAGCTGGACTTGCTCCTAGATGCTGAGATTCTGCTCAACCTGGTTTTTGACCTTGAGCCTCCAATGCTAGCTAACTGTAGACACGTCAAAGTTGAGTTTAGTAATGAAGGAGGGCAGTGAGATTTGGAGCCTGTGTTCTTGGGTTTTCTACATTCATGATTGGTACACACCCCTACATGAGTAATTAGCAGGCCAAGTGTGATTCACAGTCCCCACAATCTTCTATTGCAAGGCTAAGTTCCCTGTATTTTCTATCCATCCATTTCCTCTTGGTCACATCATAGCCACAAAGATGAACACATCTGAATTCTGGACCATTCTTGGCCACCCTCCAGAGCTGTTTCTTTATACTTTGTCTTCTATACTTCTCTAACACTATATTTTGCCATTCCCCTTCAGGTTGTTGGGTGAGCCTGTGCCTCTGGAAGCCTTCTGTCTATCAGCTGGTCTGAATTAACACCCATCCCCATGGTTTAGAGGAGTGCTGTGTAAAATCAGCACAATGTGATTTTGCTAGTACGTTCTTTGCTTTAATACCGAGGTCTAGGAACTCCAGGACCCTTAGAAATGAGCCATAGAACTCAGCTTTCTCCCACCTGTCCTCACTTTTCATCCCATGCATCTCTAAGTCGGCTTGCCCCAGCATTCATTTACTTGCTCCACATTCTGCTATCCAGATAATGGCAAACTTATGCCTCCTTCTGCTGTGGTTACTTAAGCCTCTCTAAGCCCACACTTTCGTACAGCTGCAGATGAAGTTGGTTGTTGCTGTGTTGTCATATGTGTAGAATGTTATGAATGCTCAAATATGTCTTTATCTCCCATATTTATGTGTGAATCCACAGACAGAACAGCCTCCTTAACTGAAAGGAAGAAGCAACAGTTCTCCTTAGTTGGGGTATATATGTAAGTACCTGTTGATTGAGACTAAATATGTAAGGGGGGATGCTGGGATGGTCTTTAAAGCCTCTATCCATTCTTTATAGTCAATGTTGCATGTAAACCTGAGGAAAAGACTGCATTAGGTAGCTCCTTTGCTTTTTTCTTAGCTATGCAATATTTTGACTTGCTAAGTAACTGTAGTTGGTATATCAAACATACTACTCACTAGTAACCAGTTGACTCAAAACTAATCAGTCGAGGGCCAGCAAGATGGCTTAACAGGTAGTGTCTGCCAGCAATCCTGATGATCAGAGTTTGATCCCTAGGACCCACCTGATAGGAGAGAACCTAACTTGTTGTCTTCTACACTTGTGTTGTGGGCATGTGCACCTCCCTATCAATAAGTAAATGTAGGGAAAATTAATAAAAAACTTGTCCTTTGAAAGCTGTCCTCATCCATTTAGTATCATGGTTTCCATGGGTTGGGAGGAAAGTCACTGTGTGGTTCTTGCTGTACGTCTTGGGAGATTATATTTAGCTTGTCTCTCTGTTGTGCCATGGGACAGGGTGTTGATGGCATATGTGGTTTTCCTTTGGTTAGGTTTTGTAAATGTGGGCACAGTGACCCAAGAGGATAAGACTGTAGAAATGGAGTGGGTAAAGTTCTCAGAATGTGTATAAAATTATAAGAAATTATATTAATATGGTTATTACTAATAATTATAGTGCTAAGACCTTTATTTTCTTCATATGATACTCATGCCAGATCTAACCCTGGCAGAGGGCGAAGAAACTGGTGTGACTGAATCCTGGTAACCCTGGCCAGGCAAGGCCTGGGGTCGATGTAGTCCACTGTCTGTCATTATAAGAAAATATCCAAGGATGGATAATTAATAGAGGACTCTGGTTTATTTATTTAGCTCATGGTTCTGGAGGCTGGGAAGATCAAGGGCATCTGTCTGTGAGACCTTCCTGCTATGTTACTGGAGGCAGTTGGGCGTCACATGATGAGAAGGAGCAAGCAAATCAGAAGAGCTTTTAAAACAAAGCCTTCTCACAACAACACATTTATTAATCTGAGAATAGGTAAATCCTTCTACAGGGGCCAGCCCCCCTCAGCCAGTCATTTCCCAGAGACCCTACTTCCAACTACTACCAATATGTAATTTGGAAGGTTACGATTCTGACATGTAAATTCTGGGGAGCAAACATTCAAAGTACAGCTGCTTTGGGTTACCCTAAAGGGCAGCTCTTTCTTTCTTGGAACCTCCCTTTATTCCTATGAGGGGCAAGGGGAAGGAGTTTGTATAACAGCACCTATGCTATCTGGTAGGTTAAGGGTGTTTACACCCCTGCTACAGGAACCCTTAGGGTGGAGAGAAGAGGACCCTTTATTCCCATAGTATCTAGGACTGGAGATTCCTGACATGTGGGGATTTCAGGGCTAAAACCAGGACATGGCCTGGAAAACTGGACTGATTGTCCTATCTAACTGTGCCTAAAGTTGCTTCCTGTTAGAGCCCTGCACCTAACCGTTCTTGCCCCAAGGAACTTCCCAGCTCAGGAGAGGCAAGGATGTAGCTAAGGCTTCCCGTGACCCAGAGCCCTGCTTGGAAATGTTGCAACATTTATCCTGACCCAGTAGTAGCTGCCTGTGCCTGGCTTGAGTTTTGGCCTCTCACCTTCCTTGTTATTGCTCTCTGAACTTTCCGTAACTTTAGGGGTGAGGAGGTAAAACACCACAGGTTCTGACCACCCAGGCACCATGTGTTTGGGTGGTATTGGGTGAGACACTAACCTAAGCTTATGGCTTGCTTCTTGCTTGTCTCTGAGGGTGAGTTTTTTCCTGTCACCCATCCAGGGGACAAGTGAGTAACTGACAGGTATTCTATGACTGGAAGTGGTTTCATGGCAGCAGGCTCTCCATTCTGTGTAAGGAGCAGTGGGTGTTTCCTCAGAGGCTCCCTTCTGTAGATCTGCTTGTATGGCTTGTGCAAAGTGACTGTTGAGGAGACTTCTTGTACTTCCGCTGGGCTAGACAAACAAGACTGTCAGATGGAGGCATTGGTATCGTTGTGAGGAACATGAGTCTTTCGAAATTCTACCCCCCTCCAAACATTCATGTTAAGCTGGGCGGCGGAGGCGCATGGCTTTAATCTCAGCACTCGGGAGGCGGAGGCAGGTGGATTTCTGTGAACCAGAGGCCAGCCTGGTCTACACAGTGAGTCCGGAACAGCCTGGACTATACAAAGAAATCCTATCTTGAACTCCAGCCCCACCTCCCCGCAATCTTGTTAAAACCAGGTTCTCCTTGAAGCTGTCTTTTCCTTTCGAACCCACCGAACAAGTCTGGACCCTTGCTGTTGATTCTTGGTGTCTTGGAGTGGGAAACAAGCAGTGCTTTGAGGCTGTCTTCAAGCCAGGCCTGGCACAGTCTTACTTAGGTTTCCAAAAACATTTCTCTGTGTTCCAGACTCTTGTCTGCAGCCTCTTCTGCCTGGGATGGCGCCCTTCTCCTTCCGTCATGCCAGATTCTCCCTCATTTTCAAACCTGACATTTTTGTTTCCTTTTCTTTGACAGACATGAAGTGCTCTGTGACTCTCACAAAGTTCCAGGGTGGCACTGCGTGCTTCTCCAGCATGGTCTCACTCAACTCCTGCATTAGAATTCTTTGGCTTTGACGAATAACCGAGGAAGATAGAGGAGTAAAGACGTATTTTTGGCTTATGGTTTCGATTCAGAATCACTTGGGTTTCTTGCTTTTTTTCTGGGCCCATGGTGTGTCAGTGTGTTCTGATGGCAGGACATGGCACGGGACAGCTCTTTTCTTCCTGGCAGCCAGGAAGCAGAAAGACGGGGACAAGAGATGCCCTTCAAAGATGTACCCCTAGTGACCCATTCTTCCATCTTGGCAGGATCTCATAAGTCTTTGCCATTTCCCAATCATCCCATCAAAATAATTCGTCAGCCAAGCCAGAACCCTCATGGTCCAGCGACTTCCCAAAAGTCTATTGTTTGGCAACTGATCTTCCAACTCTGGAGGCTTCAGGGGACATTTCAGATACAAACACTGCCGGGAACAGTAGAGAACACAGCTTCATGTGGGGGCTGTAGCAGCCTGAGGATTTAATGTCTGAGACCTCTAATCGGGTGAGGCTGGGATTTCGATTAGGACTACAGAAAGAATTTGAGATTGAGTCAGGGAGAATAAATTTGGGGATTATTAGGTAAAGAAAAATACATTGTTAATACAAATAAAGATAACTCACACTATGCATTAATATACATCCACACAAGAAAGAATAGAAGTATATAACAAGGTTGCAGGTGGGTACCTGCTTCTCAAAAGGAGAGAATTGCAGTTCACACACACACAGACACACACACAGACACACACACATACACACACACTTTAGGGCTTTAAAAAGTGTGTATGTGTGTGTGTGTGTGTGTGTGTGTGTGTAGACTAGTGGCTGACCTCAGATGTCTTAATTGTTCACTTCAATTTTGAGGCAGAGCCTCTCATTCTGAATACTAAACTTGGTAATTTGGTTAGGCCAGCTTGCCAGCTAGCCCTAGGGGAATACCAAGTGCTGGGATTGCAGGTAGGCAGTCACGGGTACTGGACATACATGGGTGCTGAATTACCTCTTTGCCCCCATTTTGGATTATGATGGCTTTTAAATTTACAGCATCCAAAGGGTTTAAAAGATTAAGTAGAACTCTTGGGTATTTACTGTCTTAGGATTGCTATTGCTGTAGTAAAATATCATGACCAAAAGCAAGTTGGAGAGGAAGGGTTTCATTTGGCTTACACATCCACATCACTGTTCATCACTATAGGGAGCCACGGAACTCAAAACAGGGCAGGATCCTAGAGGCAGGGGCTAATTTGAAGACTAAGGAGGGGTGCTACTTACTGGCTTTCTCAGTCTGCTTTTTTTTTTTTTCAATAGAGCCCAGGACTACCAGCCTAGGGACGGCTTCGCCCACAATGGGCAAAGCCATCCCCCATTAATCACTAATTACGAAAATGCCTTCCAGGCTTACCTATTGCCCAGTCTTATGGAGCCATTTTCTCAATGGCAGCTCCCTCCTCTCTGATGATTCTAGCTTATATCAGGTTGACATAAAACTCGTCAGGACACTTTTATTAAGCAATTTTTTATAGTGCGTGGGATTACAAAAATGGCTTATAATGTGCTTTGTACATATTTCAGATAAGAAAGATTTACAGGTAAGTTTGCTGATCAAAAAGGAAACCAGGTGAAAACGTGGAAGGAATTCTTACTGCATGTTGGTCACAAAGAAGTCAGAATATATGTTTTGACTGTAAATATGGCTCACAATCTTGTTTGTGATATTTACTTAGAAAAGTAGAGCTTTAAGGGTGAGAAAGAAATGTCAGTGAAGTTAAAATTAAAGGTCATGCACATATTGGCTTAAGTGTGGTTTAACATTTCTGTTTGAAAGATCTTTCAAAAGGAAAGGGGTGGTGATGGTGGGAGACACCATCTAATAAGGCATTTTTGTTAGCTCTCTCTTTCTCTCTCTCTCTCTCTCTCTCTGTGTGTGTGTGTGTGTGTGTGCGCGCGCGTGCGTGTATGTGCACTCGTGCATGCATGTGTGTGTATGTGTATATACATACATATATACATACACACATACATATATATAAATACATACATACATACATACATACATACATACATATGTACATACATATATGAGAGATGGGTTCTAACTGGTATAGCCTGGCTGGCCTGGAACTTACTTTGCAGACCAGACTGGCCTGAAACTCACAGAGAACCACCTACCAACCTCTGCCTCCTGAATGCTGGGATTAAAGGCATGCACCACCATGTCAAAACTCTCAGCCAGATTCTTAGGACAAAAGTGTTACATTCCCTTCCAGTATTCCCTAGATTTTCCTGCCTTTCTCTGTGGCCTCAAAACCATGGCACAGCATTCCATTTCATAGATGAGAAACTGAGGGACCAGCAGTTTCCTGCTCACAGAGCAGCTGAAAGGAGCTGAGTTAGGTAGTCGTGAAAGTGTATAAAACGACCACATGACTGCTGTGTGTTAAGGGGAAGGATTTTATTCTAGATATGAGAGAGGGAACAGCCAGAGGCATCTGGTAGTGTCCAGAGCAGAGAGAGGAAGAAGTAGATTGAATATAGTCAGCAGACTGGACCTGGTGGTGTTTAGGGAAAATGCAGGGTGATGAGGAAAATGAGTACCTGTGGGGAGGGCACCCATGACCTGGAGGCTGGAAGGCAGGGGGAGGAGAAGAGGGATAGGATGGATTCTGAAATGTGTGACTGGTCCTTGAGGAACTGAGGGAGCCTTGAGGCTAGCTTGCGCTCAGGTATGCTATTGGGAACCGTGGATAGTTGTTTGTCCCTTCTCCCTTTTGGAATTTGGGGAAATGGAGTTTTATTTGGACCCGACTGGATGCCCTGGCCCTCCCCTCTGATAATGTCTAATGTGGTATTCAGAGCACTGGCTTTGAGGCTGGAACCCTGGGCCATCTTGACTGGAACACTTGCTCTTTAGACATCAGCACTGGGCCTTACTGGAATAAAACAAGAGGTAGGGCTGAGAGATGTGAGCTAGGACCTACCTTGCCACGTGTTTCCTTTCCTTTCCTGCGGGGGTCGTCTGCCCCCACAGTAGACTGTGCCCTCACCCTTGCTGGTGGTCCATTGTGTTTTGCATTATTCTTTCCTTAACCCTTTCCTTCCCATCTTTTAGAGGGAGGAATAGCCTTCCTCTTTCCTACAGGTAGGTTACTGGGATTGCCTCATTGGAAAAATGCTTGCAATGATGATTATGCTAATAGGAATGATTAAATCCTCTGCTATGAGGACTTCTGGGTGGGTCACTGTAGGAAGTTGGGTAATAGACCGAGTCTCTACAGTGTGGGAGGTGTGGGGCCGCCTGAAGGCAGGTAAAAGAAAGAGATAGCATCTTAAATGTTCTTGCATAAGAACAGGAAATGCCACTGCTTCCTTTCATTTGGAGGTTGGGCCAGGCTTTGGACCAGATAGTATAGTGATGCACAGGACACCCTAGAGTTGCCCTCCAAGTCTGTTTCGGGGGGAGAAATTTAATTGAAGAATCAAGCAGATGTTGACTGTGGAGTCTGCTAAGTGGGACTAAATAGAACAGGAAAAGCTAACCCAGACAGGGAGCCAAGCACTGTCACACACTTGCCATGGCTTGGCTCCACTGTGGCTCTCTGGGCACTACGATGTTCATCCTGTCTTTTAAAAGGCGCTAGGCTCAACCTTCAGTCCAGATACAGTTCCAGAGCCCAGGCCTTTTCTGCCTTTCTCCGCTAATTCCCTGGAAGGCTTTAATCTCAGCCCACGTAGTTCTCCGAGTAGGAGTCATTTAGTGAGAACAGATGATGGCTTCTGGGCTTTGATGACTTGCTGCTCGGTGCCAGAAGTCCTGATGACCAGTGAATAGCTCCTGAGGATACTTAGTTTCTATGGAGTCAACTAGCTGGGTGTGGTGGTTGGTGACTGTCACGCCAGCACTCAGGAGGCTGAGGTGGAAGGGGAAGTTTGGACAGATTGAGGCACTCAAGGTCAGCCTAGGCTCTAAAGTGAGACCTCGTTTCCCAAACAAAACAAAAATGAACAGATACATGTAACAGAAGATACCAGAGTACATCAATTCTTGTTCACTGGGAACTTAGGTGGCATTGGGTGGAGTGGGGTTATTTTGGTATCAAGGGTACCTGCCGCCTTTGGCCCTGTGCTGGTTAGTTTTAAATGTCAACTTAATACAATAAACGTAATATCACCTGAGAAAGTGTCTTAATGAGGAATTGTCTGGATCAGGTTGGCCCGTGGGCATGTCCGTGGGGATTGTCTCACTTGTTAATTGATGCAGGAAGACCCAGGCCATTGTGGGCAGTCCTGTGTAGCTGAGCTCTTGACTGTGGATGTGATGTCACTAACTGCTTGAGCTCCTTCCTTGACTTCCTCAAATGGTGAACTCCAACTTAAAGTTCTGAACCAAGTCAACCCTTTCTCCCCATTCGGAACATGGTCCAAGAATGGAGTTACGTGAGGTGATTTCTCAGTGCTTGGGAGAACATTCCAAAGAAAGCAAGGTGTGAGTCTGGTGACCTCAGTTTTTTCAGAACACAGTCTTCTTGGATTGTGATTTCCTGCTCCTCCCTCGTGCAGCGGACAGGAGTGAGTTTACTTCTGTGGTAGGCACTCCTGTGCCTCCATGGTAAAACATGTTTTTGCCTCATGCAGCTTGTCCTTGTGACTGTATACGTTATTCGGCAGTTTCTTAACCCACAGAGTATTAATTGTCTGGTGCTCTGAATAAAGTTGGCTATTGCATGAGTCTTTAGTAGGCCTCAGTTCATGCCACCAGCTCTAGCAGTAAACACTCCCTTAAGTTTTGTTTTGTTTTGTTTTTTGGTCAGGATGTTTTATCAAAGCCACAAAGGTCAAAGTCTCTTCTCTCTGCCTCCTTCTTCCATTTGCATTGTTCCTTCACTGTGCCTCTTTCAAGCATTGTTGCTCTCCTGTACCTGTGAGCACCACAGGGAAGAGACACGGTGACAAGGTGAAGAGAAAAGATTGAATATACAGAGACTCTGACTAGCTTACATATGAGCAATTTTGTAGATAGGGTCTCACAATGTAGCCCAGGCTGGTCTATGTGGAACTCACTATATATCCCAGGCTAACCCAAGACTTGTAGCAGTTTTCCTGCTTTATCTCAGCCTTTACTTTTTGTTTTTTGAGACAATGTCTTGTTATGTAACCCAGGCTGGCTTTGAACTTGTGACTTTTCTACTTTTACCTCCCAAGTGTTGGGAGTACCACAATGCTTTGTAACATGTTTATTTAAGGTCTCTTCCAGCCTTGAAATTCTACTTGCCCCTTTTAATTTTTTCCACAGTATGAAACAGCCTCCACGTTGGCTCACTGCCTTTGGATATTTAAGATTTATAAGTTGGAAAATGTGCATTATGTTTTTAATTTTCTCTCAGTGTGTCTTTAAAAACACACACTTGCCTTGAATCTTGGTGCCAGTAAGAAGAAGACCTAGAAATGGAGCCACTTAGGGTCACCTAAGAAAGTCCCAACAAAGGCACAGTGGCTGGAGAGTTTGTTCTGGAACCTTCAGTATGGTGTGGAAATAATCTCACTTGTGAGCTTCTGTTCCATTTACTGCCTCAGGGAGCAGGCATATGAAATGGAATTGCTATACTTTTATGGATATATATATATATATATATATATATATATATATATATATATATATATATATGCACACTCATAATCTTTGAGAGAGGAAAAGATATCTCTGGAAGAGCTAAAATTCAGTGTAGTTATAGCTCAGCTTTTATGAATTATTTATGTAGCGAACTCAAACATCCAAATGACAGCCTGCAACACAGGAAGCCACAGAAGGGATAGTTAGTGGCCAGAATGGATGGAGGCTCACAGTCTTAGCTTGAAAAAGTAATCTTCAAAAGGTCATATAAGAACCAGTTTGGTTGTACTTGTGTTTACAAGTTCACAGATAGCCAAGTAGGAAGGATAATGTGTGTGTGTGTGTGTGTGTGTGTGTGTGTGTGTGTGCATGAGTGCATCTGTGGGTGTATGTATATGGATGTATGTGTGTGTTGTATCTCTATGGAGATATAACTTACATTTTACATTTACCTTCTCAAGTATAAAGAGTCCCATGGTTTTAGTGGTACCACACATAATGTAGCCATCATCACAATATAATCCTATGTGGCAGGGTCCCTGCAAATGCTATGGCTGGCAAGGAATGAACCAGAAGAGGCAAGAAAGGAAATCTGACAGCTCAACTCAGTTAGCTGGACTGGCTCAAATTTCTAGACATATTTAACCACAGAACTGTTTTAGAAAAAAGTTTCTGGTAACAATGATCTCAATGCTGTGTGTACAATAAATCTTAAGGCATGGAGATATGGAAGCTCTTTTGCAAAGTGTATGTGACCTCTACCGTGAAGATAGGGCCTGTAACTTAAGGACCTAAGATCTAGGTGTGGTCTGTGGCTGTGAGAGTATAGAGGTCACCAAGGTATAAAGTCTATGGGACGGCTCCCGCAAGGAGTTCTGTTGACTGTGAAGACCCTCAAGATGAGGGTCTAGGGAGGAAGAGTCTCAAATAGACATCATAGATGGGGGATCTGAGTGTGGCCTGCCCTCACAGGTAGCACAGGTCACCAGACTGTAAACTTCACCCACTCCCAACCTTCTGGGTAGTAAACAGTTATACCCGGCCCTTCTGCTGAAGAGAAAAGCCTTCATGCTGACAGTCCTGGTTTCTCCAGTGCTTATTCCTGTGCATGAGACTTGGTCCTTCTACACTCCCCCTCAACAACTTTTTAAAATTTGGTAGCTGTTCAGATTGTCTCAGTGAGATGGTTCTTTTGAATAAAGGCAGTATGATCTTTGCGTACAGATTTTTACCTGACTATATGCCTTTATATATTTATATGATATATTGATTTTTATATGAGTTAAAATGCTGGTCCATACATTAACATCTGAGCATAAGTTTTCCCAAGTACTGTACTGCTGTGGATGAGAATTCCAGTTCCACAGCCTTGTGAATTCTGTTTTTCTCTTGTAAAAACTTGGAGTGTTTTAAGGTTTTAATATAGAGTACAGACATTAAGGAGAAAGAGAGACAGAAATGTTAATGAAGAAATACAGTATATGTCCTATAGTGGAAGTATGGAGCAAGAGAGAAGGAGAGAGGTGGTGGGGAGAGAAAAGTAAGGAGGGAGTAGGAGATGACAGAAGAGAGTAAGGTAGAGATGGGGAAGAGAGAGGAGGAGACAGAAGGTGGAAGAGGGACGGAGAAAGAGGAAGATATGGAGGAGGGAAGACTGAAGAGAGGGAGGGAAAGAGGAGGAGAGGAGAGGGAGGATGGAAGACAGGGAGAGAGGGGATGAGAAGACGGAGAGAGGGGCGGGAAGGAGGAAAAGGGGGGAAGAGGGATGGAGGACTGACCTAGCTCACTGGATCTGTGAAGCATCACAGAGCTCTTGCTACTTTGAGACAGGTCTTGTTATGTGGCTGACACTGGCCTTTCTCTCACTGTGGATCACAGGCTGCCTTTGAGCTTGTGGTCCTGTTCTGGCTTCACGAGTAGCTGGGATTACAGGCCTGCACGTGGAGCCTGGTATCTCCGTTTTGGTTTATGTTTCCCAAATGACCGATCGCCTGACCTCACTTACTGTTTGTTTGTCTCATTGGAGAAGTCTTTGTCCATACCTGTTTCTTTTTTCTTGTTTCTTTTGCTTACTTTTTTGAAGTTACTTATGTTTTTAATTGTTACATTATAAAGATTATATTTTAGATCTGTGTCCTCAAAGAGATATGATTTGTAAAAACTTTGGTCCTGAGGTTAGAGAGATGACTCAGTTAAGAGATGGCACAGGAACTGTATCTGTTCCTCAGCACCTATGTTGGGTTCACAATCATTTGTGACTCTAGTTCCAGGGATTTGACATCCTCTTCTGGCCTTCAAGGATACCCTAATATACATGTATCTCACACACAATAAAAGTATAAACGAATAAAAATAAAAACTTAAAAACCTTTGCCCTGTTTCATTATTTTTCCATTTTATTTTATTTTTTTAAAAAAGATTTATTTATTTTATACATGTGAGCACACTGTAGCTGTCTTCAGACACACCAGGTCATCGGATCCCATCACAGATGGTTGTGAGCCACCATGTGGTTGCTGGGATTTGAACTGAGGACCTCTGGAAGAACACCGAGCCATCTCTCCAGCCCGTTTTCCCATTTTATTTAAAAATATATTTTTTACATTTGTGTGTTTTTAAGAGGTGGGGCAGAGGGAAAGAGAGGAGAGAGGGAAAGGGAGGGGGAGAGAGAAGGGGAGAGAAAAAGGGAGAGAGAGAAGGGGAGAGGGAAAGGGAGAGAGAGGAGGGGAGAGGGAAAGGGAGAGAGAGAGAAGGGGAGAGGGAAAGGGAGAGAGAGAGAAGGGGAGAGGGAAAGAGAGAGAGAGGAGGGGAGAGGGAAAGGGAGAGAGAGGAGGGGAGAGGGAAAGGGAGAGAGAGAAGGGGAGAGGGAAAGGGAGAGAGAGGAGGGGAGAGGGAAAGGGAGAGAGAGAGAGAAGGGCAGAGGGAAAGAGAGGGAGAGAGAAAGGGAGGGGGGAGAGAGAGGGGAGAGGGAAAGGGAGAGAGAGAAGGGGAGAGGGAAAGGGAGAGAGAGGAGGGGAGAGGGAAAGGGAGAGGAGGGGAGAGGGAAAGGGAGAGAGAGGAGGGGAGAGGGAAAGGGAGAGAGAGAGGAGGGGAGAGGGAAAGGGAGAGGGAGGAGGGGAGAGGGAAAGGGAGAGAGAGGAGGGGAGAGGGAAAGGGAGAGGGAGGAGGGGAGAGGGAAAGGGAGAGAGAGAGGAGGGGAGAGGGAAAGGGAGAGGGAACCACAGTGTGAGGGTGGTGATTCTCCCATTTATCTTGGTGATCCAACTCAGGTCATCAGTCTTGGCAACCGATGTCTGTACCTGCTGAGCCATCTTGCTGGCCCACATTTTCCCAATGTCTTGAACTCAGTTAAACGTGTTTTTCATTTCAGCTAAGTCTAATTTGTGTTCTTCTTTTGTCTTTTGTTCGTTGATGTATCTAAGCAACCATTCACTCAGGTTCTGTGTTCTTCTAAGAATTTTATATTAAACACATGGTGCATTTTGAGTTAGTTTTTGTGTATGGTTTGAAGGAGAGATTCCATTTCATTCTCTGGCATGTGGCTATTCGATGTTCCCAGCATCCGTGTAGAAGGCCGTTCTTTCACAAATAACCTGTCTTTGCTCTCCTGTCAAAAGGTGATCTGGATGTGGTGGCATAAGCCGGTAATTGGAGGATCCAAAAGACACAAGTGTTGTAGCTAGGATTACTTTTGCGGCAATGAAACACCATGACCAAAGGCGACTTGGAGAGGAAAACTAGCTTGTACTTCCATGTCACTGTTCCTCACTGTAGGAAGTCAGGCCTGGAACTCAAACAGCTGATGCATTTGGAGGAGCTTACTGGATTGCTCACTATAGCCTGCTCAGCCTGTTCTCTTATAGAACTCACGGCTACTATTGTGGGGTGCCCTACCTACAATTGGCTGGGCCCTCTCACATCAATTACTAACTAAGAAAATGCCTCACAGACCTATGGAGACATTTTCTCAGTTGAGACTCCATTCTCTCCAACGGCATCTGCATGTATCAAGTTGACATAAGACCGTCAGCACAGTGAGGGTCAGGAATTTAAGGCTAGCAGGGGTTGCATGGCAAAAGGACAAACACATTTAAACCTATCTGACCATGAGGACTAATTTCTGGACTCTTATTCTATTGGTCTATGAGTCAGTCTGTGCACAAATGCTGCTGTGTGTTGATTGCCACAGTTCAGTAAGGTTTGGATTCCCCCAAGGTTCTTTCTTAAGGTTGGTTTTCTTATTCTAGGCTCCTTACATTTCCACATAGACTTTAGGATTGGCTAGTTAATTTTGCTGGAAAGAATAGTGAGGTTTTAATAGGGATTACACAACAGGTTCACCTGGGGAGTATCTCATCTCATCCCAGTGGTTTAAGTCTGACACCAGAGCACAGGATATTTTCCTGTTGACCTATGTCTTCTTCAATTATATTCTCTGTTACATTTTGTAATTTTCAGTCCATGAATCTTTGATAGATATAGTCCTGAATATTTTTTTGGCAATGTAGCAGATATAACTGCATCCTTAATTTCATTTTGAATCCTCTTACTGGTTTAATACTTTACTTTTGGTGGATTCTTACGGTTTCCACATATGAAATTGTCATCTATGAGCACAGGGCACTTGATTTTCATTTTCTATCTGGGTGCTTTGGATTTTTCTTTCTATATTTACCTGAGTCATGTCTCCAGTCCTGTGTTGAATAGAAGTGATGAGTACGGACATCTTTGGCTTGTTCCATAATCACCTCGTAGCCCAGGCTGCCCTTCCCCGGCCTGTGCTTTTGAGTGCTTGGGTTACAGGTGTGCACCATCATACCTGGAACTCTTCTGCTTCCCCTTTCTATTTTTTCTTAATGGGAAGATGTTTAATTTTTCACATTAGATATGGTATGGGGTTTTCATGAATGCCCTTTATTAGGTTGAAGAATTTCCTTGAGTTTTTTTTTTTTTTTTTAATCATGAAAGGATATTGGATTTTTATCAAATTCAATTTCTCTGTGTTCTGCGAGTAGTACATGATCTTTTGTCCTTTCTTCCATGAAGATGGGATCTTACATTTATTGATTTTTGTATGTTGAACAAACCTATTCTTCGTGGCATGAATACCTTTTGAAAATTGTATATAATCCTCTTTATATGTTGTTGGATTAGTCTAGGTGGTACTTTCTTGAGGATTTGGGGAGGTATTGCTAAAAAGTAGACAGGTTATTCTGATGAGGGGAAGGGCGGAAAGGAAGTATAAGAAAAGTCTTGAAAGTCAGCTTCAGCAACCAGGGATAACAGCAGTGATGGCCACTTCTCCAAAGGTCACCATTACCACATTTATACACAGAAGGGTGTAACTGTCGCTTCCCGATCCCAGGGAAGCTCATTGAATTCTTAACTTAGGGCAGTGCATAATAAACCTTCGTGAGACTTCTAACCAAGACAGCTTAAAAGAGAGAAAGCTTTGATGTTTGCATGGCGTTGCCTGCTGATCATCTGAGGATGTTGCTCACATGTAGGGGTTCATTTGGCACTGACGAGATGGATCAGTGATGTACTGTGGACCCCACATCCTCAACCTCAGGAAAGATTTTAACAGTTCAGGGAGGAGGCAAGCTGCTTCCCTCCAGCTGAACCCGTCCTGTGAGCAGTGTTGCACTTGGTCATTCTCTGAGGAGGGCTGGTGAGTCAGGGCATCTGTCAGTTGTCTGTGAGGTCTGGCCACTGGCGATACTATCTGCTTGTATCCTTCACCTGGTTTTCTGCTGATGCTCTGTGATTCCATGAAGTCTGGTTTGTTGGCTTCAGCTCACTTCTGGCGTCTTGGATCATGTTGCTCTATGCTCTCCTTAGTCTATGCTAAGTCGAAGGGGGATTGTTCGAAAGCCACAAATTATGTCTCCTCATGGTGGTCTCATTGTGCATAGAGCAAGAACATAATGATGTAAAAACCACCTCTCCAAGCCAGAGCCGATACCAGGAGAGAGAAGAAACTTGGAAATACAATTCCATCGCAAGCCGTGGAGCAAATGGCAGTTGTTAGCCAGCAGGAAGAGAGTGCTCTGTGTGCTCTGAAAGTACATCTCCGGCTGAGTTGGCCATGCTCCAGTGGAAGACCATACATCCAAGAATATTTTGGGCAACACAAATTGGTCTTGAAGGGAATAACCCCCAGACCTACACAATCTCCCCCCACACACATATGACACAAAATTGGGTGGATAGGGAAGGGGAGAGGTAAATATGGAAAGTTATGGAGTAAAAATTAACATTTCCTTATCATTGTATATTTTATAAATGATGCAATTTTGATTCTATTAGTTAATTTTTATTTATTAATTCTCTCTCAGTCTCTGCTGTCACACACACAGAGGGAGGGAGCAAGAGCGAGTGAGAGAGACAGAAAGAGAAAGGGGGGGCGAATAAACCAAGTAAGCATTCTCTCATTAGCTTCTATCTCTAGTAGATGTCTACTTTGTTTCTGGGACAGGTCTGGCATGTAGGTAGTATACCCATGGGTAAAACAGAGGCTTAGAAACTTGAAACCTTAGACTTTAATTGATAACAATGCTGGTATTGCCCAAAGCCAAACATCTTGATTCTTACTTGCAGAAGACAGCTCATTCTCAGTGCCGCTCTGGGGCTGCCTCGTTACTCACTTCCTGCAGGTCCATGTTCCTCTGTAATAGAGGGATCATCTCCCCCCCTTCAGTGACAGGGCTCCATATTTGCTGCTGAGCATCTTGGCTCCACCCCAAGGTGTTTTCATGGAGCCAGCCCTTTGTCCTTGCGCCATCTATCTCAACTCCTGGCAGTCTTTCACTGGGTTTGACCTGGCTAGTATTTGGATGTCTGAGTGCACATGTCCTCATCCAGTCTAACCTGCATATAAGGCAGCAAATCAGGCTTTAATGGGGCACTGGGCTGTGTTCTTCTGGACTGCCTTCACTTCCTGTTGGGATAAGGAGTAGGGATGGCGACTCACACCACACCGCTTTCTGAGATTCTGCCACTCACAAGCTGTGTTTCTCTTCTTCCTTTGAGTCACGATTCCCCCCTTTGTGAAGATGAAGGGTTGGATCAAACGCTGTTTCAGGGTACTTAAGCTGTTGACCGGCTTCCTGGCACTGTCATAGCATGGCTGCTTCAGGTCTGTGATCCTAGCTTAGTTGTTTCAAAGACAGTTTAAGTTTTGTTCAGTGTTTCTCCTCCCCATACCCCGAACTTTCTTCTCTTCCCCGCTGACCAAGTGAGAATCCTAAGTGCGAGAGCAGCTCTCTGGGCAGGCGGAAGTTGCTGTTTGCCCAGGATGCTGCCCGAGCCTTTGCTCTGTACCTGCCTTTGTGACAAGATCCAGGGATGCTAATTGCTGCACTGCAGCTTCCATTCAAGGGATGAAAATCCAGAGTAGTTGTTGTCTTACGGCTTTTACCGGGTAAGCCCACATAAACAAGAGTCAGGCCACCGTACCTAAGCGTTTGCTAATGGTGACTAAGTGACAGTCTCTTGATATCTCTGTCCTGCCTCAGTCTCTTTAGAGAATTGCACAGCATTAGCCTAAAGACAGGTCAGTGCAGTTTTTATTTGTTTGTTTGTTTGTTTGTTTGTTTGGCTCCCAGGCCTTGCATGTTGGAATGAGAAGGAATCTGCTATGATCTCTGGCATACTCATTGGTATCAATGTATGGCTACCGATAAGTAGCGACTGTCACATCAGTCTTTAAATGCTTGTTTTTTGGGGTGGGGGTTGGAGGAAAGTACTTCAATCTTCTTTGAGTAGAAATAAATCAATATGTGGTATATGGATGTATTTGAAGATTTTCCAAGTGCATGTGTGCGTGTGTGCATGCCTGTGTGTGTGTGTGCATATGTGTGAACATATACCTGTGTGCAAGGGAGGGTTGGGAAGAATTGGGCACTGAGGCTTTGCTTTGACTATAGCAGAAAGGAAGAACTATGGTGTACGTCCTATCTCTCCCCAGTTCCTCTGCACCTTGGTACCCGACGAACAACCGGAAGGTTTCAGAAGTGAGACTGGGACACTGGCTGCAGCACTGTTTTTCTCTTTCCTCCCCTCCCCCAGGGCAGTTACTAGAAGGTCATCACTGAGAGTGCTCTGGAATCTGGGCTGCTCTGGCCACTGTGGTTCATGCTGCTTTGTTCCGTGCTAAATGAGGCGAGAACCATAGCCCAGGTCACATTGATAATCCAGCACAGCAGGACACTCAGCTGTGTGCAGAACAGTTCTGCAGGGCAGGAAGGTCTTTCCCTCTGGAGCAGAGTCACCGGCCTGCCGGAGTGTGTCCTTGTCAGGGCTCTAGACTCCTGTGGGCTCCACTTCCCTGAAACTGATCCAGTGGAGGTTTTTCTGTTGTTAGTAGGTTTTATTTTTATTTTATTTATTTATTTTGTCTGTTGGGCAACCAGTAGGGCAAGAGTCTCACTCTAGCTTAGGCTGGCCTGGGAGTCACAATAATATTCCTGTTTTAGCCTCCTAAGTGTTGGGACTAACAAGTGTGTATCAGCATGCCCTTTTCCACATCCCATTCAAAGAGCCGGAGCACAGACTAAGCAAAGGCCCCAAAGGGGCTCCCACTATATAGTGGAGAAAAGTAACCATGTGAGCCAGGATAGAACATTGCTTGCAGATCATGCAAACTGTGGGGAAGGATGTGAATAGGGTAACCAAACGGAGTAGCTTTGGCTGAGGTCAGAGTGCTGAGCATTCATTAGCTCTGCCAGGATGATCCTACTGAGTCTGTGACACTTTCCTTCCTCAGTAACCGTGGTGTAACTCCCACAACGCCCTGCGATTCTCTGTAGGATAGCAGGACCAGGGATAGATCACTTACTGAGATGGATATGTTTCGGCTGGTGATTTCTAGCCACATGCAGGTTGTCACATGGCTTTCTGCTTGTGTGAGTTGGATAGGGGACAGGGTGTGTGTGGCCAGGAGACCAGAGGGATGTGAGGTGGTGGGCAGTACACAGGATAGAAAGCAGACCTGGTTTGGGGTCTTCAGAGAAAGAATCGGGAAGAATACAGTGGGTGGGTCCTACACCAGAAGATGGAGAGATCTGTTACCTTCTCTGTCAATTCCTCCTTTAGAGCTCTGTCCTCTCTAAAGGGAGGGGTTGTTAAGGCATCTCATAGCACATGCCGGGGTAGAGACTCAATTGAGCAGATTCTGAGAAAAGAGAGGGGCAAACACAGCAGCATTGGGAAGCTTTATGTGGCTGTGCTCTCCTGGTGGGGTGGACATACTTGTGCTAGTGGGGTTTTTAACAGATGCATGCTGGAAGATTCTGTCTTTCTGAATGTGGTTTTCTCATTCCTCAAAAGAGTCGACTTGGTTGCCCATTAATCCTAACTCTGCTTCCCCTGAGGGCAACTATCCTGCCAACTCACCATCCTTTCTGAATGATGTCGTCAGACCGGAACCCAAGTGTCCCAGAGCATACTTCCTCTCCAGAGTTGGAGACCTGCCAGTCTCAGCCGGGTTGGAATTATTCTAAACATTCAAATTATTACTATTCTAATTAATTGTCTGTATTTTTAAAATTTCATGTTAGGTTCACACAGTAAAAAGCTTATTGGCAGAAACGTGGGCTAGAGCAAAGAGTTCCCATAACCCCTCTTGTTAACAAAGGTATTGACATGTCGTTGACTCGTGTGGGTGCTGTTAACAACAGCTTTAACTTATGTTATACTTTCCTCTCTATGCTGTGCATTCTATATGGTTAATTATTTGTTCATTTATTTATTTATACTTGTTGAGTGAGAGCTTATGTTGTTGCCTGTGGGAGACTTGGTCTGATGCCTGCTTTTCTAGTCCCATCAGAAGCAGATTCGTTTGCAGTATTCCTCTTTGACTGGATTTCTTCCTTGTCTCTGCAGACACCTGACATGAGCTTCGTAAACAGAGGGAGCCCCCCGAGGAGGGTAGTGGCAGACCTCACAGGGTGTGTGGGTGGCAAGGGTTACATGGGTGGCTATGCCAAGCTGTTCTGTCTCCGTCACATGCTGGGAAACACTGGAGTTCAGACTGTTACGGTCTCCAGGAGTTAATCTCCAGAAAATATGGTGGAAACCACATAATGGTAGCACTTCATGAGACAGTCATGTTGTCTAGAAATTTACAAAAAAAAGGCTTTGAGGTTCTTTGGTAATCTCATATGCAGTTAATTCCTGCTAGTCTGAAACATGAAGCCACATGTTAAATGTCTGTCTGTCTCTGGTATCACAATTACTCATATAGTTTACACCTTCCTTAATATTTTCCTTTTTCTTCTCAATTTTCAATGTCTCTGGGGCAGCATCTCATTCTGTAGACTAGGCTGGCCTTACACTCATGGGAATTCTCCACCCCAGCTTCCTAGGTGCTGAGATGAGAAATGTTAGTTACCGCACCTGACTTCTTTTTTTAAACATTCTTTTATTTTTTCCCCTCCTTTGAGAGTCTATGGATTTTTTTTCTTTCACTTTAGATACTGATGAAAACGTTGTATGCTGTAGTATTTTTAAACGCCTTTCTTTGAGTCCTCCCTCTGTGTCCTGTGTGGTGTCACACTGCAGGGATCCCTGGAAGGAGGACACAGATACACTATAGATCTGTAGAAGGCCAAGTGGTTAAAAACCCACCGGCAGCAGGTTGCCTTTTGTCCTTTGGTAAGCTGGAAATTGCGTGTGGTGCTTAGGCGTATCTGACTTTGGTCTGTCTCAAGTACCTGGGTGACAGTCATGTATATTATAAAGCCAAAATAGGATGGGGGGGGGATAGGTGACCCTGAGAAGCAGAACAGTGAAGTTAGTGTTGACATTTTAGGCAGATCCCAGGGCAAGACCTTTCCTCTTGTTTCTTCACCAAGCAGAGATTTACCCATAAGCACCTGGGGTGAGTATGCATTCATTCTTGTGAGATTTAGTCAACTGAGTTTTGAATATCATCTTAATACCTTGACCTGTGGTAGATATGGTCAACCATGGATACATGTATATTTGGTCATGTGTAGATGCTACATAAGAGAGTTGCAGGGGTAAGGGGGTATTTGGAGTAAGATTTCACCTTCCTTAGAAGGCAGCAGTGGAGAGGCAGAGACCCAGTGGAAATAGGCAGAGAGAGTTAGGAGTGCTTTGTGTGTAAGCAGGAGCAGTACAGGAGGCAGGCTGTATGTGAGGAACTCTGAGTGACGGGAGAGTGTACTGCTGTAAGGTGAAGTCGGACCACACACGACCATGTTGAGGCTGCTGTTTGTCATCTCAGAGCAGATGGACGCAAGCAGGAAGGTTCTTAAAGTTTTTTTTTCTTTAAAAAAGCATTAATTTTGTATATATGAGTATCTTGCTTGAATATGTGTCTGTGTACCATGTACCTACTGAAGCCAGAAGAGGGCATCAGATCCTCTGGAACTAGAATCATATAGATGGTTATGAGCCATCACGTGGGTGCTGGAAATCAAACCTGGTCCTCTGAAAAAGCAGCCATTGCTCTTAACTGCTGCGCCGTCTCTAGCCCCAAAGTCACGAGAACGAACAAGTCTTAGTTCCTCATAAGTCATAATTATTTTGGGAGAAGGTTTTTAAACATGAAGCCTGAGTTTCAGGATTGAGTGATTGGGGGCTGATACCAGGGTGAGGAGGGTGAGGGGGATGAGTAGGATGAGAGGGATGAGGAAGATGAGGGGTATGATGAAAGGGATGATGAGAGGGATGAGGGGGATGATGAGAGGGATAAGGGGGATGAGAGGAATGAGAGGGATGAGGGGATGGGAGAGATGATGAGACTGATGAGGGGGATGAAAGGGATGAGTGGTATGAGGGGGATAATGAAAGGGATGAGGGGGATGAGAGGGATGATGAGAGGAATGAGGGGGATGATGAGGAGGATGAGAGGGATGATGAGAGAAATGAGGATGATGATGAGAGGAATGAGGGGGATGATGAGGAGACTAAAGGGGATGAGGGGGATGATGAGGAGACTAAAGGGGATGAAGAGGATGATGAGAGAGATGAGAGAATGAGGGGGATGGGGGATGATGAGGAGACTAAAGGGGATGAGGGGGATGATGAGAGAAATGAGAGGAATGAGGGGGATGATGAGGAGACTAAAGGGGATGAGGGGGATGATGAGAGAAATGAGAAGAATGAGGGGGATGATGAGGAGACTAAAGGGGATGAGGGGGATGATGAGAGAAATGAGAGGAATGAGGGGGATGATGAAAGGGATGATGAGAGGGATGAGGGGGATGATGAGAGGGATAAGGGGGATAAGAGGAATGAGAGGGATGAGGGGATGGGAGAGATGATGAGACTGATGAGGGGGATGAAAGGGATGAGTGGTATGAGGGGGATAATGAAAGGGATGAGGGGGATGAGAGGGATGATGAGAGGAATGAGGGGGATGATGAGGAGGATGAGAGGGATGATGAGAGAAATGAGGATGATGATGAGAGGAATGAGGGGGATAATGAGGAGACTAAAGGGGATGAGGGGGATGATGAGGAGACTAAAGGGGATGAGGGGGATGATGAGAGGGATGAAGGGGTGAGGTAGACAAGGGGAGGGACGTGAAATGAGGAGTTGAAGCAAACAAAACAAGTTACCGTTTTGGAAATTATTCTTTTAATTCCTAGGTATTGAACAAGCCCTCTTTGTTGTCCTAGGATTGTTCAATCAGAGGATGCAGATAAAAGAAAAGAAATTTCTGGTTGACAATCCCACCTTTCAGCCTTTGACTGGAGAAAGGGACTGGCCTTACCTGATTCCAGGAGAAAGTGAGGGCAGCTACCACCTCTGCAGTTTATTGGCTCAGCTGGGGGATTAAGTTCAGCCTGGGATCCACCTTTCTTGCCTAGAGTGGGAGGCTCTGGCTTAGTTCCGTTTGTTATAAAAATGAAGTGAACGTGACCAAAAATGAGCAATCAGCAGGATGACCTGACTGTCCAGCAAGTGGTAGTGACTGTCGATCTTTTCACGCTTGCTCCAGTTAGAAGCCTTAAGCTGTGGGGGCGGTAGTGATGACTGTTTGCTGGCTTGGCTGTAGTAGAAAGGGAGATGGTTTCAGTGATTGCATCCTCTGCTTTGGCCCAAGGAGCTGGCTTTCTGTCCTCTCTGCTTCCTGGGCATCGCAGCTTTCATCTTGATTCCTGTTGTTAGCATGGGCCTTGAGCTTTTTGTCTGGGAGACCTGAGTCCTCCTCTGCGTATATCCTCCTGCCCTCTGTAGTCGACCCCAAGGTGCAACTGTATGTTACAGGACTAGCTCCTGAAGACTCCTTTTCAGGAAGGCAGAGTTGTGATTTTTCTTAACAGTGGGCGAAGAAGGGAGTGTAGGCGTGTGGTGTGAGTGTGATGAGTCAGTGGGCGTGCACTGTGAGTGGGTATGTGTGCTCCGAGGTATGTGAGCACGCACATGAGTAATGTGTGAGCTGACTGCATATACCAGCTTGGGTGGGGTCTAGTGGATTGAGGCAGGCCCTTGTAGGGTGAAGATAGGCCTGGGAATAGGAACCTTCTTATATGTAGACTTTTGCCCCCTTGTCAGAAGACCTCAGCAGCAGCTGAGAAACTACTTCTCCCCTCTGTCTGTGTTGCCTCTCCTGACACCCCCGCCCCTTTTCCTAATTGTTCCAGTATCATCAGTCTAACTGCATCCTTTCCCAGGATGGAGAGGTGGGCTGTGGCACAGCCAGTGAACGGTCCCCTTTGGGTGCTTGAATTCAGACCCTGTGGTTTAGCAGCTCCCCATTCCGGACTGGCAGCCACTCCCCTTCCACGTACCTCCTCTTCCCACCCTGGCTCCTCTACAATGAGTGACCTTGCTCAGGCCCAAGGCCTTGGCCTTCACATGATTGCAGGAGGAACCAAGGCCTAGAAGGCTTGTGTTGCTGAGCACAGTGGGTTCAGGGAAGAGCAGCGTGGAACACGTAGGAAAGGGACCTGGAAACTCCCGTTGTGCCGGAGGGCCTTTGAAGTTGGGCGGTCATGAATGGCGCCATGCCATCTCTGGCCGTACAGGTCACTGACCTATGGCTGACCTGGCAGCTCCAGCTGGGGTCACTGGAAAACTGCTAACCAGAGAGAAACCGAGGGGCTTTGTTGCCTCAGCAAGGTTCAAGGTCTTTGATTGCAAGCCCATGTACTTGGGTGGGCTCTCCAAAGGGCCAGCCAACAGTGTTCCCATGGTTTACCAGCCATCGTCTCTGCTGCTGGGAACTTCATTTTTCAGTGTGTCAACACAAGCTGTTGGTCAATACTAGGGGAAATCCGTTTGTTCCCGGTGTCATTTGTGAAACTCTTCTGCTGGGAGACAGTCCTTAGCTCCAGATTTGGGGAAAAAAAAAGTTCTTTTCTCGAAACCATAGGGACTATCTTTCAAACATGACTGTTCCTATTTCTATTAATTTAACCTTCGCTTAGGTATGTCTCAAGCTGTCTAGAGCTAACTCCTTGGCTAACTCTTAGACATGTAGATGAGGTGGTTTAGGGAAGCGAAGCATCTGATATGAAGGGTCTGTCAGGAAAGGAGGCCTTGTGTTTAGTTTGCTCACCTGCACTCATGGGCTAAGATACCTAGGTTGTGCTTAAAGTCATGAATAATACAACCTTTCCCCCCCTTAGAACGAATTGTCTGAATGTATGCTCATTGGTAAGGAAAGACAGAGACTGGTACTAACCTGTTGAGAGTGAAGGCTTAATTCTTTTGTTTGCTTACTTTTGCATTATTTGAATAGTTTTTAGCAAGGAAACGTGTGTTAAACATTAACCTTAATGCAAGCTGGTTTAGTGGACAACTTCAAAGTATAATCAGGGCAGGTGTGGTGGTGCATACCTGTAATCCCTGACACTCAGGATGCAGAGATGGAGGACAAGTGATTTTAAAGTTAGCCTCAATTAGATGGTAAACCTATTTCAAAAGCAATAAAACATCCAGTTGATATATATATACACACATATATATATATTTATTTATTTAGTCTATTCTTTCTCCAGTAAGGAATTTAACAAAATGCTGGAGGTTCACACTGTGTCTAGGGATAACTCAATAAAATTCCAGTAATTAAGGAAGAGTAGCCAGATGTGCTTCAGGCTGCAGTCATAGCACCTGGGAGTCTGAAGCAGGAGGTGTGCCAGGAATCCAATTACCAGCCTGAGCTACAGAGTGAGTACCAGGCCAGCCTAGGTTTAAGAGTGGGGCCTTATCCCCCCCCCAAAAAAAGATGAAAAATCATTATGCTTAATCTTTACACACCAAGAAAACTTTGACTATTTCCAGGTTACATCTTGTTTTACATGTACTTTATGCTCATTGTAACTAGTAAAAATTTAAGGCATACTATCAAACCTTTAAAAAAAAAATCAAGTACTGACAAAAATGTATTCATATACTGTTATGCAAAAATGCTTTTAAAAGCTGTAATATTTATCTTTGTTTTTTTAAAATAAAGTTGTTCAATTAAAAAAAAAGAGTGGGACCTTATACAATTATAAACAAATCCAAAGCAAAACAAAACAAATTCCAGCTAATAACTCCAAGTGTGTCTACTTTTCTCTTAGTGCATCTATTTTTGGCAAGTACTTTTATGTGTTTCTCTCTTTCTGTCTCCCTCCCTCCCTCCCTCCCTCTCCCCCCTTCAGTGTGTGTGTGTGTGTGTGTGTGTGTGTGTGTGTGTGTGTGTAATTTATTTGATCTTACAGATGAAGAAATTGAAAGGAAAAAAAGAAAACTGCTCTTACCATCCATATAGACAGGGGCCAGAATCTACACGGAGCCTTTCTGATTCAGATGCCTGCTTATCCAAATACAGGACTTTGCTACATTAGGAGCAGGATGAAAATGGAAGCAGTCATTTATGGTTAAGCTGGTTATTTATTATTAAAAGCTAGAAATGATCTCAAAAGCTGACTATAGCCCTTGGGATTTTAATTTCCTCCTCTGTGAAATGGGGAGAGAAATCGTGTGGCCTCAAAGACTTTGCACCCCTGACATTTTGTGATTAGGGACATTGCCCCTCACCCTCCTCTCATTCTCTCTTTGCTTCTTTTCTACAGTACGTGGGAAGCCTGGATGTGCCCAGACCCAACAGCAGGGTTGAGATCGTGGCTGCCATGCGCAGAATCCGGGTGAGTGGTCAGAAGTGGGGCTGTGTGTGAATTTGGAACTTACATTTCCTAGCTGTGGGTCCTTGGAGCCAGAGCCCAGAGCCAGAAAGGTTGACTCTGCCCTTCCAGGCCCAAGAACCTATATTTCTGTATCGTTGGGCAAACTATTGGGAACTAGGGCCAAAGGTTGGAATGGATGTTTTGGCAGAGCAGCAGCATCCTCCCTCCTGCGTGTCCCGCAAGCTCTTCTAACTGAGACGCATGTGCCCTGGTTGCCTAGCAAAGGAAACTGGTACACGTAGAGCAAAAGTTTAGTAAGAAAAACTAGTAATCGATCAAACATTTTAAAAAGGTAATTGTGGTATAGGATAGAAGAATTCCTTGAAATTTTAAGACTGGATATGAGATGCCAACAAAACTTCCTTGGTCAGCTGCTTGAGGGTTCGGGGTGTATAAGCTTTGTGTGCACATTGCCCTTCCCTTTCTGTGACTCCTGGAAGAGTCTGGTACGTGTGGCAACCCACTGCCTTCTGAATGGTCAGTGGAGCAGGGATCACAAAGGAACCTGTCTGCAGCTCTGCACCAGAACCGGAACTGGAACCGAACTGTGCATTTGGAGGTGTGCTCGGGATTGCTCAGGTATATTGTTTCTTACTGTGCTGTGGAGTGAGCTGGTGTTAGGGTTGCTCATCTCTGGGTGCAGCCTGGCTTGTGTCATTGTTTTTTGGAGTGATCTGTTCACCTAACGGGAAAATATAAAGCAGGTGCTGGAGTTCCATTTTCCCTTTGAGCTGGTTCTTTACCCTATCAACAGGAGCCTCAATTCAATGACATCAGCGTTGGAGAGAGCGAAAACATGCTGGCTGTTGTCTTTCCACGTGGCTCATTGACGCTTTCAACCTTTTCGCCTTTACCAAGTTGACTTTACTGAGACTGTCATTATATATAACAGTACTTGATAATAAGGAAATTTGAAGTACTTTCATGACAGTATTAATTCTGGCCAACAGTCACAGCATCAGGGGATCATGCCATGTCATTTTTCTAGATTAGACCAAAGCTCAGAGAAATACTAAGGAGTGATGTGTGTGTGTGTGGCCTGAATCCATTCTGTCTCTTCCTCTTGGTCTCATGGAAAAGCTGTACATTTTACTCCTCTTTTGGCTGCACGTTGGGGCTTAGTACTTCTGGGCTGCATATTGGGGCTTAGTACTTCCAGGCTGCATGTTTGGACTTAGTACTTCTGGGCCTGTTTACTGCCTCCTTTGCCCTCCTACATGGCTAGAAGAAGCAGAGGCCGTGTGTTGTGCTTGTGTCTGTGATAGAAAGACTGGAGCTACCGACCCTCGGGTGTCCACCCAGTTCTTTGACTTCTGTTTGACTGATAGAGCAGAGAATAGTTGTTGCCGAGATTGCCATGTTGGGAAAGCATTTTCTTTCCCAACAGTTATAGTTACTTCTGTGGTGCACTCTCTTTTAGATGTTTTGATATTGAATATGTTTTATTATTATTTATAGCTACTTTAGATGAAGTGAGGATACTGTTAGTAGATTTCATGGACGAGACCTGGAACCTGAGGTAGGTTAAGTACTTCAGGTCAGGTGACTGTTCACAGGCTGCCTGGGGCTTCACACTCAGTCTGTGTTGTGACCTCTCATGCCCTGCTGAGGGTTCCTTGGAATGCTGATTGTGAGTCATGACCTTAATTGGGTGGAACCAAAGGACTGGGACGTAGTACCTTCCCAGAAAGGGGGCATGTGGTAGCAACACAACTTAAAATGGGCAGAGGCAGGGCAAAAATTACCTGGAAGCTGACGGGCCAGACATGATATGGAACTACTTGGTCTTGGGCTCTGTAGGAATCCGGGCCTGGAATGTGGCAGGCTCCTCTTCCCTCATTACCTGTGAGCTGTGCCAACCTCATGCCTCTTCCTACAGCCCCCTCTGTGGGAGCTGCTTCTAGTGCTTAATGAGCAGCTCATTACATTAGAGAGAGGAATTAATTGGTCAGAAAGCTGTTTGGGCTGGCTGTCCAGTGTCTCGTGTGGAATGGCTGCCATTAGTAGCAGGTGCTAGGATTGTGTGTCCCCCTCCCCACACCCCACCACGCCCTACAATTCACTGCTAGGTCCAGGCTGCTATTTTTTTTTTTTTTCTTTCTCTTTGCCTTTCAAAAGCTGTTTGGGCTGTAATTACAGCTGTCAAGAACTAGGGCATGAAATTTCTGTGTAAAGGACCATAGCTGACACTGTCCTTTTATGTTGAATGGTATCAGGCTAATACCGGATAGGACACAGCAGACTTGCTGGGCTCTCTGCTAGGCTTAGAAGCCCCAGACCCCAGGGCTTGGCCAGAGCAGTAGGTAGTCCTGAGAGCAGGTATTGATAAGGATCACAGAGGCTTACAGGTGAGCTGTGAATGCCTTGCCAAGGCCTGCCTGCCTGCCTCCCTCCCTCCCTCCCTCCCTCCCTCCCTCCCCTCCCCTCCCCCCTCCCTCCCTCCCTCCCTCCCTTCCTTCCTTCCTTCCTTCCTTCCTGAGACAGAGTCTCCCTATGTAGCCTAGTCTGACCTTGAATTTAAGATCTCCTTGCCTTGTGCTGTGGTACAGGTGTGGGACACCACGCCCATCATTGCTAAACTCTATAGCTCTCATCCCCTAGGCCTCTCTGAAGAGCTGTGCTGTGCTGTAGCAGTAAAGATTCTTACGTTTCCCAAAGGATGTATGCAGGGAGTGAAGGGCTCTGTCCGACACCATCCTTAGTCCTCTTAGTACTTGGGGCTCTACTCCGAGGATGCATTCTTGCTCATCTCCAGCTCTGTGCCCCACTGTGGACTCAGTTACATTCACACTCCATCATCGCCTGGCAGGCTTCCCCTGCTGTCCCCTCCTCTTCATTTGGTTTTCCGACTTCTCATATTCTTTTTGAACTTATGATATCTGTCTTAGACACTCTTATTTTTTCCCCTTTTAATTTGCTTCTAAGAAGTGGATGGTAAAAGTGCATAGCATTAGCTCTTCCTTTTTAAAGGCACACAGGTTAAGTAGTTAAATGTATCCTTACTGTTGCATCTAGGATCTCCAGCCATTTTTTTTCTTTTTTCTCTTCTTTTTATAAAACTGAAGCTTTGTATCAAATATAATCTAATTCCCCTTAGGCCCTAGGTGGCTGTCTCCTTACCTCCTGTTTTTGTGATTTTGACTGTGTTAAAATGTCATAAGAATGGAACTGTGCAGTATTGGTCCCCCTGTATTGACAGATGGCTGTATTTACAGCCCATCCCTGCTGTATAGTGGTGGCTTTTCCTTCCTTTCTAAGGTCTCCTCGTATTACTTTGTATGGACAGACTGCATCTTCTTTATGTAGTCATTTACTGATGGGCATCTGTGTCTATCTTTTAGCTGTTGTGAATAGTTCTTGAGTACATGGATGCGCAGACGTGTCTTTCAGAACTCTCTTTGACTTTTTTTCTTGTCTGTATACGCAGAAAGGGGATTTCTGGATCATAATCGTATGTTGAGTCTTTGGGCTGGCATCACACGCTGGTGTCTAGGCTGGTCTTGAACTTGTGGGCATAAATGATCCTCTTGCTTCAGTCTCCCGAGTAGCTGGGACCATTGGCACACCACTGTGTCTGGCTGTGTTCTTCGAGGAACTACAACAACCTTTTCATGGTCTCATTTCACATCCCACCAAAGACGCACACCAATATGTACTCTGTATGTTATTAATAAAGGAAAAAGAAGCTAAGAAATTATGTGTGCAACTGGGAGATTAAACCCAATTTATGGGAGACAGGAAAGGCTTTGTGGAAGTGCAGAGAGATAAGCCAGTGATGACAGGTGCCACAGCTGGATGGCTTCTAAGATGTGTCTGTCACAGCTCTGAGAGGTCTGGTCATGGAGGAAGGGACCACATGCTGTCACGACCATCTTTGAATCTCCAGTGTCTAACACGATGCCCGACTACCCTGTGTCTTTTGTTTCCAAATATCAACACCAGTCCCTGTGGCTTCACTGTAGTCTCCTTGGGAAGGGCATTTGGTATAGTCAAGAGGGCTCTCAACAAGGAATAATGACAGTTGGGCTTGAGACTTCCCCTTGACTCAATGTGTGACCTTGGCAAAGCCACTGACGGCTGTTAATCTCAGCTTCCTCATCTATAAAAGACAGCATGCAGCTTCACATCCTGTCTCTCTGGTGCTATTGTGGGATCTGGGATGGTGTGTGAAAAAATGCTTTATAAACCATAAAGGGCTATTTATATTCATCGCTATCATTTTTTTTATACCTTTCCTCTGGGTTTTGGAGCATTTCGTACATGCAGATAAATATCCCGAGACTTCTAGCTACCTTTAACAGCCAGCTGCCTTATCTCGCTGCTTTTAACAATTGGCCTCTTTATCGAATGCATTCCTTCCTTGGGGAAACCATCTTGAGTGACTCTTCCTGTCCCCTCATGCTCCTGCCACAACATCCCCATCACTGCTAGTGTTAGAATGACTGTATTTCTTGTGTCCAGAACATGACCCCGGCCTCCCACTGACTTCTTTGACTCGGGGTTGGGCACATTCTGGTCCACACTGCAAATGGCTTCCAAAATTATGGAGAATGGCACCAGAACCTCCTACTTAGCATGCCTTGATTTCTGTAGTGTGGCCGCACAGGAGGGGTATGTAGTCGGTGGATTGGTAATCAGGAACTGGCCATGTCCACTTCCTCTTCCGGCAGCTGCCATTTTGGCCAGCTTTCCCCAGAACTCTTCTCAAGGAAAACCAAAGGATAGAAAACCTAGATGGCCCTGGGAAAGTTTGCATCGGATGCACTCTTGGTAGCTCACCATGAGTGGCTTTGTGGAGCTGGTGACTGGATGCATTGGTCCTGTCTGCATGCCCCTTTTCCCCATGGCAGAGGGATTCTACTGTGGCCTCTTTATCACCTTGTGCCTTTCTCCCTGAGTAGCTTCCCTTGGTCAACAGTGAGCTCCTCCTCTCTTTGTCGCAGTTCAGAGTCTGAAGTGCCACATCTGCTCCATTAGCCGGGACATGTCACTTGACAGGATGTGCTAACCAGTCACAATGTAACACTTCAAATAGCTCCAAGTTGTCATCTTATAGTTCTGGGGGGCCAGAAACTTGAGACGGAGAACTGCCAAGGCATTGGTAGGTCTGCTTTCTGCTTTTCTGCTGGAAGCCCTAGAGAACAGTCTGTTTCTTGTTCTTCTAGCATCCTGTGCATAGACGCAGCCCAAGGGCCACTGAGCACATTCTGTGAAGCATACATACATATATGAGCATATCTATGAAGGTAACCTACAACTTGATGAGATATTCTTTCTTTATGGTTGTTGTTCATTTAATTGCATGGTTTCCACATTTGAACTTTTCACGTGGTGACACCATGTCACCTGTCTGTCACAAGGTTGGAGATGCCCAAAGGTTGCCCATGATTTTGGCAAGTGCCTCCTGTGTGTCTTCAGAGCCAGCAGTGCCGCCACTGTGACCTCTGTTTCCCATCACTACATGGCGTCACATTCTGTAGCCTCTGAGGGGAGGACCTCTGTGATCAGCTCTCTCTTCTCCATTTTCTCCCAAGAATCCCAGATGATTTCCCTGTCCAGGTTCATACTCTTGTCACATGTGCAAAGTCATTCCGTCACATGACGTAGCACCTTTAAAGGCTTAAGGGGGAGGGACATTATTGTGCCCCTCCCAGTGGATTAGAGCATCAGGCTCTAGCAGGAATTGGGAAAGCCCCACCCCTTATGGAAATTTTCCAGTACAAGATGATACAGAACAAAATTCAGATTCTGTTTCTTTTGCATGGGATCAGGGTATTTGGACAAGGTTTTTCAACCTGTCAGTCAGTGTTTGATCATGAGTAAAATTGTTATATCTTTTCTATAGATAGATTTGACCGGATAACATGTGAATACATACACAATACAAACAGACAAACAAAACACACACACACACACACACACACACACAAAATCAAAGCAAAACCTAAAAATATCCACACCTGCCCCAACAAAACTTCCCAAAGGTTTCTGTCTAACTTCCCTCCATTGAGAGCAGTGATAAGCAGCCAATAACCATTGGCTTTTATTAAAGACATGAATTCATTTGCTCTGAGACCTGTTGGCTATTATTTTTTTTTAACCAGTTTGTAGATTTACGTTTCTCAGAGTAGTTTCCCTGGAAAGGTAGGGTTATCTTCTTAGGTGTTTGAGGGTTCTCTGTAAGGCTTTTCCAAAATTGTGTTTTCATATGATCCTGATGTGTACACCCTTGAACAGCTCACTAGCTTTTAGTCTTCACTACTGAGTGTTTCTGCTGTGTCTTCTAGAGTGGGCAGTCTATGTCTTGTCACTCTTGGTGCTCTAAAGGAGAGCAGGACAGCTCTTCATGTGAAGGGAATGAATTCTCATAAGGCAAAGCAATCTCTGGGTCCTTTGTACAGGGAAGGGCTAGGAATGAATATTTCTGTGGAGTTGAGACAGGAAAGTAATCCAGGGGTGGAACTAGCACCTGCTTGATACACAGGCTGCGTGGAGGACTAGCAGCAATTATACCCTTGGTATCTCCATTTGGGTTGCTTGCAGAAAGTGTTTGGCTTTGTTGCTTTTAGTATCTTTTCTGACTGGTTGGTATCTGTGCTGTTTACAAAATACGAGGCTGGTGATGGGCCATAGGAATGACAATACCAAGATCCAGCTAGTACTTTGCCATCGGTCACTGACAATATGGAGACACCGCCACACATTTACACTAACACTGACTACATGCTGCGCATCACTGCTGAGTCTGCTTGAGCCGGACACCAGAGAGCTCGGATAACATATCCGCTGTGTAGTCACAGAGATGTGATTTCAGTCTAAAGCCTTCTCTGACTTGTTTGAATTTATTGGTTGTATAATATAATTTGTATTTAAATAATAAATCTATATAAGGCCTGTATGCATTAGTAGTTTATATATAGAAGTATGTTTTACGTATTTAAATGATATTATAATTTGCCAAGACTTTTTTGGGTAATGACTTTATTGAGATATACTTCATATACTATATAATTTATACATCATACGCTATACAATTTTAGCAGTGGGATTTAGTATATATTCATATACATAATTATGCAACTGTCATTATAGAACTTCCTTCCTACCCAAAGGAAACTCTGAACCTCTATTGAATTTTTAAAAAATTTGGAGCATCGGGGATCAAACTCAGGACCTCCAGCATGCTAGTCAAGTACTCACCCACAGGACCACATACTTCTAGCCAACTGTGAGCTTCTATCTTCTTATCTCCCAATTCCCCCGAGGCTCCCAGTCACAGTATCCTTCACCAATTCACTCCCTCCTTGAATGGATTTGTCTGTCTTGGACATTTACTACTGATGGTCTCATAAAATATGTGGACCTGTGTGTCTGACTTCTTTTAGTGTTTGCACAGTTGACCTGTGCTTTTTTATGTACCGACACTTCTTCTCCTTTTATTATTGGCTAATATTCCACACTGTCCTTCTGATATATGAGACATGAGCCAGTCAAACACTGGATGTTTGCCTTTTTGGTTCTCTTTGAAAGGGAACTTGGTTTCTTTTAAACTTAAGAAAATACTTAATGTGTTTTCAGCAGCTGTATGATGGGAATTTACAGTTGTCTTCCTTTTGAGCACAGGATGCAAATGAGAATTCCCAGGTGAGCTGAGGCAAGCATTCTCATCAGCAGGAAGACTGGTGCACGGAGAGCTGGCTTTGATTTTTCTTTCACTCTTTAGGGGAGAAAGTATTGACTTCGGAGCCAACATTATTTTAGGTTCTGGAAACATAGAGTCTGAAAAACAAAGTTCCTGCTCGGATGAAGTTTATGTTCTGATGGTGAGAAAGAATAGGAGAGGCTAGAAATACAGAGTCACGAGTACATTCTCTGCAGAATGCTAAATTAGGACATGAGACAAGGGAGAACCAGAGGTGGCCCGAGTACTACCGATTGCTGGGGAAGACTTCTTGGTTATGTTGGAGAGAGTCTTTAAATATGTGAGTAATCTGAGGGAGTGAGCCATATGGTTCTCTGCAGGAAGAGTGTTTCACACAGAAGGAACAGTAAGTACAGAGCCTGAAGCAGGTATGAGCTTTCTAGGTTCAGGGAGCAGGTTGGAGGGAAGTTTGAATGCTGACTTCAGGAGGAACGATCAGTCATTTGTAGGAATTTTTCCTGCAGGTTGTATCTCAAGAGAATCTGGGTCACTAAGAGGCTTCTGAGTACCTGAACTACGCATGAGCAACACATCTATCTTTCCTTAACTTTGAACCAGAATGAAAAGTTACTTAATGTTCCAAAGACGAGGGATTCAGGAATGATCCCTTCCTCCCTCTTGAGATAGGCTCTCACTACTTAGTCTCGGCTTTCCTGGAACTTACCCTGTAGACTTAGCTGGCCTCAGGTTCCCAGATATCTGCCTGCTGATGCCTCCTGAGTGCTGGGATTAATGATGTGAGCCATTACACTCTGTTCAAGAATGATTAAAAAAACAAACAAACAAACCAACAAACCAACCAGGGCAGAGCTACTTCGTTAGCTTCCAGAGTTGTTGCTAAAGCAAAGCATATGTTTTTAAGTACAGTTGCTCTGTGAGAGTTGTGCATACCTAAGAGTAAGCAATGATGTCTTTGAGTTTCCAAAGGAATGTCAGACGACATCCTGCCCAGTTTCTTACAGCCATCCTCTTGCTTCAGCCTGCTGACTGATGATGTCTCTACACACCACCAAGCCTGGATTTTGGGTATCCTTTAAATAAAGTTTGTTTGCTATAAGGAAAGAAAATGCTGGATGTCAGTGTGCTGCAGCCTTTGGGGACGCCTTTGTTCATCTTTCTAGCATTGGCAACAGGTGACATTGTACATCCTCACTTTAATGACTTCTTTGGTTTTAAAGACATACTCACATGTAAATGGATTTTTTATTTTTACCACTTGTCATGTACGACTCTGTTGGTTTAAATATACCACAACACTTTGTGTCTCTCACCCCTTCAATATTCGAAGCCTTTTGTTGTCTCTCATAAACTGTGTTCATTCGTCAGTGACTTTATCCCAGTCCTGGAACTCTGTCCTGTCTCCTGTTTCTTGATTTTATCTATTCTACAGACTTCACACCAGTCAAATCTTATACCGTATTTGTCACCTGTTCCTATTTCTTTCACTTGCCAGAATGTTTTCAGGGTCATGGGTGTCATGATATGCATTACCAGTTCACCCCTGTGCAGAATTGACAAGTGTTTTCTCTTGTGACTTCTGTGAGCCAGGCTCTGACAGCCCAGGCCGGTCTCCTGTGATTTTCTGTACTCAACATATGACACAGGTTCTGATGTACTGGGAACATATATATCGTATAGGTTAAAGATGCTGTACTACCTAATGAGACAGCTTTGGCACTGCAGTGAAGACAGCTTTCACGATACTTCTCTGACCTGGAGTGGAGCGGTCCCCCTTTGTGGCTTCCATTGTCTTCACAGTTTTGTAGGTGGGTTTTCATGTGTGATTTGATCCCAGTTTCCAACAACCCTGTAAGGAATGGGTATTACTTTTACAGAGAAGGGTCATAGAAGTGACATCACTGCTCCTTGTTCCTGTCCTTGTGCAGCCTAAGCAGACCACAGTCTAGATTGCACCGTGCCATGGTGCTGTGTCTGGCCACAGGCAGAAAGCACTTCAAAAGTATCAACCACCACCACTCTGTGTGGATGTGAGTGTGACCGTCACCCCCCTTTATAGGTGAGATCACCCCACTTTATACGTGAGTAAGCCAAGGCAGAGAAAGGTTAAACAGCTTGCTCTAGCCGAGAGCTGGTGAGTGGGGAGTCTAGGATTCACAGCAAAGTCTGAGCTTGGCGCTGCTGTGATTGAGAACTGAGACTGGAGTCTGGCTCACAGATCCTACAAGAGCAGGCTGATTGTCCTCATTTCCCAAGTGTCTAGCCAGACAGTATCATCTGTGTTCCTGATTGTGTCTGTCTTCCATCTGGGAACACTGCCAGGCAGTGCATAGCGCTAGATGTAAGTAAGGCTATTATTTGATTTTTATAAACTTCTTTTTAAGAGTTTGAAATTCATATGTCCTCTGTGGCATCCCTACCCCACCTTGTGTTCCAAAGCCACCTTGAATTTGGTGTGTCAATAACCTGGATTCGTCATTTCTGCAGATCTCTCTCCTCTTTGCTGTTTGCTTTCCCTTGGATTTTTATGGATGCCAGTTTATGCCAGTGAAAGTCATGTTACCCAGCCAGAGTGTAAGCCTCAACCCTCCAGGTCACCTTAGACTCCTTTCTCTAGGCTTCACATGAGCCACCATGCCTAATTGCCTTCTGAACAAATCTCTCTCAAATGTGCAGATCCCTCTCGATCTCTCCAAGTAGAAGGAGCCCTGCAATCTTACTGCACAGACGCTGCCGAAGTCCAGGTCGGGTGTAGCTCAGTGGTACAATGTTTGCTTTGCAGAGAGCCCTGTGTCCCTGTGCCTTAGGCTAGCATCATCTTACCCTCCCCCGCACACACACTAGTGACTAGCTTGTCCCTCTAAAGGCAGTTCTATTGGTTTTGCCCTGTTTACAGCTCTCTGTAATGCTTTACCTCTAGATTGGACCATCAGCTCCCAACAAGGCTTCTGCAGGTAACAAAGGCATGCCCCAGCAAAGGTTGGGAGCATCTTCATATCGGCTCATCCTCCTTCCTTCTATGTGGCAGGCACGTCCTTTTCTGGGTGACTGAAGCCCATCTCCTTAGGACCCAGTTCATCTTCTGCTGCTTCTCCACAAGCCCAGTTCTGGTGTCCCTTTTTTTTTTTCCCTGTCTGTCTTTTGTGTTAGCACCACACTCTGTAGAGACCTGTGGCTTTCTTTTCCCAGCTATCTCGGAAATAGTTTCTGTTTGTAAGAATCCACCGAGAGAGCTCACAGAGGGCTCTGCTGATAGTCAGGTGTGTGTTGGTAGGTGGTAGCTGGACAGAGAGCTACTACGGTGATTGGTGATTGGCAGCACAGACTCTTTCTTTGCTCAGGCCCCCTGCGAGGAGGTCGTTCCCTGCCTGCCTGTCTGCTGGTTTTTCCCAGCTTGCCTCTGTTGCCCCATCAGGTGTCGATTGAAAGCCTGCAGAACAGAGACCTGCCGGCCTGGTGTACACCATGTAGCACCAAGCCCCTGGGTATTCAACCCGTGTCAACAATGCTGAGTAGCTGCTGTTCCTCATGCTCTCTGGGCTGCATGAGATCTGCCTCCCTGGAGGGGCCTTTGAAACCCCTCTGTGGTTGGCTGTGAGGGTGACAAATGGCTTCTCCACATCCCTCTCCACCCTGTTGTCTCCAGTGGCAGTTGCCCTGCTAATGTAGAGTCAGTGTTCTGTTAGCAGCTTGCCCTGCCTCCTTACCTGCTAACCCTCCCGCTGAGAGGACCTGGCACCTGCTTTGTTATCCTTCCTCTTGTTCCCCCAGGGCTGATTCAGTAGAGAGCTCACACCTGCCTTTGGCCTCTGGAAAACAGTCATTGAGGGAGGCATGGCCTCCTGTCTGCCTGCCTTAAACTGCCTTGCCTAGCCCCAGGGCTTGGATCACAGGGAGGGCTGGCAGTGGGCCACAGAGTCAATGGTTTGGGTCCTGGGTTATTCAAGATGCATAGCTGAGTAGGTCACTGCCAGGTGGCTGTGAGCTGAGGAAGGTCTAGTGTGCCCCATTTTCTATTTCTTGACAGCAGCAGGCTGGCCCTCCCAGTGCCACCACAGCCACTGTCCTCCCCTGCCCACCTTCCATTTCGTATATCCTTCAATGTCCTCTCCCAGACAGGAGGGACTCCCCAGTAGGTCAGATGCAGACTGCTGGCATGTGCCCTTGTCAGTTGTCACCTTGTCCTCTCAGCCTTGTTCTGTCACTTGTAGAGCCAAGTGGGTCTTTGTTTATTCTGGCCCAGGAGGAGCTGGGTGCGAAGGCAGTTGACTGATGCTGGGTGTATATGAGTTGTGAATGCTTTTAAATGTGCTTTTAATATATCCTCAGAATTTTAGAGACAGGAGCTTGAAAGCCATTTCGCACAGCAACCAGGAAACAGCAGGAGTAGGGGGTGGATTTCTTTTAAAGAAGTATCTGTCTGTTTATGTATATGTATGTATTTTGTATGTATGTAGTATATATGTATGTGTGTATCAATCATCTATCAATCTATTATCTGCATGTCTGTATATGTGTCTGTCTATCATTGTCTTAGGCAGGGTTTCTATTCCTGCACAAACATCATGACCAAGAAGCAAGTTGGGGAGGAAAGGGCTTATTCAGCTTACACTTCCACAGTGCTGTTTATCAGAAAATGGAGGCATTTTCTCAACTGAGGCTCATTTCTCTGTGATAACTCCAACCTGTGTCAAGTTGACACAAAACCAGCCAGTACAATCATCTATTATTCATCTGTTTGCCTATGTATGTATGTATATATGCATGCATGCATCTGCCTGTCTGCCTGTCTATCTATCTCAGAATCTTACTTTTGTAGAGTAGGCTAGCCCAGCACTTTCACGGTTCTCTTGTCTCATCGTCTTGCATAGTGGAATTACAGGCACAAGCCATGCGTGACTCTTGGCACGGCTTTCTTTCAGGTGACATGCTGAGCCGTATCAGAGTTCAAGCAAGAGTCTGCTTAAAACCCCCAGTACTATGCATATCTTTCACACCAGGTGTCATAAGCGAGGTGCTACTCTGCCTTTTTTTTTTCCTACAGTAACTCACTGAGCTTAGGAAGTTGCTTTGGAAAAGATGGTTCAGCAACACGCTCATCATTGCTCTGTTGCTGACTGCCCAGGATCTGGGATCTGGAACGTGGCTTCCTGACCATCTCGCTGCCTCTCTAAGGCAGATAGAAATTGCTGTTGCATCTCCCCATGGGGAGCCTCTGCTACTTGGACAGTGCATTTTTTTGCCAAGTGTGACTGTGACCTCTCCTTAGGCCTGGCTCTGCATAGAGTCAACAATCTGGCTGAAATTAGGTCCAACCCTCTACACTTCTCTGGACTGCTGGTTGAGCTGACCTGCTCAGGTGTGAACTTCTAGTCTGTTCCTCTTGGACCACAGCTATGCTTTGTGAAATCAGCTGGTACAGCTGTGGGGACTGCCGATAAACAGTTAGGTTGGGGATCCATGTGCTAGAACTCTTGCTAGGGCTGCCTGAGTGTTCCCACTCTTTCTGTGCTCTCCTTTTCTTCCTACACTGAAAAACTAAACTGAGGGGCTGCAGATATGGCTGAGTGGGTGATTGCTGTGTCAGTATGAGGACCTGGGTTCGGATCTCCAGCATTCATGTGGTTGGCCTGCATCTGTCTCCCCAGTGCTGGGGGTGGGGGTGATGATGGGCAGATGGGTATCGCAAGCTTTCGGGCCAGCCAGTCTAGTGGAATAAACAAGATTCAGATTCAGTGAAGTGACCCCGTCTCAAAAACATGGCGGAAGGCCAGGATCATAGCTCACTTGGTAGAGTGCTTGCTTTCGGGCATGGGGCTCCAAGTTTGATTTTCACTACTGCATGAGCTAGGTCTTATGTCACAAGCCTGTGGTCCTAGCAATTGGGAAGTACAAGCAGGAGGACCAGGTGTTCCAAGATAGCCTTGGCTACATATTGAGTTCACAGAAGGCCCTATCTGAAACAAGACAAAACAACAGCAAAACCAAACAAAACCAAACAAAATGCAAAGGTGGAGGATGAAAAAAAGTAGACGCCCACTTCTCACCTCCAGATAGATGCATACTTGTGAGCAGGGACCCTCCACTATACATACATGGACGTGTACTCATACATGTTCCTCCCTCAACAAAAGATGAATGGGCATGGTGGTTTGTGTCTGTTATTCCAGCACTCAGGAGGTGGAGGCGGATGATCAGGAATTTAAGACATGTCTGTGCTACACTGTAAAAGCCTGACACATACATATATGTAGTGTATATGTATGTATGTATTAATCATTTATCACCTATCAATCTATTATCTGTATGTCTGTCTATGTGTCTATGTGTCAATCATCTATCATTTATCTGTCTACCTGAAAGAAGAGAGAAAGGAAGGCAAGGTCCCAGCAAAGCCGATACACAGAAGAGGCTCAGAGACTCCAAACCCTATCTCTTTTATATGTGGAATAATGTATTACATGCTGCTGGCCAGGAGACTTTAGGGCAGCAGTTCTCAACCTACTTAGTGTGATGATGGTAGCAGTAAATGAATCTTTCACAGGGGTCTCTAAGACTACCAGAAATTTACCATAACATAGATATTTACCTTATGATTCATGACAGTAGTAAAATTACAGTTATGCAGTAGCAATGGAAATAATCTTATGATTGGGGTCACCACAGCATGAAGAACTGTATTAAAGGGTTACAGCATCAGGAGGGTTGAGATCCACTGATTTGGGGCTGAGGCAGAGAGAGATTAAAGAGATCTCTGGCTTGGTTCAGGCCTTCCCTAGATAGGGTTAGCCCTGGCTACTGTGAAGATTTTAGCAAAGAGTTTTTTGTTTTATTGTTTTGTTTTTGTTTTTTTGTTTTGTTTTGTTTTGTTTTGTTTTTGCCTGCTTTGGGAACTTAGCTGGGTCTGTGTTCTCATTGGTCTTAGAAGTGAAGATAAAAGACTGACTAGCTGCACTTACTAAGAGTATTTGGATTCTCACTGCCTAGAGAGAAACCGTGAGCGCCCCCATGTCTGGGTCATAGGACAGCGTCAGCCTTCCCTTGCCAATGAATGACCTCTGGTCTGGAGCCCTGGTATAACTTCCCTTCAGCCACCTGCTCATCTCTGCTGGATCCCCCTCCCTCGGTATTTTTATTTACAGCAATCATTTCTTCAAACTTGATTAGATGCCTTTGTTGGCTTACACATCTGGTCTTCATTTAGCAGGGATGACACTTAATTTAAGTGAGAGTTTGGCTGCTTCTAAACTAAACAACCAAATCCTGCTGAGAGGCTGATGGGGAGTCAGTAGCTGGGTTGTTTATTGAAAGAGATTATACTGATTTATGATTTTCACTTAAATCTACCCTAGAGTCTCTGCCCTTAATTGAATGGCTCCTTAAAGAGTCTACTTGCTCCTTCCAGAAAGATGAACTCTTTATAGTGTACACAGGACTCGTGTGTCTCGGAATGTGTCTGCGTGTCCCCAAAGAGAGCAGTCATACAGTGGAAAGCTGGGAGCTCATCTTGTGCACCTAGAACCCTACTTTTGATCACTCACTAACACCTGAGGCCTATCATGCCTCATCTGAAAGTTCTTCAGGGGCTCCCCATTTCTTATGAGTGAACTGTGAAGTCCTAAGGGTCTCTGCAGTAAGACGCCCCCCCCCCCCCCCCCCCCCCCGGTCTAGTGCTGTTGCACCTGCCCAAAGTCACTTTGCATTGTGGTCATATGGATATCTAGTTCTCTAGCCAGAATGGACTTCTTACTAACTCTCCAGGATGACCTGTTTGCTTTTCACTTTGTGGTTTTACTTTTCTCTGAAATATTTTCTCTCTCTCCCCCTCTCCCCTTCCTCTCCCCCTACCACTACTCTGTTTTCCTTAAAGCCTACCTCACACTAAAAAACCCTTTGCTTTCAAGTCTCTTGATTTCTCTGCTGTAGCTACCCAAAAGTTTGCTTTCTCCATACATCTCTGCATATATGTCAGTCTGCTTTGATTCTGATTTTAACTTTAGAGATAGGGTCTTAGCCTAGGCTGGCCCTGAACTTGCTCTATAGACCAGGATGACCTTGAATTTCTGACTCTTTTGCTCCGATCACTGGGATTATTGGCACATGCCACTGTGCCTAGTTCATAAGGTACTGAGGATTGAACCCATGCATCGTAAATACATACTCTAGCCACAGGGCTACATTCCCAGCCCTGATTGTTGTTTATTCTTCCGTGGAGCTGTCTAACAGTGGTGATCCTGTGTCTGTGTGTGTCCCTTGGTGGCACAGGGCTCAGGAATTGATAATTAAGGTTCCCATGAGTGTTCTATTCTCAGAACTCCATGGGTGCTCACTGAAGTCAGTGGTTCTCAGCCTGTGGGTCAAACGACCCTGTCACAGGAATTACATATCTGATATCTGGCACATCAGATATTTACATTTTGATTCATAACAGTGGCAAAACTACAGTTATGAAATAGCAACAGAAATAATTTTATGGTTGGAGGGTCACCACAGCATGAGAAATTAAAGTATTAAAGTGTCTAGCATTTGGAAGGTTGAGAAGTACTGGTTTAGTCTTTACAAAGAGTGAATAGCTCGCTAGAGGCAGCAGTGTGTGTGTGTGTGTGTGTGTGTGTGTGTGTGTGTGTGTGTGTGTGTGGAGGGTACAGTGGCCTCCTCTAGGACTACGTGGCCTTTGACCCCATCTCTCAATCTCTGTGCTGTGTAATGTCCTTCATCATCGGTACTTGCTCTGTATATGCTCATAAAGAAGAGTTGTGCTGAAGAAGACATGAAGATGAACTGGGGTAGAAGCAAGAAACAGGGAGAGGAGAAGGAAAAGGAGAGTGAGCGGGTGGGGAGCAGATGGTGGGAGACCCGAGAAACCCTGGAACTGAAGAGGCCAGGCTGCTAGGAGGGTAGAGCTAATTCTGGGCATGGGGGGAGCTGGGATTTAGGCAAGCCTTTGGAGGGAGGTACCGGGCTCCTGGAACACTTTGTATGGTCACTCCAGGTATTCTAAATGTGACAGCTTTTATCAAAAGGGCTGGAGTGAGGACATGCAGAGACCAAAACAAAGCAAGTCCCTATCTGGTGAGGAGGAAGTTTGAGAGGCTTTGTCTTGCTTGGGGATCCATTCACCCGGAGCAGTGCTGGATATTTTAAAATTTCCTCTTCTGGGCAGCCTCTGGGCTTCATCTCTTCAGCCCTACAGGTCCCTGGAACGCTGGGCTGCTCGCTCTCAGCACAGTTTTCTCTTTCCGGAATGTCAGGAAACTGGAAGTGTGGGGGAGGGGAGGAAGGGGAGCTTTATCTGAGACACTTCTTTTACTTAGCAGTATGCAGTCAAGATTCATCTCTGTCTTTGTGATGGGATCCCATTGTTTTGATTACCAGGTAATATTCTAGATGTACAGCAGTGTGTGCTGTCACCCACCCAAACGCCTTTTGGTCACTTCCAGAATTTGGTGATTATAAAAGCAGTTGATATGAATGGAAAGGTTTGTACGTGGATGCAGGTTTTCGATTCAATTGGATAAAGGCCTAGAGGAATTTTTCTCATTTGAATATCCCTTTAAGGTCTTTTTCCCCCTAATTCTACTAGGGCAGTATTAGTACACCCTGAAAATTGTAATTCTGTTATTGACCTGCCTGTACACTGATCTATTGACCTGTGCTTTTCTTCTCCATCTCTAGGTGGTTTTTTTTTTTTTTTTTTAAGTTTATTTAATAATTTATTTTTGTGTGGGCATATGTGGGCACATGGAGATCAGCTCAGAAGACAACTTGTAGGCAATAGTTTTTTAATCCATTATGTGCATCCCTGGGATTGAACTCAGGACGGCGGCTTCAGCAGCCAGCACCTGTACCAACAGAGCCATTTTTGCTGGCCTAGAGAACTTTCTCTTTTGAATCTAGGAATTGATATGGTGGAAAAGGCAAATTCTGTGATCTGCGGCTGAGGACCGTTCTGTGGTTGAATAGTTGAGTTCCGAAAGCTGTTTTCCCTATGCACTGATGAGGGTCTTCAGGCCAGTAGGCCTGGGGGAGTTGTGTCAAGAGTGACTCACCTTGTGTGACTCAGGAAAGGAACTGATCCACACATGACCCTTTCAGGTCTCTGGGACAGGCAGTGATGGCAGATCTTCCAGGTAGGTTGGAAGGGTTTCCATTTAGTGGTTGGCATGAAGGCCCTGACCTTGGGACTGAGTCACCACAGTTCATCTCTGCTGCTGGCTTGCTTTCTCCCATTTCCATTCCCGGCAGGTTGCTGCCCTGACATGTCAGATGTTGCCATCCAGAGTTTGCCTACTCTTTTATTTACTTATTTTGGCGTGTTCGTGGACCCTTTTGAAAATTTATTCTCATTTCTAATTATATAAAGATGGAAATGTTTTTCGCATGATAAAAATGAATAAGCCGGTTTTTAAGAACAGTTTTAGCCACGTGACATGGAAGGTGTAGAGGAAATCCCTTTGTCCCTCCCAAGTCCACTCCTCCAAGTCCACGCTGCGCTCAGGCATTCCAGTGACTACAGTCAATGACCCTACGTGACCCACTGTTATCACCCAAAGTCCATATGTCACGTCAGGTTTACACTTGCCTTCCCCGTGGCGTTGGACACATAGATGACAGTGAGTGTTCAGGGTCAGAGTTCTGAGCAGAGAACTTTCACTGTCCCCAAGCCTCTCTGTGTTCTGCCTGCTTTTCCTTCCCTCTCTGCTCTCCTCCCACAGCAACTTCTGATCTTTTCACTGTGTCCGAAATTTGTCTTTCCCAGAAAGTCATGTGGCTGGGATCGTAGAGAAAACAGTCTTGCAGACTGGCTTCTTTCACACTAAAACGTGTTTAAGGGCCCCCCATCTTTTTTCCTAGCAGCCTAACTCACATCTCCTCAGCTGTGATTACTGTTTGATGTACCACAGTTTATTTATCCATTCATCTGCTGAAGAATGTTCTGGCTGCTTCTAAGGTTTGGCAATTATGAATAAAGCTACTGCAAACATCTGTATAAAGGTTATTGTACGGGCACACATTTTAATTTCATTTGGATAAATACTCAAGCTTATGGTCTCAAGGGGTAGAATGTGTATAGTTTTATGCTGTTTTAAAACTATTCCTATTTTACAGGTAGTGAAACCAAGGCACATGGAAAGTGAGTAACTTGATTTGCGTAGCAGAGTGTTAGTCTTTGTTGTTGCTGCTGCTGCTTATACAGAGTCTTATACACAGAATAAATGATGAAGAAAAATTTTGGAGCTCAAAGTGGAAATGGCCACATATGGCTTTCTGGGGCAGAGTCCTGAGGTGGTGCAGGACATCATCATATGGGCAGTAGATAGGTGTGTGTGTGTGTGTGTGTGTGTGTGTGTGTGTGTGTGTGTGAGTGAGTGTGTGTGTGTGTGTGTGTGTGAGTGTGTGTGTGTGCATGTGCGAGTGCATTCACACTCAGTCATGGGTACTCCACCCTGATGACCTCATCCAATCCTAGTTACCTACTACAAACACTGCCTTAACCTTACCTTTCTGTACCATAATCAGACGATGTTTCATGTCTTAATTCTAAACAGTGGGAACTAAATTTCAACATATGGAGCTTTGAGGGGAACCAAAATTTGATCTGAGCCACAGAAAACAGCTATTGGGGATCAAGCTGGTCTCTGAACACAGGCCACACACACACAATCTGTGTCTTAATTGTTATGCTGGGCTAGTAACATGAGAAAGACAAATTCAGTAACCTTTGCTACTATTTATTCCTTAGAACTACTGCTAATGCAGGAAGGAGAAAATGACTAGCTTTTCCCTTTAGGTATTCTCAGTCTGGGAGAAAAGACATGGAAACTAGTAACTTATCAAGAAGGGCAAAGGGGGTAAGGTGCTAGATAGTCACACAGGACGTTCGACGGGGGTATGTCACATAGAGCCTCCAGGGGAGGTCAGTGCAGGTTTCAGAGAGCCCATGACCTCAAGCTAAGAAGAATAGATGACAAAGAAGAGACAGATGGTAAATATTGGGCCTACAGAGCACAGGGAGACTGGGAAAGGGTGCACATGGCATTTGACTTTCCAGACAATAAGGTCACAAATCTTGTCTGGTGAACATTGAGTTTATCCTGCTGATGGTAGCAAGCTACTGAGATATTTCTTCTGCCAGGGAAGGAGTGTGGTGAGAGTTGTATGCTCTTGAACAGTGTTGAGGACAGATGAGGGAAAGGCTCTTAAATTAGAGCCCCAGAGTAGGGGTGGAGAAGATGATGTGAAAGGTGAGGACCAGGTTAGGAAGGTCTTCAGAGTCTGGATTTCTGACTTGTGATGTAGTTTGGAAAGCAGATGTGGCCCCAACAACTGCACAGTCAACTTCTAAGACGGTCACAGTAGCCAGTGGTCCCTGGTGCACCAGGTTCTCAGCTGTGCCAAGTAAAACTCCATCTTAGCAGACAGGAGTGAGAGCTGCTCCCTGCAGGTACTGTAGACCTAAAGAGCCATGTTGTAAGAGAAATCTTCAGGGCCCTCTAGGAGTTGACTTCCGCAAACTTCTAACAAGGATGGGAGGGCTTTAATTACTACACTACTTTTATGTTGCTGTAACAAAATACTGGAATCAGCTTATGGGAGAAAGGGTGCATTTTGACTGATTGTTGGGAGGCTCTAGGTCCATTATAGCATAGAAAGCCAGAAGGTATGGAGGAATTTGTGGAGGGCATATTGGCAGATTAGGAAACGGAGAGATGAAGTCCTTCACTTCTGTTTTCTCAAGGTTTCATAGCCTCTCCAAATTGCCCTAGCTTGGGGAGCAAGTATTGAAAATATGAGTCAGTAAGGAATCAGTTCCACAGTCTTATAGCTCCAGGGAACTAAGTTCTGTCAACAACCTCATGAACTTAGAAGATTCCATGCTCTTCAACGAAGCACAGCCTCGTGGATACCCACAATAGAAGCCTCGTAAGATCCTCCATAAAGGACCTGGAAAAACAGTGTTGGGAGGTGTCTTAGTTTGGGTTTTATTGCTGTGAACAGTCACCATGACCAAGGCAACTCTTATAAGGACAGCATTTATTTGGAGCTTGCTTACAGGTTCAGAGGTTCAGCCCATTATCATCCAGGCAGGAAGCATGGCAGCATCCAGGCATGCATGGTGCAGGAGGAGCTGAGAGTTCTACATCTTCATCGGAAGGCTGCTAGTGGAAGACTGACTTCCAGGCCGTTAGGATGAGGGACTTAAACCTGCGCCCACCGTGATACACCTATTCCAACAAGGCCACACCTCCCAACAGTGCCACTCCCTGGACCAAGCATAAACAAACCAGCCCAGAAGGGCTGACCCAGGGAAACTAAGCGGTAATAAAGTGTTGTTTAAATTCCTGGAGTTTTCGCTCATTTGTTACTGAACAGTGGGATGCTAAAGAGGTCCCTAATCTGTAACCGGCCCCTCCCAGCAGCAGCTTCTGTTCTGAGCATTTATCTGTCAACTGCTTTCTTCAGTAAGGCAGGACTGAGCTTTCATAGTTGGAATACAGTGCGAAGCCCATCAAATATATTTCAAAGCCGAATTGCAAATCTTGGGAAGGCATGGGATTATAAAAGGATTGCTGGAGACTGCTCCAACCTGTCCGCAGATGAATGGGCACAGGGCAGGGGGAGCCCCACACATAATTGGTGAGAAAACATTCAGCATGCTGACAAGAAGCCAGCTAGAAAAGAGGAGGATTTGAATATCTTTGAATATTAAGACACACCTTTGACAAAGCCCTTACTTAATTTTTGTGAGGATTATCCTGTGTGTAGGAGTGTTGTCATAGAGAAGAAATAAAGGAGGCCATGTTATTGTGCTGTGTCAGGAAAAACTACAATACATCAATAGTTAATTAACCCAGCCCAGTCTACAAATTTAGGTGCAGTTCAATGTAATCTATTTGTCCCATATCTTAAATAAAGATTTCCATTTAAAATAGCTCATTTGAATAATTCTCTCACTTGAAGAGATTAAGTGTCTGTCAGCTCTTTTAGATTTTACATTATTTACTGTGGGGTGGTTCCTGTGTTTAGGGGCATCTGCTTCAGTTATCAGTGACCTTTGAGTAGGGAAGCAGTGTTGGCCTTAACTCTTAATAGTGGCTACTCCCCCATTGCACAGAACCAGAGAATTAACTTGGAGGGGGAACCAAGAATTCGTGTTTCCTCCATGGCCCCTGAGTGACAATTCCTACCACTAGACATGCTTCTCAGGCAGTGAGGAGGGTGAACGTCCCACAGTTGGCTGAGATGAGCTATGAGTGCACATCTGTGAAGATTCCTTTCTGTCTCTGACATGAGAAGACCAGCTCTCCCGAGTCCGGGAAATTCATCAATAGAAATGAAAGGTCTCCTTCTTTGTATTTGTATTGGGCTTGTGGTCCTTTTTTTTTTTTTTTTTTTTTTTTTTTTTCCTTTTTTGGTTGTTGTTGTCGTTTTGTTTTAGTTTTTTTCTTTTTTTCACTGATCTTCCTTTGACACTGTCATTTTTAGTCCTCAAAGAAATGAAATGAGGTGGTTAGGGGGCTGTCTACTTTATTTGCCAGAAAAGAAAGCTAAGGTCTAGGGATATGAGAATCAAGGTTCCTTTGTTCCTTACCCTGGCTGGGAGTGCAGATAGATAGAGATAGAGAGGTAGAGAGGGAGGGAGGGAGGGAGGGAAGGGGGTAGGGGGGGAGAGAGAGAGAGAGAGAGTAATTGCCATTATTATGACAGTTACCATTTATAGTGGCTACTCCTGGCAGGACTGTGCAGGCAGGAAACTGTCACATGCACCTTTATGGTTAGTCACAACACTGTCAAGTTGGTGTTTTTACCTTGTTATAGGTGAAAAAGTAGATTTGCTGTTTGGTGAGATGGGGAACAGAGATTTAAGGCCCACTTGAACTGACCCGAACACCTCGCCCTTTCTCCCACATTTCATGGCATTCCAATAGTCATTTGTTTCTGCTCCATCAGTCCCGTGTCAGGCACCACTGGGAAGGTTCCCAGAGGATACCTGTGCAGCCCCGACAGTCCTGCTTTCCAGTAGCTCCCGCAGCTGAATGACCAAGAGTGTTGTATTGAGTTAAGGATTGAGTTAAGAAGTCCTGTTTCTTGTGCTGCAGTGGGGACCAGCTTCTAGCTATGGCATAACCAGATAGTAATTGTTCAGTTTGGTGTGGCAGTCCATACCGGAAATCCCAGGACTCTGGAGGCTACAGGAGGGGGATTCAGACTCAAAGGCTTACTGGGCTACAAAGGAAAACCTGGTTTTAATACAAAAGAAAAGAAACAAAAGGTAGTATCTTCACTGTTTTGCATTGCTGCTGTAACAAATTACAGAAGGGTAGCAATTTAACAAGCTTATTGTAAGGTTAAATGTGTCAGAGGTCTAACAGTCTCCCTAGGGACTAAAATCAAGGTGTCAACAAAGCTGTGCTTCTTTCTACAACTTCTAGAAATTCTTTGGCTTTGGGTTTTTCAGCTTCAAGGGATTAGTGGCATTCCTGGTCTCAGCCTGTTCCTGCACCTTAGGATCTTGGGCTTTTACGTCATCCTACAGACAGATTTTCTCTGCTCTTCTCCTGCCTCCGTTTTCACGCTTAAGACTTTTTTTGCTATTACATTGGTAACTGGATGATCCAAGTAACCTATCTCCAGTGCTTAACTCAGCCTGTAAAGCTCCCTTTACAGCCTTAGATTCCATGTTCAGTGGCCTGGGAATCAACATGGGGACATCTCTGGGAGGGAGAAAGTGCAGTCACAGCCATCCCCATCTCTGATGGCATTAGCTGGCAGCCTATGTTTCTTCTATGCCAAACTAATGCTGCCCTACTTCCCAGAACTCATTCTGATAACAAAGAACTTTAGTCTTTGGTCAGTACTCTAGGGCCTTGAAAACTCTAGGATATTGATCACGGTCCCCTAAATAGCCATTTGGGTAAAGGGCAGGAAAGGAAGGAGGTGGTCGAGTCGGAGCTGTGTCCTTACACTTGGGTTCGCATGTTAACTGTCCTGTGCAGATTGTGTTGGCTCGTACAGGAGTGAGCATTCCCAGCCACTTTTAGAGCTGCTAGAATGTCTAGATTATAACGTGCATTCTAAAGGAGTCTTTTGCACATGCGCACACAGTTTGATGGTGAAAGAGCCTTTTGCACACTCGCACACAGTATGATAGTGAAGGAGCCTTTTGCACATGCGCACACAGTATGATAGTGAAGGAGCCTTTTGCACATGCGCACACAGTATGATAGTGAAGGAGCCTTTTGCACATGCGCACACAGTATAAAAGCAAATATAATGCGTGCCATGAGCTTTCTGATGGAGAGATGGTATGCATACACACTCTAGGAAGAATGTACATGTGCATCTTCCCCCAGATCTAGATTCCAATTCTGAACCGTTGGCTGACACCTCTTGCCCCGCTCTGAGGACATTTTGAACTTCTGTGGTACGTCCAGGTTTCACCAGTGCCAGGTCCTAGCCTTGAGGTCCTAGCCCTGAGTAAATCTGATACGCTTAGCCTGGGAGGCAGGGCAGATCTTCCTCCTTCTTTCCTAAACTTTTTGTTGATTTGATATGTGTGTGTGTGTGTGTGTGTGTGTGTGTGTGTGTGTGTGTGTGTGTGACTGTCAAGAGAACACTGGCAATTACCTCATCAAGAGAGGTCTACACCCAGCAGCATTTGTTTAATGCTCTGTGGAAGCATGCAGCAAAGCCACACTGGTTAGCACTCTGTTCTAATGCCTGTCGCTGGGCAGAAATCTTAATACTGGCGCACTTGCTTCTGAATTGTTGTGACAGTCTCCCACGCATGGATTTTTAAAGCCTATGAGATATTCCATGGTACATTTAATTATTTTTAAGCAGCAATCTCTATTTACTTTGATGCAAAGCCTGAATCACATTTTTAATAAAAGGGTTACTTATTTATTTATTTTTAAATGAAGGGGATGGGGAAAGAAGAAAAGCAGGCCCCCCTCAAACAGTGCATTGTGCATTCTCTTGCTATGGATTGCATATTTGTGTCCCCTTCCCACAAATTCATGTGTTGGAACCTCAGTTTCTCATGAAGTAGTATCAGGAGGCAATGCTCAGGTCTAGGTCGTATCAACAGGGTAGGACTCTTAGGAGGGGCCTGGTAGTCTTATAAGAGTTAGAAGGTATCAGTTAATTCTTTGGCTATTTGAAGATACAGTTTGAAGAAGGCTATCTGGAAACTAAAAATCAGGCTGTGATGGTTTGAATAAAATGGGCCCCATAGGCACTAGGGCGGGCTTTGAAGTCTCAGAACTGATTTAGTGGCTCACAATCTCTTCCTGCTGCCTTCCCATCAAGAGGTAGAACTCTCAGTTCCTTCTCTAGCACCATGTCTGCTTAAACACTACCATGCTTCCTGCCATGGTGATAATGGACTGAACCTCTGAACTGTAAGCCAGCCCCAATTAAGTGTTGTCCTTTGTAAGAGTTGCAGTGGTCATGGTTCACAGCAGTAAAACCCTACCTAATATACAGGCCCCCAACAGATGTTGGACCTGCAAGCATCTTGATGTTGGCTTTTCTAGCTGTCAGAATTTCAGATGTGTTTGTAGTTTAAACCACAAGTCTATGGTGTTTCTGTTATATCAAGAGATAGATACTTTCAACTTAAAATTTTTGCAAACAAAGCTGGTGGTACATTCCTATATAATCTCAGCATCCTAGCACGTGTGAGGGTTGCGGGGTTCACGGTTAACTAAAGTACATAGCAGAGTTGGAGGCCAGCCTGTACTACATAAGACTCTGTCTCAAATTCCTAAAATAAAATAGATTTTGTGAACATGGAGCATCTTTTAGTAAAAATGAGATGTTTCCATGCAGACTGTTTTATAATCAATATTCAATTAATATTTATAAAGTAATTTATGTCTTTAAATAGCTATTTCTAGTATTATTTAACAACATTCTAAATAGCTGCATATAGTTTATTTTATTAAAATATTTTAAATATCTATTAATATGTCTGTATATTTGTACATGTGTGTGCTCATGCATGTGCATGCACACATATATGTCATGATGTGTGTGTGTGTGTGTGTAGGTCAGAAAACAATTTTGCAAAGTTGGTTCTTTCTTTTCAACCTTTACGTGGATTCTGAGGATTAAACTCAAATTTCCAGACTTATACTGCAATCTCTGTTCCCGCTGAGCCATCTTACCAGCCCCTTTCCGTTTTATTAAATTGATATAATTTACTTAACCAGGCCCCAATGGTTTATCATAGGCCATATTTATTCTGGTTTATTGATGACAACATGAAGAATTATTTCTTTAAGATAAATTTCTAAATGGAATTGTATTCAAGGGGTTGCAAAATTCTAGGCCTTTTGCCACGTGCATTACTAATACCCCCGTCATGTCTTCTTGAGTGTGAGAATGCTGTCTTCTCTGTCCAACATGCAGGGATATAAACAGACACGTGATTCCAGTTGGGAATGGTGGTGATCACTGATTGGAGGAATTGAGTCAGACACTTACTGAGCTGCAGTCTGAGTCAGAGTGACATGTGGTCATAGTCACATTCAGCGCCATGCCATGCTCTGGACTGAAGTCAGATAGGCCTTTGCCTGATACAGCAATTCATTCCCAATCATATAAGATCCTTGGGGAGTTCTGAGAGCCACATTAGTGCAGTAGGAGATGTCTCTTGTCATCATCCTGGCTTGCTATTCTTCTCTCTTGTGAGGTGGCCTTTTCCCCACAAAGGGAATCAGTCAGCAGTGGTCAAAGTCACAACCAATTTAATCACCCACTGATGTCCTATCTACTGGGTATGGAAAGAGACTGGCCTCTTAAAACTTGGCATCAGTTTTCACTCACATTTAGGACATCTGTAGACACAGCTTCGGCTCAGGTGGCACACTGCAGTTGTCATATAGAAGGTTCTGTTTTGCATCAGCAAATAACCCTTTTGTAATCACTTTGTAAATTACCTGTGGCCTGCTGGGAGACTGCTCAGTGGGTTCATTCAGGAACTCTACTTAATGAGCTAATTCTTCCCTGGATTCCCATAGCTGTAGACGGGCTCAGCTCACGTGCTGTCTGTTTATAGGCTATTTTTATAATGCTTGACTAATGCCCTGTTGCTAATGTCCCATATAGGACCCAGACCACTGGCGTTACTGATTTTTTATTTAAGAGTACAGGGCCGACAATCACGTTTATGGACTCGTGACCACGCCATACAGCCTAAGAGCACTCTGACTTTGGGAGAAGTGAACAGAGGAAATTTGTACATAGGCTCCATGGGTGGTGTTTTTAGAACTAACTTGGAAGTAAATTTTGCTGAATAATCCCAGTATGACCAGCATCTTTATTTCCCTTTTCTTTTTAGGTATTTTATTTTTGTTTTTCTTTCTTTCTTCCTTCCTTCCTCTCTCTCTCTCTTTCTCTCTCTCTCTCTCTCTCTCTCTCTCTCTCTCTCTCTCTCTCTCTCTCTCTTTCTTTCTCTCTTTCTGAGACAAGTTCTACTCAGTAGCTCAGGCTATCCTAAAAGTCACTATGTAGCCCAGGTTAGCCTTAGTTTCCCATATGCTGAGATTATAAGTTTAAAACCTTCATGTTTGACTTTAGTTTTTATTTTCAAGTTATTTTTGGGTTTGTATTAAGATTAGCATTTTCTGAAAACATACATTTACATTTGGATTGTATAGGCGCCAGGATACTTCCATCCTTCTGTTTGAAGATCTGAGTACGGTGTTCTGGGGTTGGGATAGAGCTGAGCAGTAGGGTAAACACTGGCATGCCCAGGAGTTGGCTGATGACTAGTGCTGCGGAAAAACAAAAGCTCCAACAAACCTAACAGCTAAAGGATGGTCTTTTTCTTGCCGAGCATTTTAGCTATTAATAACTACCCGGTAATTATCACTTGAAACCAGTGTTATAAAAAACCAAAATGACATGCTTATCTAAGCTGGCTTCATCAGAAACACAGAAAGCATTTAAAATTTTTTTTTTTACAAATGATTTTAGAGGAAATGGTATTTTTGTTAGTTATCTAATTCTTTCTTTTTCTTCTTTTTCTTTCTTTCTTTCTTTTTTCCTTTTTTCCTGACACAGGGTTTCACATAGCCTAGGCTAGCCTCAAACACTACATAGTCAAACTGTCCTGAATTTTTAATCCCTTTGCTTCTGCCTCCCGGATACTAGGGTTATAGGCATGCACTGCTATGCCTTGTTTTGGTGTCCTTATTCATTAAAACATGTATTTATTTGAATATGTGTGTATACACATACATGTGCCACAGCAAGCAGGGAGGTCAGGGGATGTCTCATGAGAGTGGTTCTCTCTTCCTCCTGCCCTCTGGGTCCCAGGGATTGAATTCAGGTCAATATGCTTGGCTTGGTGGAACTTGGTTATGATTCCAAATCTGGGGAGTAAAAATATGTTCCTTGGGGCTCCCTTGCTAGGCAGTCTAGCCTAATGAGCAAGCCCCCAGATCCTGGATAGCTGGTAAGGAACAACATTTGGGCAATGACAGCTAAGGATGACTTCTTTCCACACACATGTGTACCCCCCTGTATACAACATGTATACATGCAGATGATGATGATGAGGAGGAGGAGGAAGAGGAGGAGGAAGAGGAGGAGGAAGAGGAGGAGGCAACAAAGACAATCCTGCTCTGAGGCTCTTCCTAGCCTCTCGATCTCTGCTTCATCAGATCTCCTCCCAGGTTCTTCGTCTTCTTGGCTCTTCTCTCAGCATTCTTTTCAGAATGAGATGCTTGAAAGCATCTTCGAATCGCAGAAATTTGTGAAGGGGAACTGCTTTGCTCCTTTCTTTCCTGTTTCTTCTCTATCATGTAGAGCCGAGAGGAAAGGCAGCAGGCTAGGAGGTGTAGTGGGAGAACCCTGTATCCTCTGGGGAATGCTGCTTTGTATTCTTTGATTTACTGAGGTGCCTGAGAAATCTGTGTTTGGTCTGGCAGAGAAGATAAGGGATTCCAGAAATTCTTGCTGTCTTCTTTCAGATAGCTGGCTGCACCCTCTGCTCTGTTTGTCCTGTAAAAAAGGCTTCAGGGCAGGAGAGAGCTGGGCACAGATTGATCCCGGAATTGACCTCTTTGGGTTTGGCATCTGCTCTTGATCCTTCCAATCAAGATTTATTGGCCAATTAATTTTAATAATGGTGATAATAATTATTATCACTGCAGTGACACCGTTCACTTAGCCTTGGCATTCTTCTGTTTGTCTAGAATTAGATAATGCAAGCTCCGGCATCTTCATAGATTCTGGCTTGTGGTTTTGACTGAGCTAATAGATTTTGTGTTATCACTTCTCACAGATAGTAAGGGGGTGGCCGATCCCTTGAAGGGAATTGTTAGGGGTGTCTGAACAGTGGCTTTGTCTTTGAACTGAGAATATAGCTTAATGGTAGACAGACTGTGTGCTCTCCATGTGCGAGGTGCGCATGCACCCCCCCTTCAGCCCAGACCAACAGACAGACAGACAGATGTGTCACACACATACATGGAGATGCACACACGACGATTGTTAGTTTACTATTATTGCCAGGCTCACCTTGGGGTTTGCTAGATATATAGACTAGATATACACCAGTGTGTCTTGGTCCTACACTGGACCCTGGAGCTTGGGCTTAACAAGATGTCCTGTGACAAGTCCTTCAAGGGCTTCTGATGTTTTCTTGTTACGTCATCTAAGCCATCAACTTGGATTTTTTCTAAATTTTTGTTCGTTCTTGTTTTTGAGGCAAAAAAATGTAATGTTCAGGCTATGTAGCTCAGGCTAGCCCCACACTTGTGATCCTCCTGCTTTATCCTTCCAAGTACACAGGGGCGTTAGGATTTGTGAAATGCTATTATTAAAGTTAAAACTCTCTTAAAAACTATTGTGTGTGTAATACACACTATGGTGCATGTGTGTTTGCTTGTTGCTGAGGTCAGAGGACAACTTATTGGAGTCTTCTTTCCTTTCACCACGTAGAACCCAAGGATTGAACTTAGACTGTCAGACTTTAGGGCAAATCTATTTACACCCTGAGCTGGCTCACCCAATCCAGGTAGTTAAGATGATTCTGTTGGATGGGGAAGGTATTAGAGTTAAGCACAGAACAGCTGAGCCATTCCCAGAGGCACAGACCAAAAGGCAGCTGTGGTCCAGAGACCCACTGCCAAAGGCAGTGGTAGGGTCTAGCCTTGCTGGGGAGGGAAAGACTAGACTTCAAAGCACTTTCAAGGCTCTTTCTTTCCCTAGAAGCTTTTGCATTTGCTGTGCTTGAATTTTGAGCTTAATGCCCAGCGGAAGTTCTGGTGTACTTATTCTGGAGCCCAGCAAGCAGAGACTTTATATAGTTTACAGAGGGGCTTCTGAAGTTAGCTGGTCTGGTTTCTCTACCTTCTAACCTACCACTTATGAATATCAAGGAAGTGTCAAGGCATGAGGAATCAGCAAGTCACAGCTGATGACAGTGCTGTGTTGAGAGAGTGACCTTAGGGGAACACTCAGTATTTTAATCATTGCACAGTTTTAATCAAAAATGAAAAGATGACTCCAGGACTACAAAGATATTAAGGAACAATACCGAAGTGGCCAGAAGAGAGCTACAGCCAGGATCCTACGGCTTACTCTGTCATAACAGGAGAGCTAGTCTCCCCATTTTATATTCATTTCCTTATAAACAGATAGCAGAGGTTGGCCTTGAAGTCGGATGGTTCTGTCTCCACTCCTAGGTGCTGGAACATCCGCCTTAGATCTTCCGCTTTAGATTAACTTTAATAGCAAGTTGTCTATTGGCTGGAAAGGAGAACTAGATGTGCAAACAAGTTGGAGTGGCGGGAAGAGGAGAGAGTGTTGGAGAAGATCTGTGTTGTCGGATATTTCCTTTTTTTAATCTCATAAATGTTTGTCTGTCTTCCTGTATACCAGCCAACACTGTGGATTCTCGTGGCTTTCATCTGTATCTGTTTGGGTTGTCTGTTCTTTCCTCTGATAATTCTCCCAAGGAATCTCACCTGCTTTATGAAGAGGAAATGGAGGAAAAGGGTGTGTCTTAGAATGAGATCTTCGTCCCATAGCTTGGGGTTGTCTTTCCTTCACCCTCTGGTGCCTGTTGTTTTGTTCTCTGGATACAAACAGATGGACAGATTTTTTTTACTTCCTTCCTCCCTTCCTCCCTCTTTCTTTCTTTCTTTCTTTCTTTCTTTCTTTCTTTCTTTCTTTCTTCCTTCCTTCCTTCCTTCCTTCCTTCCTCCCTCCCTCCCTCTCTCTCTCCTTCCCTCCCTTCCCTTTTTCCATCCTTCCTCTTTATGATTAAGTGGTTCCTTTTCTATCTGAGCTATTGGCAACAGTTTGCTGGGAGAGCCAAGGCAAAGCTGCCAGCTTACTGGGGTGTGACAGAGCTGCTAAGGTTGCCTGTCTCACAGGCTCTGCGGAGATCCAGGACTGACACTTCAACTAGAGTCACACAATGTGATGGCTGTAGAGTTTCCTGTCGGCAGCCTTGAATGAGAATCCCAGACATACTGTTCTGTTTCCCTTTTCCCATCCTTATCTTCCTTCCTTCCTTGTGAGTGTGTGTGTGTGTGATATGTGCACATGCATGTGCATGGAAGATATCCTGTGTCCGGTTCCATCACGCTGCCCTATTCCCTTGCTCTCAGTGAACCCGAAGAGCTAAGCTGGCAGCCAGCAAGCCTCGGTGCTTGATCTTCCTGTGTCCCTCCCATGACACTCGGATTACAGACATGTGCCTGCTGCTGTGCCTGGCATTTTACATGGGTGCTGAGGTTTGGAAACTATCTACTGAACCATCTTCCCAACTTCCGCTCAACCATTCTCTCCCTTTTGTGCCCCCATCCAGACAGCTTCTCACTCTGTAGCCTAAACTAGTATGCAACTCACTGCATAGCTCAAGCTAGCTTTGAGCTTGTGGTCATCCTCCTGCCTCAGCCTCTCAAGTGCTGGTTTTAAAAGTGTGATTTACCATGGCTCTGTTTTCCAAACATTTTCCAATGTCCCAATGACCACTGCTGTGGATCTTCTCCTGGTCCTGTCCCTTCTCATCTGATAAAATAAGGAACTCAAAGAGCCATTGCTATTTTTCAAGAGAGGAGAGTCTACTGTGTTGGCTGCTCTGTCTGTCATGGGTTGCTGAGAGCCTGGTTGAGCCTTCCCCTAGGTGAGTCCTTCTCCTCCTGATGAGTCTTCTCTTTGTTAAACTAATAACTTCAGTTCCTTCAGTGTCTCCTTTTGAGTCCCTTTCTCAAAGGGCTCTGTGGCTTTCTTCCCTACTGATTCGGTAGAAGTTTCCTTGCAACCTTTTAGGGTTTGGACTGTGTGCCGAAGGAATGTTTGCATATGAAAAACGGTCCTTTTTTTTTTCTTAGATGAACACTCACAAATCATCAAAAGAATCACATAAAAACTGCCCCTGGGTCTTGGCAAGGTTGCCTCATTCTCTTTACTTCTAGTCTGGGATTGAGCGAACTCAGTCGGTGTCTTGCCAACAGCCCTGGGCTGTCCTTGGGGACAAGGATGGAAAGAAAAGGGGTGGGAGGTGAGGTGACTGGAATACTTTGAGGAAGTAGAGCTGTGTATTTATCCTTGAGGAATTTGAAACTGGGTTGGCATACTGTGTCCTGAAGAAAAGCAAGCTTTCTGAAGCAGCAGTTGGGTGTTGAGCCATGTCTTGGAGGATTGCTTGGATACACATTGTCAGGCCTAACCCATTTTTAAGAGCCTGTCTGGGTTAGGATTTCTGTGTCACTGGCAAAGGAAATGCCAGATGTGTTGTTTCCTGAGTTCAGAGGCTGCCACTGAATGTGTTCTTTGATTTTTCTTTTTCCTTTAAATAAGCATCGCTCCTTGCCTAGTGCACTGGGGTAGGATGGCTAACTGGAGTCCTCCTTCAAGTCACTGAGGTAATACCTCAGGAGTCTGGGGTGGTGCCGCTAGATGTTGTGGTAGGTGCCTGTACACCCAATACTGAGAAAGCAGAGGTGAGAGGACCCCTGGGGGTTGCTGGCCAGACAGTCTAGTAGAACTAGAGAATGTCAGGGTTAGTGCAAGACTGTCTTGACACTAAAGTGAACAGCAGTAACTGAGGATAACATCTTCACACATGTTCTGGGATTATAGATTTGTCCCAGAATGCCCAGTTCTGTTCCCCAGACTATGCGAGAGTGGTGTGGGGTTCAGTGTCTCATAAGCTCCTTGATTGATGCTTCAGTTCCAAGTGTGCCCGCCTCCTCCCGGGTCTCGGACCAGTGAAAGTCCTGATGACTCCATGTTAACCATCACACTCCACCATCTATAACATCTGGCACAATATCTGGCTGTTGCCATTGTCAAACGAATTGGCAATCAGACAGGTGGTGGGGACGAGGGAAATGTCTGCAGTGGAAGAGTCCTTAGCTTCGGATGACGATGGCGCTTCGAAGACAGGCAACACCTAAGTGTTTGGTTTGGTTAAGGTTCTTTCTCTGCTGCCATATTTAGACATCAGTTATTGACTGAGCAGGGAGGAGGGGTCTCTTTCAAGACTTCTCTTGTGCCTGGGAAAGGAGCCTGGTTCCAGGAACCACAGGACTGAAGGATGGAAGGGAATCTCCTTCCTTCATGCTGGAGTCTTCTCTTTCCTTTCCTCGTGATGATTTCCCCACTGTTTGAAGAGTTCATACCTGTGGAAAGGTTGGAAGGGAAGTGTGGAAAAATGAAGCCCTCTCATCTGGCTCTGGGGATCAGGGCCATGCCTGGCACTCACTAAGAAGATGGGGACGAATAGTGGCACCATTTGAAACTTACCCCTGCTTACAGCTTACACCCGAAGACCTGCGAAGCCTTCCTTTTTATTAGAGTTGTTGGCATCAAGTTGTTTCTCAACTAAACTGTAACTTAGTGATCCATTCAGTTGACCTTTATTGAGACCAGATGTGTAGCAGAGAACTGTGTCTATTGAGCAGATTTAAGGTGTGATCATCTCCGTGAGGTGACTTATGCACTTGGGAAATGAGGCAGGAGCATTCATGTGAGTTCAAACCCAGCCTAAGCTACAGAGTGAGACCTTATCTTTAAAAAAAAAAAAAAAAGGAAGCTATGGTATGCAATACATAGTAACTGCTTTGTTAGTGTCTGGGACTGATGTCCACCCTCAGGAATGTGTGGCCTGCAGTGGCAGTATGAGGGGGTCAGAGGGGTCCAGGAGTCAGCGGTGCATTTCCTGACAGGAGAGGATGCCAGCTTTCAAGGGGGAGCTAGCAGGAAATGGGCAGGAGAGATGCTGGGTGAACTTCCCATGACTGTGTCAGCTGTGGAAGGCCAATACAGATAAACAACTTGGAGAAAAGATGCAATATGATATTCTAATATAATAAATATTTAAATAATCATAAACTCTATAGACTACCAATGGTTTGAGGGAATAGACACCCTCACCCCTAGCAGATGGCAAGAGACATCTACTGTGTGAACAAATCTAGGGCAAAGGGTGTTGGGGTGGGGGAGGCTCACCATGCTTTTGATTTTCTTTTTCCTTTTTTGTACCTACTCCAGCTCCTGGTTCAAGTGGTCACTTTTCATGTTCTAACTTTGAACAGAAAACACTCCAGAGTCGTTAGGATAGAGTTTCTGGGCTCTTCTCTTTTCTTATTCCCTGTGAGGAAGAGCCTGCAGCCTACTTGTATATAGATATTTACTGACGTGTGACTAGAAATGAACGTTTGGGGGCAGAGTCCATACATTTAAGTAATAATTAACTGCTTGCAGCTGCCCTGGGTGGTTTGGATTTTTTGTTTTGTTTTATTTTATTTATTTATTTTTATTTTATTTTATTTTTTAAATAAAGGCTCAAGAAATAGGCCTCCCTCCGTGAGAGGTTTTAGACCAAGGCAAAGGCCTCACACAGACAGACTTGAAAGACGATGTTTGAACCAAATTGGTTTGAACAATGAGAAAGTCTCATGGTTTTCTGTAGCCATGTTTAGCTGTTACCCTTGCTGTTTTCTTGTACTGTGGACAGTACACAAACAGGGCTGTCCTGCCCAGTGAGAAAGACAGAAACGAGGTTCCTGACAGTGGCCACGCAGGCTATAGTTTCCTGCTGTGGCTGGATCTCATTGGGGATTTTCAGAACTGAGTCTAGGTAATGTACAAGTAAACTGAGCCTGCTCTGGTCTAAGAAATCATTTAAGACCCAACTACAGTGCTTTCTGCTTATAAGTGTGTGGACAAAGAATCTGGAACATGTCTGGGCTGCAAGGCTATCCAGGTTTCCTCTTTCCCAGCCATTTGAAGGCCCCGAAGAGAGGAAATGCTTGTTTCTGCTCACTAAGGATCAACCACATAGGTTGGGGTGGCTGAAATTCTGTCAGGAGCTCTTTTCTAATCACCTAACTCTTTTGGCCATGTCTAACAGAGCAACAGAGATGTGCAGGCCTCTGGTGTACCCCAGAGCCCAGGACTGAAGCACTCACCTTCCTGGCACCTGCTTTGCATGCTGGTGTCTGTGGGTTAGCTTGTGTTCCTGAGTGGCCACTCTTTGGGGCTGTGCCCTGTGCTGTCGCTATGAAGAAGGACAAAATCTCCACCAGGTTGCCTGGAGTTCTGCTGCTGCTACTGCTTTGTGGCTGGAGGAAGGTATCTTGGGCCTAGTGACTGGCTTTTGGAGTCACCTTCTCCAGGTTTGACCTAGAAAGCATTTTAAGAAGCTCTGGTGGGAAGGCAGGATGAGCCAAGGAGGTAGGAGAGAGTGATGCTCCTGTAAGGGCTTTGGGCGGGAACTAGCAGCGCCAGTGTGAGAATGACATTTTAATTACACTGTGGACTGTCAGGCCTATAATTTCCCTGATGGCCCTTCTTATTTTCCAGTCACCAGAGACATCTGCAGATGAATCAGAGGTGAGGTGCTAAAAATCCTGGTGAAGCTGCCCCAAGTCTAGCCTTTGTGATACTGACTTGGGTAAAAGAGGCAAGGGTATAGTAGGGACTGGCCCCCAGGGAAGTTAACTCAGGCAGTTCTGGGCTGCTTTTAAGAGACTTGAGGCCAAAGGCAACCCCCAAGAGATACCTGATTCTTGCTGTCCTGATTTCTGAGGGATGTATCTCAGGGGCCGGGCACTTTACTTCTTCTTGTGGCCGTTGGAAATGCGCATGCCAGATTGTGTTCCTCCTACTCAGGTTGGAATTATTCATATTCTCATTGATTCATTTATTAACCTGATGTTTACTGAATCCCTTCCCTATGTTGCCCTAGGACCCTGAGAGGGTTATAGCAAACATGGCTTACCTCTTACCTACCTTCCAAGCTCACATGGGGGCCTGCAGGGCACTGTCTGGCCAGGGTTACTCTGCTTACTGGGCCTCTCAGGCCAGAAAGAAAGATGCCTTCCCTAAAGAGCCCCTGTTTCTGGGCCATGTCTTCCCAGCTAGCAGGGAAGCAGTTGGACTGCAGAGTCAGGGTTTGCCTTTCCGTTTCATGATTCATAGAGAACAGCCATAAAACCAATGTGGACTCGTTAAGTAAATACGGCAGAAATGTTCCCCACTGCCCTTCAGGAGATGCTTCTAACTTCCTGCCTCAGAGCCGCTAAGACTTAGAAATGTCCCGTTTCGCCAATAGCAGGTTCGGTCATCGCTTGACCATCAAAGTTCCTTCTGCTTCTAGAATTGTGTGGGTCTCAAAGCAGAATTGTGTGGGTCTCAAAGCAGGTCTCAAAGTTTTTCACCAGAAACCTGCAAAGCTGATGTTAAAGACAGAACAGGAGTAGGGTCAGTGCTGATTGTAGCTCCTGCTAAGCTCAGCTGTTCTGCACCAGTTCCTGCTCATGCAGCCTTGATTTAATATTTCAGACTGTTGTACAGCCCTGTAGATGCTGTCGGCTCTGCCTCTGCTGAGCAACTTGAGCAACAGGCAAGAGGCAGGGTTGGGCGGAGCTTGCTGGGCGGAGCTTCTGTGCTGGGCGGAGCTTGCTGGGTGGAGCTTCTGTGCTGGGCGGAGCTTCTGTGCTGGGCGGAGCTTGCTGGGTGGAGCTTCTGTGCTGGGCGGAGCTTCTTCTGTGCTCGGTTTTCCCACACGCATTAGCAGCTGAAGAAGTGGACACGGAGGTGAGAGTTTGAACCTCCTGGGATTTCTATAAGGACTGCTCCAAAGAACGGAACTCCTGGTGATTCTACCGTCGGTCCTGGACACGTGTGCGGGGCGTGCGTGTGTATGCATGTTTGTGTGTGTATGAGTGCATCCTTGCAAATTTTCCAGCAACTTCACTCCAAAGCGATTATGGAGAAACTGCCAGTTTTAACAGCCAATCGATCCTCCAGGGATTATTTATTCCCCGGGCTATAGTTAAGTATCCTCGGTTTAACATTTCTTTTTTCTTTGTTTGGCTAAGACACATAATTCTGGATTTGAGAATAACTGCAGCAGACTTGGCCTAATTGCTTAATTTACCACTTGAAATTGGGGACTATTAATTCTGTATGCAAATACAAAGTAAGTGAAATGCAAATTAATGCTTTGGTCTTAATATCCAGAGAGCAGTTGATGCCCAAAGGCAACAGGCACTGGTGGAACCAGAGTGTGTGCCCAGAGATGGACACGTATGGTTACTGGGACAGCTTTCAGTGTGAGGTCTTGGGAACGAAATGCACTTGTAAATTTTTCCCATAATCCACTGGGAGAAGAAATGCTGCATCTGCTACCACCCCAGCCCCAGGGCTGCTTGAGTAAGCTAAGATGTTCAAGGAAGGAAACTATTAGATTATCTAGGAAGAATAATGTGTTCTCTTTCCCCTCCCCCACCCTCTCTCTTCCTCTGCCCCTCCCTCTCCCTCTCTCCACCACCCCCCGAGTGTGTGTGTGTGTGTGCTCGATTGTGCATGAGCGAAGGTGTGTGTGTGTGTGTGTGTGTGTGTGTGTGTGTGTGTGTGTGTACATGGCTGCACATTTGCCTGTGGATATATGCTGTGGCATTCACCCTAATGGCCTTTCTATTACTCATTTCACGAGGCCCAGCATGTGGCATACTGTCCCTGAGCCTCATTCAGGATCTGCTGAGGACACATCATTGTCCTGCCAGGTCTCAGAACCTCATTTCCTACAAGACTCTTCAGAGAGCAGAGGCACAGTTAAAGAAGTCCACCCCAGGGGCTTCTGTGTGCGGTGAATGTCTGGACCCTTGACATTGGGAACAGAGAGGATTATCACCATAGAGCCTTGAAACTTGGGGCTTCTGCTGCCCTGAGATTTCAAATGGTAAATGGCAATACTGCCTCCAAAGGGGAAGGAGGACTTGTGGAGAGTCAGAGGTCTCTGAAAAGAAGGGAACTATCTTTGGCTGTGACTCAGGTCCTGAGTAGTTCTCTGCTCCTGAGAAGAAGAAATGGAAATTGGAGCCATATTAGTCAAGATGCATATCTAGACCAAGAGAGGTGAAATTTCCACTTTCTGGATCCACTTTATTTTATATACTTGGAGTATTGTGAAGAGGTCTCACTATGTAGCTTAGGCTAGCAGGAGGTAGCTGAGTAGATTAGAACATTTTAGAGGGTAACAGCGTATTAGAACCTGCTCAGAGATGAACTGAAGAGCCCACTCTGGTCTGTGGGTATGGGAAAGGTAGGGTAGTAGTTTTAATGTCAGGTTAAGGTCATTGGTACATCCATGTCTGAAATGTATCAGTGATGCTTACAGTGGAGTTACACCTTTGAGTAGGAGGCTTAGGGAGGACGCAGTGTGTTTAACATAGAGAGCTGCGCCTTTCATCGAGGAGTACATTGATATTTTCTTGATAATTAAGGTATTATATGCTCATGGCAAAGTATTTGATGAGTAAAAAACAATAATGAAAAAACTGAACAGCCATAATATCCCATGTAGAAGCAGTTAATACATTGGATACAATGTTTTCTGTATCTTGTGTGTTTTGGTTTTCTTTGCAAAGTTAAAGTCAGAATATAGATACTTTGAATTCTGTTACTCAGGAGCCCAAGCAAAATATTTAACATTAAATTTACTAATTTGTGTAAAACATACATTTTAATGGTTTCATTAAAAACTTCATTAGTATTTTATCCTAGAGTTGTGGAGTGATTTTATTTAATCATTTCTTCCAATGAGGGTCATTAACTTTATGCCCTTGGCTTGTGCTTTTACAGTAAACATTGTCATACATAAATCTTCGCATGTATTTCAGATTATTTCCTGAAGCTAAATTCCTTAGAATCTAATGTCCAGAAATGTCAACAACGAATTGAGTTTGATGATAGGTCAAAATATAGAACAATTTAAAAAATCTTGATGTACATTTCTATGTGGTTTCACAAAAGATACCAGTTTTTTATGTTTTATTTACTGGAAGCAGGAGAAATGGCTCAGGTGTTAGGAGCCCTTCCAGAGGATCTGGGTTCGATTCCTAGCACCTAGGGATCTAATACCCTCTTTTGGCCTCTTAAGTCACCAGTCACACATATGGTACATGCAACGTACACGCAGCCAAAACATACATGTAAAGTAAAATTAAACAAATACTCAGACAAATTCTTTTCTCCAAATAATTAGAAGATTTTACCTTAGCTGATTTGAATAAAAAGGGAAATCCACTCACCTGTAATCTGAGCACTTTGCAATTACAGTGTTGTTTGGGAATCTGAGGCAGGGGGATCACAGGTTTCATGCTAGCCTGAGCTACATAGTTAGTTCGTATCTCCAGTAGTAAACAAAGAAAACCAGAATCAAAACAAAATTTAAGGAGTATATTGCCTCTGTCAGCAGTCACCTTTCTGTTTGCATTTTTTTTTTTTTGCCAAATAATAATGCTGTGTTTCCAAGAAATCTTCTGTCTCATCCCTGTTGGATCTCTGTTAAGGGGGGCGGGGACGTTTATTGATGGGTGACTGACACAGAGATCAGTTTGGGAACTGTTGGTGTGTGTGCTAGGTCAGTCCTGTTTTAACTGCTTGCATCTGTGTGAGCTGACTTGCAAAGCAGACCTTGCTCTGGGGCCAGCTGGGGCCTTGCAGCTCTTTCGTCACTCTTTGCTTGTGTCAGGAGCAATAAAGGTTTTCATTCAGCTGCGTTGTATGTATAGGTAGAGTCACCGCTCCTGGCCATGACTTTGTACAGTGTAGACCCCTCTGGGAAGGACTTGGGAACCATCTGGTCCCACTTAAAAAGGCCAAGCAGAACTAGAAGCCTCCTAGGGAATGTTATACCAGAAATAGAAAAATTGGAAAGGAGAAAGGAATGTATATGTGTCAGATCTAGCAAGAAGGTGGGAGGAAGGGAGGAAGGGCAAGGAAGGAAGGATAGAGAGAAAGAGAGAAAGACCCCCACACACACACAGAAAGGGGGGGCAGGGAGAGGGAGGCACACAGAGGGAAATTTGGTCAGTGGCTGGAGTGGGTAAAGAAATGTTTATTTCAGGAATTCTGGAGAGGAGCATGGCCGTATCTTGAACCTGTTTCTATATGGCATCTTCCACACACTCAGCTAAGGCCTCAGCCTCAATCTTTTATTAAAATCATGGGGGAGGTGCTGGGGGAAAGGGGGCAGTAGTTTTAGTTCTCCAGATTCCTATTTTGTGAATTTGACTCTGGGAAGTCAGGTCAATGTGCAAGATGTTGGGCTAACCCCTCTGGGTTAGCTCAGGAGGTGGGGAGCTAACCCCTCTGGTTTAGCTCAGGAGGTGGGGAGCTAGCTCTGCACATAGATCTGTGCTCTCAATCTGCTTTGTGACTCTGTATTTGGAAAAAATCACCTGTATGTGACTGTTTTTGCACAAGGGCAGAAGTGAGTGACTGCAATGTCTTCCAGTCTGTCTTACAAAGCCCACATTGCTCTGTGTTTTACCTGTTTGAGAAATTGGGCAAGCCATGTAATGATAGGAAGAGGGGATGGTCAGTGTGCCATGATGATCTTTCTTCACTTCTTGACTTACAAGTAAACATTATTTGGTACCAGTTGCAAAACACACACACACATACACATACATACACACACACACACACACACACACACACACACACACACACACAAAGAAGGGGGAGAAAAACACTACCTACAGGGCTGTGTAGAGTGGGTAGTTCATGACATCACTAACAGGGCAAGGCCACTGAGCTCAGAGGACTTTGTTGTGTGCGCATAAGCAAAACACCTTGCCTGTTTGAGCCTCAGTTTGTTTCTTCCCTCCTTCCTACCTACATCCCTTCTTTTCTCCCTCTCTCCCTCCCTCCCTCCGTTCCTTCCTTCCTTCCTTCCTGCCTACCTTTTTTTTTTTTTTTTTGGAGACAGGGTCTGTCTACATAGCCCTGGCTGTCTGGAACTTTCTATGTTGACCAGGCCAGCCTTGAACTTATCAGAGTATGCCTGCCTTTGATTCCTGAGTGCTAGGATCAATGGCATGTGCTACTACTCCTGGCTTTAATTTTATTAATTTAATTAGGTCTATTGACATAGCTATCAACAAGTGTATATTGAATTGAAAAAGGCAGGTTTTTATCTATTAAAACCAATGACTGATTTTCATATGCAAAGCAAGAAAATTTTAGAAAAGCTATCATGTTGGGAATACATCTTTATTTTAATTTTCCCTCATGCCCTATATGAATACGTTTTAAGCCCATTATTGATTACTGAGTATTGTCAGTGAGTATCATGTACCCTTATTGATGATTGTGATATAGAAATGGGAATGATGTATCATATCACATAGCATCAGGACCACTAGGAACAGACAGACTTCCCCTATTATTTCTGATGTTTGCTGCTAAGTATCTCAAGCACTATATGTGAATTAGACTAAGAGTGTTCAGAAAGGCAGATGGAAGAGCTGAGCTTGGCAAAGGGTTTTGAAGCATTAGAAGAGCATGCTGATAGAACATTGCTATTCCTCCTCTTCTATATCCAATGCTGAGAACCAAAGAAGGGAGCATCAGAGAAATAACGCAAGTCACAGATTCAAACTAAAACAACTAAAGCATAACAGGCAAACAGAAAGTTTTAGGTGCTGGCGACATGGTGCGACAGTTGCAAGTCTTCATGCTCTTGCCGAAGACCCAGGTTCCATTCCCAGCATGTGTAGAGATCCCCAACCACCTGTAACTCCAGTTCCTGGGGACCAACAGCCTCTTTTGGCCTGCACCAGGAACATACATAGTACACACGCATAAATTCTGACAGGCCCATAAATGTATGTATACACTTTAAAACTCTTTTTAAAAGATTCTAATTTTATTTTTTTAATTATGTGTATATGTGTGTGCATGTTTGTGTGTGTTTAGGCGCATGCGTGTATGTGTATATGTGTTTGTGTATATGTGTATGTGTTTAGGTGCATGTGTATATGTGTATGTGTGTGTGTTTAGGTGCATGTGTATGTGTGTGTGTTTTTAGGTGCATGTATATATGTGTGTGTTTAGGTGCATGTGAATATGTGTATGTGTGTGTGTGTGTTTAGGTGCATGTGGATATGTGTATATGTATATGTGTGCATGTGTTTATGTGCATGTGAGTACAAGTGCCCTCACAGTGTGGCATCCCCTGAATTTGGAGTCATAGGTTGTCATAACCACCTGATGTTGGTGCCTGACAACTAAATCTAGGTCCATTGCAAGAGTAGGATATGCTCTTAATTTCTGTGCCATCTCGTCAGGCCCAAGCGTCAGTTTCTTTGGCTATAGAATGGAGATGATGGGTCTTATAGCATCATTGCTTGGATCTAGTGAAGTTAGACCATCAGTTCTTCCTATAAATGGCAGGAGAGCTGTATTAATAGAAGGAATTAACCAGAACCCATTTGTGCTGTTGTAGCTGCTGCCAATGCATGCCTTGGAAAACTACCCTATTATTTAGAGACTAAGAAATATTTGGATGGTGGTAATGTGCTGCTTTGGGAAAAGCAGTTGCCAGTGGGATTTTTATCACATAATTAGAGAGTGTGTTAAATGTGCAAGTGAAAAGTTGCATGCTCCTGGGCTTAACACATGCCACAGTTTGGACTGCATCCCCAAGGATGCCTTAGGATGCTGTCCTTGCCCCGGTTTCTTTTGCGTACCATCTTCTAGCTAATGGAAACCCTGAGAACTTCTGGGTAAGGTGTAGTACTAGTGTCTCAGTGGTCTTTGAAATATGTTCACATCTAAGCTGGACGCATCTGCTGTGGACGGCTGGGCACCGGACAGCCACTGCATGTGTGGCTATACAGAAGAGCGCAGCAGGGCATCCAGAGAACAGCAGGAACTGGCAGGACCCCAGTTCATCTGTTTAGGCTGGTTCTCTGTTGGCTGATTGGCTAATTAATTCATTTATATTCCAGGCACTGTACAGTGTTGTGGTCAAGGATTGGATGAGAACTACAGAAAAACTGCTAAGCAACAATCTGGCCTGGAACAAATCCTCAGTAGATGGGCGTCTTTATTTTATATCATTTCCCATTCATTAGTTCCCCTCCTGTTCCAGGCATAGGCAGAGGTGGGAGAAAACCGTGTAATGACTCTGGTCAGCCTTGGCTTCTGCCAGCTGGCCATGGTGTGGGAGGACCAGAGGAGAGTGTGTGCCATGGGTTGTCCGAGGAGGGCCAGGGATGCTATGAATGCCACATAGCTCAACCTGTTCACCAACCAGACTTCCTATTCAAGTGTTTCCTATACTCCAAGAGCAAGCATGGCCCTTCTTCCTGATTAAAGCTGTCAATGAATGCTAGTTGTAAGTTGTCACACATTCCTCAAATCCTAAAGTCCAGTTTAACTCTGGGTCCTATCACATCTTATTTGGGGTGGGCAGGGGGAGAGGCTGGCCTTGAGCTCACTTGTGTATGCAAGGGGTGAGGATGATCTTAGACTTCTGGGCTTCCTGATCCCACTTCCTGAATGCTGACTTGCAGAGGAATCACCCCTACCCACCGATCTACATTCCCAGCCCCACATCCAGTATTTTACAAAGGTCTTAGTGCAACCTTGGGAGAAGAGACTCATTTAATCTTTCATTCTCAAGTCCACAGGTGCATTCTTAACAAACACTGAAATGGGTCAATTCTGATTCAGCTTAGCTACTGCTCCTTAAATGCTCTTATTAGGCTTTCTCACCTTCATTTCTACATTTTGGACCAAATAATTTTTTCATGTGATGGGCAAACCATCTTGTATACTGTGATGGTTTGCATATGCTTGATTCAGGGGGTAGCACTATTAGAAACTCTGGTTCTATTGGAGTAGGTTTGTCACTATGAGTGTGTGCCTTAAGACCCTCATGCTAGCTACCTTGAAGCCAGTTTTCTGGTAGCAGCCTTCAGATGAGAATGTAGAACTCTCAGCTCCTCCTGCACCATGCCTGGATGCTGCCATGTTCCCTGCCTTGATGATATTGGAGAACCTCTGAACTTGTAAGCCAGCCCCAATTAAATGTTGTCATTTTAAAGACTTGCCTTGTTTATGGTGTCTGTTCACAGCAGTAAAACTCTAACTAAGACATACACTATAGGGCATGCAGGTGTATCCTTGACCCTTGACCTCTGCCCTCTGCCCTCTGCCTGCTAGTGACTATATTAGAGCCTTAGGAAGGTTGAGTCTTGCATCCCTTGTTCAGATTTACTTTGCGAAGGATGGCTATCAAGGACAGGTTCCTGGGAAAGTCTACGAGGACTTGGGCTAAGCTGAGCTTTCTCTGTGAGACTCTGTTTCACCTATGGAGTAAGACATGTAAACTCAGTGACCTCTGTGGAGTTCAGTGAACCGAAAATTCATTCTGAAGACCATTTCTTGTATGTGCCTGCAAGAGAACACTGAGCACAGCGTAGGACCAAGGTTCCCCACACAGTGTAAGGTCTAGTCAACTTCCAGTGCTAGTCAGTGTCCTAGAATAAAGAGCCTGCGGTGTTTCTGTGCTCTGAGAGTAGAACCCAGAGAAAAGAAGCTAGCTTCTAGCCAGGCATGACGAAAAATGTCTAGCCATCAGAATTGTCAAGCACTTTCCATCCCTTAGGATGATGTCGTAGAGGTCCAGGAAGACTCGTGTGTAATAAAGCCATGAGACTAGCTGACTTTAAGCCCTTTCTGGTCCTTGGGATTTTTAAATGTTAAATGAGGGAAAAGGTATGGTGACCCACCCTCAGTTTATTACTCTAGAAATGTGCACCAATGGGGGCCTAAGAGTCAAGGGACTTTGTTTTACCTGTAAGATTATTTTTAAAAAGGGAATTAGAGTGGGGAGTCACCTGAAGGGTACATTGAGTTAAATAACTCTGGCCTGATAACTTCATTTGCCCAGTGACTGCCCCTCCCCTAACCCACAGCCCCGCCCACCTTATTCACTGTGAGCTTGACTTGGCTCCCTGAGCAGCAAACTAAAGCTTTTCCCTGCTATCTACTGTGTCTCCTCTCCTATCTCTAAGTCAGCTGTCCATAGAGGTGGCTGGGACTGAGACTCGAAATTCATCTATTTTCTGTGAACATTCCTTCTTTGGGGCCCATGATTGTCTCGGCTCTCAGCTTCGAGAGGCCAGTCCTTTTCTGTGATGTCCTTGGTTTTCCTGTCTGTGTTTCTAGAGGGCATAGATTACCTGTTCCACTCTGTAATTGACTGGACATGGTTTTGCTACTTCTAATTACCTCTAGGTAATTGCCATCTGCCAGGCTACAACAATGGCTCCTCGGGATTTTGGTGCCCATGCACTCGAGATAATGCCTCCCTGAATGTGGAGTAGGTATAATTCAGAGCTAGGGTGAAGGTGACATGTCCAGATGGCTGTGTGACACTGGCAATCCTCTCTCTACCCTCTGCTTTTATTTCACATCCGTTGTTGCAGACAACTACCATGACATAGCAGCTTAACTGTCACCTACTCAGCTAGGTCCCAACCTGTCAAGATGCCACATGCTGTCCTTGAGCCTGGAAAGTTTGAAGGAACTTTTTAAACTTCTCCATGGCTGTCTCCTGTTCACTCCCATGGTGTCTCGCTGTTCCCGTGATTCATATCCACTAAGCACGTGTTTTCATGAGGAAGAGCCAGAGGATTTTGCTGTGAGATTGTGTCTCCTAGAAATATCACAAGCTACATACCCATAAACTTATGGGTAAAATCATACATATATTCATGCAATAGCCATTAATGAAAACATAAGCCATGAATTTGAAGGAGGTTGGTCAGGGGTGGGGTGGGTGGTTATATGGAAGAGTTTGGAGGGAGGGAAGGAAGAAATGTCATAATTATATAGTAATCCCCAATATAAGAAATAGAAAGGAAAGAAGAGTACAGTTCACTTTGTACATCGGCACTATATGCTCCTCCCTCACATCCTCATTGACATGTAAAGATGAGGAACCTCTGAGCAGCTGAGGTTTGGGATGGGTGATATGTAGGCTCTGATTCTGTCTTCTTCCCACAAGCATTTAGAAGTGGCAGCAACACAGAAGCCCACAAGGTGACAGCAGATGGAAACTGAGAAGCTTGGGTTTCTGTAAGACAGAGCAGTTTAGTAGACCTAACCATGGATGGAGATCTGGGAAAGGAGCAGTGGGGTGAGGGCTGGGGTGGCTTGTGGCGTGACTATGAAGATTGTCCCCCGTCTTCCTTCTGATTCTGCTCAGATTGTTCGTATACCCTGGTCCCTCCCTAGACTTTGGCTGTTGCTATGTAACTAGTGTGCCTTAATCATACATATACATGGTATACAGTTCACAGACAGTACCAGTTACTGGGAGTCTGGAGAGTCCTTTGAAAGCTTGTTTATGGCTACTTTGAGCTCATAGCCACAAAATACAGACTCTTTCCCAGTGTGACCATTTCTGACAGTTCTGTAAGGGCACAGTGTAGGGCACTGTGTCTGGGCAAAGTGGGTGGTTGGTATTCCTGGGCATTGTGGCAGGAATCTCTACAGTTAGGGAGTCCTGGAGAGCCTGGAACCTTGGCCTGTGCCCTTAGAGCAGAAGTGAACTTCTGATCGTGACCCCTTCATTAGTTCCATCCACATTTAAATAGTGTTTAAGTAGATTGGCAACTCTCACCCACAGCACAGGCCGTAATAACCATCTTCATTTCCTGAGCAGGACCTTCCCTTCTGTAATAATTAGCTCCTTTGTTTTACCCCTGGTGTTCACTGGTGGAGATACTGGGTATTGCCAGCTCAGGGGAATTTTGCCTCACTGGAGTTTCCCAGTGACCCTGTGCAAGCGTATTTGCTGACAGATCACTCACCTGGAGTTGCCAGAGACAGGAAGTGGAGCCTTTCAGCTTCACCCGGAATGTCTGCTTTAGAGAAAGAGGCGGTGCCACCCCCTGATTGACATCTGATTGTCCAGCCTGCCATCCTATGCAGCGAATTGGATAGTTTTTAAGTTCTCCACTGGATGAATTGTGAGCTTTCTTGACTTTGGTCAGGATGCCTGGAGTCTATCCCAGCTAGGGCAGGTGCTGTGCCAACCTCCCTGGCATGTGCCCGTGCCAGTGGATTTTACTATTGACCCCCAGCTTTCCCTTGGAAATACCAAGCATGGATCTCTGGAGAAGGTTCTCAAAAGCTGCCTTTGTCTAGAGGAATGCCTGTCTCAATGGAGCCTGATAAATAGCCAGCTCATTTCTCCTGTAAATTGAAATGAAAGAGCCTTGCCTGCTAGAAGTAACTTTACTTGTCTCCTCTCATACTCTTTGTTGAAGTTTATTTAATGAATATCGGTTTAAGTCCATAGCTCTAGTGCTGTGCCAGACACTATAATGGGACACAGAGAAGTAGAAGTTTGTAGTCCCTGCCCTCCAGGACCTTAAGATGTCTGGATGGGCATGAAACCATTGAAGAACATATAAAATCAAAATCAATTAAACATGCTATTCTTTGGGGTTTTGGAGGGGGTGCTCTTGCTGTGGGTTTTTTTATTTTTTTTATTTTTTTATTTTTTGGTGTGCACCATGGTCTTAGTTTCTGTTGCCCATAGTGATCAGAGAAAGCCTTTTAGTTCAGTCCTTTTAATTTACTCATTTTTTAATTAATTAATTAATTAATTAATTAATTGATTGATTCATTCATTCATTGTCAATGTAACATGCATACTTTGCCAAGCTCTGTGCTAGACACTGGAGAGATGTGTGTACAGCACGGTCCTCTCAGGTAAAGAAGAAAGGTAAGGACACAGAATAGCAGTCACTGTACCAGAGGCAGGAATAAAACATCATGTAAACAACAGGATAAAAGAGCTACTTTGCTTCTGGGTTTTTGTTTGACTTGATAATTTGTCTCCTGTTCAAAATAGTTCTCAGTGTTCCCCTTATCTCCCCACCATTCACATGGCTGAACAATCTCTGTCTTCTGCCAACCCGCTAATCTTGCTCATGTTGTGAGATCCTTGGATAGCCTTGCCTCATATCAGATGCTTACTGTTCTCCATTGTGCCTATGAAACATCTTATAGGGCTATCATTTTGCTTAATTTTCATATCTAAATTGTTTATTTTCCTCCATGAGAAATGGCTGACAGCTCATGGGGTTTCTGTCTCTGTGTTTAGATTTGCGTATTTTTTCTGCACATCACAGTTGCTTGCCTTGAGTTACCAATACGCCGTTGTTATTAATGAATTCTTAACATTATTGTCATTTTCCCTCTCTTTCTAGGGTGCAGATGGAATACCAACAATAAAAAAATATCATTCTGGTTCTGCCTATGTCTACTGTAGTATATTATGTTTTCCTTAAGACTTTCCCCAAGAACGAGTGAGTGTCCCTGGTAGACACCTTGTATGTGACGTCCCAAGTGATGTTTAGGATACCTTCAGTCATGATGCCTGCACGAACTCTCAGCCCAAAGAGTCAACAAGTCCCAGAATGCACCTCCCTGAGGTCCTGAGGCTTGCTGTGTCTGACATTTTCCAGAGTTGGGGTTAGTGCCCTGCTGTGGTATTGGTACTACACTGTTTGAAACTGCCTTGCTGGCATGTTGGTGACCTCTATGGAAATGATGTCACTTTAAATCGCTGCACTGGGCTGGATTCATTGCTTGAGCCCAGGGCCTTTGTTGTCTGTGGTTCTCAGACTTCTCTTTGGGCTTTCCCTGAGATATAAATGTAAGAATCAGGATGCCAACCAGATGGTAGTCTGAGTGGCAAGTGATACGTTATGCTTGCCACTGCCCTGTGCTTGGCCCAAGCTTGAGCGTCCCAGAATTCTGCCTCAGAAAAATAGATTCTTCCAACAGGTCCTTCTGCCCACCCTCTGGATGTCTCCTGACAGAGTGGCCCCCTGGATCCTTCCCTTACCCTCAATCAGCCCAATTCTTTCAGCAAATGCATTCTAGGCTCAAACAAGGTACTGTCATCTTCTTTAAGAACATTTGGAGAACAGAGGAGAGAGAAAAAGGACAACTCACTATCTTTATTTCGGTTGCATTTCTGCCAGCCTTTTTAATGTAAGTATTCATTCTGGAACTATACCATGTAGCTTTTAGACCATCCCCGCCGTGTGTGAGGGGGTGTTTTCGTCCAGCTTCTGGTGCGTTTGTTGGTGCGTAGTACGGTAAGGAGAGCTGACACAGAGCCTCGTGTGTACCTCTGTTTCTTTCTCCGAATTCCTGCCTCCCATCATCACTCTTGGACCGGTGACATTTGTTTACATTCCTTTGCCTCTGCCCTGTGCTCATTCCTCAGATGCCTTCTGAGGTTGTTCATTAGTGGCTCACTATCCTGAGCTAGCAGACTTCCATTTCTACCCTATGCTTTTTTAAAAAGCCTCCTGCTGGATACTTCCGCTAGCCTACCTACCAAGAGAAAAACCTAAAATAGCAAGCAAGAAAGAAGCCTAGGATGGGGCTAGAGCTGGTCTCAGTGTCTATGCAAGGCAAACTCTTCAAATCCAAGCTGTAGAAGAATAGGTGCTGATAGGAAAGCATTGATAAAATTGATTTCTTGATATATTCTCTCTCCCTCTCTTTGAAAGAGACAGTGACTTGACGTTGCCCAGGCTAGCCTTGAATTCATGATCATCCTGCCTCAGCCTCCTGAGTAGCTAGAGATTATAGGTATGTGCTGTCCAGTTTGGCTCTAGTTGTTTTTAGCTCTGCCTTGATGATTGTTGAACTCTTTCCCTGTTAAGTGGATCTGATAAGATGTCCATTTCGGTGCAGTCTCGGTGACTTGCACTGTAATTGTAGCTAATCTCTACCACTTAGGTCCTGGAGGTGTGTTGCTTACCCACTGTGCTTTCGATTATTCGTTTGTTGAATGGGAATAGAAAACACATACACATGTTTTCAGACAACACCCAAAGCCTGTTATTATTCTAGCACGTGAGAGGAAAATGATTCTCTTACAATTAAGGGTGTGTTAGGGTGAGACTATCAGAATGTGGACTGAGGAGCCCAGCAGCCTTAGTTCACATCTTGGCTCTTCCTTCATTACTTCCTCCTGGGTGAGTTCCCTGATTGTTCTTCCTGGGGATTCTCCTTCCTTCAAAGGGTCAAGGTGGGGTAATAGTGTTTAGCATATCTATAAGCATTATTGCTGTTATCATCTCTAAAGGCCCTTTGTCAATAACCTTTGTCAGCTGTTTATGGAAAAGTCCCAAGTGACTCACTCAGAAAGGAAGGGAGTTGGTGCCTATTTGGTGCTCTCTGTCTGCGTTTTTTTCTCCCTTGGCCAAAGAAGCTGAAAGTCTGAGGTAAACTTAGCAAGACTTCCCCAGACTTCCCCAACTCCAGTTGGTGCCGTTATGTCATTGTGCTGCTTTCTATGTGAGTCCCCAATCCTGGGTTGTCACCTTCTGAGTCAATCACTGCCATGATCTCATGGGCATGGGTACCCTGGTGACCCTCTGCGCTGATGAGGCAACATGAGCCTTTGGTTCTGGCTCGGTGGTGCCAGGGTGAAGGTCACAGCTCCCCGATTTTACTCCGTGGTTATAACTGATCACCAGTCTGCTTTCCCTTGCCTCCTTTCCTCCTTTCCACCTGTTTCTCTGTGGATTGGTCTGTGTTGCTTGCCGTAAGGAGCCTTTGGCTACTCTGATGCCCAGTTTGTTGAATGCCATCAGTTTCCTTCCAGCCTGTTCACGGGGAGGCAGAAGTACTGATAGTTATTGCTGTGTTTCAAGCTCCCGAGGATTCACCGTGCGCGCGTTTATTGTTTATAGCCAGCCACGAGAAGAGCAGCATTATCCTTACTAGAGACTGTATTTTTACATTTCTCATCGCTGTATCTCGATAACGGACAAAAGCAACCCAAGGGATGAGTGGGGTTTACTTTTTGCTCATAACTTAAGAAGACTTACAGTCTGTCATGGTGGAGAAGCATGGCACAGTTGCTCACATTGGCTTGGCAGTGAGGAAGCAGAGAACCAATAGGAAGTAGGGCACGTGAAATCGCAGCGACCCATTTTTCTCCAATGAGACTGTGCCTCTGGATGCTGTACCTTTGAAACAGCATCACCATGGTGTTTCCAGACCCATGGCGGGTGGAAGCATTCCTATTCCAACCAGTGCAGAGTTGAAGAAACTGAATCTCTATGGGGCAGACTAACTTCAGGCTATCAAAGCCAGTAAGTGGCTGAGTGGGGTTGGCCTGCTCTGTGCTTGGCACTTGTAGCAGCTCTGAGACCATCTTTGGGCTGAGATAAAAGATGGTCTTCTAGAGAAGATTGTGTTTGAGCTGCTGTCAGGACTTCACCAATTGGGATGACCTGTAACATAAGATCTTGCTCTGGAGTGATATAAAGTCTCTTGACCTCACAAACACCCCATTACTCTGTTCTACTTTAGGTCTCAGGGTAGGCTTTGATCACACCCCTTTGGTTATGCCTTTAGCAACCACAGTGAGGATGGTGAATGTTGAAAGCTACAACTGGAATTCTATGGTTTCTCTGGCTACTACCATTCTCCAGGGCCAGGCCTGGCATCAATCTTTCATAGATCTTGTGACCGTATCTTTAGGACTTATTTTAAGCTTCTTGGTCTTGGAGAGCTGATCACAGGCCTTCTGCTGGCCAGCAATAGACCAGCCTCAGGTCAGTTTCACTGGCTAACTGGCCTGTTGTTCTTCTGGGAAACCATCCTTGAAGGGGGTGGAAGAGGTAGGCAGGACCATCTAGAGAAGACTGTCTCCTCCAGCCCCATCCATTGGCACCTGGGGCTGATGCCAGAAGACAGGCGTGACTTGAGGGTGCTATGCCTTCCGCCTTGCTTCTTCAGCTACTTTGGACTGTCTCCTTTCCATCCATGCCTGGCTTGAATATTTATTGATGTCTGGGATCAGGACAGCATTAAGGTTTTGAGCTGTCATAGGACATTCACCATCATACCCAGGGGAAGCCTCAGGTGTGGCTGGCAGGAGTGAGGAATCATCAGGGAGTGGGTGGCGGTTCGGGTACTAGGTAACAGCCGGATTTCTAAATCTGTCATTTATTAGCTGCGCCTTTTTAGCCCCTCAGCTCTCAGCCTCTCTTCATGTAAAGCGGGGATGAGAATACCTTTTTAACTTCACTGGGTCACTGTGTTTGGTGTCATGAAGAGGGTCAGGAGTTCTGGACAGTGGCTGGCACTCTTGTTTACTCAGTAAGTACTTGGTAAAATTGGATGTTACTAGTGATTTGCCTCCAAGGAAATGAGGCATCAGTCTGAAGCCCCTAATGGCGTTTTAGGTCTTGGATGGACTGTTGATCTGATCTGTCTGCCTTTCATCTTATTGGTCCTAGAGGGTATGTCCTTCGGTTTAGAAAGTGGCCATCCTTTTTTATTTGTTACTCTGCCACCAAGGAGCCATAGATCCAGGGCACTTGCTTCTTATCCACCCATTATTCTCTCTGTCCCCATTCCTTCCCTGACACTTTTCCTATTTTAGGGGTTCACTGTTGTAAAGAGACACCATGACTGAGGCAACACTTCTAAAGAAAAACTTTTCCTTGGGGCTGGCTTACAGTTTAGAGGTTCAGTCCATTATCATCATTGTAGGAAGCATGTCTGTCTGCAGGCAGGTGTGGTGCTGCAGACAGAGCTGAGAGTTCTACATCTTGATCTGTAGGCAGCCAGGAGGAGCCTATCTCCTGCAGGCAGCCAAGCGGAAGCTTCTCTTTCACACTGGGCAGAGCCTGAGCACAAGACTTCAAAGCACTTGAAGGAAGTGATGCCCTTCTTTCAACGCCACACCTCTTCCAGTAAGGCCACACCTCCCCCAGTAAGGCCATACCTCCTAATAGTGCCACTTGCTATGGCCAACCCTTCAAAGTAATGAATCTTAGGGGCCCACACATATTCAAACCATCCCACCTCCCTATTTGTGTCTGTCTGTCTTTCTGTCTTTATGTCTGTCTGTCTCTCTTCTACCTATCTCTGTGTATGAGAGAATCCATGTACAATGGCCCATTTATGGAGGGAGGTCAGAGGACAGACAGCTTGCAGGAAGTGGTTCTCTTTATATCATATAGGTAAGGTCCTGGAGATTACCTCAGGTCATCAGCCTTGTCAGCAAACACCCTTGCCTCTGAGCCATCTCTCAGGCACCCTTTTCTCTTTAAGGGGCTACTACTGTAGGAATTATCAGCAGCTGTTAATTATTCATTCAGACAAGTGCTAGGCAGTGTTAATTTGTAGAGCACCATGCCACCCCGTGGGAAGCTGTGCATGCTGAGAGAAAGCCCTCCATCCTCAGCTTGCCATCAAGGACCCAGGACCCCTTAGGACTCACCTTGTGTTAAGCTTCAGTCTGTGATCTTCCTGACTTGGACTGATCACTCTATTGCCTGGAGGGGCAAGATGGAGAGCTTGGGAAGATGTTGCCTGTAACTTCACATTCAGGAAGCAGCTTCAATCTGCCTGTGCCCCTGGGGAAGAGTAAATATTGACACATGAAGTGTGAAGAGTTTGTTTTCATCCTGTGGATCTGAGTGAGGGGTGTTATGGGCCTTTCCCTTCAGCAGTCTCTTCCATTCCACAGGCAAAAATGGAGGCCTCTGCTAGGTGCCATCACAGGTAAAGGGCCTGTCTCCAAAATCAGCATTGTGGTACTGAGTAGAGGTAACCATGTAGCCTTGGTATCCAGATTGGGGGCAGAGCCCATGTCCTTCAGATGGCCCTTCCAAGGGCCTCTGGTTTTTCCCTGAATGTGACTTGCCATCTGTGAATTTCCACACTTGGCATTCTTTAAGCAAATTTACTCCTTCCCTGCAGACCCCATCCAAAGAATGTTGTGTTATTTTGCACATGTGTATTGGTTTTGTTTAAAATTTGTTTTTAGACTGTTTGGGTTAATGGGAGGACATGCTGGTGCAATCCTTTATTTGAAGGTACATATCAGTAATAGGCCTTATTATCCAGAAGAGGTTAAACTAATGATCAAGGCTCTGTTCTGAACAAAACATAAGAAAACCCCTTTAAACACTATTCTGGAGGTGGTGGTTAAGTTAATTGCATGGTGTTAACCTATTCAGGAATTTACAATGAAAACTTGCAGATTTGCCCTCTCCCCTTTCTCCCTCACTCCCTCCTACCTTTCTCTCTCTCTCCCTCCTACCTTTCTCCCTCTCTCTCTGTCTCTCACTCCTTCCCTTTCTGTCTGTCTGTCTGTCTGTCTGTCTGTCTGTCTGCCTGCCTGCCTGCCTGCCTTTGGCTCTCCCCCCCCCCCCCCCAACCCTTCCAAGCCTAGGTTCACAGCTTACTGGTTTCTCAACGCAGTGACAAATTGCTAAGCCTCTCCAATCCTTATTTTCCCAAATTTTCAAATGGAGAACATGAAATAACTTACATCATTAGAAATGATTACACTTCAAATTCATGTTGATATTTTAGCACAGCATTTGAAACTTGAAGATTTAATGAGTGTTAGCTAATTTTATTTAAACATAGTAGGATCACAGTATACACATGGGATCACAGTGGATACATATTTATAGCTTTATTTCTCTTTGCTTAGATATAAACCACAGATACCCTCCTGTGCTGATAAATACAGTCACTCCATCTTTTTCTAATGGTCTCATAGTGTTCTGTGGTATACATAAAACGATAATACATCTAACCATTCTCCCACTAACTAAATGTTTGTATTTAAAATCCTTTGTCACTATAAAAATGTCATAATGAATATTCTTGTCAGTCATTGTAGTCTGTATTTTTATACAGACTGAGATGTGAAATAGTGGAGTTAGAGACTATGCCAGTGTGTGTGTGTGTGTGTGTGTGTGTGTGTGTGTGTGTGTGTGTGTGTGTGTGTTAGGCAGAGGACAGTCTTGGGTGATGTTCATTGGGAATGAGCACCTCATTTTTTGAGACAGGGTCTTTCATCAGCCTGGAGCTTGCCTATTGGGTTAGACTGGCTTGCTGGTGACCCCCTAGGGACCCAACATGTGTCTCCACCTTCCTAAGCTAGGATTACATGCCACTATGTCAGGCTTCTTTTAAATGTGGGCTCTGGGGATCCAACTCAGATCCCCATGATTGGACCACAAGAACATTATTCACTGAGCTGGCTTCCGAATCTGGCTATGCCAATTTAGTTAGGTATCATCAAATTAATTTTTTTTAATATTTACTTACTTATTATATATGAGTGCACTGTCGCTGTCTTCAGACACACCAGAAGAGGGCATCAGATATCATTACAGATGGTTGTGAGCCACCATGCAGTTGCTGGGAATTGAACTCCAGACCTTTGGAAGAGCAGTCAGTGCTCTTAACTGCTGAGCCATCTCTCTAGCCCCATCAAATTATTTTTTAAGTGTTGCATGGAGTTTTGAGCTTCTCCTGTAGTCTTAGACTGTTGACGAGACATTGATGCTTCTCTTGGGCATCACTGTTAAACATGGTAGTATATAATACTCCTGATGGGCACTATACACGTCAGATGTATTTAACGATTTATTCAGAAAATTGAATGTGTGACGTGCAAATTTTTTTTAAAGAAAATGGTTCTTTTTAAAAGCAAGCCTGGTGATGCCATCTGAACCCCTGGTACCTAGAAGTGGAGCCAAGGGGATCGGGGATTTAAGACTTGGTTTCACAGTGAGTTGAAGGCAAGCTTGAGATAGCTAAGAACTCAAACACAACAGAAGAAAAAAGAAGAGAGAAAGAAGATTCTTAAACTACATCCAATACAGTTGTGCCATTCTTCATACAGATGTGATATGAAACAAACCGACAAACACCTAGTTTAGAATAGGTACAGTGTGAAGATCTTTCTCCTATCCCCATGTCATACCTCCCTTCCCCCAACATTTGGGGGTTGGTGTCCCATATTAAAAAGAACCAGGGAAACTCAGTTGAGAGTAGAAAAGCAATGAAGACTTAACTTCCATAGTATAGACTTTTTACTGAACAATGGAGGTAGGGATGGGGCTCGAGGCTACAGTAATTAGGGAAAGGCATCCAGGAGGGCCTCTGGGGCCAGGCAAGCTGAATGCTTGTAAGGTCTTGGGAATTTGGTGCCAGGCATAAGGTATAGAGAAAATGACAAGCAGTTGAAGGTTCAACTCTGGGCCCTGTTAAACAGTGACCTGGGAGGAGAAATTCCCAACTTTATTTGTAACTGTGTACATAAAAGATTTTGGTTTAGTTACCTATTGTTAAAAATCAATATTATTTATCGTTAAGTTGAAGAATATGATTTTGTAGATGGAGTATAGAGAGTTAATAAAATGTCAATCCACGTGTCCTGTGGTTCTACACAACTACCCCACTGCTCACAGCATAGGTGGTTTGGGAGACAAAGGCTGAAGACGATTAGGATGATAAATCAGCACCAATATTTCACTACCGTACATGGTGAGATTGTAGAGTGTGAGATTTGTTTCGAATCCAGAGAGCTCCCTTCCCTTGTGCCTGGGCGCCTGGGGTGATGTGTTTCTTGTCAGACTCATTCACTAAGGGCCCCTTCTAGTTGACTTTTAGGAAGTGTGTATAAATAATGCGTTTAATCTGAGGTGGATGGCAGTTTTCCTTCACAAGTTTAAAGACTGTAGAGTCATTAACTTGTAATTAAGTCTGCCATCCTCACACTTTATTCAGAAGCACAAGAGTGTTTGGGGGAAAGAAAAAAAAGAGTCAAACTTCTATTCACAAGACACAGCTGGTGACACCTGGCCTGCTTGTAGGTAGGAATCTTGAAAAGACAGAGTCATTCATCCCTCCCACCTTCCTCCTCTCTTTGTCTCTCCCTTTCCGTCTCTACATCTCTCTCTTTGACTCTCTCCTCTCCTCCTTTATCTCAGGTTCCTAAGTAGCCCAAGCCATGTTTCCGTGTGTACCCCGACACCCAGCAGAATTGATTTTAACAGTCTATTGCTGCTTCTGGCTGTCATACACCCTTCCTTCCTTTAGTAATGACTTTATTACTTTTTTGAGAATGAGAAACTTTTTGGTGGGGGGGGGGTCAAAAGTTGCTAGTGAAAAATTAGGATATTATTTAGTTTTTAAGGCCATAGAGCTTAATGAGAATCAATCTTGTGGATTGAGTGAGGATTATAAAGCCTGGATGAATCTAGAGTGACTTTAGTAGGGAGGAAGAGAAGACCTGGGAAGATGTTGTTAGGAAGTTGGCTGCCTTGTTGCCGCTGTGACTGAGTAGATTTTTCCACTTCCATTTTGGTGATGGCTCGGGTTTCTTTAGTCTAAAGTGTCTGCTTTTATGGAGGTGATTCTAGTGATAAAATAAGGCCCTGGGGAGTCGGGGTCTCACTGTGGAGCCCAGGTCACTTGAAATCATTCCCACTCATTTCTTATCTATGGATCTTGGTCCCTCAAGGCTCAGAGTACTGTCATTAGCTTCCTGTACCACAGCAGAAGAGCCGTACCTCTAAGGACTTCATTTACTCTTCACATTCTCAGTATCCTGCCTGTGAACTAGGCAGACCAGTCCCTGTGGTGCCTCTCCCTAGGATGGTTTGCAGTCTCTGTCCCAGAGTGCTTTCCACTTGCCATGAGTTAAAGAGGCAACCTTCCTTTCCCAGAGGCCACCAAGTGCAACCAGGTGTTTCTAAGCAGCCAGTGCTGTCCCCTATTCTGTTTTCTCTGCTCTAGAGCCAATGAATCTAAATTACAGATAGGAATTTGCTAACCTCTGAGGTTTTATATACTTAAGAGGGTTGGGGCTTAGAAACCAGATCTCACAGAGGTATGCAGAGCCTCCCCTTTCCCCCACCAATGTCCTTCTCCATCTTTGCCACCATTGGGTACTTTCCTGAATAAGAGACCCGGGGAGGAGGACCCTTTTCCAGCCATCAAACATTAATAGTTCAGACTATGTTTTTGTAAAATGATTTAAACTAATTGATTAAGTGTACTTTCTGTTTGGAAATAAGGCATATTATAGAAATGGGAGAAATTGAAACCAAGTAAAAATGTGTTTGCTTCTATGAGCCATTCAGTTAAGAAGTGTTTCTTGATACCTGTTTTAGTGACAGGCCCCGGGGGTCTAAGTTCTGAGGTAAGCATCCCTTCAGGAAGTGTGACAGTGGTTAGAATTACAGTGGAGGTGTAGAAAAGTGGGTAATGGAAGACTGTCTGGTTAGTCAGGACATACCAGAAAGACCTAGCAAGGCCATAATTAACTTTATAAATACCAGGTGTTCAAAATACAGATTATTCATCCCTAAATTCAAAATGATCTGGAATGCTCCTAAATCTGAAATACAAAACCCAGAAAGTTTCAGAACTCAGAGTACTTTACATCGAAGTCATGTAGATTTGGGATATTAAACTGGATAAAGTCGACACAAACCACCACAAATCTGAAAAATGTGCTAATCTGAAACACTTCTGGTTCTAGGTGAGCATTCAGATCTATTTGGCTTGTATTTACTTTCCCCTGTAGACTGCTTCAGTCACTTTCCTGGCTTTGGGCTGTATTTCTTTCTAAGCTCTGTAGCTAGTTAGGGAAGGAGTGATAAATACCCCCATTAACCCTGTGTCTTTCTAAGCTAGTGCTGCCCAGGGAGCTCTTTATGTCTTGCCTCTTTAAAGCCCTTTGATGACGGCCCCTGCATACTCTTCAGGCTTCTCTGTCCAGTGTACTTGATATGCCTCAGCTTCTCCCCCCCACCCACCCCCTCAACCAGGGGTTTCCTGACAGGAAAGGCAAGAGAGAATATCTAGACCCTCCTGCTGTCTGAAGTCATGTTGTCTGTTTACTTTTTGGTTGTGTAAAGTCAATAATAATAATGAATACATGTTTAGGATATTTAAGAACCCATATATATATATCTCACATATAGTCTATGATGTACCCAGAGCTTCAACATTCAGAATCATCACGTAACATCACAGAGTATATATATATATATATATATATATATATTTAACATCATAAAGAAATATTTTAATCTCCCTGCTGATGCCTATTACCGTATATGTATATGTATATATCACACTATAAAATGTGTTCATAGATTTAAGAATGCACCTTTTTGTATTTAAAATGGCCATATTTACCTTTCTTGGAAGAATTCTTTTTTTTTTTTTTTTTTTTTTTTTTTTTTTGGCATTATTGTTTGTTTGAGACAGGGATTTTTTTTTTTTTTTTGTATACCTGGCTATACCTTGCTGACCTGCCTGTGTCTGCTGGGATTAAAAGCTTGTGCCGCCACCACTCGGCTTCTTGACAGGTCTCTCGAAGGTGTACTAGAATCAGCATACTCAAGTCATCTTTCTTTGTGTCTGAACACACAAGGACATTTTTTTAAAAAGCACTCAGAAATGATTCAAACATCAAGTGTCTTTATGGACAGGGATGGTGAGGGAGAGTTGTGACCAGCTCTAGAAAATGGTTCCGGTGTACCTTGCAGGTAACAAGGGACACAGGACAGCTCCAGGCATGGAGCTGGGGTTGGAATTGTGTAGAACAGAACCTGGTCATTCATGGTCAGATTTGATGACAGAGAGGTGATCCTGTGACTCAGGGATGAAACAGAGGCACCTGTAAAAAGTGAGACCCAGAACTGTGTAGCACACAGTTAAGTGTCTAACGATTTCCCGTCTATATTCCAGCTGCTCCTAAATGTTGACTTTAGGACCTTCTTCAGCGCTATGTATTCAGAGCCGCAAGGCCTGACATAGCATTAGCTGCTAGGTAGGGACAGACGAGGAAAACAAAAAAGCTTGGCAAGATGAGTTTTTAAACAAAAATTCTGAAACACTGATGGAAGACACTGATGGAAGCTGGCTACTATATGGAAGCCCCCTCAAAGAAAAGCAAAAGCCGAGAAAGCAAAATGATGGCTCTGTCTGGAAAATGCACGCATTTGGAATATCAGAGAGACAGGAGGGGCGTTTATTAAATGAAAAGAGGAGGCTACTGAGCAAGGGAGGTCATTATGAAGGAGTTGGGAGTGGAACCACTGGGGAGATGGCAGATCAGAAAACAGCCAGGGGGCAGCACAGAGAAAGAACTGGGAAGTTAAAAACCAAACAACAACAACAACAACAAAAACCTATGCTGTGTCTGGAGTTACAGCTCAGCAGGTAAGAGTGCTCACTACTCTTGTGGTGGACCCAGGTTCTGTTTCCAGCATCTGCATGGTGCCTCACAACCACAAGTTCCAGAGGATCTGATGCAGTCCTCCGGCCTCCGTGGGTGTCTGTGCATGCATGGTGCACACAAATACGTTTAGGCATTTGCACAGATATATCAAATAAAGTAAATCTTTTAAGAGAGAAAAGACAGATGTAGATGAGTCTCTGACATTTCATTATGAAGGGTTTCTTAGATTTCCCCTGACTCAGTTAGCCTCATGGTATCAATAATGTCCCTTCCACACAGAGCACTAGGAAGGTACCTCTTTCTGCCTATCCTGTGTGTGTTCTCTCTGTCTAGTGTAGGCCGTAGCCGTGTTCCTGAGGAAGGGCAAGATCCTCCACTGGAGGGCAGAGCCATCAAGTGACCCTTTTCCCTCCAGGTAATTTCCACTGTGATGTGACTGTGCAAAGGCTTGAAATAAGTGGTGGAAGCTCCTGCTTGTGTCAGAACCGAGGCAGCACAAGTTGTATTTCATAGGCCAGGGCTTGGCTCACGTGGAGAGACTCTGGGAAACTCTGAGCTTTCGGTTAGGATGCACACAAATTCTGTCTTGGGAATAAGGAAATAAGTTTTCCTCACCAGGATCAAGTCAGCTTCTCATCAGCCAAAGGAGATGGAGGTTGTTTCTGTGATCCCACTTGCCTGCCTAAAGCAAACGGAAGTCTTCCCTGGAGGCAGGTGGTACCACTTAAAACCTCACGGTGATGCTGCTTACTGGTCAGTGCTTGTTAGATAGCAAACACTATTGGATGCTTGAGAAGATAAAAGACCAGACACAAAACTGAGAGGGAAAGGAAACAAATGAGACAGACCTGCAGTTTATGAGGTTCACCCTCATGGATTGTAACATAGTTGTATAAGAAGTTCACAGAGGCAGGAACCAGATAGGGGTGTCTCCTCAGGGGCTCTGCCAGAGTCATGCAGCTGAGCAGGCTTCAGCTAACCATCAGACTGAACACAACGGACCCCAGTGAGGGTGGGGGGCGGTGAATGAAGGAGCTGAAGGGGGTTGCAGCCTCCTGGGAAGAACAACATTGTTGACCAACCAAATTCTTCACAGCTCCCATGGACTAGAACACCAACCATCGAGCAGGCATTGAGAGGCCCATGGCTCCAGTTGCATATGCAGCGGAGAATAGCAGTGTCTGGCATCAATGTGAGAAGAGGCCTTTGGTTCAGGGAGGGCACGTTTTCCCAATGTAGGGGAATGCCAAGGCACTGAGGTGGAGTGATTGGGAGCTAGTGCACCTTCGTGAAGACAAGTAAAGGGAGAGGGGAGTTGGGAGTGGGGTGGGCAAAGGGGATAACATTTCAAATGTAAATACAGAGAATATCTAATAAAAAAAGTTTATAATGGACAGGATTTGGGGCAGGGACCTGGAATCTACTAAAAGAAATAGCTTGGAAGTTCTAAAACAAACAAACAAAAATGTCCCAGGAGAGGCAACATTTTAATCCTTTCTTTTCTAAAGGGGGTGTGGGAGTGTGGGCTGGGATCTTGGCTGATGAAATAGTACCACTTGTTTGTTGGAGATTGTCTTCAGGGGTGTGCAGCTGGCCTTGACTCAGGAAGGAAGCCGAGGTGAGCGTGGGAACAGGGCTCAGGCTGTGCCCATATACAGGTTGTGTGCACATACCGAATCTGAATTGCTGAGTGACAGCCCAGGGAAGCCCTGGTTAGTAAGGCTTTAGAAAGGTGCCTGGAGCAGAGAGAGGTAACCCTGGAATGACAAAAAGAATGTCCCATTTAAAAAATGTTTTCTTCATAAAATTTCCTGTGGTTAATTAGGGTATCCAGAGTAGCAGTATATTTTCTGCTTTAAGATAATTTATTTTAAAAAGTGTTGATTTTCATAAGTGTATATATATTGTATAGCCACCCCTAATACTCTTTCCTGTTCAGTTTAGTACCCCCTGCTTCCCCTGCCCTCCCTGCAGCTAGCCCCCTTCTGCTTCCATGTCTGTATAGGGGAGGAAAACACTATTTTTTCCTTTGGTCACTTTCTCTTGTTCCCCTTCTACAGACTGCTTCTTTTCTCTAAAAATCAAATACTAAATTTTAGATTCTTCATTTGGGAGAAACCATGGTGTTTGACTATTTGAGTCTTACTTCACATAATCCATTGATCTCCAGCTCCATTCACTTTCTGGGAAGTAGAGTAACTTCATTCTTCTTTGTGCCCCAAACCCTCACTCCTGCTTTATCTATGTATTTGTTGGTGGACATCTAGGCTGGTTCTGTCTCTTGGCAGTTGCCAGTAGTGCTGCGGACTTTTCTGTCCTATTGGTGCACTGACTTAGAGTCCTCAGGAGTAGACCCACGAGCCTTGTACCTGGGTCATACAGTGGTTCTGTTTTAGATTTTTGAGGAATCACCATACTGGCTTTCAATAATGACTGTATCGGGGGTGTTTACACCTCATAATCCTTTCCCCCGGATCCTCACCATCATTTACCCTTTCTTTGCTTGATGATGGTCATTCTGCATAGGGTGAGACGGAATTTCTGGGTAGCTTTAACTATGTTGGCCTTTTGATTTTAAACTTTGAGACAAGACCTTACTAGTAAACCAGACTGGCCTAGAATCGCTTGCCTCTGTTTGCCAAGGGCTAAAAGTAAAGGGTTACATCATCACACCATTTTCTACCCTGCATTTATTAGTCATTTAAAGACCTACCTTTGAGAACTATCCACTCAGTTGATTTGCTTGTTTGCTTGTTGGGTTATTTCCTTTTTTTGGATTTATCATTTGTAACTAAACATTTCAGGTATTAATCTAATTTCTAGTTGGCCAAGATTTTCTCTCATCCTGTGCAGTTGACCTTGCTTTGCAGAAGCTTTTCCCGTCCATGCGATTCCACTGGTCAGTTCTTACCATTATTTCTTTTTCAGAATGTCCTTTTCCTGTGTCCTTGCCTGCTGCCTGTGGCTCAAAGGATTTCCCTTATATTTTCCTTTAGCTGTTCCAAGGTTTGAGGCCTTTGATCCAGTTTTTAATTGATGTCTTTGCAGAGCTGGAGATGTGGCTGAATTCCCTCTTCTGGGTATCAGTCTCCAGCTTTCTCACAATGTTTGTTGAAAGCTTGGCACCCTGGTTAATTAACACCAGGAGATGGTTGCAGCATGGGCTAGCTCCTAGGCTCCTTACTGCACTGGTGTGCCTGTCTGCTTGGGGGCTGTGCTCTTTCCCTGTTACTGTGTCTTCTGCAGTGGAAGCAGATTATGTGGTCCTTTCAGCATGGCTCTCCCCACATGCAGGCAATTGCTTTGATTTCTTGGAGTCTTTTATATTTTCATATGAATATCAGGATTATTATTTTTCATTTCTGTGAAGAACGGCATTGTAACTTTGATAGGAATTGCATCGAATCTATCCATTGCATTCCTAACCCCACAGTTTCATAAGCATTATTTTTTCCATCTCAGTGATGGAGATCTTTCTATATTCTAGACCTGTGGTCTCAATCTTCCTGATATGTGGCCCTTCAATATAGTGCCACATGTTGTGGTGACCCCCCCCCAACCAACAAATAATTTTGTTGCAACTTCATAGTTCTAATTTTGCTCCTATTATGAATTATAATATAAACGTCTGACATGCAGAACATGTGATATTTGACCCCAAAGGAGTCAAGACCCTCAGGTTGAGAACTGCTGTTCTACAGACTTCTTCAAGGACTTTAGTGGTTTAAAGTTCTCACTACAGAAGTCCTTTCTCTTCTTAAAAACATGAAGTAGAATTTGTTTCCCTTGGTCAGAAAGTTTGTCATTGGTGTATAATAAAACTATTGATTTCTGTATGTTTATTTTGTCCCCTACTGCTTTGCTGAAAGTATTTATTAAATATGTGGGATTTCTGATGACGTCTTTAAAAATCTTTTATAGGATTATACTATTTGGATAGAAGTAACTTGACTTTGTTTTTCTGTTTCCATTACTTTTATGTTTTTCTCTTGCCTTACTGCTCTAGACAGGACTTCAAATACTATACTGAATAAGAAAAATAACATTCCTGATTTGGAAGGAATGCTCAGGTTTTCTTGCACTTGGTTTAATGTCAGGTACAGGTTCATCATGTTGAGATACGTTCGTCTGCTCCAAGTTCCTTTGGGGCTCTTACTGTGAAGGGGTGGTGTAAAGACTGTATAATAATTCCTGTTTCTGAGTCTGGTACTTACATTCACTATTACATTTAATACTTTGCTTATATTGAACTATCCTTGCATCAAGAATGAAACTAACTTGATCGGGACATACGGTCTTTTTTATGTATTGAGTTGTTTGTATTTAATTGGGAATTTTTATGCTTATGTTACTTAGGGGATTTCATCTGTTGTGTGTCTGGTGCTGTTAACTGGTTGTGGTGTGGGGTTTTTTTTTTTTTGCCAATTGTTTATCATTTTGTATCTTGTTTTCTATTGACTATGACTTGCAGCATTGTTTGTTTGTCATGTTGTTGTGTGCTCTGTTTTTTCCCTGTTTTCTGCAGTCACCGTTCTTCCCCTTCCCTTATCTGCCATCTTCCCACACACAGAGCATTTCCCTCCCATCAGAAGAGTGAAGGTAAATGCTGTGGAAGGAATAGCAGGAACCACAGCTCTCCTTTGACTCCATAAAGCATGTCTGAATGTAAACTAATCCCAGGGTGAGGGTTGCCGGTATGCCCTGGGAAACACATAGTTACTGTGGGGATATTAACATTAGGGAGGACAAAGTGAGAGTCATTGAGAGGAGAGAAAAGCTACATTGCAACCACGTATCTCACACCCCTAATTCTGCTCATTGCTATGTCTATGGAGTTCAGACTAGAACTGTACTTTCCTTTCTTGATAGGGTCTTGTTGCATAGCTCAGACAGCTTGGGACAGATTAGTCCAGGCTATTCTAGATCTTGGTCATGCTCCTGTCTCAGCCTGCCGAGTGTTGTATTACACGTTTACATGTATTGTTTGATCCTTCAAATATATATATATATATATATATATATATATATATATATATATATATATATATATATATATATATATATATACACAATAATATTTTAGTATAAATATTAGCTAGTAAATGATAATTCCTGCGAGGGTTGAAAAGAGCTATAAAGTGACTCTCTCTTTCTCTCCTCCCCTCTGTGTGTGTGTGTGTGTGTGTGTGTGTGTGTGTGTGTATTAGGGTTGTTCCCAAAAGGCTCGTGTATCACAATCTTGGTCACCATTCTATGGTATTTTGGGGACGTGGTAGAACCTTTAGAAGTTGAACCCAGCAGGTCGGAGGCAGCTAGTGTACATACACCGTGATCCAGGCACTGGGGAGGCAGAGCTAGGTGGATCCCTGGGCTCACTGGCCAGCCAAGGTAGTCAAGTCTAGATCATTGAAAGATAGTGACTCAAAACCAAAGCAAACAAAAGTGGGTGGTGCTTGAAGTTGTGCTTGCACAGATGTGACACTCATGTACACAAAGGCTTGTGTTAAATGGAAGAGTACAGAATTGCAAAGAGTAAAACATCAATATTTTTAATAACATAAAATTTCAAGCAGACAGTTCCGCGTGGTGAAGAATAAAATGGGAATATGGCAATATATCAACTGGGAGCCCTTGGCTGGGCTCACATAGTCTCAAATTTTTCTCTAATGAGACGGCAGTGAAATCCACATGAATTCCTTGCTCACAGTTCAGAGCTGTTATTAGTGACTCTAAGCAGAAGAGTTTCTTTGGGGGTCTGAGTTCTTGGGCCTCCACTGTTTGGGGGGGGAAAGGATTTTAAGGGGCAATGCTGTAGCTATTCTGAGCATAAAGCCATAATGAGCAGGACCCTTGAGGTAGCAGGAAGCCTCACCTCCGGGTTTGTGGGTAAAAGATGGCGTCCCATTCAGCTCCAGCTGAAAGTTGCTTAGTGATGGCCTGCTTGGAACGCTTGGCATTGTTCGTTTCTTTTCTTCCTTGGGGACCAGGGGATTAAAGCGCTGTCATTGGAACCGATTTATTTTACCTCTTTTATATAGAACATTTTATCTCCTCTTTCATAAAAAGCAAAGATGCCTTTGTGTCCTCCTTGGGGAAGCTGAAGATAAGAGTGTTGTGATCTTTAATGGGGTGTGTGATGGTGCGAGGCTCTGCACAGAGCTGCAAGAGAGCTTACTCATTCTGGCGATGTTTCTCTTATGCTTTGATTCTGCACCTCAAACTGGCCTTGCTGGTTTGTTCCAGAAATGCCAAAAGAACGTGAAGCCAATACTGAATCCGTGTGTATTTTTTTCAAAAGGCATTGTATAGTAGTTGTTGTTTTAAGTGTTCGTCGTGAAAGGAATTCTACGATCATTGTCCTAACTAACCATTTATAGTTACTTCCCCCAATTATGTATGTGCTGAATTAATGCACAGAAGTTTGGTAACTTACTGAAGATCACACACAGCCTGTAGGATGGCGACACATGATTCCAATGTTCAATCTGTCTACAAAGTCTGTGCCCTTAAGAACTAAGCTGTTTTTCATGTGTTACCAGCCTCTGTCAAGGTGGCTTCTTGTCTGTTGTGAAGCTGAACAACATGTGGTCTCTTCAGTGTATGGGAAGTCTTTGGGGAAAGACCACGTGCAATGGGTCAGAACCCAGAGTGTGACAGAGCTACATTGTGTCTGGCAAGCACGCTTTGTGCACACAGTATGAGTAGATGAAGATGAGGAAACACTGTAGGCGGGGAAACAACATCCAGAACTGGGGAAACGCTAGGTCCAGAGACCTAGCCATGAGTTGGCCCTGAAAACAAGATGAAGTAAATGGAGCTCAAAATGAAGCCATATGTATTTACATTGCAGGAAGCAAAAATTGAGTGTCTGTGCTGAGACAGTAGGAAAAGTCACTTTGTTTTTGATGTGTAGCTCAGGCTGGCCTCAAACTTGTAATCTTGCCTCCGATAATCAAGTCTTTGGATTACATGCCATTGGCTCCATATAGGGCTCAAGTCTAGCTTTTTGTTTGTTTGCTTTGTTTTGGATCTGAGTGTGGCCCTGTGAAAGCTGCATTTAAAGAGGTCTTTTTAATAGAACTTTTGTCCCGTGAAGATAGCAAGATCATTCCGCCGTCTTCTCTAAGTGGCCCAAGGCCTCTATTTTCTAAATCCCTCCCAAATGAGGCCCGTCTGTCCCTCTCTCTGACTCTTGTATAGTTTCATGTCCCAGCCTTTCTAACTCTGCCTCCTTTAAGGGAGCTGCCTTGCTCTTTACTGCTCTTCTAGCCCAGTCCCAAAGGTTCTCTCCCATCGTGGCAAGAATGGACACTGCTCCCCCATGGCTCCGGTCCAGACACCTCAGAGCATGTCAGAGTTCTGCAGAAGGACCATCTGTCTATAGTCTCAGCCCTCGCTCCTGTGCTTAACCAGAGCACATGTTGAATTTGTGGTCATGCTACTTCTGGGGTCCCACAAGCTGCATTTCTCCAGTAGCACCGAGGCAGAACTCCACTCTGGTGGCAGCTCATCTTTGCCCTGCTTGTGTGCAGTCCACACTGGCCCCAGTGTGTCTTTTATAACATTCTCAACCCATTCATTTAGATTCTGGTGACACTTCCCAAGGGCTCCTTCTGGGAGCCCTTACTGTGTATAGGAAGAGATGTAACGCATAGAAGAGCTTTATTTATTTATTCATCCATCATTAAGCTTCGGCTTAAAACTTATTTTTTGTCAGCTGTCACAATGTTTAGTTCTTGGTTCCCTGCTTTTGAGACTTCTCATTATAGAAAGGTTGACTCAGTGATCCTGAATTTGAACTTAGTCACTGCCTCACAACAGCCTGTCAAGATGTTAGTATACCATGTAACAGTTGACTTGCTGGGATGGTGCTTAAGGCTTCCCCACATTCTCCCTGGGCTCCAGGCTGGGAGCTCTGCAGCAGAAGCCCTCACGGCCCTTCTACCACATTCTCCCTGGCTTCTGTATCTTCATAGTTCCCCACGGTTGCATGTACTCGTATAGGGGCCGCTAGGATTTTCGTCAAGGCTGAACTGTCAAAGGCTCTCTGGTTTGTGTTTCAGGCTCTTTGGAGTGTGGGCAACAGTGCAGAAACATGCCCCATAGGGAGATCAAAGCTTTGATGGCAGACGGATGCAGTCATTGCTTTGCTTAATTAAAACCAGGCTTATGTGCCTGCCAGTGTGATTAGAGACGAGGGGTAGTTATCCACACACAGAGGGCAACGGTGAGCAATTCCTGGCATTCCATCTTTTGGTCCACAGGGGGCTGGTATGGAGGAAGCGCTTGGCTTCCTCACCCACAAATGATGTGAGCATGTTCATGTGCATACCCCCTGCAAACACTTATAAATTTATGTTTATGGTCAGATGCGATGGCACACCTGTCACAGAAATGCAGAACGTGAGAGCTGAAAGGGACTTCGAGTCATCATGCCCCATCCGTTTGAGATGAGAAACTAAGGCCACAGATGCTCTGTAAGAGTCGGTGAGAAGCAGAGGCAGTTTTCATATCGTTTCTCCTGTTGCAGAGCAGAGCCATGTTTCGAAGATCCTCAGCCATCGTCACAGAACACCTTTGCTTCCATGCCGATTTCCCCTTTATTGGGTTCTTTTGTATGTTGAAACCTTATATCAGGCCAATCCAATTTTATTCTGTGTGTGTGTGTGTAATCCCCAGGTTTTTAATGTCAACCAATAGTTCTGAATACCTGCTATGTTCCGGGCCCTGTGTGGACATTTTCCTTGGTTGCCAGTTGCAAAGGGTATAATGTTGACTCTGTGTAAATGCTTGCCTCAAAAAGGCGCCTTATAGAAACCTTATCATTTATTTAATGCGAAGGGAAACATTAGCTGGCATCTCTCTCCCAACTCACCACTTTGGTTTTTACAGTCAAAGGGCACAGCTGAAGGTGCCCACGGATATCCATAGAGTTTTCCATTCCTATGCGCCAGATACGATGACAAATACCTGCATGTTCTCTTGGTAGTGTGTGTGTGGGGGGCAGAGCTAGTTACCTGGTAGTTCTGTCTCATATTTTCATTGACTTCTAATCTTGCTTTCCTTTATAGAATTACCCCCTCTTTTTTTAAAGTGTCTGTCTGTCTGTCTGCCTGCATGCCTGTCTGCCTGTCTTGTCTGTCTGTTTCTCTGTCTGTCTGTATATGTGTGTATGTGTAGTGTAGTGTCTTGGGGAGAACATAGGAAGTTGGAGGACACCTTCCATCTTTACATGGTCTCAGGGATGGAGCTCAGGTTACCTGGCTGCTGAGCCATTTCTCCAGCCCATTTCAAGGCAGGGGTCTTTCACTTTCTGGCCCAGGCTGGCCTTGGATTGTAATTGTTTTACTTCAGCTTTCCAATTACTGGGATTGTAGGCTGCTATATTTACTTCATTGCTTTTAAGAAAGTAAAAAGAGTCCCCAGCCAGGGGGGTGGAGGGATGTTATGTCTCTCTTCTGCTTTCCCTTTGCTCAGAAGTGCCACCTATATAAAACGGGACTCATAATTCAAGACCAGCATGAAACTGAGCTTTCCTACACATGTCCCAAGTCCTAAATAATGACTTAGAGGCTTATTATTTATTAAAAATGTCTAGGCCGTATGCTTTGGTTTGTTCCCCAACTAGTTTGTAACTTATATTAACCAGTTTATCCTATTCTATGTCTGTCATGTGGCTAGTTACCTCTCCTCAGTTTTCTACATCTGACTTCCTCTGACTCTGGGTGGGGAATCTTTTCCCTTGCCTGACTATATCCCAGAGTTTCTCCCTCCCTGCCAGACGTCCCACCTTTTAGCCGGGCTCAGCTTATTGGCCATACCTTTTCTAGTGACAGGTAATGCTTCCACACAATACATAATAGATTATCCCTACACCAGTCTACTCCACAGAAAAGCCTCATATCTGCTGAACCCAAGTTGAGCCCTCGCTGACTTGTGTGTGGCCTTCATGGTCAGAATAACTTCATCTAGGCGAATTGCTACTTTCTAAAGAGTCAAGATGATTTCATCTTGATGGTAGCTTGTCCATCAGGTCTGGACAATTCCAGCCCTTACAGAAGTTCATCTTGGAGTCTAGTAAGAGTGGTGGTTTGAATGTGTTTGCTCCCCACTCACTGCTGAAGCCAGCTCAGCTTTCCCTTCGAGGACTCTCAAACCTCTCCTTGCGGCAGGAGAGGCGAGTGTTTTCAAGAGCTTCAGGCTGAAAGCCAACATCCCTCAGGTTAGATTGATGTTGGGATTTTAATTGGGTAAATTCTCATTAGAGTTTAAGGCTGGGGATTGTGCTGGGGGCGTGCTTCATCTTGTAGCATTGCCTTTTAGTAGCAGCACTCCTGTTAAACTGTTTGGCTGTTAACGTTGGAGTTTGGAAAGGTAGTGAAGCTTCTGGGGTTAGAGGTCAGAGGGTTCAATTTGGTCTCCAGTCCTCTGCTAGTCAGTTACTCCTTCTCAGGCTATTGGGCAACCACTTTCTGCCACTGCTTTCCTGTTTTGCATCGAGGCATGTTGGGTCCCCTTTTAAGCTCAGGGACTGGTTTGTTGGGGGTGCTGGTCATGCTAGTATTAGTCACTCTTGCCAGGTTAACTATCTATAGTAAGACTTGTTTAGCTCCTAACTCTGGAGGTTCCACGGTGCCTGCACTGGTTCAGTTCTGGAGGAGCCCCTCTCTGCTGCACCACATCAGGGCAGACAACAGTGGTAAGAGCCTGCACAGTATGTAGCAAGCAACCACACTGCCAGTCAGAAATCCAACGGGATGGAGACTGGTCCAGTCTTTGTGATAACCTTTAGCTACCAAAGGGGTCACTCTATAGCCTTGCTGGGGCTCCAGTGGCTCAATGATCTCCCCTCTTAAAGGTTCCATTGCATCCTACCAACGCCACCCTGGGGACTTAGCCTCTAACACATGTGTTTTGGAGGCTCAGAAAGAATTAGCACCATGGTTCTGTTCCATCTAGATCTTAACACTCTGGTGATTCTGGATTAGCTTTATTACCAGTGCCTGAAGTGAGCATGGAAGATTGTCAGCTGGCTGATACGCCTGAAAATGAGGTCTAAAGAATGAAAGTATCTGCCAGGCTTTTATAACCAAAAAAAATCTTGAGTGGACACAGACCATCTATTTCCTGCCCGGAAGGGAGACTCTGAAACAAAGATTGCTGCTTGGCTGTTTTGAAAAATCTTCATTTAAGTACACTCCACAAACAAAGACTATTTTTGGTGCTGTCATTTTTGATCTTTATTAGAAATAGAAGTCCTTCACAGAGAACATAACAGGGATGTGAGTCGTTTGCAGTCTCCTTGTCTACCTGTCTCTAGGGGTGAACTAAGAAGATTGGGGTGCACAGCTGTGGTACGTAATCAGGCTCATAGCTAGGCTCGGGTAGGGTAGCTTAGTGGAAGAACCACAGGTATTATGGGCCAGGCATGAAAGAAGATCACATTTCCCATGCAAGCTCTTGTTTTTAATGACTGTTATTTTTAATGAGGGTTTTGCCTACAGTGTATCAGTCTAATAGCTTTGCATAGCTATGTTATGTTTAGAGCACTGGTTCTTAATGTTCCTAAATGCTACAACCCTTTAGTACAGTTTGTCAAGTTGTAGTGACCCCCAACCACAAAATTTTGTTGTTGCTATTTCAAAAGTGTAATTTGGTTATTGTTATTTTAAAAAATAATGTAAATATCTGTGTTTTCTGATGTACTTAGGCAACCCCTATGAAGGGGTCATTTAACCACCCCAAGGGGTCGCCATTCATGGGCTCAGAACCACCCTCACTGGTCTAGAGTGTGGGCTTGTGTGACACACAGAGAGAAGAAGAAGGAGGAGCTTTGGGATCTAGGAATGGTTGTCTCCTTCTTTGGGGGAGGTAGGCTTATGTGCAATAAGAAAAGGAATGTAGGATAAATTTTACTCCTGACTCACTGAATTAAGTTTTCCCCGGTGCCTTTGGACAGGCCACAGTCTATGGTGCCTTATTCACCAGCCCTGGAAGAAACAAAGCCTACAGTGGAATGGGGGTGGGGGTGGGGGGCAAAAGGTCTGAAGGTCTAAGAGAGGTAGAGAGGACCTTCTTTTCTTTTCTTTTTTTTTAAACTTTATTTTAAAAAACAAAGATAAAAGAAAAATATTTTTTAAACATTTTTGCATAAATGTATACAAATACATTTTTGTCAGTGCTTGGCTTTTTTTTTCTTTTTTCTTTTTTAAGGTTTGAAACTCTGCATTAAGGTCTTACTAGTTACAATGAGCAAAAAGTACATGTAAAACAGGATGTAACCCGGAATTAGTCTACATTTTCTTGGTGTGTAAGAATTGAGCATAATATTTTTTTTTGTTTTGTTTTGTTTTCTTTTTTTCTTGAGCTTCACACAGTCTGTGAGTTGTTTCTGGGGCAGTTCGAGCCTCTGGGGTTAGAATCCCACTATCAGTGACTGCATATTATGTCTGTCCTTTTGTGACTGGGTGAGGACCTTCTTCTATAGTGACCTCTATTTAACTTTGTCTCCATCCTTTGTGTTGACTGGCATAATGCTAAATAATGTCTTATGCTGGCGCTGGTGTTCATTATATCCCAAGGAAGACTTTCTGTCTCCCTTTTGGGCTCAGTGCATACTAAGAGCCAAGAGGGAGTTCCTAACCCTGTTTGTATCATTAAGTTCGCTATTGTAATTGAACAGTTATTTTACGTGAAGGGCATGTAGCTAACCTTCACAGGTCTCTCTCTGTGCGCTACGCTCTCTTCTTGAAGCTTCCTGTGTCCTCTCTTATATCTGCTGCTGAATTTATAAAACCAAGTTGAGTGTTTGGAACACAATTGGTAAGAGTGAGTTCCTGCGAAAGAAATTGCCAGTCAGCTCATGAATTAGGAATGAAGAAAATAACCGTAAAAGCTGGAAGGAAACGGAAAACCACGGAGGAGCTCTGGACTTGGATTACTTATTAGCAAATGCCCTTTAGCTCTTAATTCACTTGAAAGGAGGCAAGACTCAGAGGCAGAGCCAACATGCTACTTGTGCAAGGAATATGGTGGAAAGCTACTCCATGGTCTCTGCCTACAGGAAGACCTCTGTGCTAAATCAACATGCAGTGAATGAATGTACCTTCATGCTTTCTAGAAATGTTTAAGTGGCTTTGTTTTCAGTGGCTCCTTGCCTTCACATCTGTTTTAATTAATGTATCAGCTTTATTGTATTGGCATGATTGTATTGATAGAAAGTCTTTTTCTAGAAGATAATCACTGAAGCCTAATCGGGCATGAGTGGCCCCTTCATGTGGGCTGGTGCCTCATAGTGTGACCTGTGGAGACTCATCTCAGGAAGTGTATGTGAGGTAACTGGGTGATTGACAGATCGCACTATCTTAGTACAAGTCTCCTTTTCCCACCCCCAGCACAGCCACTGTGTTGGGTTCACTTTTAGCATGTCAAATATTCTTAGAATTCAGTGGACTGTGCCAGCCAATGCCTTAAAGCCCTATTTTGAGCATATTGAAAATTTACATATAATAACCCCATCCTTTGGCCACTGTTCACTAAAGGCATTTGTTTTTCTGATGATCTGATCCTCTGAAAACAGTGAAGGTAAACATGTATATGTGTTCACATACATTTACACAGGTTATATTCAAGGAAGCAAGTCTTCTGTCCATGTGCAATGTGCCAATGTGTTGTTGACTCATAAGGACCAAGAAAAATCATCATGTGCTTATTAACTTCAGATGACCTGGAAATGTCCCTGATGGAGTCACACATCTCTAGCTAAGAGAAATGGAGTAGTGGAGACCATTGTGAGCGGTTAGAGCAACAGGTGAAGATCCCAGTAGGAAAAGCAGACCTGGAGGAGGGGGCGACATCTGGAGAAATTCTGCAACTCAGTGACAATAATAATAACTTGGAGAGTTATTTGCTTTCACATGATATTCATTTGTATCTATCTGGCTTTCTTCTCAAAATAAATCCAGGAATTAAGAAAGTCATCTGTGGTAACTGACACTTCAGGACATGTATGTAGAGCCAAGCCCACATGCTAGTGCATCTCCAGACAGTGTTGCACCTTAATACCATGTCCACTCTATGTACACATACACACACACACACACACACACACACACACACACACACACACACACACTAATTGAAACCCATGCTATTAACAATACAGGTGAGTCTTCTGACTACTTGAGTATCATTACTTAGTAAGCTACATCTTCTTCCCAGTTCCCAAATGCAGGGCCACACTGATTCAAGTGTATGGTCAGGTCTCCTTCCTGAATCAACATGTAGTCAGTAGATGTGCACATATATGCTGAGACACAGCACGCTTACTTTGAGCAGCCTGGGATTCCCGTCTATCAAGCCCGTAAGCAGTGCCTAGGAGCACTAAGGAGGTAGGAAAAGTCTCAGGAGTTCAAAGTCACTTTTGACTACACAGTGATCTCTAGACTAGCCTGGACAACTGTGGGTCTCCTCACCCTTGTGGATTACCAGCTGATTTGGTCCACAAGGGCAAAGTGAGCAGAGGCATAAAACAGGGTTCAGAAGCCCTGTATGTACAATGAATGACCACATCGGGACTTAGGCAAATCAACTTTACTTAGGGCGATTGAAGACTTATGAAGTTTTGGAGAACTGAGGGTATGGACATCCAGGATAGGCCAAGGTTATAGGCTGGGGCCTTAGGGTACCTGGAATGCCTCATTAGCATGGGGAGACATTTCAGAAATCTCAGATGCTGGCTGAACTGGTTTTGTCAGGAAAAAGGAAATTGATCCTATAAACTAATTGAGGTTATATGACATTCCTCACTAGAAGCAAGTGTGTGGACCTAGAATACCTCAAACAAGGTCAGAGAAGGTGAAGCTGATAATGAAGGGAGTTGTCCATTATGCTCTGAACCCCAGAAGGTAGTCTAGTCAATTAACATTTCCCACAAACTACATGAGAGCCTGTCTTAAAAAACAAGCAAGCAAGCAAGCAAACAAACAAACAAACAGAAAAAAAAACAAATCAAGCAAAATCAGAAAATCTATATTTGATGTCTAGTCTATACGAAGCTCTGCTAGACCTCAGAGATATGTGTGGTAATGAACAAATTTCCTAACCTCAAGTAGATGAGGACTTTCAAATCATTGAAAACAAGCCAGTGGAAAATTTTTTAGATGTGTAAGTCCTTTGACATTCATCTATCTCATCCCAGGTGAAGTCTCAGACTGCTCCTGTAAATCTGGACTGACCTTAGTGACTTGCTTACAGCCAACAAAACACATCTGAATAGATGGTTTCTGAGGCACTCGCTCCTGGCCAGGCTGCTACTGCTCACCCTGAGGGATACTAACTGCTAAGAAGCTTATTGACCAGATCCAGACATGCTGGGGGGTCATGCGCTGCCATGCTTGCGGCAGCTCCAGCTGGATTTTTAGTTGACAGCCAGTATCTTCTGCTAGCTCACTAGCTCCTGAGTGTGCCCTCTTGGACATCCAGCTGAGTGTAGTCTTCAAAAAGAGTACTGGCTGGCCCCAGCCAGCATCAGACTGTGACTGTGGGACAACCCCAAATGCTGCCCCGGTTAAGCCTTTCTGCACTCCCAGGCCACAAGTGTGAGCAAACTAAGATGGAACTTAGATTTGAGATGCCATGAGTTGTGTGGAAATTATAGTTGGAAAGTGAGTGTTTCAAAAGAAGTAAAAAGAACAGCTCAGAGAAACAGCATAGTACAGTACTTGCTTAGTCTGGTTTGCATAGCCTAGTATGCATGAGACCTTAGGAGCTACTGTCAATAACATATACAGGAACACACACACACACACACACACACACACACATACACACACACACACAGAGAGAGAGAGAGAGAGAGAGAGAGAGAGAGAGAGAGAGAACACACACACACCATCTCAGCTCTGATTCAAAGAGAGTAACAAGTTAATGAGACTCAGTAGAGAAATGACTTAAATTTTGAGAGAATTGCTTGAATCTCTGGTGTAGCTGTGAGCTCTGAGCAAACTCTCCACTTGTCTTTCGATTGGTCTTTGGGAAGGAGGAGGCAGGAAAAAGCAGAAAAGAATTCTCTAAAGGAGAGGAATCGGTTTTTCGAGCTGTTCTAGGCTCAACCCCCTCAACCCTCCTGTGTGCTACTGTGCACACATCAGACAAAGCAGAAACGGGATTAATCAGTAAGTTTCCGGCCCTCTCATGGAGCCCACTGTACTCAACAAGAAAGCTGGTAGTGAATTTTGATTTGGGCTTGATGGCTCAATGGTTAAACTTTTGCAAAAGTCTGCCTTGGTTTTGTTTCTGGAGGGGTCCTGTGCAGGTGACTGTGCCAAACAAAAGGCCAAGGTAAAAGGAGTGACTGGTCCACTGTTGGAGGAGAGAAGCAAGTGGGGTGAGAGTACGTGTGGTGATGGATGGAATAGACTCCCATAGCAGGAGCGCATCTGCCCAGAGACAGGACGACAGTACTGAGCCCTTATCTCAATGTTCCCTTCGATTTCCCTGAAACATGCAGCTGGGAGCCTTCCTTTTCCTGCACAGGAGAGAACCGGGGAAGAGAGAAGCCAGTGGCCGGCAAGTGCAGTATCCTCTTCTTGTTGGGAGGAAGCAGGAAAACAATGAAGACTCCTTTCAGACCCATCTGTCCCAAAGAGCAAAATCTCTTCATTCCCAACAAGCACTGGCCTCTCCTCCTCTTGCTCTGCCAACTCAGGCAGAAGTCAGGACGTTTCTACAGGAGTAGCCATCCTGGGGCAGCTAGGAAGATCCCTTCTGAGAGGCAAGGCATTCCTGGTGCCTAATTTTAATGGGTGTTTCTAATTTTCAGTTTTCTTTTTTAAAATGAATAATCTTACTCGTCCATGTTAGCTGGCTGCTCCTCCTTACAGGGACCCACAGGGGCCATTTCCCACCTCATTAAACCCGTGAAATAGCTGTTCCAGGCATTGTTGAAGGATCGCTCTCCTCTCAAAGAGTCCGTGAATTGAAGAAATTTGATTAAGATTCAGGGCTTACATTGACTGGTTTATAGTGAAGCCTATCCTTTGAGGACTGTCCCAGCATCCCACCATGAGGCAGCATGACTCCACCTGGCTTTTCAAAGACACCTCGTCACTGGCATGCTTACACTTTCCCGTTGGAAACAGCTCTGAGGCCTGCAAGGGTTTGCACCTGCTCGGCTGTGACAGTCAAGTGTGCCCCTGAGTTTGTGTTTTACATAAAGAGTGGAGGACAGTGGTTGGTGGGAGCCTCAGGCAGCTGCACAGGCACTTGGAGTCATCTAGTTTGCAGACATTCTCAGAACTATTCTTTTGAACTTTTTTTATGAAACCCCTTAAGCGTGCAACTTAAGGACACCCTCGTGACTGCTCTAAGAACTTCATGTATTTCTGAATAAACAGTCATGGGATTGAGCATCTTTGCTACTGGAAGAGATGATTTAAGCCAGCTCCCTGGAATCTACAGGGGAAGAATTGGGTTCTGTTCATTACAAGGTCACATGGCATATGAGAAAACTATACCTGCCTGTTGCTTTAATTAATATGGCACTTAGATTGTGGTTCTGTTCTGTTTGGATGGGGCAGAAGATAAAGGTGAAATGAGGGTAGAGAGGATACCCAATAGGATGCTTGGATTTTAATATAAGATAGGCAATTGTTGTAGACATTTGTCTTAAGGACTTGACTCTAAAATACATAAGATTATTTAGATATCTTAGAATGCAATAAAAAATGATTAAGTGCCTACTGTGCAAGCGGGAAGACATGAGCTTGATCCCCAACACCAGTATGAAAAGTTGGTTATGGTGACATGTTCTTGTAGTCCCAGTGAGGGGGAGATGAAGACAAGAGACTCTCTGGGGATTACAGACCATCCAGTGTAGCCTAATTGGTGAGCACGAGGCCCCAGAGACAGATGGTGTTTCAGAAAAATAAAGTGAACAGTCCTTGAGGGCCAACACTCAAGGTTGACATCTGGCCTCCGTACAGTACACACACATGTATGCATTTTTCATATACATGAACATAAACATGCACACACATTGCACATACACACCTGCACAAAGGAAATAATCTTGTAAGGCAGATGGAAAAGGCACTTCACCAGAGAAGATACACAGAGGACCAATAAACACTAGCACCAGTGCCCAGCATTATTAATAACGAAAAAATAAAAATCAATGAGGTAATTAACATGTAACTATAAGATATTTAATGATTAAAAACCTGGCTATATCAGGGGAGGTGGAGTTTTCATGTCCTGCTGGTGGAAATGCACGGTGGAATGGCTACTTTGACAGACAATTTAATGGTTTCTTAAATGTTAAACATTCACTTACCGTAAGATCCAGCCATTACCTGGGAGACATGAAAGCATGTTTCTATGCAGAGATTCATATGTGGATGTTCATAGCCCCATCAACAATATTGGACAAGGATGGGGGCAAGCAGCTGCCTTTTGACAGTACCTTGAAATCCCACCAACTAGTCAGATTCAGCAGAGAAATGGGTCAGACTGGAAACATCTGTTTAGGCCAGAATACCAGCTTGATTTGGGGGTGTGTCAGAATGTCATTAAAATAAATATTTTCTTTGGTAGTAGAGTTGGCGGTTCTTTTCTCTCAGTCATCCTTGTTGGGTTATTTACTGATGACAGATAATGCCGGACCAAGGTTTGTGTTCTTTCTAAAAACAAAAGTTTTAAAAGAAGACATGAAATTCTAACCACTTGCTCCTTTTATTTATACCAGTATTAAAATAAACATTAGGGAAGTAAAGGTGGTATTGGTCATTCTTGATCTCTCCTGAAGGCATCATCAGGCCAGATGATCTTGTGGCTAGAATTCCTTCTTAAAAAGGCAAAGCAGCATTGTAGGAGAGAATGGATTGACTGTGTCCCACCTGTGATATGACAAGGTATTTTGCCATATGTGCAGATCAGAGTCCTTTTGTCATACACTTTTTAGCTCCTAGTATATGGAGATATAGGAAATAAGACAGGATGCTGTCTTGTCTTTGGAAATCTTTACAGTGCAGCAGAGGAAAGGAGACACCACTGCACAGCACAGTCTGGGATGAAGGCCACGGTGAGGCTGGCAAATAGATACCAGTAGGAGAGGGCAGTAGCAGAATCCTTAAGAATGGGTGAGATTTGGTCTGGAAACACTTGAACATTTATTCTTCCTCTGGGTGTCTTAGCATGGCTTTTGTCTTGAACTGCTAGGAAAAATTTCACTCTTCCTGCCCCAGCGTTTGTGGTATATTTAAGGAGAGATGAGACTCGTATGAAGTTGTATGTTGATTACAGTGGCATGTGTTGTAAGTATAATTATTGTGCAGTGAAGGTCACACAGTCTCTCTCTCTCTCTCTCTCTCTCTCTCTCTCTCTCTCTCTCTCTCTCTCTCTCTCTCTCTAGGAAATGCAAAACCCACACAGACACTTGGAAATCCCTTAAAATATTAAACGTGCACCTTCCATATGATCCCACCTGTCCACTTCTAGGTATTTGCTCAGGAAAAATTAAATCCTGTATTTCCGCCAAGACCCACACGTGAATATCCATGGCAGTTATATCTGGCCCAGATTCTCAAGCCTCTGTGACTGGGCAAACAACTTACTAGATCCCTTGAACCCCCGAGAAGTCTAGTCTGTGTGTCAGTTCCATCCTAGCTTTCCCTTTCTGCACTGTTAGGGGACATCTGGGCAGGAAGGGTCATGGCCAGTTTCTCTTTACTGGAGAGGGAGATTTACCATCATGGAACGCAGAAACAGTTCATCATAAGGCTAGGCAAAACTGTGGGACTGAGAGCTTTTCAGTGTCTAGAAGCCCTCTTCTGGGAATTCTACTTAAAGCTGAATTAGAAAATGAATATCAGCTCCCTGAGAGCAAGGACTTTAGCCCCTTCTACATTAGCTCCTTAGGTTACTGTCCCTCTGCAACTCCCTTTAATTGTATGGGTGGGGTCCTGCTGTCTACCTGATGCTTATCAAAAGGAAATGCAACCTATGGCTAGAACTCCCAGTGTTTTGAATTGTCCTGGTTCTTGTCTTCCTGGCATCTAGAATTAGTCAATGTTACCAACCCCATGTTTGGAAAGGTACTGGCTCTGCCTACCTCTTTCTTTCACTATCCCTTTAATCTGATCCCTTGAGACAGACCCTTGTGATCTGAGAGGATCCCAACAATACCCAGCAGTGTTACATGAAAGAATAACATAAATAAGGAATCATAGGGAATGTATTGTGTTTTCTTTTCTCTACTCCATCCAGTGGCACCTGAATGCTTGCTTTGTCTGGCTCCTGGAGTGCACGGCGTTGACAACCAATACTGGAGCAGACCTGAAATGCCACAGCTCCCTCCAGACAGCTCTGTGAATGCAGGTGCCATAAGATGAATTTCAGGGCTGAAGTTATCATAATCAAAGAGGAGAAAAATCTGAAAGAAGTTTTTTTGTGGGGGCGTGTGTTTATGTGTGTGTGTTTTTAATAGAGAAGAGATCATATAAGACCGCTTGCCTCAGTTTCCTTATAACTCTGACTCGATGGGGGTTATGGTGTTGGCTGTACTTATGAGTCTCATGCTCTGGTACTTTTGCTAGAGGGTCTTGTTGACAGGGCCAACAGATGGGTGGAGGTCATTCTCATGTGCCACTTTTATTCACCCAAACTCCACCAACACAAATAACAACAAACCATCAACACTCATGTCTAATTCATTTGCTTTGGGCATTAGACATTTTGTTACTGATGCCATTGGAGTCTTTGGGGGACCTATCTCAATATGTTCCTTTCATCCTGACTTAAATCCAACTATTCTTGTTTCCTTCTCCATCAAAACACAGTGCCCTCCTTTCCCTTACTGTCAGGGGGTGATGGACAATAAATGGTAGCAATAGTTTCTATGGTAACAACATCTGACTCATCTCCTTGGAAACCTGCATAAAGGCCTTCCATCTCCAGACCAGCTCAGTGCAACTTGGAAGGGCTTTGTTTCCTTGAATGGATCAGCATGGGGGAGCAAGCTTTCTCGGGCTTTGGCCACTACCATTTCCTCCTGATGTGCATGGCATTTTAGATATAAAGTAGGATTCAACCAGCATCCTGGTTGTGGTGGGGGATGGGGCAACCTGGAGTGCTTTTCTTGAATTTGCTTATGGTCAGAATGCACTTTCTCTAGTCCAGGACCAGAGTCCCTGCCAATGTAGCTGACAGACATCTCACTCTTTGGATGCTCATGTGACTCAGCTCAGCCTCCAACAGTGACCATCTATGGATAAGAATAAATAATATTCCATCTGAACACAGATAAGTCGGACATTTTGGCATGGTCATGAAGAGAATCCTGAATTCACACTGTGGGGCAGCTTGTCAGAGTCCTTTTCCTTATAGAGCCCTTCCAATTGAACAGTTTGTTACTTGGATAGGAGCAGAATGGGTTCCAGCAGCTAAGAGGATTACTCTTCACCTTCCGCACCAAACAAGAACCATCAACATTTCCACTGTGTCTTATACCGTGCAGATAATTTCCTCATGCATGAGTTCATTGGCTCAACTGTTCAACACATTTTAATTTGAAACCAGTGTCCCTTGGAATTTGGGATTCAGTAGTGAGATCAAAACTGGGCCTGGGTTCTATGCTAACTGAAGGTAGGGATAGGAAAGTGAATGATAATAAGGTACTGCAGATGCATATGAACATTTGACCTAGATTTGCTCTCTAGGAAAAGGAATTGTGGTATTCATATGTATGATGTCCCCACGGAGTCACGGAGTAAGCACCTTCCTTAAAGTAAAGGATGAGGAATACGCAGCAAGACCTTTTATATATGAAGCAAAGACTTAGAACTTGAAGATTTCTGCCTGGTTTACACAAACCATTGACAGCCGTAGGATGTGACCCCTGGGACTTTTGGAATCAAAAAACTATCTGTGACCTCATGCTGGTGCTCACAGAATGGATGGCCTTGAGTCTGTCTTAAAAATAATTAGTCCTATCCTGTGTCAAAGACACTTTGATTACCATCTTGGAGAGAGACAATGTCCCTGCTCTGGAGGCTGTAAAATAGGTGGAGAATAAAAGAGATTCTGTGCCTGGGCACCTAAGATAGTTTGTTCTTCTCATATGGACAGTGAACAATAATTACCTTCTTAATGCTCTGCTAAGTCCTTTGTATAGATTGAGTCCCCATTAAATGTACTGTTGGTACTTGGAAGCTAGTTTGTTCTGTAACAGCAGGCCTGAGCACTGGAATTTCCTACAAGTAGCTTGGTATAATATTGCTGGTTGTATATACAGGGGGAGAGTTGTGAATATTACCACTTACCCTGTCTATTCTCCTGGGAGGCTCCTGGGTCTGACTTCAGCATCTAGAAGGCAATTAGAGAGGAGCAGGCATGAGACTGTGTCAAGCAGTGCTGCTGTCAAAGGGAGATACAGAGATTGGAAAACTTGGGTTCCCGAGGAAGAGCCAGCCAGTGGACTGCACTGCCACCCTGCTGGCCCATGATGGGAGATATGAGGCCTAATGAGCAGGTGGGAGTCTTTAGTGTTACATGAAGATTGGATTTAGTGAGCGCATATGAAAAAAAGATTCAAGGATTGAGTCTCTTGGTTAAAAACTGGACTATTTTATAACATTCTATAGTTCTTTGAACATTACCAGTTTGGCTATAAGTATAGGTCACTATAAACTGGAATTTACCAGTACACTTTGTGGTGTAGATGGGCTTTTGCAGATAAAGAGGCTGAGGCTTAGTGGGCCATACTTGCTTCCCAGGGCTCTTACAGGTGGTAGAGGGCTGATCTAGCCTTTTGGTGGTCCATTTCAGGATGGACATTCTATAATCCTGTCACATGGTGTTCCTCAAAGGGCCCTTTAGAAAGCTGTGGAGCTGAAGGAACAGTGCAGACCACACACAGCTCCTTCGGGGGCTGTGAGGTCAGGATGGTTAATTGGCATTTGTCGGGCAGATCATAAGTCCAAGGCCTCAGAGATAACCTTGAGGAACATCTTATTTTGGGATGGATTCTGGACATCCTGGCTAGATTTTAAGTGCCAATTTGACACATCCTGGAGCCATCTGAGAGGAAAGCCTTAATTGAGGAACTGCCAAGATCAGATCAGCCTGTGGGCATGTCTGTGGGGAATTGTCTTGGTTATGAATCAATGCAGGAGGGACCAACCCATTGTGAGCAGCACCAAGCATAGGCAGGTGGTTTTGAACACTATAAGAACCAGTCAGCAAGCAATATCCTGCATGGCTCCTGCTGTACTTGGCTGTGAAGTGAGTTCCATGGTCTGAGGTAATGCTGTGTGGAATAGATCAGTTCAGGCTACTGCCTTGACTTTTCTCAGTATCAGACTGTGACCTGGAGTTGTAAGCCAAAACGTAAATTTTCTCACCCAAGTTGCTTTGTGACCAGAGTATTTTATTATTATACCAACGGACATGAAATTGGGACACCAGGCTTATAGGCTTTAAAAAGTCACCCTCTGCATTTCGTTCATTTCATTCATTTGCCCTGTCATTTGAGACAGGCTCTTTCTGTGTTGTCGGGCTGGCGATCCTCTGGCCTCCATAGTGCCGAGGTCACAAGCATGTCCCATCACACTGGATCTAAGAGTTTTCTGTTTCTTCTCTCCTACTCTCCTCTTTTCTTTCCCTCTCCCCACTTCTTCTTCCCTTTCTTTTGGTTGTATGTAGTATGTGTGTATGTATGTGCAGGTCAGAGTCAGCTTCCAGTGTTGCTCCTGAGGAGAGCTGCCTTTAAAAAAATGTTGCCCCCCTTCCATAACCCCCTCCCAGAGTTCTTCACCCCATTCCCAATCTCCTTTCTCCCTGAGAGGGGCTCATCCCCATCCCCTTTTCCTGGACATCAATCTCTACAGGATCAGGCATCCTCTTGCACTGAGGCCAGACAAGGCATTCCTCTGCTCCATGTGAACCAGGGACCATGGACCAGCTCTTTGACTGGTGGCTTAGTCTCTGGAAGTTCTGGGTTAGTTGAGACTGTCGGTCTTCCTATGGGGTTGTCATCCCCTTCAGCTCCTCCAATTCCTCCCCTAATTCTTCCTTGGCTTTATTTTCTAAGGCAAGATTCCTCACCTGGACCTGAGGTTTATTGATTCAGTGAAGTTGGCTTGTCCAGCAACTCCAGGAATCCTCCTGTCTCTGCCTCCCCAATGGGAGGATCACAGATGCATATAACACTATACCCAATTTTTTACATGGGTGTTTGGGATTGAACCCAGTTCCTCATACATTCATAGCCAGGTACTTTATTGACTAGATTATCTTTCCGATCCCTCTGAGAACTTTGGTGACAATGGGTTTTATACAGCAAGCCATCAAATATAGATTTCTCCACTCTCCTATTTCAGATGGTCCTGCCCAAACAGGTAGCTTCCCAGACCATTCCCCAGGGAGCTTTTTTTCCTCTAATGCAGTTCTCAACCTGCTTGATGATGAAGCCCTTTAATGCACACAGTTCCTCATGCTGTAGTGCGCCCCCCAGCCATAAAATTACTTTTGTTGCTACTTTATGACTGCGATTCCCTACTATTGTGAATTGTAATGTAAATATCTGAGGTGTAGTATTTCTGATATGCAACCCCATGAAAGGGTCATTCAGCCTCCAAAGAGGTCTTGACCTATAGGTTGGAAACCACTATACTAATGGCTTCTTCCAACTATTTTATGCCCAGAGACTTGTAGGGCTGAGGAGGAGGGTGAGAAACATGGTTCAGATGTGGGTTATTTTCGGTTGGAGAGCTCTCCTGTGGAGACAGGTCAGAAGCTGCTGTGTGTCTAATAGCCATGTTCTTTGATTTCCTTACTCCCAAATTCCCATTGCTGTGTGTAAGGTGCTCATGGGGGGCCAGCGTCACAGCCAGCCAAGGTGAGCACTGCTTTCATGGCCTGGAACAAGCAGGGCCAAGTGAATTCTTTGGAAAATGATTTCTGTAGCATTGTAAACCCACTGCATGCATGAGACAAGCTGCATGGGGTGGTGTTGAGGAACCAAACAACTCTGCCTGTGATTATTCTCCCTTCGAGCAAGCAGATCCAGATGTTATAGAAGGAATAAGATAAGAAGCAGCTGGGTCAGACCAAACATCATCTACCTGGTCCAGCCCACGAAGACATGGTGGCATATGGCAGTGTGTCTGAGTGAGAATTCCACTCTTCTGCCATCTGGTTTACCTACTAAGTTTGATAGCTCATTTTCTGAACTTTGGCTCTGAGTTGAATTTAATCTTCTAATGGATTTAACTCTCCTACTAAGGTCTTTGTAAGCATCTTAGCTGCTCATGAGTCCTTGAGACTTCCAGGTGTTGGCCAAAACCACACTGGTTGTGAATCTTATTTAATGAATTATTTCCCCTATAAACAACCTGTCCTTGAGCCCTAGCATGACTCACCTTTCATGGACACATCTGTTCTTTCTTCTGATTTACTTGCCTTCTTCCTCTTTGTGATACACATTGTTACTCTCCTTCTTATAAACACACCCACAAATATACACATGCACACTCAAATGTATGACTCGATGTAAGCCAGGTCTCCTGCCCCTTAAAAATGGAGCGGTTGGGATAAGAAAGAATGGTTTGATTCCCTGCACCCCTTATGACTAACAGTAGTCTGTAATTCCAATTCCAGGAGATTTGATCTGATGCCTCTTCTGATTTCTGTAGTCTCCTGCACACATATGGGGTACATCTCTACACTGAGGCACACACATAAAATAAAAAATAAAATAAAAGTCTATTTTTTTAAGAAAAAGAATGGAGTGGTTGATAATACCAAAGTCATGAATTGTTAGGGTTTTTTATAAATTTAGTCTGAAACTTGAAATGCTAAGGACATAGGGTTTCCGGTTTTATTTTGTTTTGTTTCACCTTATTCTCTTAAAAAAAATGTGTGTGTGTGTGTGTGTGTGTGTGTGTGTGTGTGTGTGAAACACACCATAGTACACATGTGGAAATTATAAGACCACTTATAGAAGCCAAGCCCCTCCTACCTGTGAGTCCCAGAGACTGAACTCAGGCTATCAAGCTTAGCCGTAAGTTCTTTTATTTGTTGAGCCATCTCATTGGCCCCTGACTCTGTGACCTTGAACCAGACATCCAGAGTTGCTTGAGACTATATGCTGCCTTAAGAAATCACTTCTTCTAGACCACCTGAAATCTTTCAGTCACTATATACTTCTAAACCTTCTACCACATTAGGGACAATCTCTACTCTTTGCTCCACCATCTTGGAGCCAGCCTAGGCTGGTCTGGTAATTGTGATTTTTATAGCTTTGTATCCTGGATCCTAACAAACTTTTTTTTCTTCCTACAAATTATTTCTAGATGGATTTTGTTCAGCCTTTTCCTAGGAATAAATAAGTTACTTACTCTTTCCTAAGAATAAATCAATTATAAGTGAGAGGGCTAACAGGGGGGAAATAAAAGTATAGAAATATGGATGAGCCTAAAGACAATTAAAAATTTAACCTGATACACAGCCAGTCTTTAAATTTGTGATAAGTAGAACATAACTTTGTAGTTGGATAATTGATTATTAATTGATTAAGGATTAAGTTTTTCATGTGTTAGTTAGACACAGTGTCTCTTTGTGACCCAGGCTAGCCTGGGACTTGCTGTGTAACCCAGGCTGGCCTTTATTTAGGATCCTCCTGCCTCAGCCTCTCAAATGTGAAGAACATTACAGGTGTTTGCTTCTTTCACACCTGGCTAGAAGGCTGTCTTAGAGAGGGGGCTTCCCTGAGGCTAAGGAATTGGCATGTTGGGGGACACTGGAAGACTGAGTTTCTCTGATGCTGACTGTGTGTCTTTGCTATGTGCTGAGGAAGGAAATAACAAGCTCAAGTCTGCCACACACTTAATGATGGCAGCTCCTGCAGGGTGGTGGCCATCTGCAGTGCAGGGAGCATCCTGAAACCTGGATGGCTGTCCTCTTGCCGTGGATCACGGGGAGTGTAGCCTGAGGTTGCTAGACTCAAGCCTAATCTCCATCTTTTCAAATTTTCTTTGTCACCTCAGCCATTTCTCCTTTTAATTCAAGTTTCTAAGGGTGTTTCCTGCTGTTATGAGGAAATACAAGCTTGTTTAATGGAGCATGTCAGAGTTATTATTGTTTTGTGTTTTCAGTTTGTCTGTGGACTAAATTTTAAGCAAGGCACCCCCTGTGGTGTCCTCTGGAAGGATGCTACTTGCATTTCTTATTATTGGGTGACTATTCAGAGCTTTGAACACACATCCTCCTTTCCCAGTCTTCTCCAGCCTTCAAATGCTTCTTCTGTTTCTGGTAGCTTGTCACCCTGTGAAGTCACAGACAGCTCCTCATCCTGCGTCACCACACAGTGTTTATCACAGTGGGATCTCTGAGCTTTGTGTGAACTGGACCCATGTCTTTCTGATTTTATGGTTTTTTTTTGTTTTGTTTTATAGCATGGGTCCCCTGCTACAAACATGGCTGGGGTCTACGCGCTAATCATTATTCTTACCTATCATCTTTGTCTTCTATGGAATCCATCACTGCTCTCTGTTCTCTTCCTGTATCCTTTCTGTTTACCATGATGGCACCGTACTGTCTGCTAAGTCTGTGTGTATTAATCTCCCCTAACACAGCTTCAAGCTTCAGGTATTTGTGTCTCCTCATGGTCAAGCCCCTGACGTGTACATCATTTGTGGTACCATTCCTGTCTGACCTCTTGTGAGACTGAATGATGTTCTGAACATCATGTTCATTCCATGCTGTCTAAATGGACATTTTAAAATAAATAATAATAATACAGCTATAATAAAAATATTTTATACTATATACTATATAGTATATAATATGTAGAATAATGTACAATATACATATCTAATATATAACATGTATAATATATATTAAATATACTATATATGCTTAATATATAATATGTATTTTATATATACTATTTTACATATTATATTATATACAAATATATTAATATAATAGAAATAATTTATGTAATATAAATATAATAATAGCTAAATTAAAATGTGCATATTTGGGAGAGGTAAGTGTGCTCACATAGCAAGTCTATTACTGAAATAAATAGGCCTTTTGTATGACAAAACCTTTCCTGGGTAGACAAGACACATACATCTATTTGTCACAGATAGGGATCCTATGATTGATGCACAGATATTACCAATTTGGTAAAACAAGCAGTTTTATTCGGCTTACTTACAGAAACATTGGTAAGGGCACTTATACAATGAGAAATGACTTAGCTGCATCACCAAAGTCCCTTACCCAGTATAGGTGACAGCTTACAAAACTGGGAATGTGGAACACATTGCACAGCCAGCAGGCAGCTCAACAAGTTGGAGAAGACCCTTTCCAGGGGCCTCAGTTGGTCTAAACCTCTTTCAGGCAGCTTGGCTGGTTCCTGCTTTTTCCCAGCAGCTGGTCTGGTCTCGGTCTTCTTTCTAGCTCTTTTTCCTCTGAGAATCTTTGCGGTTCAGCTTTACATCTTCTGAGGGGGATGCTCAGCTTTTATTGTTTACTCTAGCAGGGCAGGGCCTGGTGAATCTGGTCAAGTTTCAGGAACTTCCTGAAACTCTTTTGAGTTCTTTACCTTTTCTGCTTAGGGAGCTTTCTGTAGAATGTTTCAATCTTGGAGGAAACTGTAAGCCAACAGGGTCTTTCCGGTTTTCATTAGTATCATTAAATACTGGATTAAGTATGGCTCTGTAATATTCATGGAGTATAGGATGCTATCTTCCTGTTTCTGATAGATCCAAGCTGGTTAGTTTTATATATTTACTTGACAGTTCTGCATACTACAGAACCCTTTCCCTGTGACCTCTGTGGGAAGGTTCAGCCTCACCATTGATGATGTAGACAAGGAAAGGAGATCTCTGATAGGTCGATAGGTGTCTGGTTGTGATTTTCATCATCTGGATTGGCATTTTCCCTGTGGCCACAACCCAGTTGCACTCTTGTCTTTTCTGAGTTCAATTGCTTTTGGGTGACTGGTTTGAGCAATATTTCCACCCCGCTGCAAGACAATCCCACGTTTAGAAAGGCATTCCTAAGATGCTTGTGGAGTTGTAAATCCGACTATTAATTATAAGCACTTGAAAGGATGAGCTGGATTCCTTCACTAAGCTCAGCAGTCTATTTCTAACAATACGGATAGACACTTGTGTGTCTGAATAGACAATCTTAGGATGTGGCTGCTCTCTGATTTGCTTCTTCGTGGATCTTTCTGTCATTGTAATTATTTTAGAGAATGTTTGTTCAACATTTACATAATAGTCTAACTCTCCAACCTATGTATGAAACTTCACATGGTTCTACCATTCAATAGTTGTGATTGAGATTTTGTCTTTACCTGTTGTTATCAGATTTAACTGTATAAGAGATTAGTTTTTAATTGAACTGCCAAAAATTCATTAAAATATACTTTCAATTATACTAAATTCACAGGATATGTAAAGTCAAAAAGGATATCAAAACATTTAATGTTTTAAAAACCAGTGAGGCATTTATAATTATTAGAGAATTATAAGTCTTATTTTAAGAATAAATTTTAATATAAATATGGCTTATTCAAGGTATAGTATATTTTATTCCAGAAAGAAATGTGGTAGTTAAATTTCTAGTTATTTGTATTGTTTTAAAAGTCTATCACTTTTCTCCCAAGAAACCAAGAGACCCTCAAAAGAGCATGTTAGCTAATAGCTTACTTATTCCAGTTCAATTGTTTAGGTTTTGTCTTCTCTGAGAATCTCTTTTAGTTTCTCCTCCTTTGAAAATGTGGTGATGTTGTTTCTATGGAAACAATGATGTCATGGCTATGAATGGGACTTTAGTGACCACCAAGAGTGCTATATATCAAGGCCAGGGATAGAACCCAGCTTTACTTATGAAGTTGCAAATAGAGGTCTGCTGTCAGAAACTTGAGATATGTCCAAGTAAGAGATTGGATAATGATTCTGGGCAGTTTGCATTTAGTGTGTATTTGTGAAGCCATGTGTGTGTGATTGAGAAATGCATCCCACATCCAAGTAGGTCATCTGGGTTCCCAGACCGATAGGGTGGGAACCTGAAACCCTTGAAGTCATGTCCCTGACATCCATGGGAGGAATTGTGGAGGGGGGCTCTTTTATGTTTGTTTGGCATGGTATTGGAAATACCTGGTAAATGACATCAGCAGCACAGATGGAAGCTTCATAAAATAGGTATTCTCTAAGTAATACTACAAGTACAAACCACCTAGTTAACTCGCCTGAATTTGTTATTTCTTTCTATATAAATGAAATTTGATGAATGATAGATAGATGGAGACCATTTGATCAGAGGCAGAGTCATAGTAAACGGCACCCAGTGCTTCTTTCTGAGGACTGTGCAGTGGAAAGTGCAGTGATTGTGGCCTCTCTTTTGACACGTCTCTTTTAGAACTATTTCCTCCTGTCCTTACATGTTCTTGGGTATGGGTACAAAGCAATGAGACTGATATCAATTGTGTGTGTGTGTGTGTGTGTGTGTGTGTGTGTGTATAAGTTTTAAATACCTTCTTAAGGGTTTCCTCCCAGTTTTAATCAACAATTATTTTATTAGAATGTATGGCATTTCTAAGGTGACTACTTTGAGGATTAACATCTATTTGATTACACGAGATCAAGAATATTTGGTGGAAATAAATCCTTGATCAACAGAGTGAATATCATATTTAATTGGTTTCAGAGAAAAAAGGTTTTCTATATAGGCACAATTTTCAGGTAATAAAATGTCTTTCTTTAAGCAACAGTACTATCTTTCAAAATCGGTACTCATGTGCTTGAAATATTTTGTTGTCTGCCATCCTTTCCTTAAACCAAATATGCCATGATATTTGTTGCATGTGTACAAGGCAAAAGGACCTCGAAAGGTGGTATTAAGAATTTTGTGATGAGATTAGCTTTGATTATCCAGGTGGGCCCAAGGTGTTCAGAAAGATCGTTATAATGATGGGGTCAGAGAGATAGAAGACACTGTCACAACTAATGTAGATCTCAAAACTGTGCTTCTGTCTTTCATGGTGAAGGAAGAAATTGGGGGCCAAAGAATACATCTCCTAGGAGCCAAATGGAGTCAAGAAAATGAGTGTATTCACCCTAGGAGTTCCTCCCCATACAGACCATTTTTACACTCCAGCTTTCAGGACTAAAAGAGAATACATTTGCATTGTTTCAAACCAGTAATTTTGTGGTGCTGTTTTACACCAGCAATAGGACAACACATTGCCCTTCTTTTGACTTTCTGTGGTAGGTCATATGGTTAAATATGTTAGAAATATTGTTCAACAAAAGCTGATCAGTTATATGGCATGTGTCTTGAATGGAAATAAAGTAAATATTATGTCCCCAGATCTTGTTTTATGATGGAAATAGTCCAGTTGCAAGACTGGGGTGGGGAGAGTGGAGAGAGACAGTAAAGCTGACCATTGCAATACAGGATATTGGGGACTTAAGCTGAATTGTGAACGGAAGCAAGAGAGGTTACCTTGTCTGATAAAGTCCTACATGGGAAAAGGCATCTCTCTCCTTTGGGGAGTGAGGCATTTACATTGGCTCCTAAGGTCTTTGCTTTTTGTCCTTCAGATTGAAATGTTGATCATGGGTAAGAGAAGCATGAGAAAATAGAAATGGGATTAAACCTTTGTCCAGTGTCTTTTCCATTTTATCCAGAAGGAGCAGTCCTGAAGCCAGCCCCATTATCAGATGCTGAGGCTCCCATGGCTCTCCTCATAGTTCTCCTAGTAAATCATTCATTCCATGATGGGTTGTGGCACAGAACAGCATCTGTTTTTATGGTCAGTTTCTTTTTTCTTTCTTTTTTTTTGAGGAGAAAAACTTTATCATGGGAATAGTGCAATAACATTCTGATGAGTTTTGCTAATTTGCAGAATGAGTGAATGAGGAACAGAGAATCATATTTACATTAACTAACATTTTTATGGAGGGGAAAATAGGCCATCTGATTCTCTAGGAATATATAGCTCATCTTAATTACAAATTATGTAAAATGGTTTGGAATGCTTTTGTTCCTACTTAACAGCTATTATCACATCAACATGTTTACTGGGTACTAGTTAAGTACACAGTACAAAGGTGCCAGTAACCTTAAAGGCAACATAAAATTATATTTAACCATTTAGACCATTAAATAAATCCACCACCACTAAGCCTGTGGTTTGCTTTTCAAGCTTTGCCTATGTGTTCGGATTCCATCCCTTGCCTCTTTCTTCTTAAATGGACTTTTCGTTACACCCGCTTTGCTGCAGTAACTCTTACTGAAGTAGATGGCCCTGCTCTATTCTTTTGAGATTCACTGTTGTCTCTCTTGGATTCTCGGATCAGACTGCTAACATGGAGTTGGACTGTCTCTTTAGTTCTTTGTTAACTTTCCGTGCCCATCACACCGACCTGAGTTTTACCTCCCTTGGCCATCTCTCCCATTTGTTTGAACTGTATACAATTTCTGGTTGCCTTGGAATGTAGTGTGCTGTTGAGACAGTGCTATAGACTAGGTAACTGATGATGAGGAGAAATTTATCTCTCACATCCATGGAGTCCGGGAAGTCCACGGTCAAGGTTCTGGCATCTGATGAAGGTCTTGTTGCTGTTTTTTTTACATAGCAGAGGAACGAGAAGCTGCAGCCCCTTTAGAATGGCGTTAATCCACTGACTGCAAGTGTAACATAAACACATCCTATTAGGCTCCACCTCCATGGTTATACTGGGGATTAAGTTACTGACACATGAACTTTTAGGAGATACATTGAAGCCATAGCGTGGGTAATCAACCCTGCAGGTTTACAAAACACTGTTCTCCTGTTGTTTCATAGAGATTCATATCAGCCTGTTGGTAACTATACATTACTTGTATCGTTGTTCTCCCTTTTCAAAATCACTCTGCCCACTTTCAGATAACTTGCAACTTTCTACAGACTTCCAGAAACTGTATTTTTGGCTTAGCTCTCTTCTCTGACTCCACACTCTAATTATATACCAACTTCCTGTGTAATGTCTCTTAGGCTTCTCAAAGGTGTCTCAAAATTGTTGTGCCAAAATCAAACTGTTTTGCCTTTTGAGATGGTTTCTCACTATGCATCCCTGACTGGCCTCGGACCTGAGAGCAGTCTCTCTAGTGTCACCACCACAAATAAGCAACACCATGCCTCATCCAAACTCCAGTTCTTTTCTTCATCTCTCCACTAAGCCTTTCCCGGCAAACCCCAAAACCTACCTCCCAGCTCTTCCTGTTCCCGTGCGTATCTAATCCAGCTTGCGCGATTCTGGACCAGTTTTCAATTCCAGCTATTTCTGCCCCTCCCCACTCACCTACCTACGCATTTTGGTTTATGAGACCAGTTGTAGCATCAGACTGGTCTCTGTCCCCTTAAAGACTGAGATGAGAAGAGGGTGCCTTTGTCAGAATTTTAGCATAGGAAATTTTACAAGTGTTTTCCCCAGAGGGCCTCACCAGTGTTAGGGAATGTGGGGTAACCTGGTGGGCAGGCTGTGTGTATTATCGTCTCTGTTTCTGAAACACCACTGAAATACGTAGTAGGATAAAGTAGATAAGAGGAGAAATGGTCCATTAAGAGACTTCCATGAGTGTTGGAGAGACAGAGAGCAGGGGCAGACGACACTGATGGCCTCACTGGGACAGAGGCAACCTCATCATGGCCTCCGGGAGAGGCGAAGCCTGGGTAGGCTCAGGGCAGAGGCACTCACTGATGTAGGAGGCAGAGCTGAGGTACCTAGGAAGGCTCACGGCATAGAGATACCTGTTAACGCCTAGGTGCCCAAGAAAAGTGTTCAAATGGACCTGGTAAATCCTCAACCTCTCTTGTGTTTCTAATCTATGGACAGTAAAAGTCCCCATACCACACGAGAGAAGGAAGACATCCAGATCTTTGTCTATGAAGGTTTCTACAAACAAAATCCTAGTTTGTCTTATGGTTACTTTACAGCAAAGCTCAGTAGGGGTGAAATATAGACAGTAAGTATTTCCCCCAGTGTCCCACTCGCCTTTTACTGCCCTTTGTAAATTTGGATCTGCAGTCTGACTCCATGAAGTGACTTATGTAAGGAAATACAAAGACACAGACACACACACACACACACACAAACTTGGGTGGATGAAGAAGAGAAAGTTAGTGTTAAGAAGACACTGCCTCCTAAAACAAGAAAAGGACCGGAAAAAGAAATGAATCAGACAATGCTCAGAAGTGCTGGAAGCCAAACTAAAAACTAAGACAGTAGAATGGCCACTTAAAAAAAGAAGGAGGAGGAGGAGAAGAAGGAATAAGAAGAAGAAGAAGAAGAAGAAGAAGAAGAAGAAGAAGAAGAAGAAGAAGAAGAAGAAGAAAGAAAGAAACAAAGAAAGAAGAACAAGAACAAGAAGAAATCAGCCTAAAGAATAGACTAGAAATACAAACCAGGAGTCTATCTGAGAAGCCTAGGACCTGACTGAATTCCAAAGCAGAACAAGGGAAAAGGTGTATGTGTAAAGGGTGGGGCTGAGGGTAGGTATGTATAGGGGGTGGGGCTGAGGGTAGGTGTGTGTAGGGGGTGGGGCTGAGGGTAGGTGTGTGTAGGGGGTGGGGCTGAGGGTAGGTGTGTGTAGGGAGTGGAGCTGAAGGTAGGTGTGTATGTAGGATGTGGTGCTGAGGGTTATCCAAAGAAGGAACATAGGAAAAAATTTCCTGTTATCAGATTTCTATTTCCAAACAGAAAGGACCCATTGAGTACGCACTGAGATGCATTCAGGCAAAAGGTACATGGAGGTGGGCTTCCCTTCCCTTCCCTTCCCTTCCCTTCCCTTCCCTTCCCTTCCCTTCCCTTCCCTTCCCTTCCCTTCCCTTCCCTTCCCTTCCCTTCCCTTCCCTTCCCTTCCCTTCCCTTCCCTTCCCTTCCCTTCCCTTCCCTTCCCTTCCCTTCCCTTCCCTTCCCTTCCCTTCCCTTCCCTTCCCTTCCCTTCCCTTCCCTTCCCTTCCCTTCCCTTCCCTTCCCTTCCCTTCCCTTCCCTTCCCTTCCCTTCCCTTCCCTTCCCTTCCCTTCCCTTCCCTTCCCTTCCCTTCCCTTCCCTTCCCTTCCCTTCCCTTCCCTTCCCTTCCCTTCCCTTCCCTTCCCTTCCCTTCCCTTCCCTTCCCTTCCCTTCCCTTCCCTTCCCTTCCCTTCCCTTCCCTTCCCTTCCCTTCCCTTCCCTTCCCTTCCCTTCCCTTCCCTTCCCTTCCCTTCCCTTCCCTTCCCTTCCCTTCCCTTCCCTTCCCTTCCCTTCCCTTCCCTTCCCTTCCCTTCCCTTCCCTTCCCTTCCCTTCCCTTCCCTTCCCTTCCCTTCCCTTCCCTTCCCTTCCCTTCCCTTCCCTTCCCTTCCCTTCCCTTCCCTTCCCTTCCCTTCCCTTCCCTTCCCTTCCCTTCCCTTCCCTTCCCTTCCCTTCCCTTCCCTTCCCTTCCCTTCCCTTCCCTTCCCTTCCCTTCCCTTCCCTTCCCTTCCCTTCCCTTCCCTTCCCTTCCCTTCCCTTCCCTTCCCTTCCCTTCCCTTCCCTTCCCTTCCCTTCCCTTCCCTTCCCTTCCCTTCCCTTCCCTTCCCTTCCCTTCCCTTCCCTTCCCTTCCCTTCCCTTCCCTTCCCTTCCCTTCCCTTCCCTTCCCTTCCCTTCCCTTCCCTTCCCTTCCCTTCCCTTCCCTTCCCTTCCCTTCCCTTCCCTTCCCTTCCCTTCCCTTCCCTTCCCTTCCCTTCCCTTCCCTTCCCTTCCCTTCCCTTCCCTTCCCTTCCCTTCCCTTCCCTTCCCTTCCCTTCCCTTCCCTTCCCTTCCCTTCCCTTCCCTTCCCTTCCCTTCCCTTCCCTTCCCTTCCCTTCCCTTCCCTTCCCTTCCCTTCCCTTCCCTTCCCTTCCCTTCCCTTCCCTTCCCTTCCCTTCCCTTCCCTTCCCTTCCCTTCCCTTCCCTTCCCTTCCCTTCCCTTCCCTTCCCTTCCCTTCCCTTCCCTTCCCTTCCCTTCCCTTCCCTTCCCTTCCCTTCCCTTCCCTTCCCTTCCCTTCCCTTCCCTTCCCTTCCCTTCCCTTCCCTTCCCTTCCCTTCCCTTCCCTTCCCTTCCCTTCCCTTCCCTTCCCTTCCCTTCCCTTCCCTTCCCTTCCCTTCCCTTCCCTTCCCTTCCCTTCCCTTCCCTTCCCTTCCCTTCCCTTCCCTTCCCTTCCCTTCCCTTCCCTTCCCTTCCCTTCCCTTCCCACTGGTATGCTAGAGCATTCCTTGTTAGCTGGCCACCCCACCCTCTTTCTGGCTTCAAAGAGGCCTCAGTATATCCAGAGAAACGGGGTGGGTTTGGAGTTTGGAAAGTGTGAGCCACCTTGTAAGCAGTTTCTCAAGGTCAGTGTCCCTTTCAGGTCGAGACTGCACTGTTGATTATCAGACAGAAGATCCCAGTGTTTAAATTGGATTTGCTTTTATTCTCTGTAGCGACTGGGGAGGCAGTTACAAGATAAGGAGATGTCAAACGAGGGACCTTCTGAGAAGTGACTTTCAACATTTTAACAAATGGACAAACACATTGAAGTTAAAAAATTTTTTTACTGCTTATTTTTAAGTTGTGATCTAAATGTAATTGGTTGCAACTGAGTATCTCTTCCTAATTATATTTTTTAAAAAGCTTGGGGGAAAAAGTAGTTGAGAAACGGAGCTCCTTTTTGCTTGAAGGAAAATTGTTTTCTTTTGGGCATAATTATTCCGCACCGATAAATTGTTAAATGGCATATTATTATGGAAGTTAGTCATAGATGATCTTTGATTTGGGCTCATGGTAGACTGATTGCTACAGAACAAAGTTTCCCAGTAGAAGTAATTTTCAAAGAGCTGTCATATTACTCTTTTTCCTTTTGCAATTTTCTTCTGAAAAAGTAGGAAGGAGAGCCATTTCCCTGTACTCCACTCGGTAGCCCCATTACCTAAAAGCCATTAAGAACTTAGGGAAAGAGAAGCAGGCTGCAGAGGCTCAGTCTGTAGATAGAAAAAGATGGCAGTTGGTTCTGGAGTCTGGGGGCCACTAAGCAACCACCAGTTAACAAATAAAATACAAAGATGCATCAGTGCTAAGATTTCATGCTACGTTCTCTAGACTAGTCAGATAGGTTGGAAATAAACAGAAGGGAACACCAGGGTTGCTTTGGGAAGACTATCCTTCTTCAAATTAGATGGCAGCCAGCCAAGGGGCCACCCACAGACTTTCCTGCCCGGGGGTCTTCCTTTCTTTAGGTATGGATAGTGCTAACAAGCCTAGGTTTATCTTTCTTGTATGCCTTCCCTGCCCTGCTGGGAGCAGCTGGTCTCTGTAAGGCTTCTTTGCTTTGTCCCTTTGCTTCTTCACATTCTTAACACAGCAGCCCCAGCCAGCCACCTACATCGGCACAGGCAGTCCTTGTACTTGGTTGAAAATTCTATGAATAGGCACAGAAGAGGACAAGAGGCTGACCTTACATAACATCTACCTTCAAAGAATTTATATGTCTACTTTCGAAGAGTTTATATGCTGGTTACAAGGAGGAAAAAGAACCTTATTATGAGCAGGAAGTTTTATATATATAGTATTATTGTACAGCTAGCCTATTTCAGGCTACGATGGTTACAGGAGGTCTTATTTGAATTTTAGATGGACTAGGGACTGAGTAGGAATTTGGAGGTAGTAATTGCTAAGTCCAAGTATAGACATGGGGAAAAATAAGTATGCACAAGACAGACAGAATACAATAAAACATTGCAGCAAGTCGGTGACTCTTTTATCCTTTTATTTTTAAAGTGAAAGGGTTTGTTCGACAAAATATTACACAGATGCCCACATATAAATGCAAGGATGGCAGCTTTGTTTGATGGGAGCTAGTACAGGTGCCAAGGTCTCCACCACTTGGTGTCTTTGAGATCCCTTATCACACACAGGACAGAGCATGGAAAAGACACATGTTGTAGGGAGCTGCTTGGTGAGAGAGAACTGATTTGGATGCCGTGGTAGTGTTTCGTATCAGTTTTGATTTCTTGTCTCGGCAGTGGGTGATGTGTAATATCTTCAGTCTGGTCCTAAGAGGTAGTGTTTTAGAACGATTAAAATGGGGAGGGGGTGCCCTTTCTTCTGACACCAGCATGATTTGTGGAATATCCCCAAAGACGCAGTCCAAGGAGGGTGGCTACTTTTTTCACACAGAGATCCAATTATGTGTGGTTAGAATAACTTGGGTGGAGAAGCTAAGAGCCAAGCTGCTGAGCACTGGAAGTTAAATAGGATAATAGAATGATAGTACCCTGGAAGCTATTAAAGATCATTGGGTTCAATGGCTAAATTATGTGAGGATTATTATGGTGCTGATGTGGCAGAATGGGGGAGAATGACGGCTTTTGAGTGAGAGAGACCAGTTCAGCCCCGTTTGCGCTGGTTCCCAGGGCTTGAGCTCAGCTCTGCATCAGTTATCATGGGCAACCATCTCTCTTGCCTTTCATACTGATAATTTTCATGAGTTCTTCTGCCAATTCTGTCTTAATCGGCTTGGGCTCGATAACTGAACAGCATAGGTACAGTTACTCAAATAGCAAGCATTTATCTCTTCTCATAGAGATAAATTCCTGGGGCAGGAATTCTGAAAGCCGGCATAGTTGATTCCAGTGTGGGCCCTCTTACTGGTGGCCATCATCTTGTAGAGTTTCCTCACAGGATTTTTCTCGGCCTAGCGCTCCTCCTTTCTTTCCTTCCCTTTACTCACCCCTTCAATGACACCAAAGGGGCTGTTGGCCTCAGACTTTCAGTCCTCCTGCCTCTGCCTCGAAACTGATGGGATAGGATCACAAACATGCCACCAAGCCCAGCTTCTCAATCAAGTGCTTATGAGGACACTGGTCCAGTCCTTAGGAACCCCCTCTTCCTATGCTTCATCGAAATCCAGTTATAGTCCAAATTTCCCACCTCCTTGAAACTGGGCCACAAGCACAGGAATTGGAAGGAACACAAAGCCCTGTGCCCTAAAAAGGCGCTTTCCCCTTGTCTCATGTGTGGAGAACAGGAAGGCCATCCTTCGTTGTGTGGCCTAGAATGCTGGCTGAAGTAGGAAGCACTCTTAAGCTCAAGATCCCATGTCTTCTGAGAAACATGGAATAAAGCATAAATACCTGGTGTTCTAGGTGGGAGAGCTGGTGTGACAAAGGACTGGACACATCAGACTGTGCCCTTCCTATCCTATGTTCGCCCAATGACTTCATCAGCTTCGACCCTGAGGACTTTCCTTCCACAGTATGCCAAGACACACATCTACGATTTAGCACGCCCTTTTGTCTGAGCCGCACCTCTGTGAGCATTTGTTTGATGCATGCTAGGTGAGGAGGCAGAGGTGTTCAGAAGCCAACTGGTCTGTCCAGTGTTGCTAAGAGACTGAGCCAAGGGGAGTGAAAAGCAGGCAGGACGATTACTTATAAACATGGAGATGATAGGGTTTTTAGACAGAACCTCACGGCTTACAGACATGTCCAGACCTGACTGCACCTCCACAGAATAATAGTGTATCTCCGTAATGGCTCGGTGGCTTCCCACAAAAGATGGATGATTATAGCTGGGTGGCAGAGTATCTTGATGACCCTCCCCAGGGATCTTGTCACTACCTGGATTGACTGCAGATGTGCTAGACAGAGTCCAGTGTCCAGGGGTTTGCCCCTTTCTTCTTCTGGCACTGTGATGTTCTCTGTAAGGAGGTTCTATAGACCCTTACCTTGACCTTGGAGACAGCAAGTCCAGAATTGTCACTGTAGTTTCTGCTATAGAGGGTAAGGTGCTCTGCAGTTTATGCTAAGATTGGCAGTCTGGGACCTTTATGAAGAATAGGCAGAGGTTGGGAGGAACTCCTTATCCTAATGTGGCTCAACCCAATTTTCATTTTGTTTTTGAAATTGACCGAGTAAAATTTATTTTATGACTGTAGTTTTGGAAAGTTTTATCTTTGAGTCATATAACCACCCCCACTGTCAGACAACAGAACATTCCACCATCCTTAAAATGTCCCTGGTACTGTCACTACGTAATCATATTTTTCTCCTTCCCCTAATCCTTAGCAACTGCAGACATTTGGGTTTTTTTTTCTTTTTGTTTGTTTGTTTGTTTCTGGAAGTCTTTATCTCAGATTTAAAGGCTTATATATTTGTTTCTATGTCTCAAGAGTATTTTTCCTGCAAGCATTCATATGCAGCACGTTTGTGCCTGATGCCCATAGAGGTCAGAAGAAGCTATTGGATCCCCCAGAACTACACTTTGGATGACTGTAAGCTGCCATGTGGGTGCTAGGAGCCAAGCCCTGGTCCTCGGAGAGGGCAGTATATGATGCTCAGGTCTCACTCTAGCCCCATGCTGACCTGTTTTCATTGTAGTTTTGTCCTTGGGAGAATGTCAGAAAGGCAGAACCATGCAAAATGTTGAGACTGGCTTCTACCAAGCAGCATAATGTCTTCGAGATATATTATGCTTTCTAATATTTATATCAATAGTTCTGACCTTTTTGTTAAAATATTTAGTGTGAACCAATTCACTTGTAATGTAATATGCTGTAGTCATTCTATGTCCTCCATGAACTACATAATTTCCATTTTATTATATAACAAATATTTTAAAAATCTGAGACAGTCTTCCCAGTCTAACTTCAAACTTGTGATTCTCCTGCCTCAAACTTACTGAATACTGGGGTCACAAATATGCAAACAATGACTCATGGGTAAAATCTGACCAACTGCCCTTTTTTTTATAAATAAAGTTTTATTGGTACATGGCCACATTCATTTATCTGTGATTGCCTGTTGTTACATGTTTCTATGGCAGACTTACATAGTCACAACAGAGAAAACATTGTAACAATTTTACTAGAAAAAAAATTGCTGAATCTTACAGCTGTGACTGGTACCAGTCATGAGTTGTAACAGACACTTTGCTGTGGTTAAAACCGAGTCTTAGAGCTAAGGAGATAATAGTTCACTTGTATCTGCTATATAAGAATGAAACTGTCAGTTTAAAGCCCTGACACCCAGCACCTGCATGAAGGGAACAGAGTATGCAAATTAGGCGGATCCTGGCAGCTCATTGGTCAGCCAGGCTAGTTGTCATGATCAGTGCACTTATGTGCATGCATACACACACACACATAAAACTTTTGTGCACACACGTATAGGAACATGTACACTGAGCTTTCTACATAGAAAACAAAGGATGCTGATGTTTTTCCTACTCAAACATCCAGACATGTTTTCACCCAGGACCATGGGTTATCTTAGGAATGTGGAGCATGTAACATCTGATTTAAGCTTGGAGCATTGTAGGTGAGGTGCTGAAGGGAAAGATGGAGTGGAGGTTATATGTGGTGCATTGCATTAGCTGTGAGAATGAGGAGAGAGCAAGGACTAAGGAGTGATTAGACCTTCTTAGTTTTTGAGGTCCTCTGTAACTTTCATTGGGCATGGTCCTCAGACTTAGCTACATATTAAGCTTACCCTGGACATTACGTATCTTCCTCAGCACCTCAGCTATGTTGTGTAAACCATTTCAATCCAAATATTGGGAAGTGAATGTGGATGAGGGCATTTTATGTTTCCCATGTGGTTCCTTAAGAATGTTTGTTCCTTTGACCCCAAGGAAGTACTGCTGGCTGTAGATCAGACTTGGGCTTTGGATGAAGCCTCTACTCTGAAAACTTGTGATGTGAATTCTCATATCTTTACTGTGTGTTTATCAGTGCTGTACGAGTTTTATCATGTGTGTGCTAGAGTTTAACTTTTGGTTGTTTCTGGGAAATAGCTTGTGCTGAATGTTTATATCACTTGAAATATCGATGTATTCTATTACCTGGAATCATAAAATGTCAGTGGCCAACAGCTCTAGAGCCTTGCTACTCAAAGCTGGGTCTTAGCATGTCAGTGTCTTTGAGACCTTGTTAAAAATTAAGGGTCCTTGGATGCCCTCAATCCTGCAGAGCTTACTCACGAGGACCTTAAGAGTTGTGAAACACGACTTTAAAGAATGGTGTAAGTAGATACTTGGTGGTGAGGCACATATCAGTTGTAATGGACTAAACTGCTTTCCAGAGAGTCCATTGTTCCCTTGGAGGCAGAATGGCTGACAGCTCTCTTGACTTCTAACATCCTCCAGTTCTGATTTTATTACTGTCCTCCTTGTAATTCCCTCATCGTCTCCTTAGAATCCTCCCTGCATCCTCTCTGTCTTTCCACCCTGAGTGTTCACAGAGGACTTCATTCTTTCTCCTGTGGTTTTGGTATCAGCCTCATGCCTGGAACTCTTATGATCCTGAGAGGTGAACACAATCTATTCTCTTACCTCTTTCAGTTGTAGGAGGAGCCAATGTTTCAAGGACTTGGGGCTTTAAAAGGAGTCCAGTGACTGACTGCCCTCGGTGAATTCCCCTTGACTCTTCTTTTCTGGTTCTCTGGTACAAGATGCATAGTATGTCCCTTGTGCTCCCGTGTGCTCTCCTCATTGAAGGCATTGCTACTTTTTCCAGCCATGAGACTTAAGAGTCCATTTTCCTCTTCCGGTTTCTCAGACTATAACTTAATATTTGATACATGTTCCTGCTCTTTCCTTGATTTCTTGTTTCTAGTGTCATTCCTTCTACGTCCTCCGTGCTGGTACCAAGATCATGTTCAACACCTGCCTCTATTTTTCCCTCTCTAAACACCCTTACACATGATACTCTCTCCTACTTTGAAGATAGAGACACAGTTTATATTTTCTCTCCATCCACATCCTTTTCTTCCTGCATCTTTGTTTCTTGCTCTGAGGTCTACCTGATGTCACCAAACATCTTCATGTCTTTGTCTCTGCACCTTTACCTTCACTTCTCCATGTGCCCGTCCTACCTACCAGAGTTCTGAAGTTTGTATTTTTTCCAGGGCGTTTCTCAGATGCAGTCTAAACCAATTCACATGCCTTATAAAAGAAAATGATACACAGAAGGGTCCGAGGATTTGTCAAGGTTGCATAAAACAATACAAATGTTTGTTATGAAATTCACATTAGGGTTCAGTGTGGCTTTGTCTTAGAACTTTATAGAAAAAAAATTTTTTATTTAACTTCTTAAGGTAAATATGGGATGTGTAGGGTGGATGTTGAGAGTTTCCAGAGATGATAAAACATGCCTTTTATAGAAAGAGGGAGGAAAATCAAACCTGAGAGACAGATGATCTATCATTTGTCTTGTAACCACCCCCCCCCCCCCCCGCTGGGAAGCAAACCTTAAATCGTGACTCTATTAACTCCTGGGGAATGTCTATTCTTCCTGCTGTGTGACCTGTAGCTGTGAGTCATCCTTGTGAGTGGTGTTGTTCTCCCACCACAACCCGTCTGAATGACAAGTTTGATGTCTTGATTTCCTATTGTGTGGTACATCATATTAACCAGTTAAAGAAAACCCTGGCCTGAATATCAAAGGAGAACGATAGAATTGGTTAGAGTTGTTAACTGTGTTATGTCTTTAGGTTGCCCTTCATCTCCACCTTCGATTTTAACTACAAAAAAAAAAAAAAAAAAAAAAAGTTCTCATGCAGTGGCCTCTCTTTACTGCTGAAACATACAACCATGGGAGAAAACCTGAACATCTGTCCCGAATGCATGCACACTTTTTTCCTCTCACTAGTCACTAAACTAAAGAGTATGGCAATTGTTCCGTAACACTTGCATTTGCATAATGAATTATAATCACCCAAAGATGATTTGAAGCACATAAGAGGATGTGCAAAGGTTATGTGCATGCGTTATACTGTTTGATATAAGAAACTTCAGCCTTTGTGGTTTTAGGGTATCTGAAGAGGATCATGGGGCCAACCCCTACAGAGTGAGGGATGCCCGTCCTAGTTTCTGATGGGCTGTAGGAGTTGCTAGAAGGAAAGGCAGCCCAGAAGCAATGGATTATTTTTGGACTGGTACTTATCTTGCTTCATAGATCAGTCCGTCAGGCCCTCAATCATTTGGGATAGCTGTTCAGTTCCCCATGACCTGTTAACATGCTCCTAGCCAGGAAGAAAAAAAGCAATGGCTGTACTCTAGGGCATGTCTTGTCCCTTCTCCACAAGGAGCAGCTGCCACTCTGGAACTCCCTTGAGTACACAGCCCAAAATTGCCTATGCTCCAGGCTGCCGCCGCCTTTCCTCTGAAGGCTTGTTTAATTTGCTCTCTTCCATCATTCTGGTCTCTTGATGCTGTGAAAATGCCTCCTCTCCAGAAAACATTTGTGTTTGTGCGAACGTCTCCCGCACCTTCTTAGTCTTTCAGACAGCTACCTACGAACTTGACTGTTTCCTGCCTGGAAGCCATCTATGTTCAGAAGGTCCCTGTACTGTGTTTTTCTGACCTTGTTAGTATTCTGTACTTTCACCAGGTTATTGGCTGTTCCTGTATTGAAGACAGTAGAAAAGCAGCAAAAGAAATGAGGTCAGGCTGTGTTATTAGGGTAAGAAGAACTAATAGGGGGGACGGTACAGCTTCCTACCTAGGAGCCCCATAATTTCCAATGAGGTCCTCTTTCTCTTTTTGCTTCCTGTTTTAAGATAGGGCTTCATATACATCAAAGAGCTAGTTAAACATACACCCAACGAATGGAGAAGTTAATGAATAATTTTATTTTCTTGAGGAATGATATGGAGCCAGTGAAAAAGACAGATGTCAGGCAACATAAAAATCACAAAGCTAAGAATCAAGATATGTGAGTTCCAGGCTTGGGTTTTCTGCAGAGGGACCTGGAGGGAAGTCTTTTTATTGGCCTTGGATACCAGCTTTCTTCATCTATGTGAGGAAAACCATGGTCAACATTTGTGAATCAAAATGTTTCAAACGTAGGTTTCCCCTAAGAACTTTTAAAATGAGGTCTTAAAGACATTGAAAAGGTATGGGACCGTGTGTGTGCATGCACACACGCACTCATGCGTGGTACCAGATACCTGCCATCTAGCAGAATTTACTTTCAGCATATTAGTCATGATTTTAGCAGCCTTCAGCTTAGAGACTGGATGATGGCAAGCCACTGCGGTCCTCCCTTAAGAATTTGTGTTTTAGCAGTTGCAATAATAGATATAATGAAAAGTATATAGATATGATATCACACACACACACACACACACACACACACACACACATCACATCACATCACATCACATCACATCACACACTGATTTCTGCCAAGGCAGCTCTCTCTCTCTCTCTCTCTCTCTCTCTCTCTCTCTCTCTCTATATATATATATATATATATATATATATATATATATGAAAGCCAAGATGAAAGAGGAAGAAGGTAACCAACTCCTGTGTGGCTTTAAATAGCCACAGGTAGCTATGAATATCTTATAAGGGATGGATTATTATAGGGCAATTTGCCTTATCTAGGTGGTCAGTTTATACCAATAGCAACTGGATGAGTTTATTGTGTGGATGTTTTGTGGAGTGGGAATTTATTGATAAAAATCTGATTGATAAATTACAAGTTTCTAGAGTTTTGATTTTATCTGGCTAGTGGGAATTGTGACAATAACCACAGGGGGTGGTTGCTGGGAATGTGAGTAGGGTCCACAGTGGAGAGACTGCTGGGGGCAGAGAGCCAGGAGGGTAGCCACTTCGGGGAAAGAGACTAGCAGGAGGTAGTTTGGTACGGTGCACTGGAGTGGTTCACATTTTTAATATTTACCACACTTAAGTACATGAGTTTCTCGTCACTATGCTGAAAGCCTCTGTCAGAAACATCTTAAAGGAGGAAAGGCTTGTTTTGGCTCAGGGTCTTAGTAATTTCAGTCTGTGGCCAGCTGGGTCTCTACTATGGGACTGAGGCAAAGCTGACCATCACAGATGGTAACATGCTGCTCACCTTGTAGTGGTAAAGTGATAGGTGTGCTCACTGATATAGTCAGACATGCACACTTGATGTCACAAGCAAAGGGGAAGGGTGTGACCCTTCTGGATCAATTGAAGACGGCTGTGGGCAAGTTGTAAGTGATTATCTGAAATAGCTTTGAGAAGGATCATCTAAATGTTCCCTGGACCTATCATGGCTGGAATGAAGTCTTCAGATGTCATTGAAGAGTGTCTGGGTACCAATGATGGAAAAGTGGTGCAGTGAATCCTATGACATGAATATACAAGTCCCTTGGGACACCAGTGGCTTTTTAAATCTCTTGCCTGACGTTAGTGGGCTAGACTGAAATCCCCATAGGAACAGGTTTTATATTTTTCTGTTTCATTCTCTTTTTTTCTCCTTTCTTTACTTTTCATCCCCCTCTGCTGAGGATTGAACCCAACGACTTATACATAGCATTCTGCTGCTGATCTACACTGCCTCTAGCCTTCAGATTTCCAACTTGGAGCAATCCTCCTGTATGTGCTTCCCAACTGCTTGATTACAGTTGTATACCACCAGAACCTGCTTCTGGTCTTTGTGTTTTTTGAAACTAGGTCTTACTACTAAACTTAAGCCTGCATAAACTTATATGTTACTCAAGACAGCCTTGAACTTGTGATTCTTCTCCCTCAGCCCATTAAATACTGGGATTGTAGTTGTAAGCCACTACCCCTGGCAATAAGAAAGTTTTGTATTCGGCCAAGATCATGTGGGGCTGAATTTGTGGTTGGTGCTGCCCCAAAAGCTTTAGAAATGGCGAAAGACTTTGAAACCAAGAACATAACAGCAGATCAGTTCACTACTTTCACCGTGTCAACTGACCAGACACAGAGGACCAGTACAACAGTGCTCAATCAAACCAGAGAACTGTCTGCCCTGACAGCTTTCATCACTTGAAGCTTTAACATGAAATTAACTTTATTAATGTTCACCCAGTCAGATATACTTACAGAGGGGAAACGTGTCTTTTAGACATGACTGAGTCCTTCTGTCTTACCACTGCTCGCATTAGAAACATAAGAAAAGCAACATTGGTCTCTATGCCAGATCTTCCGAATGAGCATCCCTGAGATTAGGTCTGATATCTTTCCTGCTGTTTGTCGTTGTTGGGTGTCTTGCTTATTTACAATGTATAGTTTAGAACTTGACTCTAGATCTCCTTGGTTTACAGAGCTGATCTGTAATTCTATATGCCATGAAAATGAAGAATATCCTTTTATAGCCTCTCTGTTAAACTCTTTTAAGGATTTTGAATATTATAGAAATTATTTATCTCTAGTTTTTAAAATAATGAAAAGTTGTAACTTTTATTTAGACTGCTGAAAACTTCTGTTACATAAAACTGCTCAATCTCTCAAATGTAAAATGGAAGCCTTGTAGGGACTGAGCCCAAAGTTCAAGCCTAAGGAATAGCTAGTTTTTCTTATCTGCCTGTGGATGAAGTAAGTTGTGCCAATTTTGAAGCTGATAGAGAAAAAAAAATCAATTCTTCTTCCTGTCTTCTCCCAAGAATCCTCATAGACTGTCCATAGAGCAGATCTGGTGTCTACTTCAGCCCCCATCTTACGGGTGGTTCTAAGATTTGTTATAACCGAACCCTACAGGCCACCAAGCTGCATAACATTGTGAATACCATGACTGTCTGGCCTTTCTCTCAGGTTCTCATTTCATATGTACAGGAGCTGGACCCGTGAGAAGCTGGATACTCTAGACAACAGGCTGTCAGCTGCAGCCTATCAGCGTCCTCACTGGCTCTAGCTGAGCCATGTTAAGCTCAAGGTTCTTACACCTGGTATGTTCCCCATGGTGGTCTTGAACTTGTGATCCTACTTGTCCAATCACTGCAGACCTGAAGGTTTTCATTTGCAAAAGAATACAATGGGCATAGATGGCCACTCAGCCACACACTGAGTAACAGAGACTGGGTAAAGGTGATCGGGTCCCATTTGTTCCCTTTGTTAGTTGGTTACTTTTTCAGTGTCGCACTGTGCATTCCTGGCTGGGCTAGAACTCTCTCTGTAACCCAGGCTGATCTTTAACTCACCATCTTCCTACCACGACCTCCAGATGTTGCCATTTCAGCCTAGCTAGGTTGACACTTACAAAATTCCTCGTTGCATGGTTTAGTGACCATGCCATGTTAACTTCCAGAGAGCTTATTTTGCTCTTGTATAAAATGCCCTCTTCTCTTATATGAATAGCCGCTGCGTTGTGTTCGCTCACTTGTTTGACCTTTGTGTATCACCCTGCTGGGGCCTGATGCTATACTCTTGCATAAAAATATATGTAAATCATGTTTCTTGCTCTCAAGAAAGGTATGACCTTTGCTAGAAATCAGTAAGCAAACAACTTACATTGGGTGGTGAATGGAGACATGCATTAGCTGTAATAACTGAGTTGGTGGAGGAGCTCTGTAGGGGTTGTGATAAAGGCCACCAGACTGAAAAAGTCTGTCCCATATTGGAGCCTGAGCAGGTCCTTCTGGAATTAGGGGGGCTTGGCCATGAGATGGTGCAGGTAGTGCATTCTAGGCATGGGGTTTGTCTTAGTTAGGGTTTTATTGCTATGAACAGATACCATGACCAAGGCAACTCTTATAAGGACAACATTTCATTGGGGCTGACTTGCAGGTTCAGAGATTAAGTCTATTATCATCAAGGCAGGAACATGGCAGCATCCAGTCAAGAATGGTGCAGGCACAGCTCACAGTTCTATATCTCCATCTGAAAGCTGCTGCTATGAGGAGACTCACTTCCAGGAAGCTAGGATTAGGGTCTTACAGCCCACACCCACATACTCAGAAAAAGGAAACATTCACAAATAGTGCCACTCCCTGGGCTAAGCATACTCAAACGACCACTGGGATTGATGGGTATAATCATGTGGGAGGGTGGAAGTGAGTGACATGTTTGCCTTATATGGTGTGTGCAGAAGTCTTCTTCAGTGAGTGGGGTTAAGGTGGACTCTCTCAGATAGAATTCTGTTCGCTATAGGAGGGTTTCAGTCTTGGGTCTTTGAGAGCATATTTGGAGGTCTAGCAGAAGAATTCCCTGGACTCCTAGCCAGCCAGATGACCCAGATCAACCCTGACAGTTCATGGGGTAACATTTCTCAGCTAGATCACACTCATACCCAGGTTTGTGTGTTTCAATTGTGGTAAAGAATGTGTACCAAAAATTATCATCATAACCATTTTTTAAGTTTAAAATTGTGCACTGGTGAGTATTGTTGTACAACAGTCACTGTCTCCATCCAATTCCAAGTGTTTTGTAATATAGTTCTAATGTTTATAAAGCTGGAGCATGTAGATTTTGAAGCTGAGTTGAGCTTGGAATGTGTGTGTGTGTGTGTGTGTGTGTGTGTGTGTGTGTGTGTACACGAACAAGAGTTTGTTTCTGAAGAAATCTTCCAAATTAACAAAACCTTCTGAAGCTGAACCCATAATATACTAGATCCCCATTTCTCCACCTTAGTCCCTGGAATCAACCCCACTACCATTTGCATTTAAAAATTGGACAATCCTGGACACCTCACATGAGTGGACTCCTAAAATGCTTATGCTTTTGTAACTGGCTTATTTCACTTAGCACAACTGCTTTCCATTGAAGACCGAATAGTATTCTGCTGTACCATGGATAACATTGTGGGGAGATGAATGGTGTGTCCATTCATCTCCCCACAAACACAGGTTGCTTCCAACTCCTGACTCTCGTGAATGATGGTGTCATGAACATGGCAGCACTTGGCTTTGTAAAAACATCACGATGCCATGTTATTAAATTCTCAATGAGTACAGATGTCTTTCATGAAAATTCTTTTGTTACATAGTCATCTCTTCAGGGCTATTCACAGTTTTTGGAAGAGATGTGTTCATGTTCATGAAACCCGAAACTCTAGGCAGAGGAAATGGGTGGTAGTGTTGCTGGAATTCACCAGCATAATTTCCATGCTTGGATCTGGGGAGATGCTCAGTAGGTAAGATACTAGCTGCACAAGCTAATCGGGCTTAAATCTCCAGAGCTCAGATAAAAAAGAAAAGAAACAGAAAATGTCTCAGTTCATGTCTGTAATTCCAATACTGGCTGGGGAGGTAGAGCCAGGAAGGTCCCTGGGACTGACTGGCTAGTTAGTTTCCCTGAAACAGTGAGTTCCAGGTTCTTTCTCAAAAAAAATAAGATGGAAGCCTGGCATGGTGGCACACACCTTTAATCCTAACAGTGAGAAGGTAGAGACAGGAGGATCTCTGTGAGTTCGAGGCCAGCCTGGTCTACAAAGTGAGTTCCAGGACAGCCAGAGCTACACAGAGAAACCCTAATTGGTACTAACCCTCCACCCCCAAATAAAAATTAAAGTGGAGAACACACACACACACACACACACACACACACACACACACACACACACAGAGACAGAAGTTGGAGGGAGAGAGGCATCCTTTGGTCATTTACAGAAAGCAAAGCTACAGTCTGCTCTAGAAAGAAAGCAAGCCAGTTACCATTTGCCTTTGCAAGCTGATTTCCTTCCTCCTGGTGAAGTTACCCATGATCGCTTGACTCCTCAGCAGCCCATGGCTTACATCCGTAGGAAGGAGAAGGGCCAAGATATTTGTTATCAATGTGACCTAAGAAGTGAAAAAAATGGCATGTGTTAAAAAAAATTAATCTTGTCATCCACAGATTCGTCGAGGAGCAGCGCATTGCTGTGAATGTCGTCTGATGACTGTGTGTGGAGTGTCTAGTGTCCCTAACTAACTCCCTGGTTCTCAAGTCATTCTGTGACCTCTTTTTCTAGTGTCGGGTTGTTCTTTCAGTGGCTGTCAATCTCAGCTGCTTCACTTGCCCTGCCGGTGGCCTTCTTCTTGGTCTATCTGTCCTTCCTCAGCTATCTGGACCGAGACCAAGACATGTGGTTTTAGGAGGCAGGTCTAGGAATCAGTAGGTGCTCAGGAATTAGGCTTCTGGTCTAGAGGCGGCTGTGGTTTGTAGCCAGTGTTCTTGTTCCTGTCACTTCTTGGCGGCTTCTTCTCGACTCCTCTAGACGTCCTCAAGCCCAACTCTCCCTCCTGGGCCTCCCTGCCTGACACAGCACACTACGCTTTATTCCAATACAAGATCCCTATGTTTATGAACCTCAGACACTTTCCTTTGGACATTTCCTGTTTTGTGGCTAGTGGTCCAGAACTTTGTATTGTTTGGTTCCCTCAAGTGTTAGATCCTAGGGATTTAATGTGGCCAGCAAAGTGAATGTATCCAAACAGTCTGGCCACAGTGGGTGGAGGGCCCGGTCTGTTGGCATGTACACTGATGCTGGCTGGAACCACAGCTGGTGGCACCAGCGCTGTGTTTGTTCTTCAGCCCCTGGCAGATCCTGAGCACATTGGATTCCAGTCCCAAGGAACATAGATGCTTCCTCAAGCCAGCTTGCCCAGGCAGCACTTACGTGAGAGCAGCAGTGTCTGGGGAAAAGTTTCTGAGAGTCCCTTTCCTCTCTCTTCCCCTGGTTACTCTATTACCCTCTCCCTTCCAAATCCATTCGTTTCCATGCTAATGGGCATGAAAGCAAGCCTGTCTATGTGATGCATGATTGCCCTGTGAAGAAATGGCTTCATGATAAATAGTTAAGCATTTGGCTTTCCTGTCCTGAGTTCCCAGCAGAGGTGCGGCTTCATTCTAAGTGTGCAGCTGGAAAGTGGTTGGGACATCAGGAGGCAGGTGGGATAATGCAGAGTGTGACAAAGCTCTGAGTGTGACAAAGCTCAGAGCCCTTGCCAGCAGCTAGCAGCTGTGATGGGACCTGGAGGCCTGCTCCCTGCCTCTCTCGTCCTTTTTCGTTTTGGAGCATGTCAGAGCATCCTGCCAGCTGCTAGAAGAAGCGCCTGTGTTCAGTGTCACACTTCTGGGAGAAAATCTGGACTCACATCTTTGTGAAGTCGTTGTGCCCACAGACGTGTAAGAGCCCCGTGTATGGGGTAAGTGTGTGCACGCACGGTATGAAGGCAGAGAGTGCTTTCCAACTGTAACAAACTTTAATTCCATTTTGTGGCTTCATTGTTGTCGTTTTTTTACATGTATTTGTGTGTGTGCACTCGAGTGCACAGATGCCACAGAGCAGATAGGGAGGTCAGAGGATAACTTGCAGTAGAGTTTCTTCCCTTTGAAAATGTGGGGACTGGGAGTTGAACCCAGGTTACTAGGTATTGATGGCAAGCGTACATATTTTGTGCTTTGTCTTGTTTTGTTTATTGGCTTTTGTTGTTGTTCTCTTTTGGCTTGGTTTTGTTCGTTTGCCTTTGAGATATGGTTTCATTATGTAACCAGGGCTGGCCTGGAACTCTTTATGTAGACCAGGGTGACTTAGAACTCCTAGAGATCTCCCAAGTGCTGAGTTTAAAGGCATGGGCCACCAGAGTCAGCATATTTTGAAGATGGAGGAATTAAAAGACATACACAAACATCAAAACACAAACTGTAAAAATACAGTAAGATTCAGAAGCACAGCAAGGAGCTAGCCAGGCACCTCTCTCTAGGCTTTCGTGATGGATTGTGTTTGGTCCCAGAGAGAGTTAATACATCAGAGAAGAGGATCAAATAGTAAAGAGATGCAGCCAACTGCATCTCTTCTTGAAATAGGAGACACCTGTGTTTGGCTTAGCAGGCAATTAATTATCTAAACGAGGGGCTGTAGGTGGGGAGATGTTCAATGTGCTTGACCGACCTTGAAGACACAAGAACCTGAGTTTGATCCTCAAAACCCGAGTAAAAGACTCAGCCTCGGTGGCATGTGCTTGTATCCCAGCGCTTAGGGGATAAAGCCATCCCTGGGTTTCGCTGGCCAGCCAGCCAGATCAGCAAGATCCAGGCCAACTGGGAAGCCTTCGCTCAAAAAACCCAAGACAGCTCTCTCCCGGGGACTGAAATCTGAGGTTGACTGCTGATCTTCACACCCAAGCATACATACGGGCACCCACACCCATGCGTGCATACACACCCAAACGCAATAAAATTGAGAGGAAATTACATAGTACTTGGTACTTGGTATTTCTGCTTTAGTTTTGCTGCTGTAAAAGAGTAAAAAAGCAAGTGTGTAAGAGAATGTGAGAGTGACATCTGTGAGGAAACCAAAGACGGAACGCAGTTGAGACTGACCTCCGTCAGCCATGTTTTACCCTTCCCTGGGTCTTTCTAGCTCTTGTGCTCCTAGCTTCTGCCAGAGCTTATTGGCATGCCTCTTTAGCATGAGAATGGCTTCAGGAACAGCCTTAACTTTCAGAACTTGTTCAGAAAGGGGTGCAGCTGGGAGGTGTGTTTATTCAAGTTCAAGTAAGCAGAGGTAAATGCAGGTGTGGTCGGGAACTGTGGCTGGTCACCTCTCCCGGTCGGCATAAGGCCAAAGTCAGCTGTATTATGACTTGCCATGGCTGTTTTCTTACTCAAGGTCATTTTAGTTCATCCAGTCTGCAGCGGAGCAGAATGCTGCAGTCGAGAGAGAAACGGAATTGGCGTCCTTCCCCAGGTGCCTGCTAAGCAGGTCCCGTTCTACACACAGCCGGGACTCACACTGCAGAGCCAGACGGCACTGTGTTATGAAGCTGAGATCTAGTCCCAAGCTGGACTCCATCCTGTTCTTCCATACACATACAACCTCTTCTTTCCTGTCCTTCCCCGGTAGCTTAGATTCCAGCTGAAGTAGACTTTCCCTGTCTCCAGTGGAATTGCTATCTAGGTTTTCCCTTCTGCCATGCCCTCATGATAAGAAGCAGTTGGACAGGGTGGAACGGGCTTGGGGGACGGGGGTCATCAGACTGCGTGATATATGGTGTTGACACCTAGAAATTATTGAGCTGTGATCCATAAGGTGTGCTAATAATAGAAGAATGATATGTGACTTCAGTTATAAGAAGCAGGTAGCTAAGAGGTATCAGCATATATGCAGAACAACAGAGCAATTCCCAAAAATTTGGTGGAAGGGACAGATTATAGGCAATAGGAACGTGCTTGTTTGCTTACATGTATTATTTGTGTGTTTGCATGCATATGGAGGTCAGAGGACAACTTCACTGGAGTTGGTTCTCTCCTTCATTTTTATGTGGGTCCCAGGGATGGAACTCAGGTCACTAGGTTTGCTCGGCCAGTGGCTTTAGGTACCCAGTCTGGCTTCAACTTGTTCTCCTTTGGCTTCTGTTTACCCTACTTCCAGCTCCCAAGTGCTGAAATTGGAGGTGTGTACCACCACACCTCCTGCATGGTAGACAAGCACTATTCCAACTGAGCCACATCCCCACCTGCAAATCCCTTGACATCTGACTGCGAGAGGGCATGGCCAGGGAAGGAAGGCTCTGTCTGATTCTAATGAGGTTTACAATGTGGGTTATGTCATTCTTCCAGCATGATTCCTATCAACAT